>NC_066582.1:24404694-25604694 GCF_024323335.1 Lathyrus oleraceus | reverse complement strand
CTGGGACTGTTGGATTTTTCTGGAAATTTCGCGCATGAAGATCATGAAGATCTTCATGCTGTTCATGGGACTGCACTTTTCCTGCGGATTCTCTTGCAGCCTTCATGAGGCTGGCTACGACTTTTCCTGCGGATTTCTGGACTAGGGTTTTTGCATGAATTCGTTACTGTTGCATTAGCATGGACCAATCAGATTATTTCGTTGCCTTGCCCTTAAACGCCGCGTTTAGGTTAAGTGACTCAGGAATTACAAGTTTGCCATTCGTGGCACATGGCTTATTAGATTATGTTGTTTTTTTTCTTTTTTAATTTCATTTTTGATCACAAACTTGTAAAAATCATATCTCCATCATTTTAAGTCCAATTCTCATGGGAATTTTTGCATTCTTTTCATCATGATCTCTGCTTAATTGTCATATTTTTTCCAGATTTTTGTGATGAATGGATTTTATTTGGCATATTGGTTTGTAACATGTATACATATTTTGCACATTCCACCAAATCATTTGTGAAATAGTCATGACTCATCCTATGGACCTGAAAATTTTTGTGCACAAACTAGACATCTCTATGGTGATTTGGTGTAAAGATCATGAATTTATCTTATCTGGTTTGTGAGTTGTGAATTTTTGAAGTAGGGTGTGACAATTTGTGTCACACCATTGATGTGCAACTTGATGATTTTCATAGCCATGCCTATTGACCTCAAAATGGATTGATTTTTTGCATGATTGAGCTTGAGTATGTCTAGTTTACATATGATTTTTTGTGGATTTGTTTATGGCATTTTCCAATTGATTGAGATTTTTGTCCCCTGTTTGGTCCTATGTTGACTTTTTGTGACACTTGCTCCCATTTGTTTTGTGAAATGCTCATACTTTATTAGATGGACATGAAATTTGGTATGTGATTACTAGACATCTTAAGCTTTGCCATGGTTATAGTCCCATTCATTTATCTTATGCCATCCCTGATTTATGATTTTTTTAAGTTGATGCATGTTTGGTTGACTTCTTTGAGCATGTTCAAAATTGCTTTGCCCTTCTGATTTTCATTGACTGCCTTCCACTTGTCCAAATGAGATGCAATTTGACATGCTTACCATGCTATGGGTTGTGATTGACCATGATTTATTTGGTGATTTTTGGAAATGTTTAAGATTGCTTTTGAGCTAAGTCTTGCTGTTGACTTCTATGAGCTTCTGTTTGCAATACCTTGACCTAGCTTGTTCATGAAATGATGATGATAATTGATATGAATGTGAAACCAATTGGTATTGTTTCTTGATTGTTTGAACATGATTTTGGATGCTTGCCACTTGCTGTTTTAATGTTTTCATTCCCTTTTGAGCCTAGGCTTGCCCTAGTGGTCCTGCTACTCACATTTGAGTTCATGTTTTCAGGTTGACCAACAATTAACCAATGAGACCAATACAAATTGATTGAGTTTGCTTGCTTTATCATGACTAACCTATTTGTTTTGTAGGTTGCTTGGCTCACATGCCTTGAGCTTTGTGCATTGCACATTTATCTGCTTGTGTTGACTGTTGACCTTGGTTTCATTTTGATTTAACTTTGACTTGTGTACTAATGTTGTCTGACTGGTTTCAGGTACTTTTAGTTGCCTTTAGTTCCTTGTGAACTTTGCTTTGCTTTGCTTGATAAGCAATTTGCATTGAGGTATAACTTCTTATCTTCATGTAGTCTGGAAGACCTGGCCTGTTACTTGGCCAGGCAACTGTCTGAAGTCCTCCTTAAGAGGCAATGTTTGTGACTGTTTACATTTGTCCTTGTATAGAGTCAAAGACCTCCTAAGTGAAGAGGCAATTGGCAGAACCCAAGGGATATGCAACCTATCCCCTGCTATTCTGTGTGTCATCTGCTCTGCTCACACCACTGTGTTGATGCATTGCAGATACAAACCCAAGATCTTGTACAATTGTACAGTTGAGTCAGTTTCAAATGTGTAGGAGGGTTCCCACCTTCTGAACCCACACATTCTTGTCTTAAGCTCTCCCAGGCCAGGGATAAGAGCTGTGAAGTCTCATCTTCACTCACCTTTCATCTGCTTCACCTTAGCCCCTCAATGGCAAGGTTAAGAGCTAACACTACCTAGTTCCAGTGGTTTGTTTGTTGAGGTTGATATGACTGTAAGACCCCAATTTTGGCCCTAAGATCCCTCATGGCCCATATCATATCATATCATGGCCTCAAGGATCATTGCATACCCTAGCTTCCCTCCTAGTGGGTGGGATACCTTGTGAGTGTGATTCTTGATCACCAAGCATGTATTGCATTTGTATATCATTGCTTTTCATATGTTTACTAACCAAAAGTACAAAAATATTGTCATCTAACCTTGTTGCTTGCAGCTGAAGCAATCATCAGTCAATCAGTCAAATAGTCAAATCAGGCCTTGAGCAATTGGATGGTGGCCATTCTTGAAGAATTTGGGCACCATGATCATTCATAAAGAGTTCATATAACTTGTGGTATCATTTGGAAGCAAGATCTCAATTGAAAGAGGCTTGGAATTCATCAGAACATGGCCCAGTCAAGAAAAGTCAACTGTGGTCAACTATGCATGTAATCAGGGATTGGAAGGTGTGAGATGGTTAGAAAGACCTCATTCATGTCCATACAAGCCTGATTTGGCATTTCAAAGATCAAGGTTGAAGGAATTGAAGTCAGACAAAGAGTTTCCCAAAATGGAAATGACCTGTAATTCTCACCTGCCAAAAATGGAAAGTTTTGCTCCTCAAATTTACTTCATGATAAAAGCTTCAAATCAAAATTTGTCCAACATGAAAGTTGAAGATCTTGTCCTCACCATTCCAAAAAGTCCAAGAACTTGAAAATCCCATGTATGGTTGTCAAGTTATGGTCCAGTGAATTTCAAAAATGACCCATAATCAGGAGGGCATAACTTCCACATGGAGTGTCCAAATTGGTTGTTCTTTATATGCACAAACTCCATTTGACATGTACTTTCATGGTGCATAATTGGATTTCTTCAAAAAAGGTCAATGAAGAAAGTCAAATTTCAACTGGACAGTTAAATGAACCAGGGGCAAAATCGTCCAACTTGTGAAATAATTGGAATTTTTGAGTGGGGATTTTTGCAACACCTCACAAATGGCATTTGAAACTTGTTGGAATATTCATAACATGCCAAGGCTTCATAGTTTGAAAATTGGCTTTTGAAATGAATTGGAAAAATGGACAAAGTACCATCACATAGTGAAATTGAGAAATATGCATCCAATGGACATGGGACCAATTCCAATAGCTTCCAAATGATATTTATGGTTTGCTTGAGGTGATAAATTACGGTTCCATTGATCAAAACCATCCAAGGGCAAAAAGGCCAAAATGCATTTTCAAGCGTCATTTGCTAATCACTAATTTTTTGCTAATCTTGATTATGAGTGGGATTAAGCAACCATATATAAGTCTAATTATAACTGTTTTCTGAAACACTAATCATAATTCACAAATCCAACAGAAAAATCCAAAGCAAAAAACTCTCATTTTCTCTCATTTTGCTCCAATTTTCACAACACTTTTTTTGATCATTTCATCAAGATCTCATCAATTTTGTGCGAATTTCTCTGTTGATTCACAACTTGCAGGTAGTATTGAACTTCTGTTGATCAAGATTGAAGCAAAACCATGGCCGATTCAAGCTGTTGCAAAGTCTTCTCCTCCAATGGCAGTTGGTGATTCTTGATGATCCGTGCATCTTTGAGCTGAAAGACCATCACTATACGCCTTCTGAATCAATATCCTTGATCTGTTTGCACGAAACGGGATCAAAATCGCGCGGATTTCACATTGTGAGCTTCAAGAGGTTGGATTTCAAAACCGTTAATTAGTGCAATTAGCATAGGGATTTGATAGTGCCTTGGATGTAGAGTAGAATAGAGTTCGAATCTTGCATTATTATTGAGTATTCATGGAGAAATATGAATTTGAACATTTAGATGTAAAACGTTTCTTGATTGAATCTCTCTGTATGTTAAGTTTTGGACGAAGCTATGGTGATATTATTCATGTACGTTGCGAGACGAATCCGTCCATATATCGCATGCTCGTTTCTGTGCGAAATTGTTCATGTCGATGATGAACAGTGCGAGTTGATGATGAACGCAGCGATGAAGTTCTGGAAAATCCCTGGAAAAACCGCGTTTGATCCTATTCCGCTTGGCTTCTATTCAAATTTGTGTTTCTTGCGCGCCTGGACGAATAGCATGCCGCCACATCAGTTAAATGATACTCTGCGTTTTGGCATTGGCTAGAAGAATTACGGATCTGCCATTCAGACCTTAATTAATTAATCCTAATTCCAATTAAATAAATATTCAATAATTATTTCAAAACTTCAAAAAATCATAGATTAATCAATATTCATCCAAATAATTTGAGACTTTTTTTGTTAATCTCCATTTTTTATCTACTTTTTTTTAGACATAGAAATTAAAGGTGTGCTTGGTGTAAATTTTGATTGGCATAGGGATGTTCATAATGTGTGCAAATTTCATGTGCTTTACTATTTTAATCATAAAATAACCGTGCTAGCTCCAAGTTGGATGAAATTTTAGAGGATGATTCTTGACACATTTCTGGAGATTTTGACATATGATTTGTAATTTTTGGACCTCTGGTTTGCTAGATGTGATTAATTCTTTTTGAGTGTGACAACATGTGTCACACTTTGATATGCTGAGTTTATGAATTATTTTTCCATGCTTCCATTAGGCCTATGGTTCTGATTTTTTGCATGAGATACCTTTGACATGTTAACTTTCAACATGAATTTTTGTGGATTTTAATAATCCATTTTCTAATTGATTAGGATTTCTGTTTGCTGCTTAGCATTTTTAGGGCCTTGCTTGTGTAACATTTTTTCCTATGTTGCCAAATCCTCATCCCTAACCCTATGAATATGAAATTTGGTGAAGTAGTTCCTGACATGTGTAGCTTTCATTTGGCTTTGGTCCTACTCATTTCCCATTTAATATCACTGTTTACCATTTGATTGAAGTTGGTGTACATTTTGTGACTTGATTTGGTTGTGTTTTTGCATGCCTTGACATGTTGAATTAATTCCCATAGCTCCACTAGTCCAAATGGCATGAAAATTAACATGTAGCTTGTTGAATGTCCTCTGTTTAGGATATAATTTTTGTGGAATTTTCTATGCTGTTTTGATATTTTTTTTGTGATGTAATCATTCTGGTTGTTCATATGTGACTCAACATTGCTTACTTAGCCTTAATTTGTGCATAAAATGAAATTAGTGCATAGTGTGGATATGAGACCAATTGGGATCCCTTTGTAATTGAAATATCTTGGCATTGATAATGTTTTACTTGCTGTTTTACATTTTTTCCCTCCTTTGGACCCTAGGCTTGGCCTAGTGGTCTTGTTACTTATGTTTGAGCTTGACTTTGACTTTTCAGGTTAAAAAAGTTAATGCCTTAAGGAGGTTGATTCATAATTGAGTTGTTTACTTTGATCATTGTATACTAATTTGTTTGTGTTGTAGGGTGCTTGGTTCACATGGACTTGGTGCTATGCACATCATTGTTTGATTGTTGATTGATTCTTATTGTTGTTGTTTTGTTTATGTTGGGATGCTGATCATATTGGACTGATTTCAGGTACCCTTAGTTGCTCAGTTCTCTTAAGAACTTGCATTGCTTTGCTTATAAGCAATTGGCATTGAGGTATAGCACCTTCTTCTTCATGTAGTCTGGAGACCCGGCCTGTTATTTGGCCGGGCAAACTGTCTGAAGTCCTCCTTAAGAGGCAATGTTTGTGATTGTTTATATTTGTCCCAAGCAGGAAAAGTCCTCATTTGAGGCAATTGGTGGATATAAGAGATATGTAGCCTATCTCCCACTATTCTGTGAGTCTTCTCCTTGCTCCCATTACATGGTTGTAGCATTAAGATCCAAACCCAAGATCTATCGAGTCCAATTGGGGAAAGAGTTCCATCTTTCTGAACTCCCCCACATTCTTATATTTACATGCTCTCTCGGACCTGAGATAGAAGCAATGAGGCACACCCCTCATACCCTTTCATCTGCTTCACCTTAGCCCCTCAATGGCAAGGTTAAGAGCGACGCTTACCTCTTACAGTGGACTTTCATAGTCAAACCCTTTTGCTTGAGCCTCATTGAATGGTTATAGCGTGTGCTACTTGAATTTATGTGATTGATTACTTGATTCATTTATACATGATTACTTGATTTGCCATTGTGCATTTACTATCATTGATTGCCGTTGTGCATTTATCATCTTTGTTTGCCATTAGTGCATGATCATTTCTTTTGTCCTTGTGACATTGATGTTTTCCCATTGAGGACAATTGTAAGTCCATATTGATTGGCTTTTGTTCCTATGACATGGAAGAGATAGAGTGTAAGACCTCATTGGTCACTCATATCTTCTTTGCTCTTTGTTTGAGCATTGTTGTTGTATGTGAGGATTCATTGTAAGTCCCTGTGATGTGGCATTTGTATTCCTAGGATCATACTGTGGAGGTTAACATAAGTCCAGATGGATTGGCAGTTGACTTCCCTGTTTTGGTTTTTTTGTTTTATTCTGATGGAGATTAGTGTAAGTCCATAGAGTGGCTTCTGATATCCTTACTTGTTTTAGGAGACAGGTATAAGACCATTGAGTGGCATCCAGTATCCGCTTTTATTTACTTTCATCTGTTACCATGTTCATATTATTGCTCATTTGTAGCCTATTCCTAAGGACCCACTTGAATCATCTTCTATATGATTTCAAGAGGTGGACCCTCCTAAGAAGTTTTACATACACACCATTCCATTCACCCCATTGTGTCCTACCTTTTCACACATGTTTTAAAAGGCTTGAAATAAGTGTTGTGCAAACATTCTCACTCTTTTCAAATTAGAAACTTGGACCTTAAGTCCATGATTTTCCAAACTCCATTTTTGTAAATACTTCACTTTTAATTGACTTTAATCATACTTTGACCCCACTTTGTAAATAATCCAAATAATTTCACCCATTCAAATGATTTTGTGGCTTTGTCCATGTTTGTTAAGTTTTCATACATTAGCCATAGGTTTGATTTATCCTAGTTGGTTGATGTTAACCTCACCTATTTGTCCTTAGTTGATTGAATTGTAAGTCTTCCTCGCTTATTATAGGGTTACCCCCTCACTAGCGAGTGGAAGCTTTTCTCACATGGTGGACGTTGTCGTTTCTTAAGGTTGAGTTTTCTCCCGTGGGTAACGTAAAACCTTAGTGCTATTGTTTTAAAATGAACTCACAAATGTTTGGAAGTTTTTAGCCGAACTACGAGGTTTTGATCCTGTAAAGGTACGTAGGCAATGGTTATCCATCCAAACACAAAAATAACTAATTTGTACATTCTTTTCTCATCATCCCAATCATGTTTGCACAATACTTATGTCATGACAAATAATAATTTTCAAACAACAAAGTGTGAAAAGGGCTCCCTAGGAGTACCTAGGACGCATTGGGTGCCTAACACCTTCCCATTGCGTAATTTACCCCTTACCCCGATCTCTGATCTTTTTATTGGTTTTCTACGAGTAAAACTTCTTAGGCTTTTGTTCGCTTTTTAGCCAGTCCTTAGGATAAATAAAAGTGCGGTGGCGACTCTATGTTTATTGTATACTTTGCTTATGATTTAACCAATAGATCATATAGTAACGAATACACCGCTACAATGACCCCTCGACTAAAACCTAACCTTGTTTGAGCCCTTTGCTTGCATATAGTGTGTGTTACTTGTGCTTGTGTGTTTGTTTGACTTGCTTCCTGTGCAAGTTAGGTTTAGTTTAGCTTGCTTCCTGTGCAAGTTAGGTGTGGCTTGCTTCCTGTGCAAGTCATGATTAGGATAGGCTTGCTTCCTGTGCAAGTTAGCTAGAAACCTTAACTTAGGGATGATTTTGCATGATGACATCTAGGCTCGAGTCGTAGTCTCCCTAGTGTTGTGTCTCCCTCTGTTATCTGGTTAGGCTAGTCCTTTATCCCTCTGTAGGGGAACTACGTCGCCCTGATCCTCATACCAGATGAGGTACGTAGGCAGGAGATGAGCTGATCTCTCCGGGCGCCCTTTTTCTTTTTTCAACCTTTTGTGTCTCAACCCCCCTTGTGTGTGTTGTTGTGTGCTTGGAAGCTGATGTAAGTCCATCGAGTGGCATTCGGGTTCCAGTGTGCGTGTGTTTGGTTCGGATGCTGATGTAAGTCCAGTGATTGGCGTTCAGGCTCCACGTTTGCCTCTTTGTGTGTGTTTTGGTTCGGATGCTGATGTAAGTCCAGTGATTGGCATTCAGGCTCCACGTTTGCCTTTGCCAGTGTTTGTTTGTGCGTGTGTTAGCCGAGCTACGAATGCTCTGATTCTTCTCTCGTCCGAGAAGATACGTATGCATAAGGTGCGATACCTTAGCGAGCATGTGTCGTTTCCCAGTCCGAACTACTTCGACTCTGATGTCTATGCCTGATAGACTAAGTAGGCCCAGGATGCGATATTCTGCCGAGTCAGTCTCTTTTGTTTTCTTGTGTCTCTTTCAGCCAGTTGTGTGTGTGTTTGAGCAGTGTTTAGCAACCATTTTCCTTTCTATTGTGCGTGGATCCCGTCGAGTACGACGGATGCGTAGGGGTGCTAATACCTTCCCTTCGCATAACCGACTCCCGATCCCATTCTCTTTGGTCGCGAGACCTTTCCTTTCCCAGGTTTACTCTGAGCGTTTCCTTTCCCTCTTTTGGGATAAATAACGCACGGTGGCGGCTCTGTTGTTCTTGTTTTCCCGCCGGTTTTTCGCGTGATGCGACAGCTGGCGACTCTGCTGGGGACATAAGAGAAGTTGACCTGTGCTGGTCCATCTTCCCTAAGCGAGTCTCTCCTAGCGCTCTCTAGGATAGGGTTTGGTTGCTTTTGCTGTTATTTATTGCATTCATTTATTTATTGTTTGCATTCATGTTTGCACTTATGTTTGCATTCATTCACATTCATTATTCATCTGGCTGGTTGTCTGTTTCTCTCTGTTGGGGTGGGAGTTACATGAGGTAAAAGGCCCAATACCCAGGCCATGAGTGAAATCTAGGATACTTAGGAATAGAGTGATTCATGGAAAGCGGGTGGTATTGCGCCACTTAGCGGAACATTGATATCACGAGCAGTTCAGACCCTGGTGGGATATTATCGTTACATACTTCGGGTGTGTATATGATGATGTTCTGCGAAAGGTTATTTATGCTGCGTTTCTCTCGACCTTACCCTGGCCTAGATGACACCCGTGAGTGGGGAGGGAATGATCATTATTACAGGTACAGTTGGTGACTTGTTGGTGACTTGTGATCCTGTTGGTGACTATTGGTTCAGAAGTTTGGGGTCTCAGATGACTTTGGGTTTCAGATGAATATGTGGTTCCGAGTTCAAGCCGAAGCTTTGATCCTGTGTTCCGAGAGACACAGCCAACCAGTCCAGTCTGCATCATTTGCATCATAGCATATTTATTTTTCAAAAGAAACGCAATAAAAAAAAAGATACAAAAAAAAAAAAGAAAAGAAAAAGAAAAAAAGAAAAAAAAACTAATCCCTGCATGCATATCATTTCTCAGGTACATTCCAGAGCTTGTTCACTGATAGAGATGGCAACAGTCCCAGAGTTGAAGCGGAAGACTTGTTCCTACAGCTTTCACCGTGAACCTTTGACGTCTCTGATTGAGTTGAGCAACCTTATGACCAGTGGTAACCATAAGGGGTTTGTTGACCAGTATGGAGATATTCTGACACTGTTGAAGATGGTAGTCGATCCGGTGCCGTTGCAGACTCTTCTACAGTTCTACGACCCAGAGCTTCATTGTTTCACCTTTCAAGATTATCAGTTGGCGCCTACTCTTGAGGAGTACTCCATTCTGCTGAGTGTCCCGGTCCGGTATCAGGTTCCTTTCTTGGATGTGCCCAAGGAGGTTGATTTCAGAGTTGTTGCCAGAGCTCTCCATTTGGGTATCAAGGAAGTCAGTGATAGTTGGAAGTCCAGTGGGGATGTTGTAGGATTGCCTTTGAAGTTTCTGTTGAGGGTAGCTAGAGAAGAAGCAGAGAAGGGAAGTTGGGAAGCCTTTCATGCTCAGTTGGCCGTCATGATCTATGGGATCGTCCTGTTTCCGAGTATGCCCAATTTTGTTGACTATGCTGCAGTCAGTATTTTCATTGGAGGAAATCCAGTTCCTACTCTATTAGCTGACACTTACTATGCCATTCACAGTAGGCATGGTAAGGGTGGGGCTATCAGGTGTTGTCTCCCGCTTTTGCTCAGATGGTTCTTGTCTCTCCTGCCAGCCAGTGGACCTTTTGTGGATGCTCAGAGCACGCATAAGTGGACTCAGAGGGTTATGTCTCTTACTTCCTATGATATCAGATGGCAATCTTACCGGATGGATGTGCGTAACGTCATTATGAGCTGTGGAGGATTCCGTAATGTGCCACTCGTAGGGACTAGGGGTTGCATCAATTACAACCCGGTTCTTTCTCTTTGCCAGTTGGGGTTTGTGATGAGAGGGAGACCACTTGAGGCTGAGGTAGTTGAAAGTGTGTTTTTTGAGAAGCAGAGTGACCCGGATAGATTGGAGCAGATAGGGAGAGCTTGGAAGTCTATTGGTATGAAGGATGGATCTGTCTTAGGGAAGAAGTTTGCCGTTGCTATGCCCGATTACACTGATTGGGTCAAGGAGAGAGTAGAAACTTTGTTGTTACCCTACGATAGGATGGAGCCGTTGCAGGAGCAACCACCTTTGATCCTTGCTGAGAGTGTGCCTGCGGAGCACTACAAGCAAGCCCTGATGGAGAATCGCCGTTTGAGAGAGAAGGAGCAAGATACCCAGATGGAGTTGTACAAAGCCAAAGCTGATAGGTTGAATTTGGCTCATCAACTCAAAGGAGTGCGAGGAGAAGATGCTAGCAGACTGAGAAGCAAGAAGAGATCCTACGAGGAGGTGGAGAGCATGTTAGATGCAGAACACCGGGAGTGCTTGAGGTTGCAGAGAGTTGAGGCCAGCTATCAGAAGAAGATCAGAGACTTGGAGAAGCAACTCAGAGATAAAGACATCCAGTTGAAGAAGGAAGTAGACTTGAGACAGGCATCAGAGAACCACCTTGGAGGAGAAGTGGTAGAGCTTAGACGACAACTGAAGGAGAAGATCACTCTTTTGCCAGAATGTTCAGAATGTGACCTGTTGATAGACCAGTGTCAGTACTTGAAGACTCTCATTCCGGGAGGCCGTTTGTCTTAGCTTGAATCTTTGATATGTATGTTGAGAATCACCTCCAGGCTTGTTGGATGGGATTCATTGTTGTACTCCGATTGTTTGGATTTTCTTTGTCGACTTTGTTGTATGATCCTGTTACTCATATAGATGAGGTTGTTGGTTTCACCTTGTACTCATCACTCTTGTGTATGTTGTTTCTGTGCTTCTATGTTGTTCTTGCTGCAGGTTGCCATCTTTTGAGGATGACTCAGGCTCTTTGAATGCCTGAGGAATGAACATATCATGTGCATCATACGCATCATTAGCACCATACTCATATCATTTTGCATAACAGGTGTTCTTGGTCGTGACTTCTCACTCTTGGTTCCTGTTCAGGCAGGATAGCTGATCAACGTCCGCACCGCTACTCAACAAGACTGAATCAACAGAGAGGTATGGATCAAGTTCAAGCTGAGTTGGCTGAGATGAAGGCTAACATGGCCCAGTTTATGAATATGATGCAAGGGGTTGCACAAGGTCAAGAAGAACTTCGAGCCATGGTTCAGAGACAAGAGGCTGCAATTCCACCGGTCAACCATGCTCCGCCAGAGGGAGGCCCGGTCAATGATAATAATGTTGCTGTTGCTGTACCCATCAACAACTATGCTGTAGGTGATGAGTTGGGGGGTATTCGAATCAACGGTCAACCTATTGCCCCAGATGCCGCTAATGCCAGAGCGGTCCGTGCCCCGGCCCGTAATCCTGCTCCGATTGTTGACAGACAAGAGGATATGTTCACTCTGCTCAGTGAAGACGAAGACGTTCTAGGAAGGGTTGATGAGAGGGATCGTAAAGTTGATGCCCTTGCTGAGAAAATTAGAGCTATGGAATGTCAGAATTCTCTCGGTTTTGATGTTACCAATATGGGGTTGGTGGAAGGTTTGAGAATCCCTTACAAGTTCAAAGCACCGTCCTTCGATAAATACAACGGTACTTCTTGCCCTCGCACCCATGTGCAGGCTTATTATCGAAAAATCTCTGCGTATACAGATGATGAAAAGATGTGGATGTATTTTTTCCAAGATAGTCTATCTGGGGCTTCTTTAGACTGGTACATGGAATTAAAGAGAGATTCGATCCGATGCTGGAGGGATCTGGGTGAGGCCTTCTTGAGGCAATATAAACATAACATGGACATGGCGCCTAGCCGGACTCAGCTGCAGAGTCTATGTCAGAAATCCGGAGAGAGCTTCAAGGAGTACTCCCAGAGGTGGCGTGAACTGGCTGCTAGAGTTCAACCTCCTATGCTGGAGAGGGAGTTGACAGACATGTTTATCGGTACTCTTCAGGGTGTGTTTATGGACCGGATGGGGAGCTGCCCATTCGGTAGTTTTTCTGATGTTGTCATTTGTGGAGAGAGGACTGAGAGCTTGATTAAAACTGGGAAGATCCAAGATGCTGGTTCCTCTTCTTCTAAGAAGCCATTTGCTGGGGCACCTCGTCGAAGAGAGGGTGAAACTAATGCTGTTCAATACCGCAGAGATCAGAACAGAAGTCAACACTGTCAGGCTGCTGCAGTAACCATTCCGGCACCTCAACCTCGTCAACAACAACAACAAAGAGTTCAACAACCGCAACAACAACAACAGCAACGTCCGTATCAGCCCAGACAAAGGATGCCTGATCGACGTTTTGATTCGCTACCCATGTCGTACGCCGAACTGCTGCCCGAACTACTCAGGTTGGGGTTGGTTGAGTTGCGTACAATGGCTCTGCCTACAGTATTGCCTCCTGGGTACGACGCCAACGTCCGTTGTGACTTTCACTCTGGGGCACCAGGGCATCATACTGAGAAGTGTCGGGCTCTCCAGCACAAGGTCCAAGATTTGATCGATGCCAAGGCGATCAACTTCGCTCCAGTGCCTAACGTCGTAAACAACCCTATGCCTCAGCATGGTGGGCATAGAGTGAACAATATTGAGGGGAAAGAAGCTGAAGATCGGGTTGTTAATGTTGATGATGTTCAGACTTCTCTGTTAGTTGTGAAGGGCCGTCTGCTGAATGGGGGTGTCTACTCGGGCTGTGATGAGGTTTGTTTGGGCTGTGCAGAATCTGAGAATGGTTGCGACCGGTTAAGGGCCGGTATCCAGGGTATGATGGATGAGGGTTGTTTGCAATTCAGTAGGGCTGTAAAAGATCGTGGAACAGTGTCAACTATCACCATTTACTTTAAACCGTCTGAAGGACGTGGACAAAGGGTCGTTAGTGCACCTGCAACAAATGGTACCCCAGTTACCATTTCCATGCCTGTAACCATCAGTGCTCCAACTACTATCGTTGCGTCTGGAAGAAGGGCTGTTGAGAATAGTAGAGCCGTGCCGTGGAAGTATGATAATGCTTACCGCAGTAACAGAAGGGCTGAAAGTCAGACGAGACCAGTGAATCAAGCTCCAGTGACAATTGGTTTACCGAATAGAGTTCCTGCAACTGTTGGTCCGACTGTGGATAATGTAGGGGGTCCAGGAGGTTTCACTAGAAGTGGTCGTCTGTTCGCACCGCCGCCTTTGAGGGACAATAATGCTGAGGCTCTCGCCAAAGCAAAGGGTAAGCAAGCTGTGGTTGAGGAAGAGCCTGTCCAGAAGGAAGCGCCCGAGGGCTCATTTGAGAAGGACGTGGAGGAGTTTATGAAGATAATCAAGAAGAGTGACTACAAGATTGTAGATCAGTTGAATCAAACTCCGTCCAAGATTTCTATACTTTCACTGTTGTTGTGCTCTGAGGCACACCGTAATGCCTTGCTGAAGATGTTGAATCTGGCTTACGTACCTCAGGAGATTTCTGTCAATCAACTGGAGGGTGTGATGGCCAATGTGAGCACCAGGCATGGTGTAGGATTCACCAACCTGGACTTACCGCCTGAAGGGCGGAACCATAACAAAGCCTTGCACATCACCATGGAGTGCAAGGGGGCAGTGTTGTCTCACGTATTGGTAGACACCGGGTCGTCGCTGAATGTGTTGCCTAAGCAGATTCTGAAGAAGATTGATGTGGAAGGGTTTGTGCTTACTCCCAGTGACCTGATCGTTCGTGCTTTCGACGGCTCCAAACGTTCTGTGTGTGGGGAAGTTACCTTGCCTGTGAAGATAGGTCCTGAGGTATTCGATATCATCTTCTATGTTATGGACATCCAGCCCGCCTATAGTTGTTTATTGGGGCGTCCATGGATTCATGCAGCAGGGGCAGTCTCGTCGACTCTCCATCAAAAGCTCAAGTATGTCTGGAACGGTCAGATTGTGACCGTGTGCGGTGAAGAAGAGATTCTGGTGAGTCATCTATCCTCGTTCAAATATGTTGAGGTGGATGGCGAGATCCACGAAACCTTATGCCAGGCGTTTGAGACTGTGGCTCTTGAGAAAGTGGCGTACGCTGAGCAGAGGAAGCCAGGTGCTTCAATTACTTCTTACAAGCAGGCTAAGGAGGTTGTTGATTCTGGCAAAGCTGAAGGCTGGGGCAAGATGGTGGATTTGCCTGTCAAAGAAGACAAATTTGGCGTTGGTTACGAGCCTCTCCAAGCAGAGCAGAATGGTCAAGCGGGTCCGAGTACCTTTACCAGCGCTGGGCTGATGAATCATGGCGACGTCTCTGCAACCGGTAGTGAAGACTGTGACAATGATTGTGATCTGGACAACTGGGTTCGCCCGTGTGCACCAGGGGGGTCTATCAACAACTGGACGGCTGAAGAAGTGGTTCAAGTTACTCTTCTGACAGAGTAATTTTCTGTTGTTTTTTCATTTTGCATGAAAATCCTACGATCTGCCCAAGGCGTAGTGATTCATTGTAGGGCCTCATCATGTTTTAATGATTATCATTAATGAAGGACATTTTTTGCAATCAAACTTTGTGATCCCTGTCTTTCTATTTTTTGTTTTCATCCTTTTTCAAAAACAATAAAAATGGCAATGTTTTTGTTTTTTGTGACTTTATTGAACTCTTTTTCTAAAACAAAGCATTAAACATGCAGAAGCGATCTTATGGCATTCACTATGAACAGTTCTGTTATGGCTCAGTATGATTTCGACAATCCCATCTACCAAGCTGAAGAGGAGAGTGAGGAAGACTGTGAACTCCCTGCAGAATTGGTCAGATTGCTGAAGCAGGAGGAAAGGGTCATCCAACCTCATCAGGAGGAGTTGGAGGTTGTTAATTTGGGTACTGAGGACGCCAAAAGAGAAATCAAGATTGGGGCTGCTTTAGAGGACTCTGTCAAGAGGAGGCTGATTGAGATGCTGAGAGAATATGTGGAGATATTCGCCTGGTCATATCAAGATATGCCTGGTTTGGATACAGACATTGTGGTGCATCGATTACCTCTTAGAGAAGGATGTCCTTCGGTCAAGCAGAAGCTTCGTAGAACGAGTCCTGATATGGCAGCTAAGATCAAGGAAGAGGTTCAGAAGCAGTGGGATGCGGGTTTTTTGGCTGTTACAAGTTATCCCCCATGGGTGGCCAACATCGTTCCTGTGCCGAAGAAGGATGGTAAAGTCAGAATGTGTGTCGATTACCGGGATTTGAATAGAGCGAGTCCGAAAGATGATTTCCCATTACCTCACATTGATGTATTGGTTGATAATACGGCTCAATCCTCGGTATTCTCTTTCATGGATGGTTTCTCTGGATATAATCAGATCAAGATGGCGCCAGAGGACATGGAAAAGACGACATTCATTACACCTTGGGGCACGTTCTGCTATAAGGTGATGCCATTTGGGCTAAAGAATGCTGGTGCTACCTATCAGAGGGCAATGACGACTCTTTTTCATGACATGATGCACAAAGAAATTGAAGTGTACGTAGATGATATGATTGCGAAGTCGCAGACAGAAGAGGAGCACCTGGTTAATTTGCAGAAGCTGTTTGACCGTTTGAGAAAGTTCAAGCTGAGGTTGAATCCGAACAAGTGTACGTTTGGGGTGAGATCAGGGAAGCTTTTAGGCTTCATTGTCAGTGAGAAAGGGATTGAGGTTGATCCAGCAAAAGTCAAAGCTATTCAAGAGATGCCTGAACCGAAAACGGAGAAGCAAGTCCGTGGGTTTTTAGGGAGATTGAACTACATTGCAAGGTTCATATCTCACCTAACTGCCACGTGTGAACCAATTTTCAAACTGCTCAGAAAGAATCAGGCGATCAAGTGGAATGATGATTGTCAGAAGGCTTTTGACAAGATTAAAGAGTATTTACAGAAACCTCCAATCCTTATACCTCCAGTTCCAGGGAGACCTCTGATAATGTACCTGTCAGTGACTGAGAACTCGATGGGGTGTGTATTGGGACAGCATGACGAGTCTGGTCGAAAAGAGCATGCCATATACTACCTTAGCAAAAAGTTTACCGACTGTGAAACAAGATATTCACTGCTCGAGAAAACTTGCTGTGCTTTGGCCTGGGCTGCTCGCCGACTGAGGCAGTATATGTTGAACCATACTACCTTGTTGATTTCTAAGATGGATCCAGTGAAGTACATCTTTGAGAAACCGGCTCTCACCGGACGCGTTGCTCGTTGGCAGATGATTCTAACAGAATATGATATTCAGTACACGTCACAAAAGGCCATCAAAGGTAGTATTCTGTCAGACTACCTCGCCGAGCAACCGATTGAAGATTATCAGCCTATGATGTTTGAATTCCCTGATGAAGACATCATGTATCTTAAGATGAAAGATTGCGAAGAGCCTCTTGTCGAGGAAGGACCGGATCCGGATGACAAATGGACACTGATGTTTGATGGGGCTGTGAATATGAACGGTAACGGTGTGGGTGCGGTGCTGATCAATCCCAAAGGTGCTCATATACCTTTTTCTGCCAGATTGACGTTTGACGTCACCAACAACGAAGCTGAGTATGAGGCTTGTATCATGGGGATAGAAGAAGCCATTGATCTGAGGATCAAAACGCTTGACATTTATGGAGATTCCGCTCTAGTGATCAATCAAGTCAACGGAGATTGGAATACGAACCAGCCGCATTTGATTCCGTATAGAGATTACACCAGAAGAATACTGACGTTCTTCAAGAAGGTGAAGTTGTATCATGTCCCCCGGGATGAGAATCAAATGGCTGATGCCTTGGCTACTTTGTCGTCTATGATCAAAGTTCATTGGTGGAATCATGTGCCACATGTTGCGGTGAAATCGACTCGAGAGGCCTGCGTATGTGTTTGCAGCCGAGTCTGTTGTGATTGATGAGAAGCCGTGGTATTATGACATCAAGAACTTCCTCAAGACTCAGGAGTATCCTGAAGGTGCGTCGAAGAATGACAAGAAAACCCTGAGAAGGCTAGCTGGAAGCTTCTATTTGAATCAGGATGATGTGCTGTATAAGAGAAACTTTGACATGGTCTTGCTCAGATGCGTGGACAGACCCGAGGCGGACATGTTAATGCAGGAAGTTCATGAAGGTTCCTTCGGTACTCATGCCGGCGGACATGCAATGGCTAAGAAATTGTTGAGAGCGGGTTATTACTGGATGACTATGGAATCCGATTGTTTCAAGTATGCTCGGAAGTGCCATAAGTGTCAAATTTATGCTGATAAGGTGCATGTACCACCAAGCCCTCTGAATGTCATGAATTCGCCTTGGCCGTTTGCCATGTGGGGCATTGATATGATTGGGAAGATTGAGCCTACTGCTTCGAATGGACATCGCTTCATCTTGGTTGCGATTGACTATTTCACCAAGTGGGTGGAAGCAGCTTCCTATGCTAACGTTACCAAACAAGTGGTTACCCGGTTCATCAAGAAAGAAATCATATGTCGTTATGGAGTTCCTGAGAGAATCATCACTGACAATGGTTCGAATCTCAATAACAAGATGATGAAAGAGCTTTGTAAAGATTTCAAGATTGAACATCACAATTCTTCTCCTTACAGACCGAAGATGAATGGTGCTGTAGAAGCGGCGAACAAGAATATCAAGAAGATTGTGCAGAAGATGGTCGTTACGTACAAGGATTGGCATGAGATGCTGCCTTTCGCTTTGCATGGGTACCGTACCTCAGTACGTACGTCGACCGGGGCAACCCCTTACTCCCTTGTGTATGGTATGGAAGCTGTCCTACCTGTTGAAGTGGAGATTCCTTCTCTGAGAGTTTTATTGGATGTCAAGCTGGACGAAGCCGAGTGGATTCGAACAAGGTTTAACGAGTTGAGCCTTATCGAAGAGAGACGGCTAGCAGCTGTATGTCATGGACAGTTGTATCAGCGAAGGATGAAGCGAGCCTTTGATCAGAAAGTGCGTCCTCGAAGCTATCAGATCGGTGATCTAGTTTTGAAGAGGATCCTCCCTCCCGGTGCAGATAACAGGGGCAAGTGGACTCCTAATTATGAAGGTCCATATGTTGTGAAAAAGGTATTCTCCGGTGGAGCCTTGATGCTTACAACTATGGATGGTGAAGATTTTCCGTCTCCTGTTAACTCAGATGTAGTCAAAAAATACTTCGCATAAATTGACCCGCTGGACAAAAAGAAAAAAGAGTCCAGGCAAAAATGGGCATCCCGGCGAACCAAAAAACAGAAAGAAAAGGTTCGGGCAAAAATTAGGGATAAAAATGAAAAGAATTTGTACACCCGGTAAGTCGAAAACCCGCAAGGGCGGCTTAGGCAAAAATGGGTATCCCGGTGGATTGAAAACCCGAAAGGGCGATCCGGCCAAAAGAGGGATTAAAGCGAAGACTACAGTCTGAGTTGTCTGTACTTCATCAAGCTTTGTCGTCTGCCATCTCGAAAGATGTGATCCGTCCAGTCATTCTTCTCAGAAAGCAAGGAGTTGGGAGGAAAACTGATGATCTGTGAGTTATAACAGAATTGGGAAATAGTGGATGCCGTGTTCACATTGCCATTAGGATAGATTTTTCCTTTTGTGCGCAATTACCTCTTTCTAGGAATTGCCTCCCAATGTATTTGCCTTTTCAGGCACATTTTCAATCAATAAAAAGTCGTTATTCAGATAAATGGCTCTTTTGTTTTTATTTTTACTGTTTTGTTTGCAAAAATGTCCGAATTTTTGATAAGCATTGCATATAAGAACATGAAGGCTACACAATAACGTGCAAAAAGACAAAACATTTGAAAATCATTTTGAATGTTGAGGACACTTGAGCGTATCTTGTCCATGTATCCCCTGGGAGCATTTTGTTGTGCTGTTTTTCAGGATTGGCATCTGTGAGGACGTTTCCTCAGCAGATATTTTCCCCAAGCAAGTTTGGAAGCTATCAGAGCTATGTTCCCCTGCGGAGACGTCCGTGGATAGTGCCTTCTATTCCCCAACAGATCTAAGGATCGCCTATCCCCAGCAGTCCTGTATTTGCCGATTTCCTCCCCGAGTGAGGCAGGTTCATTGAAATTTATCTCCAACATTTATCCTATCTGTGGACTGAAGGATATCCCCAGCGGAGTTTACCTTTCCCCAGCAGCAGTGCTATTTCTTCAACATGAGTGAGAAGTCGTTGCTCTCCCTGCAGAGTCTCCCCGCAGAGTTGGAGTACCCGATCAGTTTTGGCTCCCCAGCCGGAGTTTTTCATCATTTTTGCATTTTTGCATTTTAGTGATCATTGCATCCTCAAACTGCGTAGCATTCCCATTCAATATGGAGCATTACGCCATAAAAAAATTCAAACATATGCATTCATGTGTTAACCCAATCAGACAATATCCCCGGCAGAGGCGGATCATTTTGTTCAACATCGGTGCAACACGCCTGCTACAGTGGCTCCTGACAGCACTCAGGATTGATATTCCCCACAGAGGTTTATCACCTCACCCGTCCGAGGACGGAAAGTTTGTTTCTCCCCAGTGAGATCCCCAGCAAGTGGTCAACCTTGCCTTGACATATCTAAGATGACGTTCTTGTGATACCGGTAAGTGTCATGCCAGCACCCGCGTGTGTTTCTTTGTTTGGTGTCGGTAAACACCATTGTTTCGGTGTCTGTAAACATCGGGTATTCTCCCCAGTCATCGGTAAATGTCTGATCATCATTTTTGGTGTCGGTAAACACCATTGTTTCGGTGTCTGTAAACATCGGGTATTCTCCCCAGTCATCGGTAAATGTCTGGTCATCATTTTTGGTGTCGGTAAACACCATTGTTTCGGTGTCTGTAAACATCGGGTTTTCTCCCCAGTCATCGGTAAATGTCTGGTCATTTTTTGATGTCGGTAAACATCATCTTTCGATGTCGGTAAACATCGAGTCTTTTCTACAGTCATCGGTAAATGTCTGATAATCCCCAGCTAGAGATCCCCAGTAGAGTCATCGGTAAATGTCCTATCTGGTTTCCAGTTGCAAATATTTGTTTTTTCCCTTAGTGAAGTGTTCCCCAGTCATCGGTAAATGTCTGGTCGTTTTTTGGATGTCGGTAAACATCATCTTTCGATGTCGGTAAACGTCGAGTCTCATCCCAGTCATCGGTAAATGTCTGGTCATGCTTTGTTTCCTTGTTGATAAAATCAAGATCCCCAGAAGTCGTCGGTAAACGTCTTGTTTGATTACACCACAAAGATTTTGTTCCTCCCCAAGTGGAGACGCCATCGGTAAATGGCCCTGTATGCTTCGATATCGGTAAATATTGAATGCCCAGTTTTATCAACCATCGGTAAATGGCCCCGTTTTCCTCGATATCGGTAAATATCAGATCCCCAGTTGCAGTAGCCATCGGTAAATGTTCGAATTGAAGTTGATATCGGTAAATGTCAAGTTTCTTTGAAACCACCATCGGTAAATGGTCTTGCTTCCTTTTACATCAGAGTTGTTTCCCAGCAGCCATCGGTAAATGGTCTTGCTGAAGTTGATATCGGTAAATATCAAGTTACCAACTTCTAAACATCGGTAAATGGTTTCGCCTTTCTGAAGTTGTCAATTGCAGGCGTCATCGGTAAATGACGTGGTTCTCCTTGTATCATATCCGGCAGAGTGCAAATTTCTACGGTTCTTGGTATTCAATCCCTGTTTACCCTGGAAGTCTGACAGCCGTTGCTATCATCCGTTCGGGTTCCCAGCTGATTGAATAGGGGCAGCTGTAGCACCTCAAATTTGCACCTATCATTGTACATGCATTTTCATTATTAGGTCATTAACATTTAACATAGTCCACTGCATAGCATTGCATTGTCCTTTGCCCCAAGTGCAAGATCATCAGACAGATTAGGTCAAACTGGTCAGGAGATCAGTCAGTCAAGCAAGCAAGTACAATTTCCAAGGAGACAAGGCCCTAGGATTGGTCCAACATGTTCACATGACCTAGGGATCCTTTGGAAGTGTTTTTGGTCAAGGATTGGATGTTCAGAAGTCATCAGTCAATGCACAGTTTGCCAGAAACCCTAAAAAGTCAAACTTGGTCAACTGTGACTGATTTTTATGGTTTTGATGGTGGGATTTGGTTTGAGAGAGCTTATTCATGTCTAAATAGGCCTCATATAACATGTCAAACATCATCATGGAAGAATTTGAAGCCAGACAAGAAATTTCCAAAAATAGAAAGTTGACCTGTAACTGAAACTTGCCAAAAATGGAAACTTCTTGATCCCAAACTTACATCATGATACAAGCTTCAAATGAATTTTTGCCCAACATGAAAGTTGAAGATCTTGTTCTCCCATTTCCAAAAAGTCCAAGAACTCTCAATTCCCATGTATGGTTGGCAAGATATGATCAATTCATTTTCAAAAATTCTTGAACTTCAAAAGGCCATATCTCTCAAACCATTTGGCCAAATTTGGTGAGGTTTTTTCCAACAAGCCACATTTGACCTCCTCTTTCCAAATATGTCACCATCATTCACCAAAACATCATAGATCAAAATGGCATTTTTGAACCTACTTGAATTAATTTTAAGTGAGGTGAAAAAGTGAATCTTCAATTTAATCATTTCCAACCATTTTTGCCATTCAAATATGTTCTGAAATGTTGTTTAAGACTTGTTGGAGGCCCATTTTCGTGCAGTACATACACCCATTACCAACTTGCTTGAAAATTGGCAAAAGGACACTTTTTACCAACTCCAATTCCACTTTTTCATGAACCTTGATTAGTACCATTAAACAGAGTATATATACATCATTTTCTCTCTGAAAGAAACCCTAGCAGCCACCATTAGAAACAGAAAAACTCTTTCTCTCAAAAAACACCATTTTCTTCATTTGCAAAATCTGTTAAAAACTCAAGAGCACCCGAGTTTGTTTTGGTTTGGTCATCATATACCAACATCTTGGAAGCATTTGGCAGCCATGTATCACACCTGTATCATCATTTCCACCTCTGTTGCATCAAAGGGGATGTCCATGGCAACTTTGATTTTGAGCTAATTCCAACATTGCTAAGCCAAAGCCTTCCATCCATTCATCAATACCAACACCATAGCGCATCTGTTTTGACAAAACACAAGGAAATAACCACTGCTCCGTTTCTGTGCTCCGAATTTGGCCAGGTATCGAATCTCTTCGTTTCCAAAATCATGAACTACATCTTGTAGATCTTTTTGCCATGAACTTACTGAGCTTTGAATCGAAGGAAACGGTTAGGAATTGAGAGAGAACGAGAGTTTTGAAATTTTATGTTCATGGCAAGATTCAATCGATTCTTCATTTTGTTGTTGTTTTGAGATAAATTGCTTGTAGATTCGTGTTAAGGGTTGTTAGATCTTCATAAACATGTGCTTAAATGGTGTTTCTGGGACTGTTGGATTTTTCTGGAAATTTCGCGCATGAAGATCATGAAGATCTTCATGCTGTTCATGGGACTGCACTTTTCCTGCGGATTCTCTTGCAGCCTTCATGAGGCTGGCTACGACTTTTCCTGCGGATTTCTGGACTAGGGTTTTTGCATGAATTCGTTACTGTTGCATTAGCATGGACCAATCAGATTATTTCGTTGCCTTGCCCTTAAACGCCGCGTTTAGGTTAAGTGACTCAGGAATTACAAGTTTGCCATTCGTGGCACATGGCTTATTAGATTATGTTGTTTTTTTTCTTTTTAATTTCATTTTTGATCACAAACTTGTAAAAATCATATCTCCATCATTTTAAGTCCAATTCTCATGGGAATTTTTGCATTCTTTTCATCATGATCTCTGCTTAATTGTCATATTTTTTCCAGATTTTTGTGATGAATGGATTTTATTTGGCATATTGGTTTGTAACATGTATACATATTTTGCACATTCCACCAAATCATTTGTGAAATAGTCATGACTCATCCTATGGACCTGAAAATTTTTGTGCACAAACTAGACATCTCTATGGTGATTTGGTGTAAAGATCATGAATTTATCTTATCTGGTTTGTGAGTTGTGAATTTTTGAAGTAGGGTGTGACAATTTGTGTCACACCATTGATGTGCAACTTGATGATTTTCATAGCCATGCCTATTGACCTCAAAATGGATTGATTTTTTGCATGATTGAGCTTGAGTATGTCTAGTTTACATATGATTTTTTGTGGATTTGTTTATGGCATTTTCCAATTGATTGAGATTTTTGTCCCCTGTTTGGTCCTATGTTGACTTTTTGTGACACTTGCTCCCATTTGTTTTGTGAAATGCTCATACTTTATTAGATGGACATGAAATTTGGTATGTGATTACTAGACATCTTAAGCTTTGCCATGGTTATAGTCCCATTCATTTATCTTATGCCATCCCTGATTTATGATTTTTTTAAGTTGATGCATGTTTGGTTGACTTCTTTGAGCATGTTCAAAATTGCTTTGCCCTTCTGATTTTCATTGACTGCCTTCCACTTGTCCAAATGAGATGCAATTTGACATGCTTACCATGCTATGGGTTGTGATTGACCATGATTTATTTGGTGATTTTTGGAAATGTTTAAGATTGCTTTTGAGCTAAGTCTTGCTGTTGACTTCTATGAGCTTCTGTTTGCAATACCTTGACCTAGCTTGTTCATGAAATGATGATGATAATTGATATGAATGTGAAACCAATTGGTATTGTTTCTTGATTGTTTGAACATGATTTTGGATGCTTGCCACTTGCTGTTTTAATGTTTTCATTCCCTTTTGAGCCTAGGCTTGCCCTAGTGGTCCTGCTACTCACATTTGAGTTCATGTTTTCAGGTTGACCAACAATTAACCAATGAGACCAATACAAATTGATTGAGTTTGCTTGCTTTATCATGACTAACCTATTTGTTTTGTAGGTTGCTTGGCTCACATGCCTTGAGCTTTGTGCATTGCACATTTATCTGCTTGTGTTGATTGTTGACCTTGGTTTCATTTTGATTTAACTTTGACTTGTGTACTAATGTTGTCTGACTGGTTTCAGGTACTTTTAGTTGCCTTTAGTTCCTTGTGAACTTTGCTTTGCTTTGCTTGATAAGCAATTTGCATTGAGGTATAACTTCTTATCTTCATGTAGTCTGGAAGACCTGGCCTGTTACTTGGCCAGGCAACTGTCTGAAGTCCTCCTTAAGAGGCAATGTTTGTGACTGTTTACATTTGTCCTTGTATAGAGTCAAAGACCTCCTAAGTGAAGAGGTAATTGGCAGAACCCAAGGGATATGCAACCTATCCCCTGCTATTCTGTGTGTCATCTGCTCTGCTCACACCACTGTGTTGATGCATTGCAGATACAAACCCAAGATCTTGTACAATTGTACAGTTGAGTCAGTTTCAAATGTGTAGGAGGGTTCCCACCTTCTGAACCCACACATTCTTGTCTTAAGCTCTCCCAGGCCAGGGATAAGAGCTGTGAAGTCTCATCTTCACTCACCTTTCATCTGCTTCACCTTAGCCCCTCAATGGCAAGGTTAAGAGCTAACACTACCCAGTTCCAGTGGTTTGTTTGTTGAGGTTGATATGACCCCTCGACTAAAACCTAACCTTGTTTGAGCCCTTTGCTTGCATATAGTGTGTGTTACTTGTGCTTGTGTGTTTGTTTGACTTGCTTCCTGTGCAAGTTAGGTTTAGTTTAGCTTGCTTCCTGTGCAAGTTAGGTGTGGCTTGCTTCCTGTGCAAGTCATGATTAGGATAGGCTTGCTTCCTGTGCAAGTTAGCTAGAAACCTTAACTTAGGGATGATTTTGCATGATGACATCTAGGCTCGAGTCGTAGTCTCCCTAGTGTTGTGTCTCCCTCTGTTATCTGGTTAGGCTAGTCCTTTATCCCTCTGTAGGGGAACTACGTCGCCCTGATCCTCATACCAGATGAGGTACGTAGGCAGGAGATGAGCTGATCTCTCCGGGCGCCCTTTTTCTTTTTTCAACCTTTTGTGTCTCAACCCCCCTTGTGTGTGTTGTTGTGTGCTTGGAAGCTGATGTAAGTCCATCGAGTGGCATTCGGGTTCCAGTGTGCGTGTGTTTGGTTCGGATGCTGATGTAAGTCTAGTGATTGGCGTTCAGGCTCCACGTTTGCCTCTTTGTGTGTGTTTTGGTTCGGATGCTGATGTAAGTCCAGTGATTGGCATTCAGGCTCCACGTTTGCCTTTGCCAGTGTTTGTTTGTGCGTGTGTTAGCCGAGCTACGAATGCTCTGATTCTTCTCTCGTCCGAGAAGATACGTATGCATAAGGTGCGATACCTTAGCGAGCATGTGTCGTTTCCCAGTCCGAACTACTTCGACTCTGATGTCTATGCCTGATAGACTAAGTAGGCCCAGGATGCGATATTCTGCCGAGTCAGTCTCTTTTGTTTTCTTGTGTCTCTTTCAGCCAGTTGTGTGTGTGTTTGAGCAGTGTTTAGCAACCATTTTCCTTTCTATTGTGCGTGGATCCCGTCGAGTACGACGGATGCGTAGGGGTGCTAATACCTTCCCTTCGCATAACCGACTCCCGATCCCATTCTCTTTGGTCGCGAGACCTTTCCTTTCCCAGGTTTACTCTGAGCGTTTCCTTTCCCTCTTTTGGGATAAATAACGCACGGTGGCGGCTCTGTTGTTCTTGTTTTCCCGCCGGTTTTTCGCGTGATGCGACACAACGCACAATAAAACCAAGAAGGCTTTCTCCAGGCTTGGGATACACCTTTAGTAGTTGGCTTTCCTTTCTCCAATTTCTCTCAGTTTGAGTTCGTTGCCATCTTTCATAGTCCTCAGCCACCCTTCGACACATCATGATGCTACACCTTAGGCACAACAACATGTCAGAATTTCTTTTGTGACACCTCCAAAGGTATTCACGTAGGCTCTCATTGGCTTTGGGATAGCCAAACTGCATTCCCTCTTGCTCTATCTTCAGACACCTCTCCACTTCCTCCATCTGTAAGGGGGGTTGGTTCAGATCCACCATGTTGACACCTAGATTGGCGCCATCAGTGATTGAAATTTCCTCAAATTTCTTCCTTAGGCCCTCAGTAGCCTCAGTTGCCTTCCCATTAAGACCTTCAGTGGCCTTTGGTTCGACCTCAGCAACCTGTTCACCTTCGACAGAAATTCCAAAGGGAACATCATTATTTAGGCCATCAGTAGCCTGCTTTCCAACTAGCACATAGCCTTCAGTTCCTGTTTCCTTTACAACCTCCACTTCCACCATGTCAATCATGTTGATTTCGACAGGTTCATCATAATTTGTGTCAGCAATGTTGAGGGGGTCAGCGTCAACCTTCATCTGGTATTTTCCCTTGTCAGCGAACTTGAGGCGACCATCCTTAATTGCATTCTGAATAAGATCCCTGAAAAGAAAGCATTGTGAGGTTTTATGGCCTAAAAAATTGTGATATTTATAGAAGCCTCTTTTCTTCCGTTGTTCTAACGGAGGAATTTTGGTATTAAAAGGCACTATCACTTGGCCATCGTTTACTAATAAATCGAAGATTTCATCACATTTGGTAACATCAAATGTGTACTTCTTTTTAGGAAATCTATCATGAAATTCTGGTATCAGATATAAGATGTCGAAGGTAATGTCACGACACTAATATTTGTTAATACACAATGGATAAAAAAACAGAATGGTAAAGCGAATAACACAAGTAATTGTTAACCCAGTTTGGTGCAACTCACCTACGTCTGGGGGCTACCAAGCCAGGAAGGAAATTCACTAAAATAGAATTAGTTCAAAGACTCTCCGTACACTTCAACAAGTTACAGTCTTTCTCACCTAATCTCTACCCGTGCAATTTCTACCTAAGCACTCTTAGATATGAGAACCCACTCACTTCCCTACAATCACACACCAGTGATTTTAAACAACAATCCCTTGAGAAAAGAAAATACTTTTCAATTACACACTCTTGATTTTACTTCACAGTTTCAATCAAGAAGACACACTCTTGATCTTGCTTCACATCTTTGATCAAGAAGACACACACTCTTGCTTAACAGCTTTAGAGTGACAAATTACAACCACAAATTAGTCCAATTCAATCATCAATGGATGACTTGAATGACCTACAAGTCTTACGACTAAACAGACACAAACCTTAACTCTCTCTCTGTATTTCGCTCAGTCTTGGTTGTGTGTTCAAATAGGTTTTCTAAGTCCCTTTTTATAGAAGCATCCAGCTGAGCTTGGACATCTTGAAAACCCTAAATCTATTTTCCAATCAAATCTTTTTATAACAACTGGTTAGATCTCCTTGGAAAATAAGTAAATCTGGTTGTAATCCATGATTGAATGCGCCAGCTAATCATATCTTCAATCATCCAAAGATTGCCATTAATTGTGCAATCACAAAACACCAGACATTCATACTGAATGTTCTATGTACAGGATGTCATGACATCGGGTCTGACATCCTGGAAAAATCCTGCATAATCCAATAATTCCTTTTATAACTTCCAGCAGGTACAACCATATCAGATGCCATGACCTTGTGTATGTCATCTGAAACAATCCTGCATGAACATGTCTTTCATTTAAGATCCAACAGGTACATCCAATATCAGAAGCCTTGTCATTGTATGTGGCATTTCGAAACAATCCTGCATGAACATGTTCTTGAACTCCAGCAGGTACATAGGACATCTCATGTTAAGACATCACACATAACATCTTGTGAACACTCTTTGTTTTACCAAAATTGTTGTCAACACTTAGAATCAACAAACTCCCCCTTTGGCAAATTTGGGCTAAAACATATATCTGTCCTTTTTGTTCACAAGGTAAACTATCAACAGTTAAACAACATAACAGTAGTTTAATCAGCAGCAGAAGCAAAACAATTACTAGCTATGGCTACTAGTAATACACACATGCACAAGGGTACTTCTCCTCTCCCTAAATCTGTGCAACAAATAGAATTACTAGTTATGGATGCAACTAGTAAGACACACAAATGCACAAGGGTACTCCTTCTCCCCATAACTCTGTGCACACACCAAACAGTCTCCATGAACATAACAGCTATTGTAACTCCAACACCTCTACCAGCCAGAATGTCATTCTGACATCTGCTTCAATCAACAACACTCGTGCACCATATCAGACATCCTCTTTGACATCTATAAACAGAATAACATTCTTTTTTAACACATGTGCACTTCCTTTAATAATAGCTGTCCTCCAGCTATATACATATCACAACTTCCACAACAGCTTCCATATCAGCACTTCTCCCCCTTTTTAGTCAAAATTGACCAAAGGTGACCAATCAGACAAAATAAATGTCTATTAGCCTAGAAAAGAATGTTAGATCATATGTTATAACATTAAGCATGTTAAAACAAAATATTTAGGAAGTACAAACCATCATTATACACAACTGTGATAGCTGAGATAATGAACAAATCCAAGGAACTCTTTAAGAGCCCTAAAATATTACAAAACATGCATCAATGAGGACTGCCACATATTACATAATTCAAAAAAACAATAAAGACAACAACCTTCCAAACAGCAGACCAGCTTCCATCAATCTTTCCAGCACACCTCACAGACTTCACCTTACCAGTCTTCAACACAGGCAGGAACCATTAATCAGAAGAAGAAGTATCACCTTCACCTTCACCTTCAGAGTCTTCAGAGCTTCCAGAATTGCCACTGGATTGGGATTTTAATCTTGCATTTGAGTCCTTATCAACCTTCTCTACTTCTTCCTTTTCCAGGCTACAGATAAGTACTTCTAAAGCTTCTTTTCTAGCCTTGGCCACCCTTATACCATTATCCAATTCCTTGCAGGTTTCTTTTAGTTGATCAACTAAGCTTCCTTGAGATGTAGGCTCCCTTCTGGCAGATGTCATGACATCATTGACATGACTTCCCTCAAACAGCTTATAATGAATGGACAAAGGGGATTTTCTCCTGCTTGGAATGTCACTTGTACTTAGGATGCCTGGTTGTTGGCTCAGGATAATGCCACAAATAAGGGAGGGGAAGGCAATGGGTAACTTCACAGCATTTGTAGAAGCATGTCTAATGGTTTGATCAAATATGAACTTGCCAAAATCATAGTTAACCTTTGTTCCAATTGCATGAATGATTCTTCCAAGACTAATGGAGATGGTAGAGACATGATTAGTAGGCACCCAATTAGCTGAACCAATCTTGTGTAAGATGGCATATTTAACAGTGAGCTTCCCAGCTGATAAGTGATTCATACTAGGCCATTCCTTAACTTGGCCAGCTGTGACAACCCTACAGACCTCATTGTCTGTAGTCTCTAGGTCCACTTCTCCATCAGTTCCTCTTCCTAGGAACTTGTTGATAATACTTGGTGATAATTTCACACATTTTCCCCTTACAAACACCTTGCAGAACTCCCTGCTGCTCTTTTCATAAATATCCTCAGGGATATTAACAATAAACTCTTTAACCAACCCCTCATAACATTGGGGTAGAGCTACCACAATCTTCATTAGTCCATTATTTTTGATCAACTCAACTACCTCCTTTACCTCTACAGCCTCTTTTCCAAGCTCTCTTTCAATAGTTACTCTCCTCTGAATGACAAATTTCCATTTTGCTGCACCATCTTCTAAATGAAAGGAGATATTGTCTAGATGTACAACAACAGCCTTGCCAGGAGACTTCTGAACAGCCTGCCTTTTTGCAGGGGAGATGTCTGGGACATCGTCTTCGACATCTTCCTCAGAGTCAGAGCTATCTTTTTCTTTCCTTTTCCTCACCTCAACTTTGCTCCAAGCTTTTGAGGGTCTTATACCAGCAGTCTTTTTCACTCTTCCTGTTCTCATTCTAGCCACACTTTTTCCTTTCCTAGTTCTTAGTTTCTCAGCTACACTAGGTTTTACAAGATTAACCAAAGGATCATCCTCTTCTTCAGAGCTTTCTTCCTCTAGGTCAATAACCTTCTCCTGAGACATATTTGCTGGTTTCTTGCTAGGTAGGGTTTTACCTAGAGAGCATAGCCCTTCAGCAATAACTTCCTTTTCAGATCTAGATGAGTCATCATCTTTCTCAGCATGAGGTTCCTCCTCAGGAGAGGGGTCCCTTCTGGTCAGAGGAGTGGAAACCCCTTTGACTTCATGCCCTTCACTTAGAATCCTAGTGACTAGGTTCCTTATGGCACGATCAACATAATGCATGTCTTTTGGAAGAGAAGAGTTACCAGAGGTATTACCTTGCTTATCTCCAGTCTTGGAGGAGGGCCCTGGGGTGTCGCCTGGTATCATGCAAAGTGGAGTCACGTCCATCACGTCTTCATCTACAAACTCCATGGAGGGAGTCTTTGTATGGTGAGAGGATTTTGAACCAGATGATGATGGATGTTGAGACATGTTGTAGGACTTTTGAGAATAGTTTCTTTGCCCTAGCTGAGCTTCTCTGAGAAGTTGAATGGAAATGGAGATTGCTGGGTTTAGGTAGCGTGTGCTAAGGGAATAGATACTATTTTCAATGCTAGGGAATGATTTGTCATTAATGTGGCTCTTTCTTTTAAAAGGGCAAACAATATTTTTATTTCTTTTATTTTTCCACTCTAATTGCCATAATTTCATAAGAGCCCAAATCCCTAATTTTTCTCCCTCATATTCAATTTGAATTTCACCAAAATTCCTTGCAACCTTGTCTGCTAGTTCCAGTCCATGCTTTAGACCTCTGAATTTGGCCTCATTTGGAGAGATTATTTCATGAACAATTCTACATGGGCCAAACTAAGATAAGTCTTAAGGAATTAGCCAGTATTAAAAGAAAATTCACTGAACCTTGTAAACCATGTGAAGGCATTCTTCGTTAAAGAACTGGGGAAATATTTCATTCTTAGGTTCTCACTGTTCGCCAAATCCCCTGCCTCAGTCATGTATCTGGCTATGTGTTCTATAGTGGATTCACTAGTGTCCCTTGAGAATTTGGTGAACTTAGGGATTTTACAACCCCTTGGTAATTCAGTTTGTAGGACGTATTCTGATAAAGGAGAGGTATAATTTGACCATTGAAATCCTGTATTCAGACCATTATGGGCCATGATTCTCTCTATCATAGTAGTTAAGTTATTTTCCATCATGTTTTCTTGCCTAACCCTATGAATCACTTTATCTGCATCCTGGTCTCTATTAACCATCATTACTCTCCTAGGTTGTTCTTCAAGGACTTCCTATCGAACTGGCTGTTGTTCTAATCTTGCCCTCATGACCCTTTCGTTAGGCGCTTGTCTAGGTGGTCGAACCTGATTTATAGTTGGTTCTTCTTCCTCGATTATAACTTGGTTTAGCCTGCGTCGAACAGAGGACTGAGGGGCGCCTAGGAAATCTGCTATGTGTCCCGTCTGCACTGACAGTTGTTGGTATGTTTGGGCATTATCATTGTTAGTCCTATTTACATTCTGTATTAGGGGAGAAAAAATGGTATTCATTTCTCTAGCAAGAACTCCTACCATATCATGGTTACTAGCATCCATTTGTTGTCTAAAGGCTGCCTGGTTATTCGTTGTAAGGGTAGGAAATAGGGTGGATAATCCTTGTGATTGGGTATTTCGACCTACATGGTTCATGCCAGAACCAAAATTTTGAATTGGCGAAATAACAGTATTATGGGGTTGAGTATACATGGAAGTATTATTTTGAAGTCCTGCCATGGAAGTAGATGGCATTCCATATGGGTATTCTCTCAAAGGCCTAACATTCTCAAATCCCGATGGCCTAGGTGTTGTCGAATTATTTAAGGCCATGGATCCAGATGTTGGTATGGCCTGTGTACTAGGGATCTCAGTGGATGCATCAATTGAACTCGTTCCGACTATGCCTGTTCCCTGGGGAGGAAATTGTTCCCCTTGACTGGTTGTATTAACCATCTTTTTTGCGTATTTTCTTTTGGTTATAGGTTACGAATTGTTGGCTATCTTACCACTTCTAAGGTTTATGCAACACTATGATTTTTTAACTCAAAAGGATAACAACAATTTTGTAAATGTAAAACAAACTATTATAATTAACAGTTCTTTTGAAACCGTCCCATTGGGCATGCCAATTTGTTTACCAGTAATTTTTGACAAACAACCGCTAGTCCTCCAATATTATTAATCTTGGTAACTTACAGGATCGACTAGATTGATCCTAGGACATGTGTCTCAAGAACTAGTGTTATGGTGATTTGATTCATGATTAAGTTTGTTTTTGGTTTATGAATGGTCATTAAGGTTCTTTGTCTAGCGTTAATGGTACAAGGTAAAAGGGTGTTTCGACAATAAATTCTAAACGAAATCTAAAGGCTTATGACTTTAAAGATAAAGGATAAATGGCAGTAATTCTATAAAAAGTTTTTTTTTTTAAAGATAACAAAGGTAATTGGCCAAAGTAAAGATAAATAATTTGAAGTAAAAGGTTTTAAGTTTGAAAAGGTGCCGGAGATAAAGGTTTGAGGAAATGTAAATGTAAAGGTAAAAGCAATAATGAAAAACTTTGAAGATAAAGGCAATTCGACAGAAGGCTTAAATGGAAATAAAGACAGTATGGTATAATTTAAGTAACTTGCATTAAAAAGATAACATGAAATGTAATCATGGTGTTCTTCATACATACATTTTCAGCAAAGACTCGTTTCTCTTGCTCCGGTACTTTGAGTATTTTTTGTGAATTTTGTATATCACTTTGAACACCACAAAATCTAAAGACTAAGACTCCTATTTATAACAATTCGACCCTAACGGTCTATACACAGATGATTGCCACGTTCGACGTTTTCAAGCGTTGCGTGTCTCAGATGCTTCCACGCGTTCGCCTGACGAAACTACTTCGTTTGAATTTTAAATTCTTCCCGCTAGAAGCTTCGAATATGCCAAACGCCTATGTCGAAGAGAACTTGTGGAGATCCTAAAATCTTCTAAGTCTTAAGCTTCGACAAAAAGGTCCTTTCTCACAAGAAAAGGATTTAATAAATAGTTCGACAAAGCCATTTTTACATTATTCTCCAAAACATAATATTTTCAAAGAACTTTAACCTAATTGTCGAAATCTCCAGCTAACACAGTGCTAAATCGATTTTTCTAAGAGGTAAATCGATTTACCTAGTTGAAAAAAATTAAATTTTTACTTTTGTAAATGTAATGCTTCAGTGGTAAATCGATTTACCTAGTTGAAAATATTTTTTCTTTGCATTTGGAAAATGTGTAGGCTTTAGTGGTAAATCGATTTCCCTAAGAGGTAAATCGATTTACCCTGTTTGGAAATGAGGAATTTAAGCCTAAGTCATTTTCCATGCACTAGGAAAGGTTATGTAATGAATGTTTGAATACTTGAGCATCTAAGACTTTAGTGAAGGTAAATATTCTTATTATACATTCTTGACATGTAATAGCTTAACTTCTTGAATCAAGATGCTTTATCATTGAGTAACAGATTTGCCTTCTTGTCACTTGAAGCTTTGTCTTCATTAAAAATACATTTATCATAGAGAAGATTGACTTCACACCATAGAGCTAGGGATATTTTACCTAATCTATAAAGTATGCGATGGATTGTCATCGAGTTGGATGTATACAACATTTCTATCTGAGACTGGAATCTCAATACTCATCATGACCTTAATGTGTAAAGGTATCTTTAGGTCGTGCTTATCCTCAAATATGTCTTCCATTACATGTGTGTAGAAGTTTACGGTGTTGACTTCTAGGGGTATTTTTTAACAGAGTTTGCCTTTTTCATCGTCCCTTTTTCCTAGACGATTATTACGTCTAGGTTTCTCAACAATGTTCTACGATAGCTCTTAGCTCCTTTTAGGTCTGCACATATGGTCACCACTTCTTCATTTGTGATATGGTATTTCATTATTACATGGACAATGGATGATACTTACCCAAAGGTCGCTATGGTAAGTCTCCCTAGAATGTAGTTATAATTTGATTGGCACGAAACCACTAGTAATTGGACATTTGTCTTCCTAGAATCATTCCTTTCTCCAAAGGTAACAAAAAGCTCGATGAAGCCTCAAGAGCGGGTTATAATTTTATTGAAACCTTGCAAGTTTGCTCCCATATATGGTGTTAAAGCTTATCTTCTCAAGCACAGCTTTGTGAATAATTCAAAGTACACAATATCATTGGTCATGGTTTATGTGGATATTAATAAAGATATATCATTGGATATACCTCATATTCTCTACTTATCTCTAAAGCATTTAATGGGTCATTTAGGACTCTCGTCTAAAGATAGTTCTCGATTTGATTGACGAACAACAATTTTGTTATTTTTCTCTTGACGACTCCCTTAGACGACATCGGTTATGGTGGGAACCCTCTTGTGATTGATGATAACGCGAAAACGTATTGTATATTTGACTTAATATGCATTGCTTTTTACATTATTTTCCATAGTATTACACCGTATTTTATGTTTATTTCAGGTATTTATTAAATAAGAGATGTCTAGGCAAGAAAAGGGGAAAATAGCAAAAAGGAAAGAAAAAGGAAAGAAAAAGGAGCAAAAAAATGAAGAAATGTGTGGCTCCCGCCACATGGCCTTAGGAAGTGGTGGCTTCCACCATACACAATTTGGCGTCCGCCATAAAGCTTGGATGTGTGGTGCCCATTCCACAAAAGGTGGCACCCGCCACGAAGACCACACTAGGGTTGTGGCAGCCGCCACCAACCTAGTCTTCCTTGTTTCTCTCCACAATTTCTCCATAATTTTCTCCACGTTTGATTCTTACTTTTTCAACCAACCACTCCCCACTAGGAGAAATCCAATGCTACTTTTAAGGAGAGTGTGAAGTATATATGGGAAAGTTAGTTTTTACGAAAGGGTGTGCATTTTTCCAGTCAGATTCTTTTTGTTAGATTTTCTTAGGCAGTTTCTTACTTTGTAAAAGCAATAGATTCTCCACATCGGGGACTATCACAATTTATTGTTTAAGCATTTGGATTTGATTGTAACGGTGTACTCGATTGCCAAAGCTTACCAATATTGTTTAATTTGAAGAATCAGGATTCATTTCAAGTTCTCGATTTATATTCCATGTTTTATTTTAATTGCCATTTTAATTACTTATGACTTATTGTATGCTTAATTATCTGAATACCATGTCTGTTATCGGATCCATGTCCGGCTAAACCTCTAGGTATCGGTATGTAAAGACCGTCTAAACGACGGGATTCGTAAATAATTGGTGTTGTCTTTTATAAAATATTATTTCCCAATTTTAGTTTCTTGTTTTATTCAAAACTGTTTTTCGTACGAGAGTACAAAGCAAACAAAGGTTACGGTTAATAAAAATGAGAGTGCGAGACTTTAACCAGATATCTGAAACTAGGCATCAATCCTAAGCATAATGAGAGTGCTTTAGGATTAATTGGACTTTATTCATATTCAAAAATTACTTCTAAATTCATAATGAGAGCGCGAGAGCCAAGCATTTTGGTTTAAGAGTATGGTCAGAGTCAATAAAAACGAGAGTGTGAGACAAAGTCCTTTTTATAAATAATTTCTACTGAAGAATATTTTGATCAATAAGATTACACCAACTATCTATTGAATCCCCAAAGTTTGATGCGTTACATATCGATATCCCTTTATTAAATATCTTTATTAATATTCTGTTTACATTATAGTTATTTCTCTTCATCCCTCCAATCTTAGAATGATCCTCAGCCTTAGATTTATATAGTAAAATTAGATAACAATACGTTCGATTATTAGTCCTTTTGGGTTCGATAATCTTTAAAACTACACGATACGACTGTGCACTTGTAGTCACGATTCCCATAGACTTACTAAGTCACGATCAAGTTTTTGATGCTGTTGTCGGGAACTAGTTTAGTCGATATCGTAACTCCAGTGTTGCCCAATATAGACTAAGGCACTTTTTTCTCTATTACTATGTATCACCCAAATTTTCTCTATGATTATCACTCCCAATATTTTGAGGAATGATTCCTATAAATCCGACCTGGAAATATTAATGGAGGATTTCATTGCGACGCAAACTCACTCTAGGATAGAATCTATGATGGAACGCTTTGTGGCTACACAAACTCTTCAGTATGAAGAATTTAGAAAACAAAGTCTATATACCAATGAAACCCTTAGGCAACTGAACACTGTGGTCGAGCCCCTCGTCACTCACAACGAGGCATTGGAGACTCAAATCTCCCTGCTTGTGTAGACACCTCTAGGACCATTCCCTGAGAAACATGCGGATGTTGTAACAATCAACAGTGAAAATTTACCAAAAATCCTAAGGAGAGTGATAATGAGGAGGGTTCAGGTGAGAAAAGAGTAGAGATTAAGAAAGATCCACCGACACCACCCGAAAGGGAGGTTGTCGAAGAGGTAGAGAAGGAAGCACTATGTGTTGTTCCTCTTCCCTATAAATCACCAATTGCTTTCCCACGAAGGTCTGTTGAAGTTAAGGTAGACCCCAAATTTGAAACGTATGAGGAGCTATTGGAAAATATCCACACCAATGCACCTTTATTTGAGATCCTGAATAAGAAGAGAAAATTAGAAGACTGTGAAACTAGGGAACTCATTTGTATTAAAAGGGGCAAGTTAGACTTTGAGGTGGTGGATGAAGAAATTGAACCCAAACCTGAAAAGCTAGCTCTCGGGATAGAGCCAGAACCACCTCCACAAGTTCAAAAGGATAAACTACCTCGCAGAAGAAAAAGAAGGAAAGGTGATGGATATGAAAGATGGCTAGATAAGTGGCCATGGAAATCCAGGATAATTAAAAGTTTTACCGAGGATTCATCCTCGAAAGAACCACCATGAGTACTTACAGTCCTGAGTCGTCGCGCTATCGACGTAAAACATAACGAATATTTTCTGTTTTATTAATGTCATTTTTTTATCTATCCATTTTTCTTTCTTCTCTTTCATAAAGTAAATCGATATTTTTCTTTATTATTAACCATTACTAACTTAATATTATTATCTACTTAGATTTATCTAGCTACTGACCATCACGGTGCAATAAGTAGACTACATCAATATAGTCTTCAGAGGCAGAGGTCAAAGGAGACGCTTTGAGGCCCTAGCTCAGAGAGAGAGATGACACTAACCATATACCCCGATGGGCATACCATGACCAAGTTAGGTATAAGAGACAGTATTATATTCCTAATTAACCAAATTGGCTGGGACACTTTTGCTATTCAAAGAAAATTTAGTTCCTACCATATGCTAACCTTAGAATTCCTAAGCTCCCTGGTTTACTTGCCAAATCATGGTATCGGATTTAATAAAGGCCTCATCACCTTTAGGATGTTTGATATTGAGTATCGCTACAATCATAGAGAAATAGTTGAACTCCTAGGATGCCCGAATGACCCTGATACCTTTACCATCCCTCAGGAAGAACTGCTTACATACCTTGAACTAAACTACTTTTGGGGTAACATTACAGGAAACAACCATCCTGAGCCAGATCTCATGCATTCTGAGAATATCCACAACCCTGCCATTTGTTACTTTCATAAGATCCTAACTCACAACCTATTTGGAAAAGAACAAAACATAACCTCCGTGTCCAAAGACGAGCTCTTTATAATGTATTGTGCATCACATGCACGTCTTGTTAATGCCGCTACATTTATGATAGCTAACTTAGACCGTATAGCGCAAACTAACCATGGACCAATCTTAATAGGGGGCTTTGTGACCATGATCGCAAATGCCATTGGACTGAGACAACCACTTATCAGACTTAACCCTTTAGGTGGAATACGACCAATGAACATCCAATTTTGTTTCAACACTGGTATCATTAGAAAGCTGGGTCCGAATGTGTTTGAATTTCTAATTAATCGCCAAGTAGTACACCTGTTTACCCTGTCAGACCATAGGACGAGTGTACATGATAGGAACAACTGGCTCTTTGATTTGGACGGACCACCAGATGCACCACCCCCTCCTCCAGAGACACCCTAAATCTATGACCATTATGATACCTATCTCTCTGACACTGACTCATGCGCCCCTGTTGTACCCGTTGTGCCTCCTACCAATCATGTTACTGTCCAGACCGACATCGCCAACCTAAGAGGCGAACTGAGCATTTTGCGCATGAACCTTCACGGCTTTATGGATGTAGTGACAGAGAACTTGGGTCACATTTACCAGCACTTCTACTCGTTCGCTCCTCCTATCGGCAGTCTCCGTAATGGCTAATATATATGAATATTACTGATTTACTGAGATTGAATTTAGATTTTGTTTTCATGTTTGGTTTTTCTTGTTGTTTTTACACATTAGGAATTTTTAATTATTTCATAAATGAATTATGTTATTCTTTTCCATCTACTTCATTCTTTTCTTTTTCGATTTTATGTTTTAATTTTATTCTACCATGCCCTATTTAATTCTCAATTTCTTCTTCTTATTTTTTCTTTCTTTCACCTAATTATTCAACAACTATTAATTGTTGGTCAAATGAATTCACATGCAAAAGTTGTGGTCAATAAAGAAAATGCAGGGTCAAAAGCTAATACATGGGGAACACACAACACTACATGTGGCGCCTGCCACACACAGGTTGTATCGCCCACTTACAACACACAAAGTGGCGTCAGCCACTCCATCAATCCTCACGCTCACGCTATTGTGCCATCAATTCCATAATTTCCTTGTCCCATGCATGCTAGACAATGTAATAAAGCTTCTTCAACCACTTTCAAATACTTTGACCGATGCATTAAACACCATTGATTGAAATTTATTTCATTAATTATTTTCCAACCACCATCACCCCTATATAAACCAGCAACATAACCTCACAAAAACACACCTTTCATAAATATAATTCTCCTCCTTCTGACTACATTCTTACTACATACACGAGTAGTGTGAATTTCAGTTATGGCACAGATGAGAGAATACGAAATATTTTTCAGAAACGGCGAACCAGGTGAATTGCAGGAAGAAATTTATACGGCTCTAAGCGCAAGAGAAATAGAGTCAACAAGGTACGGCGATGAACCCTGGTTAATAGCCTTAGGATTTCTTGATAGTGTTAATCATATGCTAAATACTTTAAATTTAAACTATTTCCTATCTTTTAAAGACCCAGTATATGCCCAATTAACTCTAGAATTCCTTAGTTCGTTAATTTTTAGTCCTGCGCCCAACACAAACTGTTTCAGTGGGACTGTCCAGTTTCGCTTGTTCAATATAGAACATGCTTTTACCTTTGCCCAACTAGCGGACCTGCTACATTTCCCCTATGGGAACGACGTAGTAAGTGAGATCCCAGATACTGAAGGTTGGCAACGCGCCTTTCAACCATTTTGAAGGGTAATAATAGGTACAGTAACCCACAGTTTTGAGGGAAATAGAGCCACTTTAATTCATAATCCAGCTATTCATTATTTCCTCCAAATATTGGCATGCGCCATTTTTGGCCGAGCCAACTCTAACAAGGTGAACGAAAAAGAACTCTTTTATCTGTTCGCCACTTTTCCGCCACAAAAGGTAAATACCGTCCCTTTCATGTTCTCTCACATGCAAGTCATTGTCAACGCGAGGAAAGATCCAATTATTTTTGGAGGTTTAATAACCTCAATAGCCAGAGCCCTAGGACTCGAAGATAAATTCTCCCGGCTAACTCCGCTCCCGCCTCGTGCCATTGACATGACGAGGAGCATGAAATTGGTAAAACGAAGTCGAGATGGTAGGTTTCACCTAATGGTTGCCAATAGTGTCTTTCAAGATTTCATCCTCCCAAACCCAATTCGCACAAATGTGCGCAACCCGGAAAATTATTGATATATTCATGATCTGGTGCCTAACCAAGTCCCTGCGCACACTCTTAAGAATGTAGCTACTGACGGGGACATTGATGAGGATTATATTCAGGAGTAAGTTGCTCCCGCTAATGACACACACCCACACACCATACACATGTCTTCTAAAAATGTTGCAGGTACATCATCCAGCCAAAGACCTAGAAGAAGAAATGTGGCACCTGCCACTCTTGATGAGATCTATGCTGAATTGCTGCAGCGTAGCGAATTAGACGCTCAGCGCGACCAACAAATCCAAAACACGGAAGCTCAACAAACATAAATGATGCAAATCCTTCTCCAGATGCAGCATGACCAGCATAACTATGCTTTTAGGACCGAACAGAACATGTCTGACTTGATTGATGAAATGACAGCATTGACAGTGTGTGTATGGAAAATCTATAAGACTATGTCTCATATGTGGGTGCGCCACCTCACCAACCTGGAAATAGTGGACGTGCACGAACACGTGGCAGAAGGCACCAATAGCAAGCTACCCAGGTTCTACCTTTCTTTCCTATCTTAGGTCGTCGCATTGGGGACAATGCTCGGTTTAAGTATGGAGGAGGAAGCTTTACCGCTTTTATTTATCGCTTTCTAGGTAGACTTAAATTATTGTTATTTCCTTTTGTTATTTTATTTTCGTTAAGTGTTAGTTGAGTCAAATATCTTTGCACTGTCGAGTCTTTATGCATGGTTTCCGTTGTTTACTGATTCTTCCCATTTGCTTAAGCCATACCAAATTTTTGCGAAAAATATTGACTTAGAAACACAATAAATCTTTTGAAAATTCTAAACTATAAATAAAACTTAGGTTGAATCATAGAGATTTGGAAATACTTTACAAGATCAGTATCGATATCCATGTCACCAAAATAACTTTTCAATCTCCAGCAGCTGCCCTACATAAAAGCTAGTTTGGTCATCCTATATCTCAGTGAAGAATTTCTTCATGACCTATCTTCTCATTTCATTTGTTCTTGGTGGGAAAATTTTCCGATATTTTAGTATTTAATCCCCTCCTACCTTGAATGCCCGAAAGTTATCACTATCCATATATTCAGGTTCGAGAAGATTAAATAGGGCAACTGTCATACCCCAAAATTCACCCTACCTTTCACAAGTTCATCTAGGTCACTAACCCTAGGCTTTCGCATAACCTGATAAGCATTCATCTCATCTACATATTCATTGTATCATAACGCATTCCACTTGCATTCGAAAAGCATAAAATCATGGGTTCAAGGGTGTTCATCAGGGAGCATAGTGGAAACCCTAATTCAGGGGGATTACATCTGATTCATTTGGTTCATTTTAAATGGTTAAGTTGTTTGGTTAAGATTCATGGTTATGATTCATTGGCTAGGACTCATTCAAGATGCTGCTATCGGTTGCTTGATTAAATGTCATTTGGTTGACTTTGATTGATTGGATTTTGAGTCTTGGATTGACATGTCTTATTTGGTTTAAGAGCATTGGGCTTTTCGGTCGTATCCACATTCATTCCTCAAGAAGACAAACATTTTTACCTAAGTTGACTTTTTGGTCAACCAGTTGACCAAAGTCAACCATCTAACCAAATATCCATAAACCATTTGAATCCATTATTAACCATGATCCATTTACCACTTTCCAAACCCATTTGCAAATCCAATTAACCATTAAACCAATTATCCAATTTTCTAAACTCCAAATAATCCATTTTCCATTTATCCGATATACATTTAACTCAATCCAATTATCCATATCCAAGTTTTTTTCATTATCCATTTTTAATTGAATAAAACCAAATATCCACATTCAACCCATGCCCAAATAAAGAAAAAATAAACCAATCCAATATCCAAAAACCAAAATCCGAATCCTAATTAATTTCTAAAGAATTGCCAACTCATTCAACCTCCTGTACAGGAAGTTCATAACTACCTAACAAGCTTGTTTTTTCTATCACACAACAAGGTTGCACCATCCTACATTAGGACCATCCCTTAAGCAAAATACAACGAAATTTTAACCTGCCGGAAAACCTTCCAATTCAGTCCACATTCCATAACACACATTCAATTGTCATTAAACCAAAGTCATTTTATTCAACCATATAATGCTACAACCATTATTTACCATTACATTCATTGTAAATAATTCTGTTCATTCAAATCTAATTTCAAATTACAATTATTTCAACCAAATCTACATTAGGATACAAATCCATTCAATTACATAATACAATTCCATACATATCATCACAAGCCAATGCCGAAGTAGGTGAAGCGCAGCTGTAACGGCATGAACATGGACGGCAGCTGCAACTCAACACAGTGAGAAAAAATCCAAGCCAACTGAGAAGCCAGAAGCATCATTCAACGTGCAAGTAAAGCGGCTACAACCAAAACACAAATCCATCACAAAGCTATAAAAAGGTCATGCAAACAAATTGGCATTTTCAATTAAAACTTCAAACAATTTAACCTGCAACTTAAAGATAACCAATATCAGGACCAAAGCCCATTACTGTACCACAAAGAAAAAGACTTTGGTGATCAGTATGCAGCAAAAAAATGACAATAATAGAACATGCATAAAATAAAGGAGTTCAACCAAAAACCCGCATAAGACATAACAGAGCTTCCAAACTGAACGGGCATCATATAACCGTATCTCCACAAATCAAAACCAAGAGTTTCTGAACAGAATTGTTTTCCAACCGTGATGGCTTCTAACCGAATATCGAACCTCCCCATAACTAACCAAAACTGAAATAACAAAAAGAGAACCAACTCTCTAATTGTCATAACAGAAAGAAAGTCATGACAGTTAACTTCCAACTAACTCCAATTCCTTCAATAACCATCACTTCCCTCTCCAATAACAAAATCCGGTTCTCCACCTTCCAACTTCCAGAAAAAACCTGCAACCTATAACTACAAAGGACTCTGGACCCTCACTTCACCCGGAGAACCTTCACTTCCTCTTCTTCAATCCACCCTCATTTTTTTCAACCATCCCTATTCATTCTCTAACCATAATACTCCCATACAGAACCTCCAAACCACCCTCAACAGAATTGGATCAGGAAGTACAAAAGAAAACCATTTTTCGATCACCTTGTAACTCCCTTGGTAATTTGGGTAATACTTGGGCCTTTGGCCCGAGCCACCCCTTCTTCATTACTACCACACCCCTCCAATGTCCATGCACACCCCACAATGATTAATCCTTATTAATCATTGTTAATTTATTCTTAATTATGGCTTAATTGGTTTTTTAATTCTAGTTTTTGCTAAACATGATTCTGTTCTGTTAATCCTGTCAAAATTAGGGTCTTTGACTTTTTCTAATTCATTCGATAATTAGGTTTAAGCGATGTAATTCATGGTCAATTAGGATTAAATAGTTAACTAGAAATTAGATTTAATCGAATTTTAGATCTAGATCTGGTTTTTCTTAATTTTCCAGAATTAACACTCATTTGATTAACCTTGCCATGATTATATTTTTAGTCATTTAGTCTTGATATTTTCCTTTTTGTGAATTTATTTGGATTAGTATGGTTAATGGTTGATTTTGCCATGGTTAGACGTTAGGTTAATTTCCACTCAATTTGACTTTTATATCATGATTACTATGTTCCCTTATCCAAGATGCTGTGAACCCTTGGATCCATGATGTTGCATGCCATTTCATCATATCATTCAGCATATGCATTCCTTTGGGAACATAAAAACATGTTGCATTCATAATTTCATTTCATCAGACCTATTCAAGAAGACTCATTGTTGTTTGGCCTTTGTCCAGAACCTGCTACAGTCAAGCTGACTTCCCGACATTCATATAACACGCGTCGTAAATCAGAAGTTTCTCATGGATCAGTGGGAGCCGAATCAAGCTGTTATGAGGGAAGATATGACCATTGTGAAAGCCCAGATGGGTCAACTTGTTGAAGCCATACAAGCGTTGGCTAGAGGATAATAGGAAATGCGCCAGGCCAATCTGAGAGTTGTCGCTACCAACCCTCCCGTTGTGACAATACCAGTGAATCCCCCAGGAGGAGATGATATTCCTGTTGTAACTCAACCACCTCCCGAGAGAGGCCCGGTGTATCAAAATACTGCTCAGGCATTCAACATCCCTGTCAATGGGAGAACTCAACCTGAGATTGATGATCCTCAGGATGCTTTCTTCACTACAAGGGACGATTCAGTATACGATGCTTTTGGTCCTTCTCCGGCTGACTTCGATCGAAGATTTCATATGATGGAGGACAAACTAAAGGCAATAGAAGGTCCCGATACTTTTGGGTTAGATGTCGCCGATATGTGCCTAGTGCAAGGTGTGAAAATTCCTCCAAAGTTCAAGGTTCCGAACTTTGAAAAGTATCAAGGGATCACTTGTCCGAAGACTCACATCCGAGCCTTTTGCAGAAAGATGGCTGCTTATTCTGACGATGAAAAACTCTTGATGCACTTTTTCCAGGACAGTCTTAGTGGGGCTTCTCTAGAATGGTATATGAAGCTTGAGCGCACACATATACGAACCTGGAGGGAACTTGCTGAAGCCTTCCTAAAGAATTATCAGTACAATTCAGACATGGCTCCCAATCAGACTCAACTTCAAAGCCTTGCTCAGAAGTCAGACGAATCATTCAAAGAATACGCCCAACGGTGGAGAGATCTAGTTGCCAGGGTCCACCCCCTCTTCTTGAAAGAGAATTAATAGACATGTTCATGAACACCCTTCAAGGGCCATACCTTGATAGGCTGATTGGAAGCACTACCTCAGGATTCTCAAACATGGTCACTGCTGGCGAACGAATTGAGAACGACATAAAAATCGGCAAGATACAAGATGCAGCAGCTGCGGCCAATGGAGCAAAGAAATCCTATTTTAGATTCCCCAAAAAGAAGGAAGGGGAAGCCAATGCTGCCATGATAGCCAAAAGGGAAGCTGGAGCCTACCAAACGCCATACTATCTGGTGGCAGCATTAGCACCGAATTCATATCAGCAGCCAACATATGTTATCCCAACTGGTCCTCCAACAAGGCAATATTAACAACCTTATGCTCCTCAGCAACCTATTGCTTCGCAATAGCAGAACTACTATCAGCAGGGTAGACAGGGACCAAGGAGGCCTCCCAGAAGGTTTGATCCAATTCCCATGCCATATGATCAGTTTCTAGCTTATCTGCTCAAGAGCTCATTGGTTCAGCTACGAGAAGCTAAGGCTCCTCCAGTACCTCTCCCGCCCGGGTATGACATGAACGCTAGCTGTGAGTATCACTCTGGGATGCCATGACACTCGATCGAGAATTATAATATCTTCAAGCATAAAGTACAAGACTTAATTGACTCGAAAGCTATATCGTTCATGCCAGCTGTTCCAAATGTCACGAACAACCCCGCTCAGGCCAGTACATCTGCAGTGCCGTAGTCAGAGCAGTAGTAGATCTGAAGAACTTGTATATGTGGGACAAACCCGTCAGCTTCTGCAAGCACCAAGACCCCAAGCTATGGGAGGAATAAGGCTGATCACTCCAGCAATCATTAGTTAGTTCAATCATTTCTCATGTGTAATTTTTCTTGTTTGTCATTTGTAACATTCACTTGTAATAAACTCGTTTGTTTTTGAATAATAGTGACATTGAAATAAATATGCATTGTTTTGAATAAATCCATTCGTGTTCACTCATATTTTCCATAGATATCAAACGTTTGTTAAGTGAAATCAAATGGAGAATGATGAAATTGAAAACACGATATCAATGCACGTACGCTTTTGAATAGAACCCTGCTGATGACGTAAGGCATTGTTTCAAATCCTAAATACCGGAGTTATAAGGAAGATAATCCCTAGTTAACCCCTTCGAGCCAAGGAGTAGGAGTTTCTTTCTGAATATAAAACCCTCAATCATAACCCGGGCCAGGGTAGTCGTCAGTTAGATTGACCAGGCGTTCAAACTTCAAAAAAGGAGTGTCCTATCTGAAGATCAATAATACCTTATCCCTCACGAGAGGTCGGAAACAATAAGTCCACATTGGTTGTCCCTCACCCGCGAAGGCACGAGGTAGTCACAACCCTTCTAATCAATCGAACAAATGTCACACGATTTGTTTTGTCAGGATAATCAAAATCGAAAGACAAAAAGCCCGCTAAGTCGAAATTTGAGAACAAGTTACTTAAGCAAAAATTAGGGCATCCATGTGGATTGCAAATCAGAACCAATCCAGCAAAAATAGGGAAATGAAGAAATGGATCAAACAAAGAGGAATCATAAGAAAATCCTCAGCAAGAACAAAATCGTGTGGCTACAAACCGAATAAAAGGTGCATGACTGCCACTCTCAAAACCTCGCGGGCTCATATTCACTCTCAAATCCCTTTTGGAAGAAGAACGCTTGTATCGAACTAGCTGAACATATAATCCTTTTTTCATGAAAACCATGAACCAGACCACGTTACAACCCTCAAAAGACCTAATTGAAGCAGGGTTTAGTTCGAAAGCGTACCATAGTCACTACAATCGTGTTAAAACTGACTCCTTAATGATTTGCTTATCATTTGTGTTGGTATCAATATGACATTCTCATTAGTGATTCGTTCACTATATGTCATTATCCCAGTGAACAAAATGGAATTTCAAAACATGCGTAAACATGACATTTGCATTATCATTTCCAAAATGAACTTGTCTTACTCGTGAGTAAGCATCTGACATGCATAAATCTTCCACGATGAACATGAATCGAGGAACTTGATGATTCAAAAGTGTGGAACACCTGAGAACTCCGTTGAGTAGGGGCAAGCCACTTCTCTTGATCATGCCAAGGCAAAATTCTGAAGACTATATGGAGTAGAAAGACAAAACTGCTCCAAGATCTAGTCGATCAGAGGCAGTCGCGTCGAGAAATCTCTACAAGATCCAGTCGATCAGAGGTAATCGCGTTGAGAAATCTCTACAAGATCTGATCGATCAAAGGCAGTCACGTCGAGGACTCGCTACAAGATCTAGTCGATTAGAAGTAGTCACGTCGAGATTCGATAAGTCTCTCTAAAGACCAGTTAGACTGGGGCACTCCCTCAAAGATCAACCAGACAGAAAGAAATTACTTCAAGGCTCACACTGGGGTAGGCCACCCCAAAAGCATAATAAGTCAACCTTTCCGAGAGGGTTAATCAGAGGAATCCAATTCCAAAACACTGGGGCACGTCAGGTTAAGACAATCTACGACAAAGTCGCTTCATAGCTTGTGACTGGGGCAATCCGTGTAGATACCCAACAGGCTGGGGAAAGGCGATCCCAAAGAGAGTAAAGGTTCTCTCTCTACCTGTTAAAGCTTTGCAGACCCAACCTGAGGAATCAGAAGGTCCATGTCAGATTCTTCCTCCAGCAATATCAAGAAGTCAAAGGTCGGGAAGTCATGCGAGACACAACCTATGCCCTAAACCAGAAGCCTTGCAACCCAAGCTAATTTTTCTCAGCATTCATACCCAAGACTGGGGAATTCGTAAACCCCCACATCATTGCATAAACCTGTCATGCATAATGCACACCACTCCATTCAGGCATATCATCCAACATAACATGAAGCTCTCTAACAAGAAAGAAGCAAGCCCAAAACTCCCTTGGCACTATTCAACAGTCCATTTCCGTTGGCATCTTTCCATAACCCACTCCGTTGGCATTACAAAATAGAAAATATATAACCTTTTTGACTCTTGTGAAGCTCCTAGTTAGGAACCCCGATAGGATTTTCCAAAGTCATTCCTTTTTCATATACCCGTCGTAAGCCTGTTGCCTCCCTCAGGGAGATGATTTCATTGAGATAACTCTCCTTTCGTGAGTTTACTTCATTGCTTGGTGCACGAAATCACATCTCCCCCTCGTTGTCGTTCGCACGAGAAAGGTTGTCTATGTCAAGACTTTGCCTTTTGATTTGTTTCGAAATACTCAATGTAGGTTTGGTGAGTCCTGGGAAGGGTATCCATGTTTCGAAAACTTCATCCCCGTTGTTGTGCCTGTGGGACCCCTGAGGTTTTCGTGCCTATAACAAAGTGCCCAATTGACATAGCCTGCCAAAGCCCAGACCTTGTTTGGCAAACATCTTGCAAAGTCCAATCCCCATTGGCAAAACCCTTTTTAAACCCAGCTCATGTCTGTGGTGATTCCTATCCCTATTAAAAAACCTGTTAAGGAATCAGCAGTGTCTATCACCTTTTTTTCAGTACCCTCCGGTATTGATATCCCTTCACTCGTTAGTGTCAAACACTTTTTTTCAATATCCGTCAGTGTTGATATACCCTTTCTCCAACCACAGAGTTATAGACAATCGCCTTTTTTCAGTTTTAGATGTTATGATACTGTTACCTCTAACCCCAGAGTTGAGAGGCTATTCTACACTCAACCTCAGAGTTGATGTCAATTCCTACTCCAACCTCAGTGTTATTGCCCCTTCCTTATTTCCAACCTCAGAGTTGTTGTCTTTCTCCGACCTCAAAGTTGTATGTTCTCATTCCCAACCCCAGAGTTGATGATAACCTTTCTTATTTCCAGCCTCAGAGTTGTTTCCCCTTTTTCCAACCGCAGTGTTGCCGCCCCTTCTCCATCTGCAGTGTTGTTGCCCCCTTTTCCAACCTCAGTGTTGCTGCCTCCCTCCAACCTCAGTGTTATCGCTGCCTTTTTCCAACCTCAGTGTTGCCCCCTTTTCCAACCGCGGTGTTGTTGCCCTTTTCCAACCTCAGTGTTGTTTCCCCTTCCCCAACCTCAGTGTTGTTACCCATTTTCCAACCTCAGTGTTGTCACCCTTTCCCAACCTCAATGTTGTCGCCCTTTCCCAACCTCAGTGTTGTCGCCCTTTCCCAACCTCCGTGTTGTCGCCCCTTTTTCGACCGCAATGTTGTCGCCCCCTTTTGCAGCCTCAATGTTGTTTCCAATTCCCCAACCTCAGTGTTGTCACCCCTTCTCCAACATCAGAGTTGTTGCCCCTTTTCCAGCCCCAATATTGCTTCCCCTTTTCTGACCTCAGCGTTGTTGCTCATTCTCCAACCCCATGTTGTTGCCACCTTTTTCCAGCCTCAGAGTTGTTTTTTACCGTTTATCTTCCAACCTCAGAGTTGAATATCTGTTTGTTTCCAACTTCGGAGTTGATGCTTATCATTTATGCTCCCAGCCTCAGAGTTGATCAACTACATTTTTTCGACTTCGAAGCTGATGTATCTCTTTCTCTAGCCTCAGAGCTGAGTACTTACCTTTTTCCAACCTCAGGGTTGCCGCTTATCCTTCTCTACCCCCGGCCGCAGAGTTAAAGGTCTATCTTTTCTAGCCCCAGAGTTGAACGTCTACCTTTTTTCCAACCGAGGAGTTGATAAACCTTTTATCCCCAACCTCAGAGTTGAATGTCTACCTTTTTCCCAACTTTCGAGTTGTTGAACCCTTCCTTGTTACCCGTCCACCGAGTTGATGTCTATACCCCCAACCTCAGAGTTGACGCCTATCTTTGTTCCTGGCCTTAGAGTCGATGTTCATCCCATTGTACATGGCCTCAGAGTTGACACTTATCCCTTTTCTAGCCTCAGAGCCGATGTTGACCGCAATTCGTTTCCAACCACAGAGTTGAGAATATCCAATTTTACCCCAATCTCAGTATTGATGCCAAAATATTTCAATCCCTAACAATCAATGTTAGTCATTGCTGCTGTCCCCAACCCCAAAGTTGATGACCAACTATCAACTTTCAAATTGTCTTCCCCAGTGGAGTCATCTTCCACCCTTTCTCCCCAAACGGAAATTTCTTCTCAGCGTTTGCCAGGGAATTTTGAAAAACAAAAAGAAAAAAGAAAAGCTTGTTAATAAAAAAACGAGAGCTTGTTGAAAAAAAGAGAGTCGATCTCATTGCATTAGCATGCTGCATACGTCACACATATCTAACCATCTATAACTATCCATGTCACCAAAATAACTTTTCAATCTCCAGCAGCTGCCCTGCATAAAAGCTAGTTTGTTCATCCTATATCTCAGTGAAGAATTTCTTCGTGACCTATCTTCTCATTTCATTTGTTCTTGGTGGGCAAATTTTCCGATATTTTAGTATTTAATCCCCTCTTACCTTGAATGCCCGAAAGTTGTCGCTAACCATACATTTAGGTTCGAGAAGATTAAATAGGGGCAACTGTCATACCCCAAAATTCACCCTACCTTTCACAAGTTCATCTAGGTCACTAACCCTAGGCTTTCGCATAACCAGATAAGCATTCATCTCATCTACATATTCATTGTATCATAACGCATTCCACTTGCATTTGAAAAGCATAAAATCATGGGTTCAAGGGTGTTCACCAGGAAGCATAGTGGAAACCCTAATTCAGGGGGGTTACATATGATTCGTTTGGTTCATTTTAAATGGTTCAGTTGTTTGGTTAAGATTCATGGTTCTGATTCATTGGCTAGGACTCATTCAAGATGCTGCTATCGGTTGCTTGATTACATGTCATTTGGTTGACTTTGATTGATTGGATTTCGAGTCTTGGATTGACATGTCTTATTTGGTTTAAGAGCATTGGGCTTTTCGGTCGTATCCACATTCATTCCTCAAGAAAACAAACATTTTTACCTAAGTTGACTTTTGGTCAACTGTTGCCTTTTTGGTCAACCAGTTGACCAAAGTCAACCATCTAAAAAAATATCCATAAACCATTTGAATCTATTATTAACCATGATCCATTTACCACTTTCCAAACCCGTTTGCAAATCCAATTAACCATTAAACCAATTATCCAATTTTTTAAACTCCAAATAATCCATTTTCCATTTATCCAATATACATTTAACTCAATCCAATTATCCATATCCAAGTTTTTTTCATTATCCATTTCTAATTGAATAAAACCAAATATCCACATTCAACCCATGCCCAAGTAAAGAAAAAATAAACCAATCCAATATCCAAAAACCAAAATCCGAATCCTAATTTCTAAAGAATTGCTAACTCATTCAACCTCCTATACAGGAAGTTCATAACTACCTAACAAGCTTGTTTTTTCTATCACACGACAAGGTTGCACCATCCTACATTAGGACCATCCCTTAACCAAAAGACAACGAAATTTTAACCAGCCGGAATACCTTCCAAATCAGTCCACATTCCATAACACACATTCAATTGTCATTAAACCAAAGTCATTTTATTCAACCATATAATGCTACAACCATTATTCACCATTACATTCATTGTCAATAATTCTGTTCATTCAATTCTATATTCAAATTACAATTATTTCAACCAAATCTACATTAGGATACAAATCCATTCAATTACATAATACAATTCCATACATCTCATCACAAGCCAACGCCGAAGCAGGTGAAGCGCAACTGTAACGGCATGAACATGGACGGCAGCTGCAACTCAACACAGTGAGAACAAATCCAAGCCAACTGATAAGCCAGAAGCAGCATTCAACGTGCAAGTAAAGCGGCTACAACCAAAACAAAAATCCATCACAAAGCTACAAATACCAGCGGCGGGAAGCGACAATAAAAAGGTCCTGCAAACAAATTGGCATTTTCAATTAAAACTTCAACCAATTTAACCTGCAACTTGAAGATAACCAATATCAGGAGCAAAGCCCATTACTGTACCACAAAGAAAAAGACTCTGGTGATCAGTATGCAACAAAAAAATGACAATAATAGAACCTGCATAAAATAAAGGAGTTCAACCAAAAACCCGCATAAGACATAACAGAGCTTCCAAACTGAACGAGCATCATATAACCGTATCTCCACAAATCAAAACCAAGAGTTTCTGAACAAAATTCTTTTCCAACCGTTATGGCTTCTAACCGAATCTCGAACCTCCCCATAACTAACCAAAACTGAAATAACAGAAAGAGAACCAACTCTCTAATTGTCATAACAGAAAGAAAGTCATGATAGTTAACTTCCAACTAACTCCAATTCCTTCAATAACCATCACTTCTCTCTCCAATAACAAAATCCAGTTCTCCACCTTCCAACTTCCAGAAAAAACCTGCAACCTATAACTACAAAGGACTCTGGACCCTCACTTCACTCGGAGAACCTTCACTTCCTCTTCTTCAATCCACCCTCATTTTTTTCAACCATCCCTCTTCATTATCTAACCATAATACTCCCATACAGAACCTCCAAACCACCCTCAACAGAATTGGATCAGGAAGTACAAAAGAAAACCATTTTTCGATCACCTTGTAACTCCCTTGGTGATTTGGGTAATACTTTGACGTGCACGAACACGTGGCAGAAGGCGCCAATAGCAAGCTACACAGGTTCTACCTTTCTTTCCTATCTTAGGTCGTCGCATTGGGGACAATGCTCGGTTTAAGTATGGGGTAGGAAGCTTTACCACTTTTATTTATCGCTTTCTAGGTAGATTTAAATTATTGTTATTTCCTTTTGTTATTTTATTTTCGTTAAGTGTTAGTTGAGTCAAATATCTTTGCACTGTCGAGTCTTTATGCATGGTTTCCGTTGTTTACTGATTCTTCCCATTTGCTTAAGCCATACCAAATTTTTGCGAAAAATATTGACTTAGAAACACAATAAATCTTTTGAAAATTCTAAACTATAAATAAAACTTAGGTTGAATTATAGAGATTTGGAAAAACTTTACAAGATCAGTATCGATATCCATGTCACCAAAATAACTTTTCAATCTCCAGCAGCTGCCCTACATAAAAGCTAGTTTGTTCATCCTATATCTCAGTGAAGAATTTCTTCATGACCTATCTTCTCATTTCATTTGTTCTTGGTGGGAAAATTTTCCGATATTTTAGTATTTAATCCCCTCCTACCTTGAATGCCCGAAAGTTGTCACTATCCATATATTCAGAATCGAGAAGATTAAATAGGGCAACTGTCATACCCCAAAATTCACCTTACCTTTCACAAGTTCATCTAGGTCACTAACCCTAGGCTTTCGCATAACCTGATAAGCATTCATCTCATCTACATATTCATTGTATCGTAACGCATTCCACTTGCATTCGAAAAGCATAAAATCATGGGTTCAAGGGTGTTCGTCAGGGAGCATAGTGGAAACCCTAATTCAGGGGGATTACATCTGATTCGTTTGGTTCATTTTAAATGGTTAAGTTGTTTGGTTAAGATTCATGGTTCTGATTCATTGGCTAGGACTCATTCAAGATGTTGCTATCGGTTGCTTGATTAAATGTCATTTGGTTGACTTTGATTGATTGGATTTTGAGTCTTGGATTGACATGTCTTATTTGGTTTAAGAGCATTGGGTTTTCGGTCGTATCCATATTCATTCCTCAAGAAGACAAACATTTTTACCTAAGTTGACTTTTTGGTCAACCAGTTGACCAAAGTCAACCATCTAACCAAATATCCATGAACCATTTGAATCCATTATTAACCATGATCCATTTACCACTTTCCAAACCCATTTGCAAATCCAATTAACCATTAAACCAATTATCCAATTTTCTAAACTCCAAATAATCCATTTTCCATTTATCCGATATACATTTAACTCAATCCAATTATCCATATCCAAGTTTTTTTCATTATCCATTTTTAATTGAATAAAACCAAATATCCACATTCAACCCATGCCCAAATAAAGAAAAAATAAACCAATCCAATATCCAAAAACCAAAATCCGAATCCTAATTAATTTCTAAAGAATTTCCAACTCATTCAACCTCCTGTACAGGAAGTTCATAACTACCTAACAAGCTTGTTTTTTCTATCACACAACAAGGTTGCACCATCCTACATTAGGACCATCCCTTAACCAAAATACAATGAAATTTTAACCTGCCGGAAAACCTTCCAAATCAGTCCACATTCCATAACACACATTCAATTGTCATTAAACCAAAGTCATTTTATTCAACCATATAATGCTACAACCATTATTTACCATTACATTCATTGTCAATAATTCTGTTCATTCAATTCTAATTTCAAATTACAATTATTTCAACCAAATCTACATTAGGATACAAATCCATTCAATTACATAATATAATTCCATACATCTCATCACAAGCCAACGCCGAAGCAGGTGAAGCGCAGCTGTAACGACATGAACATGGACGACATCTGCAACTCAACACAGTGAGAACAAATCCAAGCCAACAAAGAAGCCAGAAGCATCATTCAACATGCAAGTAAAGCGGCTACAACCAAAACACAAATCCATCACAAAGCTATAAAAAGGTCATGCAAACAAATTAGCATTTTCAATTAAAACTTCAACCAATTTAACCTGCAACTTAAAGATAACCAAACTGAACGGGCATCATATAGTCGTATCTCCACAAATCAAAACCAAGAGTTTCTGAACAGAATTCTTTTCCAACCGTGATGGCTTCTAACCGAATCTCGAACCTCCCCATAACTAACCAAAACTGAAATAACAGAAAGAGAACCAACTCTCTAATTGTCATAACAGAAAGAAAGTCATGACAGTTAACTTCCAACTAACTCCAATTCCTTCAATAACCATCACTTCCCTCTCCAATTACAAAATCCGGTTCTCCATCTTCCAACTTCCAGAAAAAACCTACAACCTATAACTACAAAGGACTCTGGACCCTCACTTCACCCGGAGAACCTTCACTTCCTCTTCTTCAATCCAACCTCATTTTTTTCAACCATCCCTCTTCATTCTCTAACCATAATACTCCCATACAGAACCTCCAAACCACCCTCAACAGAATTGGATCAGGAAGTACAAAAGAAAACCATTTTTCGATCACCTTGTAACTCCCTTGGTAATTTGGGTAATACTTGGGCCTTTGGCCCGAGCCACCCCTTCTTCATTACTACCACACCCCTCCAATGTCCATGCTTACCCCACAATGATTAATCCCCATTAATCATTGCTAATTTATTCTAAATTATGGCTTAATTGGTTTTTTAATTCTAGTTTTTGCTAAACATGATTCTGTTCTGTTAATCCTGTTAAAATTAGGGTCTTTGATTTTTTCTAATTCATTCGATAATTAGGTTTAAGCGATGTAATTCATGGTCAATTAGGATTAAATAGTTAATTAGAAATTAGATTTAATCGAATTTTAGATCTAGATCTGGTTTTTCTTAATTTTCCAGAATTAACACTCATTTGATTAACCTTGCCATGATTAGATTTTTAGTCATTTAGTCTTGATATTTTCCTTTTTGTGAATTTATTTGGATTAATATGGTTAATGGTTGATTTTGCCATGGTTAGACCTTAGGTTAATTTCCACTCAATTTGACTTTTGTATCATGATTACTATGTTCATGTATATTAGATTTCAATTCTTGAATTTGGATTGGTAATTTTCCATTCGATTAATTATGATTCTACTTCATGTTTTGGTAGACTTTAACTTTTAGAATTAATAGTCACTTTAATTGTCCATTTAATTGTTTCTTTGGTTTATGATCATTTTGATTAAATTGAAAATCCCATTTCAATTTAGGTGATGAATACTTTGTATGTCCAATTTCATTTGCCTTGATCGTAGGATAGATCCTTGATTACTTTTCATTGATTAATCCATTACCTTTTGAATCGATTTTAACTATTGAGCATTCTTACATATTGTTGCATCATTCTCATTCATGCTAACTCGTTTGTTGTTTTGTTTCCACATGTTGACTTCGAGATGCAAGCTCACTCTTAGCTAGCCATGCTCCTAACAATTTCATTTTCATTCAAAAAATTTGTATTGTTTGAAGTACCATGTCACTTGTATGCCTTAGGCATAATACATAGTTTAGTAGTTTATAACTTGTATTTTTCTTTCATTTCCTCATGTTGTATTGTGTGGATCTATTCCTCCATTGTGGGTTAAATCTTCCCCTTCCCCTTAGTCATGTAATAACATAGATTTATTGCTTCTTAGTTAAGTTACTATGCATGTTAATAACAAAGATAAAATACAAAACGATAAACAAAGCATTTCAAAAGGAACAAAAGGTACTTGATTCAACGTCAAGTTGTTTTCGGAATAAAACTCACACCATTGCAACTTGAATGCTTGATCCAACGTCAAGCATTCTCCATCCACTCCAAGATCTATTTATTCACACCTCTTCTCAATTCTCTTCTCGATCTCATTCTATCTCTCACCTCCATTCCTTCACTAACTACTTCTCACAATAAATTCAAATGCTTGATCTAACATCAAGTTCCTTTTTCAAAACATTTTCATAACAAATTGGAGTGCAAATGGGGTGTACATGTTTGTACACAACATTCAAGTAATTGGGTTGTCGGTCGTACCTAGCCTAAGGACCCGACACTTTACTTTCCCCCTTAAAACATATAATGATTCAAATAAGTTAGATCTAGGTGCTATGAGGATGAAAAAGAATAGTTAGGACTTCATTGTTCTCTCAATTCCCAAGTACTTTGATCGTCGACCGTACTTAGTCAAGGGTTAGAGACCTGTCTCCCTCTAAGTTCCAACGATTAAACTTTCCAAATTCTTTCACAATTCAAATCTATTTTTTTGGATGAAAAAGAGTGTTTAGGATAACATTGTCCTCTCAACTCCCGAGTTATTGGACCGTTGACTGTATCTAGACAAGGGTCTAATGCTTGTCTCCATGCATAAAATCGACCCCAACAAATCAAATCATTTTGCCTTAGGGCCTTCTCTTTGAAAGTTTAATAAAGATGTGTTACTTCCGTTCTACCGTGAACGAAGCTTAAGCCTCCATGTGTGAGCAAGTAATGTTTTACTACTAGAGTACGGACTAAGCATATCCACTTTACCGCAAACAAGTAAATACTTTCCGCTCCCATGACAGAGTATACAAGCAAGTGAATAGTAGCACGCGAATGTCAATACTGTTTAGTAAAAATAACCAAACAAATACGCCATCTTTGAGCCGAACTACGAAGCTCTGACTTTCCTATTGCATGTATGGGAATACGTAGGCACGAGGGCCCAAATCCTTGGCGAGCACACTAAATTAAAACTTATTTTTTCCCCCATCTTATTCTCTAATCTCATTCCCGATAACAAGCAACCTATAGATAAATAAACATCCATACGCATTTGATACGAGCAAGTGGTTCCCATAGAGTACCATGGATGTGAGGGGTACTGATACCTTCCCCTCGCATAACTGACTTCCGAATCCGCTCTTGGTTGCGAGACCGTTTCTCTCATTTGGGGTTTTATCGCTATTTTCCCTTTCCTTTGGAATAAATAAAATCCGGTGGCGACTCTGTATTTTTCGCAATGCTTCACCCACCACTTGGATGTGTGGCGCCCGCCACATGGCCTTAGGAAGTGGTGGCGCCCGCCACAAAGCTTGGACGTGTGACGCCCATTCCACAAAAGGTGGCGCCCACCATGAAGACCATACTAGGGTTGTGGCAGCCTCCACCAACCCAGTCTTCCTTGTTTCTCTCCACAATTTTCTCCCCATTTGACTCTTACTTTTTCAACCAACCACTCCCCACTAGGAGAAATCCAATGCTACTTTTAAGGAGAGTGGGGAGTATATATGGGAAAGTTAGTTTTTACGAAAGGGTGTGCATTTTTCCAGTCAGATTCTTTTTGTTAGATTTTCTTAGGCAGTTTTTTACTTTGTAAAAGCAATAGATTCTCCACATCGGGGACTATCGTAATTTATTGTTTAAGCATCTGAATTTGATTGTAACGGTGTACTCGATTGCCAAAGCTTGCCGATATTGTTTAATTTGAAGAATCAGGATTTATTTCAAGTTCTCGATTTATATTCCAGGTTTTATTTTAATTTCCATTTTAATTACTTATGCCTTATTGTATGCTTAATTATCTGAATACCATGTCTGTTACCGGATCCATGTCCGGCTAAACCTCTAGGTACCAGTATGTAAAGACTATCGAAACGACGGGATTCGTAAATAACTGGTGTTGGCTTTTATAAAATATTATTTTCCGGTTTTAGTTTCTTGTTTTATTCAAAACTGTTTTTCGTACGAGAGTACAAAGCAAACAAAGGTTACGATCAATAAAAACGAGAGTGTGAGACTTTAACTAGATAGCTGAAACTAGGCATTAATCTTAAATACAACGAGAGCACTTTAGGATTAATTAGACTTTATTCATATTCAAAAATTACTTTTAAATTCATAATGAGACCGCGAGAGCCAAGCATTCTGGTTTAAGAGTATGGTCAGAATCAATAAAAACGAGAGTGTGAGACAAAGTCCTTTTTATAAATAATTTCTATTGAAGAATATTTTGATCAATAAGATTACATCAACTATCTATCGAATCCCCGAAGTTTGATGTGTTACTTATCGATATCCCTTTATTAAATATCTTTATTAATATTCTGTTTACGTTACAGTTATTTTTCTTCATCCCTCCAATCTTAGAACGATCCTCAGCCTTAGATTTACATAGTAACATTAGATAATGATACGTTCGACTATTAGTCCTTTTGGGTTCGATAATCTTTAAAACTACGCGATACGACTGTGCACTTGCAGTCACGATTCCCATAGACTTACTAAGTCGCGATCAATTGACATGGTAAAATGCTAGCCTCCCGAGATATGGGTTATGAAGGGTTGTTTCCCTTTCTTGTCATCCTCATATTCATTATTATATATTCTCTTTCTAGTTCCTTTTGCTGCCTTTATTGTCTTTTGAAATTATGTTCCTTAGGGGATAGATGTTGGACACGATGTTGGAACAAATGGTCTAACAAATTAAACCAGAATAACAATAATACAATATACAATAACGAAAGCAAAAAAGCACAAGAGATTGGTAACCCAGTTCGATGCAAATAACACCTATGTCTAGAGGGCACTCTACCTAAGAAAGAAAATCCACTACTTTGAATTAGTACCTTTAGTCTTACAAGAACCAACAAACCCTATATTATTCAAAGCCTCTTCCTAATCCTAGTGACTTTCTATTTAAGGACTCCCCCTAAATATGAGAACCTACTCACTTTCTTCTCAATCACACAACCTATAATTGGTGTTTACAACTCAATGAATAATGTTGAATATTACAACTCAACTAACACAAACCAACTATGTCAAGTTACTGAAACATAGTGGTGTATACAAAGATTCAACCCTAATCCGGTTATGACATTAACATGGAATACAAGGAATAAAAGACTCACAAACCCTAAACACTAATACTTCACTCTTATTTACAAATTCCTCATCTCAACATGAGAATTGCGTCTCCTTATATAGGAATGCATTATATGCTTTTTCTTCATGGATCTTTGGTTTAATCTCGTCCAGAATCTTTGCACAATCTCGTGGATAAGATTTATTCCATAAATATCTCCAACAAAAAGATATGATTTGGTTTGTTTCAAATTCAAACTTAAATCTGATTTGATCTTCACAGTTGTCCAACAAATCATATAATCATATTGCTAAATAAAAGCAATAAAATCTAACTGAATCAATAACAGAAAATTCATTCCAAAACGCAACAATCTGGCCTCTTGAGCAAGCCCAAGATGTCATACCCACATGTTGTGACATCGCGTCCAGCATGTGTCCCTTCTGCACTAAAAAACATCTTGAAGTATCAGAGCAAACTTGAACACTTTTCCATGTTGTTGTTTTATAAAATGCAGTCAATCCAAAAAGAAAAACATTTTTTTAGGTGAAGTATCACCCATGCGAGGGGAATGTTTTTGTCTACTAAGATTCACTATAACATACAACTTTTTGGGGAGAATCTTAATGGCTCTTATTGTCCTCTTTTTGGGTGTCCTCTTTGGCGTATCTACAGAGTCTCATTTTCTTGATAAGATATTCAATTGCATCCTTAATATGGATGAATTCATCGATCTTATGTTTGCAAGTATCTCACTCATTCTATGTGGTTCCTTTTGTCTCAAGCCTTTCTCAAAGATCAAACATTTTAGTTTATAGTTGGATCATATAACATTTATAACTTCTTTGACGAGTATGCCAATTTATTCTTGTAATGTCTCCTTTGAACATTGTTGAATGACGTTGATGACGACCACTATCTTCGGTTGATGCTTATGTTATATGAAGTGGGATGTGAACTCATCACATAATGTTCTCCAAGAACTGATGGAGTTGTCTTCTAGGCCTTTAAACCAAGTCATGGCAGTATCCCTTTAAGGTGAGAACAAAAAGCTTGCACTTCATTACTCATATGGCTTAGTGGTAAGCTAGCACAATGTTAATGTGCTCGACGTGTTAGTCAATGTCTAGGGTACCATCAACTTTAGGGGTTTCTCTAAAGACTTAAGGATGTGACATTCATTGATATGTTTTGTGAATGGTTTCTCTCAAAGTTGGGTGATCAATTGTTTAGTGGAGTTATACGCATGCCTCTTTTGCGAATGTTGGAAGAAAACCTTCTTGGATGACGAACTTTGGGTGGTGCATAACTATTGTCTCCATGGGTGTTCGCGGTGCGGTTTGGGCGGGTTTCAAGCTAAAAGTCATCTGAGTCGTAAGAAAAAAATGCATGCAGTTTGGTTAGGTTCGGTCAACTTTTAGAAATAAAATTGAACCAAACCAAACCAAACTAATACGGTTTGGGTTGGTTCATTTGGTTCAGTTTTTTACAACATTTTTATTGAGATATACATACACATATAGAGAACAACATAACTTTATGTTGAGTCAATCATGCATTACCAAATAACAATAAAACTCATCATTTTTGGACAATAACTTCCCATTAAATATACAAAAATCAGATTAGACAAAAGTGGAATAAAAAATATAAAATAGTAGTATAGAACAATATCAAAAACATTATAATGAAAAAAAATAGAGAAGATGGGAGATTAGAGAAGTTGAAAAAGAAATAACATAAGAGATGCGAGATTAGAGAAGAAATGAGCGATACAAATATAAGTGGAAGAGATAATAGTAGCGTAAAGATTAAAAGATGAAAAAGAAATAATATAAGAGAAAAAATAGATTAGAGTAGAAGATGTGCGATGTACATGACAAAAAAGATAAGAAGAAGGCACGATACTACTAGGAGAGATTTGAGGAGGTTGGAATCGAAAGCCTAAGTGTGAGTAAGATAAAATTGTTCGTAATCGTAAGGCTAAGGCATAATAGGTCTGAGTTTTGAGTTGGATGTGAGATAAGTAAAGTTTAGGTTGTAACGTAATGCGGTTTGGTTTGGCTTGGTTCGGTTTGCAAAATACAAACCGCAAACTGAACAGAACCGTGCAATTTTGTTAAAAAAATGGCCCAAACGAATGTGAACCAAATGTGTTTTTTTGTGGTTTTAGTTTGGTTTGGTTTGCGGTTTTCTATTGGGTTGATTCAGTTTTGAACACCTCTAACTGTCTCTACCACCAGAGTCACATGAAAGCGAATTGTTATCAGGATAAGAACAGTGACACCTCTTTGGTGACTTTTGAGCTTTTGACGATTGCAAACAAATGTTGATGATTGCATCCACCAGAATAGCTTTGGAATGGACACATTTAAAACCTCTAACTGTCTTGTAATCTCACTTGGAATTTTATCCTAGTTTTCTTCTATGCTAATAAGCCTCAGGTCCTATTGTTGCACCTGATTGAAAATGTTCATTAGGAACTCGTTAGCATTTGGTGTGCCGAATGGAGCTAGGTGGTGTTGGATAAGATGTAATAGTGGGGCTACCAAAATGGGAGGTTGCGATATAGAAAGAAGAGGTTACAGTGGAGGAAGAAAAACATGAGGTGGAGGAACCTGATTATGTTATGAAGGACCTAAATGAGTTTCTTAAACTGAGGATTGAGGCATCATCATTGAAGCTTGAGGATCTTCATTGACGGGAGAAAGAAATAGTGAAGCGTTATCTTGAAGAATCTTAATAGTTGATCAGAGACCGTTGGTGCTACTTCAAGTACGAATTCATTTTGAACCAACCATTTAAGAAGCCATAAAAAGTAGTTATGATTGCTTAAAGTTATAACTAAAAAACGACTGCAGCAACACAACTTAGGAAATTTGAAAAAATAAAATCGAGAGAATCAAAAGCTGATTCTCACAGATGGCATAATTATTCCATACTAGAAAAGAGAAATTGATGATAAGTTAAAGACGATCATCGTGGAGATGCTTCTGCGCACTAGTGATAACTCTTTAGTGAATCGAAAGTGTATCTATAAAAAAATTACCACTTTGACGCTTAAGTCATTAAGAAAGTGAGATGAAACTTTACTAGTATGAGTGAAAGTGTACGTGACACGTATATGAAGGGAGGTTACAACCGTATCCAGCTTGCCCGACATGGAACACGAGTAACTCTTGGATATATATCAACGATCCTGATGAAAGGAAGGGCATGCTTTTGTGCGGTGCCTATAGATGCGGGTCGACCTGTTCATTAGTGTCCGACTTGTTTATATCTAAATTGAGACCATGGAACAGACTGAGTCAACCTAAAACAAAAACATGATTCAAGATCTAACAATATACGATATCTTTATATGGTCCATGAATCCAATGATGGTTATTTTTTTAGAAATTTAGCTAGTCTAATTCTTCTATTAATAACTCTGATTTTTGCCGATTATTTTTTTGTCTTTATATTTTTTTTTATTTGTATAGTTGTTATTTTTGTTATTTTTTTACCAACCTTTTGTTCGTTGATGAGCTTGTAGTGCACATCTCGTGCTTTTTAATTACACTCTGTGGTTGTATTTGTTTTTTTTTCATCTCTATTAATATATTATATTTATTTGACATTAAAAAAATTGTCCATGGATACCAATTAGGATACCAATTATATCAAATAAAAAAACTACTCCTATATTTTAATTGAGAACCTTTTAATTTAAATAACTATTTCCTTAGTCAATGGCGTTACTTGCTTTACAGTCAAGCATGGCGTGAGTTATGTCCAAGCCATCCTTCTTCTTTCATGCAAATCCACCTAATTACGAAAAGTTGACCAAACCACTTTACATCAAAATCACGCGATCAAAACGAGTTTCAACACATTGTTGCACTCACCATTTAGGCTCAAATCCACCATCTCAATGTTCCTTTTTCACGCCAATGTTCAATTAACCAACCAAGTTACTCATTATCAGGCACATAATAAGGTAGAAAAAACATTGAGTTTCCTCTAAGAAACTTCACAAAATTTATTACTTAGAAACCTCTCTGCACCACTTAATTCACATTCTTTTTCTTTCTTTTTTTTCATTTCCAAATCTTCAACAAAACAATGGTGGTGTTCAAGTCCCCAAAACCAAACAGAAAACGTTTCATTCTCTCATGTTTCATATCAATCTTCTTCCTCTGCATGTTAGCTTCCATTAACGAATTTCGATTCAAGAATCTTCCAACATTTGGTCGATGTAGCACTCTCTCAAACAAAACAACAAACACTTCATCTTCATTTTCATTTTCAAACCCACAACAACAAAAACAAGACATCAGGATCCTCATCGGTGTCCTCACACTCCCCGACCAGTACCTCCGACGACACTTCCTCCGTCTCGTATACGGTACACAATCCGCCGAAAACGCGAAAATCGACGTCAAATTCGTCTTCTGCAACCTCACAAAAGAAGATCAAAAAACAATAATCTCATTAGAAATCATGCGTTACAACGACATCATAATTCTCAACTGCACAGAAAACATGAACAAAGGAAAAACCTCATCATTCTTCACGAGTTTACCAGAAATCTTCAATGAGACAGTGAATGGACCAAACTACCCTCCTTACCACTACGTTATGAAAGCAGATGATGACACCTACGTGAGACTCAACAGTTTGGTGAAATCGTTAAAACCGTTACCTAAAGAGGATTTATACTATGGATTCGTGATACCGTGTGGAAGCATGGACCCTTTTAAACACTACATGTCTGGGATGGGTTTTTTGGTGTCATGGGATATTGTTGAGTGGATTCATGGTTCTGATATTCCGAAGAAACACGTGGAGGGTCCAGAAGATAAGGTGTTTGGTGATTGGATGAGATGGGGTCGTAGAGGATTGAATAGGTTTAATGCGAAATGGTCTATGTATAATTATCCTGATCCTCCTTCTGTTTGTAGTCATGAGCTTGTGAGTGATACTATTGCCGTTCATTTGTTGAAGAATCAGGAAAAGTGGATTCGGACATTGAAGTTTTTCAATCATACTACTCCTCTGAAGGAATCGAACATGTATCATATCTGATGTCTTTACATAACTATCAATTGAGCTTGTTTAAAGGGACGAACATGTATCATATGGATTAGTTTAATTGTTAGTTTTTTTTGGTGAATCTAATCTTTGCTTTTCGAGATATAATATGATATCAAATACTGTTGTATTTTATTGAATTAGGAGAAAAGAGGGAGCTATTAACTTGTAAGGTGCGATTTAGAATCTGATTTGAAGTTATATTTTTATATATACTTGAAATTTATTTGATTTGTATTTGTGTAGAGAAACAGGGGAATCTTGAGAAACATGGAATTAGTTTGGATAAGGAAACAGAGATTTTATGACACATTTTGGAGATGTTTGTGTGCACAGTTTCAAAATTCAACTTTGTTTTGATATGCTATACTATGCTATTTCTGCAAATAAGTACATACACTTACATGTATATCTTTAATAGATAAATATAATAGATAAGAATATTTGCACATGGATGATAATTGATAAGCAAGCTACGTCAGTTTAGAGGGTTAAATCAATCTTTTTAAAAATTACTTTTATAAATTTACGAACATCATATTATATATATGACTCTATAAATTCTTTATACAAGATCTAGTGTATCTTGTATCTGCGGTTAGAAAGTCAAATACAAATGATATAAAAATATGTTGATTGTTCTAACATGTTTTTTCATATTTGGTCATTTTTGCTTGAAGCGATTTTGAAGATTTTTCATACATTATAACATCTACTTGTTTAAGTGTCGATCTTCCTTTTTATTAGTCGGCCAAAAAGTTCGCATGTGTATCTTTTTTCACATATACTTTTGTCCTCCTAATTAATTATATTAATAAGGACATCCCTAACAAAATCATGTTGGTGTATATAAAAGAAAATCGTGATTATGTGATCCTAGCAAACATCTAAAAATTGATTTCTATTTTGTTTTGATGTTAAACTTTGTTTTCATGTCCTAAACACTTTTGTTAAAAAGTGCGCTCACCAAAACATGTTAGACTTTAAAGGGGAACATGTCCTTGCTAATAGGGATGAGAATATGACAAACCAACTAACAGAGACCTACGCTCTAACCTATTAAGGCCATGATCAGACTAAACTTTTTTTTTAAATAAAAAAGGCATACACTTTTTAATAAGCATATTTAGTTAAATAAGATAGGCCACATTCCATACAAAAAGCCTTATAAGCTTATCAGACCGATCTATTTTAATAAATATGAATGAACTTATTGTTTTTATACTTTATATTAAAATACAAAAGTTAAACTTAGTTATCTTGAAGAACTTATGAAAATAAGTTGAATTTTTTTTATCAATAATGTCATAAGGTGTTTTAACAAGTTCTCTCAAACAAATTACCTCATAAAACTTATGCTACTAGGTAAACTCTGATAAATCAATACAAATAAATATTAGTCTCATTGTACTTTTGATTCCCTAGTCTATTTAAACATTAGTCTAATTGCTTATATACATATCTTTAAATGATTTAAGCTTTTTAAGGAGGCTAATAGGCCAATCAGGCATTCGAAAAGGCCAGAACCAGGCAAAAAAATAAGCCTATGATAGGTTATATGCTAGGATTAGACTTTAAATATTTTAGTAGGTCAAACTCAGACTTGGCAAAGTTTGTCTCGACCCAGCCTATTTTCACCCTACTTGCTAGTAAAACTACTAAAGTTAAAAGCCAAAAGTATGCCACTATGGCAATACAAAACAATGTCAAAGTCATAGTTCATACCACATATCCACAATATCTCAATATATGATTGCGTGACACCCAAGATTGAGACTTGGAAGCTAGAAAAATGTATTATGAAGCTTCTAATTTCGAGTACGAACTCAACCCTAACCTTACTAGGTAAAGAAGTCACATTTGTTGAAGGTCTTTTAAGAAAGAATCCCCACAAACCACAATGTTAAAGTTGTATTGCCTCTGCCTCCTAAGAGTTTATGTTTTGATTACTTGTCTTTTACCTTTTAGTTTTATTTATATCATTATTGAGTCTCCTCACACGATTGGACACCTTAGGGTTGATCTTTTAAATCTGTTTTTACACATGTGTAAATCAAACTATTTGGTTATGGTATAAGAAATATGCTTATAAGTTATTTTATCAAATTTTTGGATCAATAACCAATTTTGAGAATGTTTAAGTTATGACAATGTTAGAATCTCAAAAATACTTTAAATTTTGCAAAATGGAGATTCTAGAAGTGTGATTCGAATCATACACTTCCATGACTCAAATCAGGGTTACATAATATCCATGAATTTTTTTCATGTTGCCATGACTCGAATCACAATATACACGAGTCGAATCACATAAGCTTGATTCGAACCACATACTACATGATACATATTTGCAGGTGTTTTTAGAAAATAATCACGAGTTTGAAATTCTTTGAGATTAACTCGAACAATCTTAGGATTAGTTTTGTGCAAATTTTTTTACAAAAAGGTACATGTAGGATGTGACAACAAATGTCTTGGTGCATATAGTGTAAAAGTAGACTTTAAAGACAGTAAATCATTAACTAAAGTAAAAGAAGTTTAAAACAAACAACATTAAATAAATGCAGTAGATGACGAAATAAAATGATGTTTTAATTAAGGAAATAATAAAAGGTACAAAGAAAATAAGACGCAAACTCACATAATTGCTCACAAACTGTTTCACTAATTGGCTTGGGTACTCCAGTTCTATAGAGAAAGTATATGAAATTTGCGACCTTGATTACAACACATAAGTCTGTTATATACTACACTAAGAATAATTATCCTCAACAATTTACACCTAAAGAATTGATACGTCTTAGAATGCATGCAACTCATCCTCCAACATATTTCCACATCGTCAGGGCTTTGCAACTGCTGAAACCATTATCCAACATTCTCTAACTTCTGTTAGCAACTAATAATTGCTCCAACCGTCGAAGGTAGTTATTGATAGTGCCAAGTATCTTATGTCTTTGGTTTCCTCAAATTTATAAGTCTCTGGAGCTTGTCGAAAGACTCGTCCTCGACATGGTGTTGAGTGGTTACCCATGTCTGTTCTTGAGATTCCTCCAAACCAAATCTCAAAATCTGCTATTGAGATTCTTCCAAACTACATCTCAAGATATCAATCAGGAGACCTTAGTCGACGTGTGATTATTTTCGATTTCTATCCATCAATGCTAACACTTCAGATTTCACTAATGCATAATTTATTTTGACTTTTCCAACTAAGTAGAAAATTTCAGGTTAACAGGTGCCCCCCCCCCCCCCCAAAAGGCCACTTTCGATCATATGATCAGATGGAAGAAATGTGACGCTTTTGAAGCTCTTCGACACTATTTTCCCATTATGTACATGTCACTTAAACGAAACGTCACGGTATTTAATTATTATTTTATGGTCATTATGACCACTTTACACCAAAACGTCATGTCACAGACGTGCGTGCAATAAATCATGATCACCCCCTATTTCCTAGGAGCTTTAATTAAAAATGAAATCAAGAAAAACTCTCTTAATTCCATTTTCATCTTTCCCCGTGACCTTTATGACGCCATCTGTCGACTCATGTGCGCCACATGGCTAAGGTCCCTTGGAGAGAAAAACTAAACCGTTTTTTCTTTGGGTATTTAACATGCTACCTCCACCATTTTCTTCTTCCTCGCTTCTATCTCTCTAAAGCTCAAAAAAAGAAAAAACCTTGAGAACTTTTTTCCCTACAGTTTCTCTTCTTCTCCACCAAGCTTTTCAAGAATCCTTCATTTAGCACAATGGCGCCTAAGTATCAGTTTCACCCATCTTTCGCTACTGAGATTTATGTACCACTATATATCAATGATCGTACCTATGTCCATTAACCTACCATGGAGAATGGAAGAAGAAAACTATGGTATCATGTTTCCCTCATCCCTTACACTCTTGCTAGCTCTGTGCATACGTTTATGGGTCCATTACCAGGCGTATCAAGAAACCCCACATAGTGAATGACTTCTTTCCAACTTACCCTGGTTACGAACTCTTGGTGTTCATTGACAAACCATTCAATTTCAACTTCTTCAAGAACATAGTGTTTTCTTCGTCTCCTCCAACTAAGGAAGTTGAATACCTCAAATGTATGAATAGGGTTGAAGAGAAAAAGAAACACTTCTTGAGGGATTTTGGCATTTTTGACCTAATCCAGCTGTTAAGAGTGGGTCCCTCATACAATTTCCACATTTATGCTATGTGCTTCTAGGACACGTCGACCAACATGTTCCAATTGCCTTGTGTGATGACAACTCCCACCCTCTTCGACATTTCTTCCATAGTTGGTCTTCTACCAACTGGAGAGATCTTCGAGCCCTCAACAAAAACAAAGACAAAACCTGGTTTTACTTTCGTTAGAACCATTTATAGCTCATTCATAGAAGACCACCAGGTTTTGACAGGTCGGATGGATGATTAGGAACATATTGCTTTCCCGACTTACTGGCCTTCCAGGTATGTCTTATGTGCTCGATCTGTCCAGGTAGCCAAGAAGTACGTCCCCTTAGCCACCCAACAACCTTCACATATAAGAATCTTCCTGAGAAGATTAATCATTTTTGGCCTATAAGAATCATTGGGGTTGGCTTGTGAAGACTTAAAAGAAAGAGCGAACCTCAATGACAACCTTCACATATATGGGACTATTTGGATTTTACAACTGTGACTTAATGTCATCTTTGAACCCTCCCTCAAAATCAGAGTTCCTCATAACCCACAAGTGGGGGTTGAAGCTCTTAGGCTTGCTAAAATTACTCCCGACGACGGGAAAGCTATCTCTTTAGAGGTCTTTAAGGATTACTTCCAGATGTTTTATAGGTGCAAGACTTTCACCTCGACTATGGAACCATTTTCCAGTCGAAAATGTGATCCTGATTAGTTCAAGAAACCTTGTCCTAATCCATCCCCACAAGAGGAGAAAAAGATTCATGTTACTCTTCTTGCCTACTTCAGACCCACCGCTTTGTGGTCGAGGCTTACCTCTTCCAAGACAGGCCTAAGGGCGACTCCTTACCAGCCAAACCTAGTGTCCAGGAAGTTTAGTTAAAGCCATCTGCTTCCTAAGTGTTTCATTCCTGAAGGCCATACCTTCTTCTTTTTTACCGACAACACTACCGAGAAGTGGCTTGCAAGCTGTCGTGAGTTTTTCAAAAGGAAAGAAGTTTTCCTTGGGTCCTTCTACTATTCATTATCCTACCATAGCACTTAAGATTTTGAAGAGCGATGGGCATTCCATTACAATAATGTGCCAGACCACACTCTCTTGGCGCAGCGTCTGGTCGACGCTTTCTCCTTCTTGAGAGAAAAAAGGTAACCTTTATTGACTGGATTTGAGATAGTATTTGCTTTGTAATATTGTGAATCTTATTAGATTCTAACATATCCATGGCTGCTCTTTTTGCAGGGTTCCCACTAATCCAAAGGAATCAAATGTTGGTTCCCAAGGCACAAGTACCACTAGAACTTCAAACGTAAAATCTAACCTTATTTTCTTTTAGTTTTTCACAGCGTCGACGTTTTGATCCAACTTGCCCTCTCAGGGTTAAAAGGAAGCAAATGCCAATACTACTGCAGGGCCATCAAGGACAAAACATTTGGGTGATAGCATAGAAAATTCCTCCGATGAAGAGATTCTAGTTTGTATCCTCTAATATACTATCTTCCTTAACTTTCTTTAATTTTTTTCTAATATTGTCAAATCACGTTAGTCTTTCCAGAAAGAGAGTGATTCCTACATCAATGATGATGGCCAACAATCCACTCCTCCTATTACTCCAACACAAACAACATGTATCCATATTGTTGAGGTTGATGTTGCACATCCAAAGGCAAACACCCCCCATACGAAGCTTCTGTTGGGAAGAAAAAGAGGGTAAGGCGTGAGGTCATGAAAATATTTGAAGACGATGAGACTGAGGAAAGTAACTTGCCACTTTTAACTATGAAGAAAAAGAGTGGCACAACTCCCAACAACCGACTCAGGGAGCTGAGAATACGCCTTTGAGCCCCCTCTAAACATCGAACAAATAACTTGCCTCTTTATGCTAGTTTTCCTTTTGAACCACACTAATTCAAAATTTATTTTGGCAGTCTGTTGATGCCAACCTTGAAGGCCCTTAACCCCAACCAAATGAATCATACAACTATCCTGATTATTCGAGCATTAAATACACGACACCTTCGACGACTGCACCAACTGAAAATTTGCATAATGACGCTAGAAATTATGGGGTAATCGACCAAGCAAGACCGATTGGTAGTTGGATCCTGAAGCCAATTATGGAGACTACTAAAAGTCCAGCCACTGAGCCTCCTGCTCCCAAGCAAGGTCGAGGCACTACTGCACCCACTGAAGGAGATTGGCGATCCAAAACGCAACGGAAATTAAAATTTTCTCCTTTAGTGATCCTTACGAATGGGCATGATCAGTGATAAAATATTTACCTCTTGTGACGATTGAAACCTTTGATGCAGATCTACAGAGCGATCACGAACGTTGAACGACGACAACGCCTCTACTCAGTCCACACGAACGGATTCCTTCAATCTCAGTGCTAGCTGCTACGAATGAAGGCTTTGAGTGAGAGAGAAAGAGAGAGAAAACGAAAATGCAACCGCAATGAATGCTTCTGCACAAGGGTTCTATTTATAGAACCACTTGTGTGGGCTTCAAGCTAAAAAGCCCACTTAAGTGTAAGTGGCCTATATTTTATAATATGCCCAAAATCACTTAACCGTGTGGTACCTTACCATATTTCGTATTCTACTTAAGTACACCGTACCTTACGATGTACTACAATTCACTTAAGTGCACCGTACCTTACGGTGTTCCTTAGTTACTCTATCTCTCATCAATCCGTCTTTTGTGTGTGACCCTGTAGGTTTTCGCGACATTGGCAATTATATTAAGTCATGCATTTAACATAATAAACAGTGAGCGGTATCTAGCAACACATCACTGCTACCCAAGACACGAAAATTTCATGTGATCTGACAAATCCTTCTGTGATAATACTTGTTGCACATAATTACCCTTTTGCCCTTATGTCTATATTGAACACAAGGCATAGACTGTGTCATCCTTGTCCAGTTCAATATTGGGCCCATAGACATTTATCCTGTTACGCAGGATGGGCGAATTCCATCTAGGTCACTCATGTCCCTCAGCATGCTTCGTGGAGTACCTATCAACTGTCTTTATGGTTATCCAGTTACGGACAACGTTTGATCAGCAATAAAGCACTCGACTCAACATCTAGGGTCCATAGTGGTTTCAGGTCGAAGGGAGGTATACACCATTATCACCATGAGAATAACTTATGACACTTTGCATAACTTTCTATATAGTATTCTCATAGCGGGTCAATCCAGTATAAATATTACTCTTAATATTCATACCTATGTTTAAGACTTGATAACTCCTTATCCACGATCCATGAGATGTGATCATCAGTCTATATACATAATAGTCGTTATGCTTTAATGTTATCCCACTTCACAATAAATCTCGACTACGGATACTTTAAGAATAGTGTCCTTATGTTTAATGTGATCTCATGATCAAGTCACACTTGATACATTAAATGGACTAGCTATTCTAGGGACTTTATTAAACAAATGTAATAAAGAAAAAGCCTTTTATTATTAATAAATAATTCGATACAAGTACCAAAAGTATTGGCCTTTAGGGCTTACACCAACAATCTCCCACTAGCACTAGAGCCAATCAGACATACCCCTAATGCCCATAGATCTAGTATGGCCATTATGCTTCTGCTGCGCAAGAGGCTTTGTCAGTGGGTCAACAATATTGTCAAGTGTAGGTACTTTGCATATTTTCACATCTCCTCTATCTATTATCTCTCGAATGAGGTGATAACGCCTAAGTATGTGTTTGGATCGTTGGTGAGATCTAAGCTCCTTAGCTTGTACGATGGCACCATTGTTATCACAATAGACACCATTGGGATCCACAATGCTAGGAACTATGCCAAGTTTACTAATGAACTTTTTGATCCAAACAACTTCCTTTGTTGCACTTGAGGCAACAATATACTCGGCCTCGATTGTAGAATCAGCAACTGTATCTTGCTTTGAACTTTTCCAGCTCACAGCGCCACCGTTTAAGCAGAACACATAACCATACTGCGATCTAAAGTCATCCTTATATGTCTGGAAGCTAGCATCGGTGTATCCAATTGCAGCCAGCTCTTTCTGACCTCCATATATAAAAAATGGGTCCTTAGTCCTTCTCAAATACTTAAGGATATTCTGATTCCTAATATATAGGCTGCTTCACCTAGGTCCTTCATAGAAAAGCATTTCCCCAACCAAGACTTTACTTGTTGTAGGGTAGGGATTCGTTTCCAATGAGTAATATGTCATCTACATATAATACCAGGAAAACGATCATGCTCCCACTAACCTTCTTGTAGACACAAGGCTCATCTTCGTTCTTGATGAATCCATATTATTTTACTGTTTCATCAAAACGAAGATTCCAGCTTCTAGAAGCTTGCTTCAATCCATAAATTGATCTTTGTAACTTACATATCTTTTGGGCTTCTTCTGGTATGTCAAATCCTTCAGGATGTGTCATGTACATATCCTCAAGAAGATTCCCATTAAGGAAAGCAGTTTTGACATCTATCTGTCATATTTCATAATCATGATATCCAGCGATAGCAAGTAAAATCCGAACATATTTAAGCATTGCAACTGGTGAAAAGGTTTCATCATAGTCAACCCCATGAATTTGTTTATATCCTTTTGCAACCAGTCTTACCTTATAGGTATGTACCTTACCATCCATGTTAGTCTTCCTTTTGAAGACCCACTTGCATCCTATAGGGTTAACTCCTACATGAGGCTCTACCAAGGTCCAAACTTGGTTTGTGTACATGGAATCCATTTCAGATTTCATGGCTTCTAGCCACTTCTCAGACTCGGGACCAGTTATGGCCTCTTGGTAGGTCACAGGCTCATCTTGATCCATGAGTAATACATCACCTTGATCAGTTATGAGATATCTATATCTCTCAGGTAGGTGACGTATCCTGCCTAACCTACGCTGGTCTTGTTCTACTTGAGCAAGTTGCTCTTCCACAACTACTTGTGTTTCCTGCTCTAATTCCTCCATAGGTGTATCAATGCTTTGTGATTCTTGAATTTCTTCAAGCTCTACTTTCCTCCCACTGATTCCTTTGGAAATAAAATCCTTTTCTAGGAAAACTCCAGTTCGAGCGACAAACACTTTGCCCTCAGAAGGATTGTAGAAGTAATACCCTCTTGTTTCTTTAGGATACCCCACAAATAAGCATTTGTCAGATTTGGGCTCAAGCTTAGTTGAAATTTGTCGTTTCACATAAACTTCGCAACCCCAAATCTTCATGTAAGACATATGTGGTTTCTTAACACTCCATATCTCATATGGTGTCTTCTCAACCTTTTGGATGGAACGCGGTTAAGTGTGTAAGCTGCTGTCTATAGTGCATGTCCCCGAAAGGAGTTTGGAAGATCGACGTGACTCATCATGGATCGGACCATGTCTAACAGGGTTCAATTTCTTCTCTCAGATACACCATTCCACTGGGGTGTTCCAGGAGGAGTAAGTTGGGATAGGATCCCACACTCTTTCAGATGGTCATCAAACTCTAGGCTTAAATACTCACCACCTCGATCTGATATAAGAGTTTTAATATTCTTACCTAGTTGGTTTTGTACTTCATTCTTGAATTCCTTGAACTTTTCAAAGGACTCTGATTTGTGTTTCATTAAATACACATAACCATATCTACTGAAATCATTAGTAAATATGATGAAGTACTGAAAACCTCCTCTGGCTGGTATGTTCAGTGGTCCACATACATCAGTATGTATGAGGCCCAAAAGATCATTCGCTCTTTCACCTTTTCCTGTGAATGAAGACTTTGTCATCTTTCCAATTAAACAATATTTGCATGTCTCATATGATTCATAATCAAAAGAGTCCAAGAGTCCATCTTTAGGGAGTTTGGAAATGTGTTTCTCATTTATGTGGCCTAATCGACAATGCCAAAGGTAAGTTGGATTTAACCCATTAGGTTTCATCCTTTTCTTTCTTCCAGGTACTTTGGGCAGTTTCTCTTCCAGTGTCCGGTCTTACCGCAATGGGAGCAGGTGCCTGCCTTTGCTATGCCTCCACTAGGCTTCAAAGCAACAACAATGGGTCTGGGTTTGGCAACTTCGTTGCCTTTCCCTTTATCACCCTGCTTGGTGGGCCTTTTGTTCTGTCTCTTTCCATTCCTGATCATCAGAATGGACTTCCCTTTTGTCTTCAGATTCTGCTCAGCATTTCTTAACATGGCTAGCAGTTCAGGAAGAGATTTGTCCATATCATTCATATTGAAATTTAGGACAAATTGACTGAATCTATCTGACAACGATTGTAAGATCAAATCAGTCGCAATTTCCTTTCCGAGGGGAAAACCCAACCTTTCAAGGTTTTCCACATACCCAATCATCTTGAGCACATGGGGACCTACATGGGCTCCCTCAGCTAACTTGCCTTGAAAAAGGGCTTTTGAAACTTCAAACCTTTCATGCCTTGCTTGCTCTTGATAGAGCATCTTCAGGTGTTCGATCATATTGAACGCTGCCATGTTCTCATGTTGCTTTTGTAGCTCTGAGTTCATGGTAGCCAGCATGAGACAAGCAGTTTCATTGGCATCATCGACATGCTTCTTATAAGCATCTCTTTCTGCCTTAGATACATAACTAGGAGGTTCCTCTTCAAGAACAGGTTTCTCCAAGACATACAACTTCCTATCATGTTTGAGGATAATCCTCAGGTTTCGGTGCCAATCCAAAAAGTTTCTCCCAGACAATTTTTCCTTGTCAAGGATTGATCGTAAAATGTTGTTAAAGGTGTTTGTTGAGATTAGTGAAAATATAAGTATCAATAACATATTTAATTAGGCCTTTAATTAAATATGCTCCCACTATTTTACTCAAAACAAATGACCCTCATCATTTGATTCGGAAAATCCCGTTGGAATATTTTCTAGTGGGTCGAGATCCATATTTCACTTTGTTCTAAGTCCGCGTAGGCGGATTACACAAAACTAGGTTATTTAGGTAGGAACTCCTTCCAATTGTATCTAATACAACTCTCAAAAATTTCAGTTGGGTGAATAACTCCTTATTCCAATCCATCATATGGATCATTTCCAACTCTTGCTTCTAAACATATATAATCTTATTATAATTTGTTTAGTTAAGTTTGACCAATTGTTTTAGCAGTTGGATATTACAATTATCCCATCGTACCTTACTAATATAGAACATGCACCTCGCGTAGGCGAAACCTACATTATCCGATACTAGTCTTGATGAGTGCTAAAACATGGAAAGCATAAACTTAATATTTAATTTGAGGGAATTACAATTGTTCTGATCTCACCGGCTTATTTATCATATAAATCGTCTCTCACATGCATCAACATATATTCACATGCATCAACATACATACACATGAATCAACATACATAATTAAACAGTTATGGCCCCTAGCACAATTGTTCTCCCAAGCCAATGAGAGAACCTAAGCTAACCTAATAACGATCTAAGCTTCTCCAAGCAAGATCTTCAAGGTTGTCCTCCTTTGATATTGAATTCTTCTCTTTCTTCATAACATTGTCCTCTTTTGATATTGAATTCTTCTCTTTCTTCATAACATTACATTACAGAAGAAACTCGTTTTACATACGAGGGATTGAGATGAGAAAAGAAGTTACATTAAGAGATTAAGAGGAGAGGCACGACACGCAAGTCGTATTTAAAAACCCAAAACAAATAAAGGAAAACTAAGGCCATAACTGATCACCACAAGACAATAATAAACACATTATTATTATTAATTTTAATTCCTTTAATTAATTAAAACCAAATTAAATTTCGGCGACCGATCACACTATGCAGAGTTAGCCGGGGGTCTGCTGCCCGGTCAGTGGACAGCGGACGGGGGTCAAGGGGGAAGTGCCCCTTGTGGGGTTGTAGGGGCAGCGCCCCTGTCCGAAATTTTAATGAACAATTCATTTGAAATCGACGCCGTTTTGCATCAACACAACTCTTGTGCAGTCACAAAACAGAAACCCCGAGAATTCTGACTCTGTGAATGTGACGACCATCACAAGCATGTTACGACCGTCACGTCCAACTTGTTACGACCGTCACAGGCCCATGACGAACGTCACACGGCCAAAATAACAGAAACGCCTAGAATTCTGGATCTGTGAATGTGACGACCGTCACAAAGCATGTGACGACCGTCACAAAGCATGTGACGACCGTCACGTCCAGCTTGTTACGATCGCCACAAGTCCATGACCATTGTCACGCGGCCAAAAAAACAGTGCTTTGAAACAGTCAGCAGACGTGTTCCAATAAGCCCTCAATTCACAAGTCCTTGACGGTACAACCCGTGTGCCGTCACTAACCCTAATGCACCAATTTCAGACCGTCAAACACACCTCGATTGTTGATTCAGTATGATTGATCAACAGGTCATTGCTTCACTATACTAATGTCGGATTCCGAAGCAAATGACCATTGATCGCTCAAAGGAAAACAACCATTTAGTGTTTGAATGAACGAAACAAAAACAATATATCATATATACCATACTTTGCATTAGGATTACTTATATAATATATAAGTTGATCGGTCTCAATTGCGTAACCTATGGACGATCGATGTATCGCTGCTTCACCATACTAATGTCAGTTCCGAAGCATAGTCAACATCAATAATCCAAATCATACACACATGATACCAAATTTAATTACTCGTTTATTCTTTGGTTCATTCTGTCTTTTAATCATATTAAGACAGAAAATAAACAGCTATCCGATGCATGGTTTCGTAAGTGGCTTTGATACCACTGGAGGAGATTGGCGATCCAAAACGCAACGGAAATTAAAATTATCTCCTTTAGTGATCCTTACGAATGGGCATGATCAGTGATAGAATATTTACCTCTTGTGACGATTGAAACCTTTGATGCAGATTTACGGAGCGATCACGAACGTTGAACGACGACAACGCCTCTACTCAGTACACACGAACGGATTCCTTCAATCTCAGTGCTAGCTGCTACGAATAAAGGCTTTGAGTGAGAGAGAGAGAGAGAGAGAGAGAGAGAGAGAGAGAGAGAGAGAGAGAGAGAGAGAGAGAGAGAGAGAGAGAGAAAACAAAAATGCAACCGCAATGAATGCTTCTGCACAAGGGTTCTATTTATAGAACCACTTGTATGGGCTTCAAGCTAAAAAGCCCACTTAAGTGTAAGTGGCCCATATTTTATAATATGCCCAAAATCACTTAAGCGCGTGGTACCTTACCATATTTCGTATTCTACTTAAGTACATCGTATCTTACGATGTACTACAATTCACTTAAGTGCACCGTACCTTACGGTGTTCCATAGTTACTCTATCTCTCATCAATCTGTCCTTTGTGTGTGACCCTGTAGGTTTTCGCGACATTGGCAATTATATTAAATCATGCATTTAACATAATAAACAGTGAGCGGTATCTAGCAACACATCACTGCTACCCAAGACACGAAAATTTCATGTGATCTGACAAATCCTTCTGTGATAATACTTGTTGCACATAATTACCTTTTTGCCCTTATGTCTATATTGAACACAAGGCATAGACCGTGTAATCCTTGTCTAGTTCAATATTGGGCCCATAGAAATTTATCCTGTTACGCAGGATGGGCAAATTCCATCTAGGTCACTCATGTCCCTCAGCATGCTTCGTGGAGTACCCATCAACTGTCTTTATGGTTATCCAGTTACGGATAACGTTTGATCAGCAATAAAACACAAAACTCTACATCTAGGGTCCATAGTGGTTTCAGGTCGAAGGGTGGTATACACCATTATCACCATGAGAATAACTTATGACACTTTGCATAACTTTCTATATAGTATTCTCATAGCGGGTCAATCCAGTATAAATATTACTCTTAATATTCATACATATGTTTAAGACTTGATAACTCCTTATCCATGATCCATGAGATGTGATCATCAGTCTATATATATAATAGTCGTTATGCTTTAATGTTATCCCACTTCACAATAAAGCTCGACTACGGATACTTTAAGAATAGTGTCCTTATGTTTAATGTGATCTCATGATCAAGTCACACTTGATACATTAAATAGACTAGCTATTCTAGGGACTTTATTAAACAAACGTAATAAAGAAAAAGCCTTTTATTATAAATAAATAATTCGATACAAGTACCAAAAGTATTGGCCTCTAGGGCTTACACCAATACCCACTCCTCAAATTGACAAGACTAAGGATCTGACATTGAAAGCTATTATGAGAGATACTCCTACAGAGGGAACGTTTAGGGGTCCTCATATTGAAAAGAATCCAAACGTTGATGCGCCTAACCATGTCTAGTTATTTGTAGGGTCTCCTGGTCTTGATGGCTTTCAGGAGCATACTCACTCTTCCTCTACTTCAGGTTTCTTATCTCGATCTTAGGAGAGTTTTAGTAAGGTGTATGCTTTAACCACGAATGCTTCAACAACTACTGGTAAGCAAGAAAATCTTGTTAAGGCTTTCAAACAACTCGTTGATAACCAAGAGGGTTTCTTTGATTTATCTCCCAACTTGCCTGGAGGTCAACCTGATAACTTTAATGAGCTGTTTGAGCAGTTAAAGTCCAAACTTGTTGGCTTTAACATTTTCTAGACAATGAGAGATGATCCAATTACCTTGTTTGAGATTCAAGGATTGGTGTTGAAGCTGAGCAAACCAGAGGTGCCAAGCCCTATTACTGATGTTATTTTGGACTTCAAACCTTTCTTTAGAAAGTTGTCCAAGTTGTTAGGCAGAAGCAAGAGTCTGCCAGTCGTTTCCAGTTGAGAGCCAAAATTCCATGTGAAAACAAGAGCTTGATTTATGAGTCTCAAGCTCAAGTTGCTGAGTTATAAGCAAAAACTAAGGCAAAGATAAACTGGCAACTTTGGGAGCTAATATCTTGACCTGGACTCAACAAATAAATTGGTTACACATGAAGATCGAGGCAAAAGAGAAAGAGAAAGAGAAAGCAACATTAAATGCTTCTGACATGGGTTCTGTTGATGTTGTCAGTACTTGTCTAAAGCGTGCCAAAAATGCTAAAATACTAGAAGTCGAAGTGGACAAATTGAGGGATGTCGACTGCTAGATCGATAGGAAAGTTGAGCGCATAAGGCTACACTTTGAGGAGTTGAGGAACAAGTTGAAATCTTCTGGTTGACATTGTTTGTTTACTTTCTTGTATTTTGTAATGCACTTCTAATTTTGTAAGGCATGTCGTACTTTTGGCATAATTAATATACTAATTTGGCTATACTTTTTGCGTATTATGTTGATATTTTTACTTCATGTAACATAGACTTATACTTTTTCAAGTATTTTCCATTTACTCGTAATATTCGTCAGTTAGAACTTAACTCCTCAGATTCATAAGCATTATTCGAAAACACTTGATTAATTTTAAATGGACCTTCCCAATTTGGAGACCATTTCCCTAAGGCTTTGTCTCTTTGATCCATAGGTAATATTACCTTCCAGACGTAACCTCCGACCAAAAGGGCTTTTGATTTGACTTTATTATTATACGCTCTGACTACACGCTCTTTTTATCTAATCAGAACATTAAACGCGGTTAACCTTTCTTCATCTAAATCGACCAACTCATCCATCATTATGCTCCAATAATGATTTGCAGGGATTTATTTTTGCCTTTGAATTCTCACTGACTGCAAGTGTATTTCTACAAGAAATAATGTGTCATGACCAAAAGTTAGTCAAAAAGGCGTATCATTAGTTACTTCTTTAGGGGACGTTCGACATGCCCAAAACGCTTGGTCCAACGTCTTATGACAATTCTTTGACTTTTGGCATACATGTCTTTTGATTAGGCTAATGATCTCCTAGTTAGGATCACCTATTAAATCCTAAATGGAAGGTTGTATTAATATGATACAGTCAACCAACTTTTCACCCAATTGGAATTACCTTGAAGAAGAGTTCAATCACCATGAGGAGAAAGTTAGAAAAGTTTGGTTTATGAAGTTGTAAAAATCCTTTCATGATAACTTCAACCCAAATGGATCAAAGGACTTCACAAGATCAGATATGATATTCCTCGCTTTGACTGGTTTCAAGCTTACTGCCTCATGAATGACATCAAAGATGTTTATTCTCAAAACCATATCAATGTCCAAACCAACCTTTATAAAAAAATGTAACCTAGTTTCTTGGTCAACCATTACTGCCATTCATCCTCCCTTAGAATGCTTCAAAATTATTGTTCCTGAAGGAGAAGTTATTACTACTCCTTTCAAAACTGGTAGACCAGGACCTGAGTCTCAAGCTATGGATGATATTAGAAAGATTCATGAGTGTCATACCCCAAAATTTGCCCATCAATAGTTCAAGACATTTTTCAGGGGCATTCCGACTCATTTTATGGCACTGATCTTAAAGGGACAAAGGCCCAGCTCACGAATGGCCCAATCCAGAAAATGGCCCAAACTGGCCTGTTCGCTACACGCTCGCCTAGCGAACGTTCGCTACACGCTCGCCTAGCGAAGCAAACGTTCGCTACCAGCTCGCCTAGCGAGGCTGACAGACAACAAAAAATTTCGGGCTTCGTTCTGAGCCCATTAGGTCATGAAAAAGGGCATTATAAATACCAGCACTTCAGTAATGAAAAGAAAACGAAAAAGGAGAGAGGAGAACTCTAGCAAGCAAACCCTAGCGCTTACAGACGGAAAACCCTAAAGGAAGCCCTGAAGGAAAAGCCGGCGGCGGCAAGGTCACTTCCGCTCAATTCGATCCGATCAGCCAATTCAAGGTTACCATTCGATTACAAACAGGTTGGCATTGCTATTACTACCCTATGTTCTTAATTTGCATATGGTATCATGATTGAATTTATGAAACTATCTTAAATTTTACATATGAATTTAAGTATGCATGAACCGTTGAATGTCTAACCACATAATCTCTGTAATGAATGCTATAAAGTGTGAAGCTTGCTGCCATTATATCGTTATTAAAACTGGAATCCACAGCCGCTCGCTAGCACATCGCTAAGCGAGCATGCAGCGAGTATTCGCTAAACCTTCGCTAGGCGAGGCAGGCGCGAACCTGACAGTAGCCAGCTTTTCTGTTATGACTTTTCATTCATGTTTTATCATAGCCAGGCATTGTTTATTTGATCCTATTACTGTTGTGATTTCTTTTGCGGTGTAATCCTCGATTGCACCCTGATTTGGTATGCTAACCCGTTTGTTGAATTTTGCAAAGGTTCATATGTCCCAGAAAAAAAAGACCGCCGTTAGGTCTTCCACTTTATTTGTGGGATACCCTTGTGGAGGCTCACCCTAAATTGCTTAATTAATTTTAATGTGTTAATTTTAATAATTAATTTTAATAATTAATTTTAATGTATTAATTTTAATGTATTAATTTTAATGTATTATTTTTAATGTATTGATTTTAATGTGGAGATTCATCATAATCACCTAATTAACTTTAAAATGCGGCCTTTAAATATGTGATCTTGGACCTCTCTTTTGCCTTATGATATTACGGTATTACGGTCATGTCCCGCGAATGTGGGGATACACTTAGCAATGGCCCTTCGATTAAATCATCATAAAATAAATCATAGTCCCTCGGATGTTGCCTTCGAATATATGATTTCGTCCCTCGATGACCCTTCGGTGTAGCCTGCGGTTAAATGATGATCGTCCCTTCGAATGCTAAGGTATCCTTACAACTGTTGCCTTCAATGACCTATCGATGACCCTACGATGACCCTTAAACATCCAAAGGGTAAAATTACTTACTTCTCAATAGTAAGGACAGTTTTACCCTCATAAGGATAGGAAACGTTCATAACGACCTTAGGAAGGTATAACCCTCAATTGCTGGATCATAACCTAAAACATTTCCCACCCCTCACACTTTGCAAATCCTAGAAAATCACCACTTGGTATACATTCATACTAGAATCATTACCAAGTCACATTTTTCTAAACCGTTTTCAAAATCAAACGAGATAAATACTTTGTATACATTCATACGAGAATCATTACAAAGTTAAACTCTCTTTTCGAAACATTTTTTAAACAATTCACGAACACTTTTCAGACAAAAATATAAGTGATCCAGCAATTAAGAGCCCATGGATAACCATGGATACAAAGGGTGCTAACACCTTCCCTTTGTATAATGTACCTCCCGAACCCAAAATCTATTGAGGTCTTTCCTGTTCTTTTCCACCTTTCCTTATTGGATAAAAGAAAAGTCGGTGGCGACTCTTGCTATCCGCGACATTGCGATAAAAAGCAAAACACCCCAAGTCAGTTCACCGTATGACAGAACTGGCGACTCTGCTGGGGACACTTTAAAAAGAGAGGTTACCTTAAAAACAAGATCACTTATTTAAAATTGTCTGATTTACTTTTAAGGGATTGCTTGGGTATTCTTGAGTGAAAGATCCTACACCCGGATCTAGTGTACCTTAGGTAAGTAGCAATAGATCATCGCGACTATCCGGCGTATACTGGAATGGTTAAAATGATGGCTACGGTTAATGTGACACTTTGGATGTCCTGATGTTCCTCATGTTTACTTGAGGAAAAATTTGGCATCTGCGTGGTGTCATTAAAGCATTAACCAGACTTTTAGAACCCTAATTGACTCATCCTGGCCATTAGAAAGTAGTGAGATAACTGACTTCGGTTCCGACTGGGGTTGGTTGAGACTCGATACTACACTCCTTGAGATTGGACTTTAGGGAAGCTTCGGTCAACCACTTGGTGTTGCACTGAAGTGGACTTGAGGGAAGGTCAATGATTGGAGATCCTTTTAGAACCCGGTTACTATTCTAGGACAGGTTGAACCAACTAAACTTCAGTGGGGAGGGTACTTACCTATGGAACTCATGCAAGCCTTAAAACCTAGGAATGATGGTTGTGTGACTTGCTTGTGCTTGTTATTTATTTAACCTCATAACATCATAACATCATAACATCATGACATCATAACATTGTACTAACCATTTCAAGGACTTAGGGATTTAACTTTGCTCTGTTTTGTAAAGCTATGGCCCCCAGGAAGACCATCCGGATTAATCTTGTAGCAATCTCTCCTCAACTCAAGAACTTAGTGTCAGAACTTTCCGATCATGCCCAGTTCATCAAGAAACACGGTTCTCTCCTCAATTTGGTTACCACTGGTTTCAAAGAAGATATGATGAGAGTCCTATTCCAGTTCTTCGATCCTAAACATCATTGCTTCACTTTCCCAGATTATCAGTTGGTACCCACATTAGAAGAATTCTCCCAGCTGCTTGGGATACCTATCCTGGATCAAATACCTTTCAGTGGTTTAGAAAAGATGCCAAAATCTGAAGAAGTTGCCGCAGCTTTACACATGACAAAGTCTGACATTGAGACCAATTGGGTAACGAGGAGTGGAATGAAAGGTTTACTTGCCAAATTTCTGATAAGGAAGGCCCGAGAATGCCTAAAAGTTATGAATGTCCATGCTTTTGAAGATGTTCTAGCATTGCTAATCTATGGTTTGGTGCTATTCCCTAATCCGGACCAATTCATAGATGTGAATGCTATTAAGATATTCCTCACTCATAACCCTGTGCCTACCTTGCTGGGAGATGTCTTGCATTCCCTTCACACTCGTACTATGAAGAGGCAAGGGACTCTCATGTGCTGCGTACCTTTGTTGTCTAGGTGGTTTATTTCGCACCTCCCTCAATCAGTCTTGAAGAATGATCAGAATCTGAAATGGTCTCAAAGGATAATGGCACTCTCCCATTCAGACATCCGATGGTGTTCTAACTTCAGAGAAAATGTTATCGTCATCGACCGATGTGGAGAATTCCCTAATGTACCACTCATGGGGATAAGAAGAGGTATTACTTATAATCCCGCCTTAGCCCTACGTCAGTTTGGGCATGCTCGAAGAGATGGTCCACATGAAATGATCATTCAAGGTATAGTGTTTGACTTAGACAATGACTCTCAAGGTCTCCGCCAAACGTTTGTACGAGCTTGGGGCATGGTGAAAAGAAGCAATTTAGGAAAGAAAAACTCCATTCCTATGGAGCCTTATCTCCGATGGGTACGAGCCAGAGCTCGTGAGTTTGTCATGCCATATCTTGCAGTCGGACCATTGATTGTTGAATCAAGTGTCGAAGGAGGTACTACCCAGATCATTTCTTATCCAGATATACCTACTGATGTTGAGGAACTAAAGAGATCCTGGACCCAGTTGAGAGAGGAGAGGGATACTTTCGAAACTCAGTTCAATGCAGAAAGGAAGAAAGTATTAGAGCTCACCAGTCAGCTTAATGAGGAACGAAGACTCAATGCATATCTTCGCCCAAAAAGAAGTCGCCCCTGGGAGACTTGAGCTTTCATTGTATTTTACTATTATTCCTTTTTGTAATGAACATTGATCAAAAAAGTAGCAATAAACATTTCTCTCTTGTTGGTGATTTATGCAAAATTAAATTCCAAAAGTCCTTGAAAACATTTCATGCATTGCATCGCATAACATAACATTGCATAACAGGTATTCTAAAAGATCAATGTTCTCACGGTCTTCCTTCTAAACAGAAAAATGGATCTCGAACAAACTGTCAAAGATCTCCAGACTCAGAATGCTCAATTCAAGGAGATGATGTTAAGCTTATCCAAGGGGCAGGAGGAACTGAAGGCTCTTTTGCTCGAAAAGAAGAAAGACAAGAAAGCTGTGAGTTTCATTAACCCGGGAAGAAGGCGTAAAGGACAGGCCACAGGAGTCAAGTTTGGAATCCCGAATGGTCCAGAAGAGGGGGCGGAGAATGATTCAGAGGAAGAGAATGCTGATTTCTCCAACCCTGAGGATGACGATGAAGATTATGAAAATGAACAGTACTCTCCAAGAGATGATAAGTACAAGTTGCTGGAAGAACGTATGCTAGCTATGGAGGGTCAGAAGGCGCCCGGTCTGGATTTCGAAAGTTTAGGTCTGGTCTCCGACGTGACCATTCCCCGCAAATTCAAAATCCCCACTTTCACTAAGTACGATGGTGCATCCTGTCCTCAGATGCATCTAAGGGCTTATGTGAGAAAGATTCAGCCGCATACCACTGATAAGAAACTGTGGATCCATTTCTTCCAAGAAAGTCTGTCTGGCACTCAATTGGAATGGTATTATCAGCTCGAGAGCTCTGACATTCGCACCTGGACTGATTTAGCAACAACTTTCTATAAGCAGTACCAGTACAATTCTGAATTAGCGCCTACTCGGCTACAGTTGCAGAATATGGCTATGGGATCTAAAGAAAGCTTCAAAGAGTATGCTCAGAAATGGAGAGATTTGGCTGGCAGAGTCAAACCCCCTATGACTGACCGAGAATTAATAGACCTGTTCATGGGTACCCTGACTGGCCCATTCTACAGCCATCTACTGGGGAGTTCTTCATCAGGTTTCACTGAACTTATACTGACAGGTGAACGGGTGGATAGCGGCCTTCGAAGTGGAAAGATACAGGCAGCTACCTCTACAAGCAGCAAAAAGTCCTACCAGGGGAAGAACGAATCAAATGCTGTGTACGGTCAAAAGGGTCGTAACAAGAAAAACCGTGACCACGACATTGGAGCAGTTACGATTGCAGCACCACCATCTCAAAACTTCCAGCCCAAACAAGACAGGCCAAGAAGGCAGTTCACCAGGATCAATATGACCTTGGCACAGGCACTGCAGGGAATGCTAAAGGCAAATTTGATCACCCTCAGAGATCCTCCTACAAATCCCAACACTTCCTCTTCTCGTTATAATCCCAATGCCAGGTGTGCATATCACTCCGATAGCCCCGGGCACGATACAAACGATTGCTGGCCATTGAAGAATAAGATTCAGGATATGATCGAAGCTGGAGAAATTGAGTTTGAGCCTCCTGAGACTCCTAATGTCATCACTGCTCCTATGCCTAACCATGACAAGACTGTTAATGCTGTAGATGACGGTTCTCACATTTCCAATGTGGCGGACTTAATATCTCCCCTCCCGATCATAAAGAGGAATTTATTGCAAGCTGGTTTATTTCCAGGTTGTGCTGAAGATTGCAATCTCTGCATACTCCGGCCCGAGGACTGTTTGAAATTGAAGAATGGTATTCAACGGCTGATGGACGATCGTACAGTTCTCTTCGAAGGGATTCCTAAGACGGAAAACTCTATTGAAGAAATATCTATGATTTCTAGGTCCAAAGTTCCAGTGAAGATTACCGCTACCAGGGCGCCTGTGAGGATTACTGCTGAGCCCAGGGTTGCTCCCCTAATCATCACTGCACCTGGCCCGATCCCGTATTCCTCAAGCAAAGCTATTCCGTGGAATTATGGCGGTGATGTTTACGTCCATGGCGTGAAGCAAGTGGATGATGCTGCTAATACTAGTGGCATTGTGGGGACTAGTAAAATTACTCGAAGCGGAAGGATCTTCTCTCCAGAAATCTCACCTCCTGTCCTTGAAACTCGGGGAAAGGAACCAGTCAACCCTTCCCAGTCAGAGACACCGGTTGAAGTTACTCCCGAAGATGTTGCCAAACAGGAAATGGAAGAAGTGCTGAAAATCATCCGCAAGAGTGATTTCGATGTGGTAGAACAGTTGGGGCATACCCCGTCTAAGATCTCGATGTTATCCTTGCTGTTATCTTCTGAATCTCATGCCAATGCATTGATGAAATTCTTGAAGACTGCTCATGTGCCTCAGGAAACATCTGTCGATCAGTTAGAAAATTATGTTGCTCACTTGGCTGTTGACAATGGCCTAGGCTTTTCCGACGCTGATCTGACACCAGCAGGAAAGAATCACAATAAAGCCCTGCATATCTCCATTGAGTGTAGGGGAGTCACTTTGTCTCATGTGTTGATCGATAATGGCTCTTCCTTGAATGTGCTGCCGACAGCTGTGCTGGATAAGCTGGATTGTAAAAGCATTGAACTAAAACCTAGTGACATTGTGGTACGTGCTTACGATGGTGCGAAGAGTGTTGTCCATGGAGAAGTAGTCCTTCCTATCAAGATAGGACCTCAAGTCTTCAACACTACCTTCCATGTAATGAACATTCGTCCTGCCTATTCCTGCTTACTGGGACGCCCTTGGATTCATGGGGCAGGCGCTGTAGCCTCGTCTCTCCATCAAAAGTTGAGGTATCCCACAAAGGGCAAAATTGTCACCGTGTGTGGAGAAGAAGAGTACATTGTCAGTAGTGTGCATACCTTCAGATACGTCGAGATGGATGGTGAATTCATTGAGACTCCTTGTCAGTCATTTGAAGTAGTTCCTCCGACCAATCCTGTCCTTAAGCCAACTTCCGGTGTGCCCAAGGTTATTCGGACTCCTCCTGCTATGATTTCCCTGAAGGACGCTCAAGCCGTGGTTGAGGATGGTGGTCGTACTGGCTGGGGTCAATTGATCGAAGTACCATACAAGTCTGACAAATTTGGCCTGGGGTTCAGCCCTGACAAGAGTCAAATTAATGCTGTAGAAGATGCTGACAGTGATTGTGACCTGGATAGCTGGATCTACCCAACAATTGGCGACGGACTCAATAATTGGAAGGCTGAAGACACTATCCCGATCTCCTTTAGTCAGGAGTAATTGTTATTGTCCATTTAGTATTGCAAATCTTTAATTTTTCAATTGAACTTCTTAAAGCATTGTGTCTACGCCCGGGGCACAATAGCTAATTTGTTAAGGGTTTTGTCATTTCATAAGCATATTCATATTCAATAAATCAGTGGACTTTTTCGCATTCAAATATTGCGCTCTTTATTTTTCCTGTCGTCTTTCGAACAAGCTATGCTTTCTTACACACACTCACGTAACAAATTGCAGATCCGTATCCACTCTGGATCCTATTGATAATAATTCCACTACTGTTCATTATGACTTTGAAAATCCGATCTACCAAGCCGAAGATGGAAGTGAGGAAGATTGTGAAGTCCCTGGAGAGCTTGCCAGACTATTACTACAAGAGGAAAGGACTATACAGCCACATGAAGAGTCCCTCGAAATTGTAAATCTGGGTACTGAGGTAGACAGAAAAGAAGTCAAAATAGGAGCAGGATTGGAAAGCAGTGTCAAGGAAAGATTGATTCGGATGTTACATGACTATGTAGAGGTTTTCGCTTGGTCTTATGAAGACATGCCCGGGTTGGATACTGATATAGTGGTGCATCGGCTGCCTACGAAGGAAGACTGCCGTCCTGTCAAGCAAAAGGTTCGCCGCATGCGTTCTGAAATGTCCGAGAAAATCAAAGCCGAGGTTATGAAACAGTTCAATGCCGGTTTCCTAGCCGTTACTTCTTATCCTCAATGGGTTGCTAATGTGGTGCCAGTGCCAAAGAAGGATGGTAAGGTACGAATGTGCGTAGATTACAGAGATTTGAATAAAGCAAGTCCCAAGGATGACTTTCCACTCCCGCACATTGATGTTCTGGTAGATAACACCGCTCAACACAAAGTATTCTCATTCATGGATGGATTCTCGGGTTATAATCAGATTAAAATGGCACCTGAGGACATGGAGAAAACTACGTTTGTGACGCAATGGGGCACTTTCTGTTACAAAGTAATGCCATTCGGTCTAAAGAACGCCGGGGCAACGTACCAGCGTGCTATGGTGGTTTTGTTCCATGATATGATCCATCATGAAATAGAAGTATATGTGGATGACATGATAGCCAGATCTCATACTGAGGAGGAACATCTCGATCATTTATACAAACTGTTCGAGAGGTTGAAGAAATACAAGTTGAGGTTGAACCCGAACAAATGCACTTTTGGAGTAAGATCCGGTAAGCTCTTGGGCTTTATTGTCAGTAGTAAAGGAATTGAGGTTGACCCGGCTAAAGTGAGAGCTATTCAAGAAATGCCAGTTCCTCATACGGAGAAAGAAGTCAGAGGTTTCTTGGGACGCTTGAACTACATTGCCCGATTTATCTCCCACTTGACCGCTACCTGCAAACCCATCTTCAAATTACTGAGGAAAAATCAAGAGATGATATGGAATGACGAATGCCAAGAAGCTTTTGACAAAATCAAGAACTATCTCCAGGAACCTCCTATTCTGATACCACCAGTTGAAGGAAGACCTCTAATCATGTATTTGACCGTGTTAGAAAATTCAATGGGGTGCGTATTGGGGCAACATGACGAGTCTGGTCGAAAAGAGCATGCCATATACTACCTGAGCAAAAAGTTTACCGACTGTGAAACAAGATACTCACTGCTCGAGAGAACTTGCTGTGCTTTGGCCTGGGCTGCTCGCCGACTAAGACAGTATATGTTGAATCATACCATTTTGTTGATTTCTAGGATGGATCCCATCAAATACATGTTCGAGAAGCCTTCCCTCTCCGGAAGAATAGCGAGATGGCAGATGATCTTAACAGAGTACGATATCCAGTATACTACCCAGAAAGCAATCAAAGGAAGCGTGCTCGCTGATCATTTGGCTCATCAAGCGGTGGATGATTATCAATCTATGAATTTCGAGTTCCCAGATGAGGATGTCATGCTTGTTACTGATGATGAAAAACCTGAACCGGATGAAGGACCCGAACTGGGATCCCGATGGACTATGGTTTTCGACGGATCTTCTAATGCGTTGGGCCATGGTGTTGGGGTTGTACTTATTTCTCCCGGAGGTTACCATACACCTCTCACTGCTAGACTATGTTTTCATTGTACCAATAATATGGCTGAGTATGAAGCATGCATTTTGGGACTCAAAGCTGCTATGGATCGGCGGATCAAGTTTTTGAGTGTGTACGGAGATTCAGCCTTGGTAATCAGTCAGATCAAAGGAGAATGGGATACTAAACATCCAAACCTCGTCCCTTATCGAGAGCGGGTGATGACCTTAATCCCATATTTTGAAGAGATTACATTTGAACATATTCCACGGGAAGAGAATCAGTTGGCAGACGCCTTAGCTACCATGTCATCTATGTTCAGAGTCAGATGGGGCAGCGAAGCTCCCATGATTACCATTGGACGGTTAGATGAACCAGCACACTGTTATGAACTTAACACTGAGGGAGTACGGGAAAAACCTTGGTTCCACGAAGTAAAAAGATATTTAGAAGCTCAGGAATACCCTGAAGGGGCATCCATCAATGACAAAAAATTCCTGAGGAAGTTCTCCGCTAAATTCTTTCTGAGTAATGGAGTATTATACAAACGTAATCATGATTCAACTTTGCTTCGCTGTGTGGATAAAAAGGAAGCAGAAAGGATTATGGAAGACATGCATGACGGTATTTTTGGGACTCATTCTAATGGGCATACAATGGCCAAGAAGATTCTGAGATCAGGGTATTATTGGTCTACCATGGAAGCTGATTGCCACCATCACTCCAGAACCTGTCATAAGTGCCAGATCTATGCGGATAAAGTACATGCACCTCCTGCTCCATTGAACGTGCTGACAGCACCTTGGCCTTTTGCAATGTGGGGCATTGATATGATTGGAGAGATTAAACCTACGGCTTCTAATGGACATCGCTTCATTCTCGTCGCTATTGATTACTTCACAAAGTGGGTAGAGGCAGCCTCATTTGCTTCTGTCACCAAGAATGTGGTGGCACGGTTCATCAAGAATAGCCTTATTTGTCGATATGGCATCCCTGAAAGAATTATCACTGACAATGGTACTAATTTGAACAACAAGATGATTACTGAACTCTGCACGCAGTTCAAAATTAAACACCATAACTCCTCTCCGTACCGGCCAAAGATGAATGGCGCCGTAGAGGCTGCTAATAAGAACATCAAGAAGATCATACAAAAGATGACAGTAACGTACAAAGACTGGCATGAGATGTTACCGTTTGCTCTCCACGGTTATCGTACTTCAGTACGCACTTCGACAGGGGCAACTCCTTTCTCTTTAGTCTACGGAACGGAAGCTGTTTTGCCAGTGGAAGTTCAGATTCCCTCTCTAAGGATCATGAAAGAGGCGGGTTTAAGCGAGGATGAATGGATTCAGACTCGACTCGATCAGATAAACTTGATTGATGAGAAGAGACTTGCGGCTGTTTGTCACGGGCAGATATATCAGAAGCGCATGACCCAAGCATTTAACAAAAGAGTCAAGAGACAGGGGTATCAAATTGGCAACTTGGTGATCAAGCGTATCATTCTACCACAAGGGGATCCCAGAGGCAAGTGGACTCCCACATACGAAGGGCCATTTGTGGTTAAGAAGGTATTCTCCGGTGGAGCCATGATACTTGCTACAATGGATGGCGAAGACTTCCCGCATCCTGTGAACGCGGACATAGTTAAAAAATACTACGCATAGCAGAGACCCGCTAGGTCGATGTACCTAGACAAAAGTAAGGGCATCCCGGCGAACCAAAAGGGTTCGGGCAAAAATTAGGGATAAATATATAAAGACGTATACCCGGCAAGTCGGAAACCTGAAAAGGCGGCTTGGGCAAAAAAGGGTATCCCGGTGGACTGAAAACCTGAAAAGGCGGTCCAGGCAAAAAATTAGGGATTAAAGCGTATGACTATGTCCCGTTCTCTGTCAGCTTCAACCAAGTTCAAGGAACTGAACAAGCCAATCATTTCTATCCGCCAGCAGGAGATGAGATGCTCGAAGACATGATGACAGTAGTAGAATTAAAATCAATAGGACTTTCTCTGCATAGCTTTCTCTTTGTGTTCTTGACAATTTCCTCTTACTAGGATTTTTGTCTCCTTGTACACAGATTGCCTGTTCATAGGCCCTCTTTCAAAAATCAATGCAATTTTATTTCACTTTTACTCTTCTGTTTTGTTTGCATAAATGTCCATTGATTTGATTTGAATTAATATATGCATTTGAATATGATCAATGTTTATCAAAATACATGCATGGAATGGCAATAGCAATTACTACCCGAATTCAGGATCAAGGAGAAGGTCTAACCATGCTTCCAATGAATCCGCTACCAATCTTATTCTCCCCAGCAAGCTTGTTTTTCCTCAGGAGAAATTGGCATTATTCCCCGGGCAAAGCCAACTATTTCCCAGAAGAAGTCGATATCATCAGACGGATTGATCCTCTCTTCCATCCCCAGCCAGGCTCTGTTGAATATTTCCACCATCAGACCGAAATCAACAACCCCTTGCCGAGAAAGGGTCATCATTACAAGTATCTCCAATCAGTAGATGGGGATTTATTTTCCCCAGTAGAGTCTCCAAGCAGAACTTCTCATACGCATAACTCATTCATTACATCATTTCACAGCATACACATGCATACAACATTCGCATTTATTTCTTGGCATAACACGAAACATCTCATGCATCATGACATAGCATGAAGCTAACGTTTCTGTGCAGGTTAATTATCCTCCTGATATAGTCAAAGTAAAAGGTTCATTCAGACATACACCTTTATCAATTATGTACAAAAGTTCGGATACGTATTCCAGATACCATTCATGGGAACATTCATTCTGACAACACTCCGATATCCTCCTAACGATGGCATCTTTAAGCTCATCCCAGACATTTATTGCAAGTACAACATATACAGATATCATCAGATACAGCCTAACATACGGTTCATTCTGGTTCAGCCCAACATATGATTCCTTCAACTATTTCAAGACGGTCTAATGTACGACCCAATTTGACCTTCGTCTCCTCAGATGCTACCTAGTGTACGGTACATTTCTGAAGTGTAGTCTAGTGTACGACTACCCCCTTTTTTATCATCAGATTCAGCCTAATGGACGGCTCATTCTGCTCAGATACGGTCTAATGTACGACCCAATTTGACCTTCGTCTCCTCAGATGCTACCTAGTGTACGGTACATTTCTGAAGTGTAGTCTAGTGTACGACTACCCCCTTTTTATCATCAGATTCAGCCTAATGGACGGCTCATTCTGCTCAGATACGGTCTAATGTACGACCCAATTTGACCTTCGTCTCCTCAGATGCTACCTAGTGTACGGTACATTTCTGAAGTGTAGTCTAGTGTACGACTACCCCCTTTTTTATCATCAGATTCAGCCTAATGGACGGCTCATTCTGCTCAGATACGGTCTAATGTACGACCCAATTTGACCTTCGTCTCCTCAGATGCTACCTAGTGTATGGTACATTTCTGAAGTGTAGTCTAGTGTACGACTACCCCCTTTTTATCATCAGATTCAGCCTAATGGACGGCTCAGTCTGCTCAGATACGGTCTAATGTACGACCCAATTTGACCTTCGTCTCCTCAGATGCTACCTAGTGTACGGTACATTTCTGAAGTGTAGTCTAGTGTACGACTACCCCCTTTTATCATCAGATTCATCCTAATGGACGGCTCATCCTGCAACTCCAATACAGTCTATCATAAGACCCATTTGGATCTTCAACTCAGAGACGATCTAGCGTACGATCCATTCTGATTTTTTATCCTCGGCAAAGTCATCTGCCTAACGAACAGCTCACTCTGGTATTCAGATACGGTCCAGTGTATGATCCATTCTGATCCCTTATCCCCAGCAGTATCTAGCATACTCCGACTCCTCGGCGAAGTCGACAGCATAATGGATGACTCACTATACGGTCTGATGTACGACCCGGTGTGACACCCATGTCTCCAGATATCGTCTAACGTACGACACAATCTGGAAATCTCCTCATCAAACTTCCTGGATGGCATCTTTAAGCCCATCTCCGTCAAGACTGATGGACAAGCGCAAATTGTTGGGGCATTCTAGTGTTCAATAATCTTTCACCTCCAGACCACGAACGGCACATACCATTCTGACTCTCTCGGTTCAAGAATATTGAACAGGGGCAGCTGTCATACCCCAAAATTTGCCCATCAATAGTTCAAGACATTTTTCAGGGGCATTCCGACTCATTTTATGGCACTGATCTTAAAGGGACAAAGGCCCAGCTCACGAATGGCCCAATCCAGAAAATGGCCCAAACTGGCCTGTTCGCTACACGCTCGCCTAGCGAACGTTCGCTACACGCTCGCCTAGCGAAGCAAACGTTCGCTACCAGCTCGCCTAGCGAGGCTGACAGACAACAAAAAATTTCGGGCTTCGTTCTGAGCCCATTAGGTCATGAAAAAGGGCATTATAAATACCAGCACTTCAGTAATGAAAAGAAAACGAAAAAGGAGAGAGGAGAACTCTAGCAAGCAAACCCTAGCGCTTACAGACGGAAAACCCTAAAGGAAGCCCTGAAGGAAAAGCCGGCGGCGGCAAGGTCACTTCCGCTCAATTCGATCCGATCAGCCAATTCAAGGTTACCATTCGATTACAAACAGGTTGGCATTGCTATTACTACCCTATGTTCTTAATTTGCACATGGTATCATGATTGAATTTATGAAACTATCTTAAATTTTACATATGAATTTAAGTATGCATGAACCGTTGAATGTCTAACCACATAATCTTTGTAATGAATGCTATAAAGTGTGAAGCTTGCTGCCATTATATCGTTATTAAAACCGGAATCCGCAGCCGCTCGCTAGCACATCGCTAAGCGAGCATGCAGCGAGTATTCGCTAAGCCTTCGCTAGGCGAGGCAGGCGCGAACCTGACAGTAGCCAGCTTTTCTGTTATGACTTTTCATTCATGTTTTATCATAGCCAGGCATTGTTTATTTGATCCTATTACTGTTGTGATTTCTTTTGCGGTGTAATCCTCGATTGCACCCTGATTTGGTATGCTAACCCGTTTGTTGAATTTTGCAAAGGTTCATATGTCCCAGAAAAAAAAGACCGCCGTTAGGTCTTCCACTTTATTTGTGGGATACCCTTGTGGAGGCTCACCCTAAATTGCTTAATTAATTTTAATGTGTTAATTTTAATAATTAATTTTAATAATTAATTTTAATGTATTAATTTTAATGTATTATTTTTAATGTATTGATTTTAATGTGGAGATTCATCATAATCACCTAATTAACTTTAAAATGCGGCCTTTAAATATGTGATCTTGGACCTCTCTTTTGCCTTATGATATTACGGTATTACGGTCATGTCCCGCGAATGTGGGGATACACTTAGCAATGGCCCTTCGATTAAATCATCATAAAATAAATCATAGTCCCTCGGATGTTGCCTTCGAATATATGATTTCGTCCCTCGATGACCCTTCGGTGTAGCCTGCGGTTAAATGATGATCGTCCCTTCGAATGCTAAGGTATCCTTACAACTGTTGCCTTCAATGACCTATCGATGACCCTACGATGACCCTTAAACATCCAAAGGGTAAAATTACTTACTTCTCAATAGTAAGGACAGTTTTACCCTCATAAGGATAGGAAACGTTCATAACGACCTTAGGAAGGTATAACCCTCAATTGCTGGATCATAACCTAAAACATTTCCCACCCCTCACACTTTGCAAATCCTAGAAAATCACCACTTGGTATACATTCATACTAGAATCATTACCAAGTCACATTTTTCTAAACCGTTTTCAAAATCAAACGAGATAAATACTTTGTATACATTCATACGAGAATCATTACAAAGTTAAACTCTCTTTTCGAAACATTTTTTAAACAATTCACGAACACTTTTCAGACAAAAATATAAGTGATCCAGCAATTAAGATCCCATGGATAACCATGGATACAAAGGGTGCTAACACCTTCCCTTTGTATAATGTACCTCCCGAACCCAAAATCTATTGAGGTCTTTCCTGTTCTTTTCCACCTTTCCTTATTGGATAAAAGAAAAGTCGGTGGCGACTCTTGCTATCCGCGACATTGCGATAAAAAGCAAAACACCCCAAGTCAGTTCACCGTATGACAATGAGCAAAATACATATTCCAATCAAATCCTTCACACAATTGCCCAACAAGTTTTGAGAGAGAGAAAACCCATCACACACAAATTATCATCCTTGATACAATTTAAGTTCTTCACTCCCAAGAAACCCTTTGCTACTTTCATCATTATTTTCATAAATAAGAAATTGTATTTCTTTGAAATATTAATTTATATTCTCTCTCTCTCTCTCTCTCTCTCTCTCACACACACACACACACACACACACACATACACACACACACACACACACACACTCTCTCTCTCTCACACACACTCTCTCTCTCTCTCTCTCTCTCTCTCTCTGATTAGTCTCGTTTAGCTCTGCCAATGTTCTTAATCTTCTTTTTAATTTTCATTTACTCTGCCAGTTTTATTTATTTTATTTTATATTGTTACATATCATATCGTTCATTTTATGGTTGTGCCTCATTTAGTTTGTTCATACATATTCATACATTCACCATGTCCATATCTATAGGTATTACTTCCGTTTCCCAACTAGTATAAGAGCCTGATACTATACATTATTCAAGAAAATATTTTGATTTTTTAGAATCAGTTAATCTATTTAAAAAATTAAAGGAATTTATCATTAAACTTTGCATTTAGTGTTTGACAAGCATAAATTCGTTGGTAAGCCTAACATTTGGTGTTCCTGTTAGTGTTCCCAATAAACACATACTTTATGAGAAATACATGAGGATTTCATACTAAATTAATGGTTTCTAAAATAAGAAATTACTTTCTAAAGGTAATTTTAGTTCAAGTTCTGGTATAGTACAATCAAAAGAAGTACTTATGCCTAACAATTACTCAAACTGGAATATTCTCGAAATTCAAATCGAAACCATGTACCAGATAGGTACTTTTGATTTCAAAATAACCTTCTCTATAAAAACTCATGAAGAAACTATATCTTTTTAAGAAGAATTTCAAAGCATTCCTCTTTCATATAAAGTTTCTATCAAAAATATATATTTAAAAGGATATAGGTATATTCATTTCAGATATATTCAAGTTGTTGTGAAACCTCTAGTTCATATAGGCGTTGATGCACTAGTCTATCTCGCTTTAAGAGATGAAATAATTAAAAGATCCAAAATGAATATACTTATAGCCTTTTGGGGCTTAAAATTTCTCCCTATGAATTTCATAATATCACGAATAGAAACTTTTTTCTATCATTATTTCTACAATTCTTATTTAAAGTTCTTTTCTATTAGAGTTCCCTTAGTGACACGATAGTGAAATGTTCCATCTGAGAGTACTGTTGTGACGGTGTTGTACTGAAAGATTTTATTCAAGAGAATAGTTCTCTTGCTATCTCTTTGTAATAAGTTTTAATAAATATATATTTTTCTTATGTTACTCCTATGAGAGTAGAAATATCTTCTTATGGTTACATCAAAGGTAAATTTATTGGATTTTGGATATTGGTAAGAGTCATAATCCTATTGTTGAGCTATTCTGATTATTAATTTGTTTATAACATAATGTACTTACTATTAAGCAAGTTGTGTGACAAAGGTAATAGAGTATTGTATAATTTATATATATGTATGATCTTTAAAACTCCAAAATAAAATTTATCTTTTTTCTATTAAAACTTTTTCGAAAAGATCATGATTGCAGAAGAATTCATATATGCTACCTTTGTTGAACTAACCCCATATCTTTTGTACAATTATAATTCTTTTCTCTTGCATAAATTCTAAGAAAAAATTTCCTATAAGATAAAGATGATGAAAAGATCAAAAAGGAAAAATTTAGTATCCTTTGAAGAATCATCAGAAGCATCATATGAAAATATGTAGCATCGTATGAAGAATATGTAGTATCATATAAAGAATCATTTGAAGTATCATTTAAAGCATCATCATATGAAACATCATAGGAAGAAACATATGGAGCAACATATGAAGAAGAATGCTTTGCAACATCAAAGGCCAAGTGTCAAATCAAGTAAAGTTGCACAAAACCTATGTTCAAATATTTCTCCAAGATCTGATGTTTAAGGATTTCTTTGGAAATAGGCTCACGAGTAAAGAATTTATTGGAAGGAATATCGCTAAGAAAGAGATTCCATCATTGTCTCTCGTATCAAAAGATTTAGTGAGCTTCAAAAGAAAGAATATTGAGTTTAATTCCAAAAGTAATCAAGTGGAATAAGTCCTTTAAAGCTTACTTTTTTTAGGCACGAGATAAAGTTTTGGAGAAAAAAGAGTCCAGAAACCAAAAAAGGAATGTCAGCAAAAAACTTTCACAAAAAGAACAAATCTCAAAGGTTGATGCTATCATCCGTGGGAAGAAGTATGATCTTATGTTCTACTTAAATGTGCCTCTATGCTCTTATGTTTTATCAGGTAACTTATCCTCTTTATATGGGCTATTATTTCTCGGTTTTATGTCTTGTTAATATTTTCCCACTGTTTTGATAATGCCAAAGGGGGAGAAATATACTCTAAGAGGAGTATAGTATACTCTCTTTATTTGTGGAAGGATTTTAACCAATCTATTCTTTACATATTTCTTTATTTGTTTTACTACTTATTTGAGAGATATGTTGTCATTATAAAAAAAGGGAGAATGTGGATCTATGTATTATGCAGGTATAACCGTCATCTTATTTTGATGATGACAACTATCAAGCAGTTTAAAAGATGATAACTCCCTAAGTCAAATATGTTTTTGGTGTTAATTATAGCTCTTTCAATAACACTTGTTGACAACTGTAAAATGGGAAATCGATAACAACCGTCTGATGGTTCCTACTGATGGTATTTGGATAAGAAGAGATATCTCAAGTTCCTAAGTCTATGATTGGATTCAGATATCCATCCATATTGAAAGAGTGAGTCACCCACCATGTTAGACTAAAGCATAATTGTAGGTGTTTAATTGGCTGCATTATATGGTAAAACACTAGATGGGTACTAATGTCTTGACTGATGTCATGACATGTATGTGTGAATACATTGTAGTTACTACAGGACTAGCTAACACAGGATTTATTGAATGTCAAACTGGATGCTGTGACATTCATACCTGTCAACAGATACTAAGAAATAGAATAGCTGGTGTTCTGTTAGAACTTAGTATGTATTTCCAGTCTGGTTATCAAGGAAAAACCAGACCTGGCATAAGGCCTACTGACTGAATGTCAAACTGGATGTTATGACATTCATCATTGACAGCAGCTACTGAACATTAGACAGAGTGGTGTTCTGCTATACTTCAGCATGTCACTTAGTTTGTTCTTCAAGATAATAACAGAACTAAATTAAGGCCAAATGTGTAAATGTTAAGTTGGACACTTTGACATTTATTAATGTAAGCTGTTACTGTAGTATGGTCATTTTGATCATGTACAGGTCAGCAAAATTGTACAGTCTGTTTTCTGGAAAAACAGACTCAGCATATGGACCTTGATGTCAAGCTGAATGTCGTGACATTCATGCCTGATAGCATATGCTATATTGTAGGTTGTTCAGTTTTCTGTTTCAGCTTTTTCTCAGGCTATTCTTCAGGGATTCAACAATTGAGAGAAAATCCAGGAAATCAACAACCAAGCTACATTCAATGAACCTAACAAATAGCCTATTTGTTAGTAACCTAAATGTTGAATTTATGGGAACTCGCGTGACCTTAAATTCAGGAGAATACAGGTGCAAAAGCCCAGGATACTGCAATATAAAAGGAAGGCGTTCCTTCATTCAGTTGCAGGGATTTTGAGGCGTGAAGATTTTGTGTGTCCATCATACTTCACTGCTGTATTTTTGTGAGTCTTGTATTAGACGTATCTTGTAAGCCAAGCCATTATCAAGTAGATGATTGCTGTGGCATAGGGTGTTCATTGAGTTGTAAGTGTTGTGTCACTCAAAGCTTTTAAGCGTGAGTGCTGTGTATCTTGATTAAAGCTGTGAAGCACAATCAAGAGTTGTTTGAAGTGTGACTTCAACTTGTCTTTAATATTGTTTAAAGATAGTAATCACTGAGGTGATTGAGGGGGAGTGAGTAGGAACTCTGATCTTAGGTTAAGATTGAAATTGCATTGGGTAGGGATTAAGTGATAAGTTGTAAACGGGTGAGTTTAGCTTTGAATTGATACTACTAATAGTGGATTTCCTCCCTGGCTTGGTAGCCCCCAGATGTAGGTCATGTTGGACTGAACTGGGTAAACAATTGCTTGTGTTATTACTGCACTTACTGTTAAGTTCTGCATAATCCCTGTCTGTGCAGAATTGGATGTCATAACAACCCGAGTGACATCCAAAGTCTGATAACTAGAATTTCAATTGGCATCAGAGCAGGCACCCTGCCTGTGAATTTCTGGGTGAGATCTAGGGAAGTTACTTTCTAGTACCATGGACAAGGATTTAGGACACTCAAACAGACCACCCATGTTGGATGGCTCTAATTATGATGACTAGAAGCCTCGTATGATAGCCTTCTTAAGGTCTCTAGACAGCAAAGTCTGGAGAGCTGTCAACAAAGGATGGGAACATCCAATGAGGACAGGTGAAGATGGAGTCAGTGTGCAGATTCCTGAAGAAGAGTGGGACAAGGAGCAAGAGGCATTAGCACTTGGAAATTCCAAGGCCTTGAATGCATTGTTCAATGGAATCAGCAAGAACATCTTCAAGCTGGTACACCACTGTGAACTAGCTAAGGAAGTTTGGGATACCCTCAAGGTAACTCATGAAGGTACTTCCAAGGTGAAGATGTCCAAACTTCAGATGCTGATCACCAAGTTTGAAAATCTGAGGATGAAAGAGGATGAGACTATTCATGACTTTCACATGAATATTCTTGAAATTGCAAACACCTCTGGTGGACTAGGTGAGAAAATGGCTGAAGAGAAACTTGTAAGAAAGATTCTCAGGTCCTTGCCTAAGAGATTTGCTATGAAGGTCACAGCCATAGAGGAGGCGCAGGACATCTGCAACATGAAGGTAGATGAGCTCATTGGTTCCCTCCAAACCTTTGAAATGGGCTTGGGTGAGTATGTTGAGAAGAAGAACAAAAGCATAGCTTTTGTATCTAATGCTGAAGAGGAGTCAGAAGCAGGATATACTGGAGGTGATGAAAGTATATCAGAAGCCTTAGCCATGCTTGGGAGACAGTTCAACAAGTTCGTGAAGAAGATTGATCAAAGAGGTAGACCCAATGTCAAGAACATCCCGTCTGACATTAAGAAAAGATCAACCTCTGATGAGAAGTTCAATCACGGCAAGGGAATCCAGTGTCATGGCTGTGAAGGGTATGGACACGTCAGAGCTGAATGCCCTACTTACCTCAAATTGCAAAATAAGGGGTTAGCTATCACATGGTCTGAAGGAGACTCTGAAAGTGAATCTGAAGGAGAATCTGCCAAACATGTCACTACACTAACCAGTGTTTGTGCCTCTGAAGATGACTCAAGTGTAGATGAACTGACCTTTAATGAACTTGCTGCAGCCTATAAGAAGTTGTGTTCCACCAGTGCAGAAGTGCGTGCACAAGGAGAAAAGCAAAAGAAACTCATCAAGGAACTGGAAGATGAGAGACAGAAGCAACTGTCTGTCATAGAGGGTCTAAATGGTGAGATAACCCTGTTGACCTCCAAGCTGAATCAGATGACTAAATCCATCAGAATGATGAATAAGGGAACTGACACCTTGGAAGAGATTCTAAAGGTGGGACAACAGTCTGGAACCAAATCTGGTCTTGGATTTGGGAAAAGATCCTCAACTGAACACAAACGCCCAAAGGCTAAAGTTCAGAAGTTCAAGCGGAAGTCAAAGCCAATGTCTCAACATCGAGGAACTAGGATGAATGATCATCAGAAGAGGAAATACCAGGAGTGGAGGTGTCACCACTGTGGTAGGCTTGGTCATATAAAAGCCTTCTGCTACTGGATTCATGGTTTCCCTAACCAAGCCTTGCATGTTAAGCCTAAGCATAAAACACATAAGCGCTATGTTCCCATTAAGAAGCAACAATGGTATGCTAGGATAGCACACACTGCTCTAAGGGCTTCTATCAGAGAAGACTGGTACTTTGACAGTGGATGCTCAAGACATATGACTGGTATGGAAAATCTACTGGTAGATATTCAACCTCACACTACCAGCTATGTGACCTTTGGTGATGGTGCCAAAGGAAAAATAAAAGGTGTGGGCAAACTGGACTGTTCTGGAGTGCCAAAACTGAATAATGTGCTGTTAGTAAGAGGACTAACTGCAAACCTCATCAGCATAAGTCAGCTGTGTGATCAAGGGTTTCATGTTCAGTTTACTAAGGAGCTATGCATTGTGACAAATGGTGACAATCAGGAAGTTATGAGAGGAACCAGGTCCAAAGATAACTGCTACCTATGGGAACCTGAAGTCTCTAACTTTTCCACAACATGCTCCTCAGCCAAGGAAGAACAGGATGTGAAGCTGTGGCATAGACGTCTTGGACATCTTCACTTACGGGGAATGAAGAAGATTATATCCAAGGAAGCAGTCAGAGGAATTACAAAGCTTCTGATTGATGAAGGAAGAGTCTGTGGAGAATGCCAGGTGGGCAAGCAAACCAAGATGTCACATCCGAAGCTGGGACACCCCACAACCTCCAGAGTTCTGGAACTATTGCACATGGACCTAATGGGACCTATGCAGGTTGAAAGTCTTGGTGGGAAGAAATATGCATACGTGGTGGTGGATGACCATTCCAGATACACGTGGATAAGCTTCATCAGAGAGAAGTCAGATACATTTGATGTCTTCAAAGACCTGTGCATAAGACTTCAAAGGGAAAAGGACAGTTGTGTGGTCCGGATTAGAAGTGATCATGGTACGGAGTTCAAGAATTCCAAGTTTGATGAGTTTTGCTCGTCTGAAGGAATAAGTCATGAGTTCTCCTCCCCTATAACTCCTCCGCAGAATGGAATAGTTGAAAGAAAAAATAGAACTATTCAAGAATCTGCCAGAGCAATGATTCATGCAAAGAAGCTCCCCATGCACTTCTGGGCTGAAGCAATGAATACCGCATGCTATGTTCACAACAGAGTCACCTTGAGAAAAGGAACCTCCTCCACTCTATATGAAATATGGAAAGGCAGAAAACCCACTGTGAAGTACTTTCATATCTTTGGAAGTAAATGCTACATTCTCACAGATCGTGAACAGAGAAGGAAGCTAGATCCCAAAAGTGATGAAGGTATATTTCTGGGATACTCCACTAACAGCAGAGCCTACAGAGTGTTCAACTACAGGACCAATGTCCTGATGGAATCCATAAATGTCATTATGGACGACAAAGAGGAAGGAACCGATGTCATGGAGGATGTTGAAACATTCCTTGACAGTCCAACTGACAGTCCAGTCAAGTCTGAAGAAGTACAGGAACCTCCTCCTGAATGTGAAGTAGATGCAACCACCGAAGTGCCATCTATCAGAATTCAGAAAGACCACCCTAAGGATCTTATCATAGGGGATCCCACCAGTGGTGTAACTACCAGGTCAAGAGGAATAAACTCAAATTCCTGCTTTGTATCCAAGGTTGAACCAAAGAATGTGAAAGAAGCCCTGAATGATGAATACTGGATCACTGCCATGCAAGAGGAACTTGAGCAGTTCAAAAGGAATGAAGTCTGGGAGCTAGTTCCAAGACCTGAAGGGACCAACATCATTGGTACCAAGTGGATCTACAAAAACAAATCTGATGAGAAAGGAGTAATTACTAGGAATAAAGCAAGACTAGTAGCTCAAGGATACACTCAAGTTGAAGGGGTAGATTTTGATGAGACATTTGCTCCTGTGGCTAGGCTTGAGTCCATCAGATTGCTGTTGGGGGTAGCATGCATCCTGAAGTTTAAGCTATTCCAAATGGATGTGAAGAGTGCATTCTTGAATGGCTACCTGAATGAGGAAGTCTATGTGGAACAACCTAAAGGGTTCTGTGATCCTAACCAACCTGAGCATGTATACAAGTTGAGGAAAGCCTTGTATGGGTTAAAACAAGCACCTAGAGCATGGTATGAAAGGTTAACCGAATTTCTGACCTCAAATGGATACAGAAAGGGTGGCATAGATAAAACCCTGTTTGTGAAGGATGAAGAAGGCAAAATCATGATAGCTCAAATCTATATTGATGATATAGTCTTTGGTGGAATGTCAGAACAAATGGTTCAAAAATTTGTTCACCAGATGCAGTCTGAGTTTGAAATGAGTCTAGTGGGAGAACTGACCTATTTCCTTGGAATGCAAGTAAACCAAATGGAGGACTCTATGTTTCTCTCCCAAAGCAAGTATGCCAAGAACATAGTTAAGAAGTTTGGTATGGATAATGCCAGGCACAAGAGGACTCCTGCTCCCACTCATCTGAAGTTGACCAAAATGATGGAGGGCCTAGTGTTGATCAATGCCTGTATAGAAGCATGATAGGTAGTCTGTTGTACCTAACTGCAAGTAGACCTGACATTTCTTATGCAGTTGGAGTGTGTGCCAGATATCAAGCAGAGCCTAAGGTGAGCCACTTGAATCAAGTCAAACGGATTCTCAAGTACATCAATGGGACTTGTGACTATGGGATGCTGTATTCACATGGGTCTGAGCCTGTCCTATCTGGGTATTGTGATGCAGACTGGGCTGGGAGTGCTGATGACAAAAAAAGCACATCAGGTGGATGCTTCTTCTTAGGAGACAACCTCATATCTTGGTTCAGCAAGAAGCAGAATTGTGTTTCTCTGTCCACTGCAGAGGCTGAATACATAGCAGCTGGAAGCAGTTGTTCCCAACTAGTTTGGATGAAACAGATGCTCACTGAGTACAATGTCACTCAAAATGTCATGACATTGTTCTGTGATAATCTCAGTGCCATCAATATCTCCAAGAATCCCATCCAACACAGCAGGACCAAACATATTGACATTAGGCACCACTTCATCAGAGATCTGGTGGAAGACAAGGTGATCACTTTGGAACATGTAGCCACGGATCTTCAACTGGCTGACATATTTACAAAGGCTCTGGATGCTACTCAGTTTGAAAATTTAAGGAGCAAACTGGGAATATGTCTCTCTGAGACCTTATAGCAACCACTGATGGTTGGGATAAATTGTTTAATATCTCTGCCTATTAAACAATTTGTACTAGGCTATGATTGGCCAACAGATCATAGCTATGCCACTTGCAACAAGGGTGGATACAAGAGGGTAAGGAGACACCCTAATGTGAGAAGGCCAATGTACCTGCAGGAGTTCAAGGATGTTGTTCATGCAGGAGTGGTTCTGGATGTCAGAAACAACATCATGGCATCTGATATGGTGGTACCTACTGTAAAGCAAAAGTGGGTGGTTACTTGATCAAAGCTATGAAGCAAGATCAAGTGGATGGTAACTTGGTTAAAACTGTGAAGTAAAACCAAGTCTGTAACTCTGTCGTTATTCTCTGGTTATGTTGTTGGCTTTGGCAACATTTTTGACAAAAAGGGGGAGTAACCCCTGACAAACAGAGTGGGTGTCTCTACAACAGACTCTCATGACGACAGATTCCTCCCCTGCAGCGATTGTGTGTGAAGTTTTTATTTAACTTCTGTATGTGTGTGAGTGTGCTGCCACTCTGAGTGTATTAGCTAGTATTGATTCCTGCTAGGTGTGTAATTCCGCTGCTATGAACTCTGTTATGGGGATCAAAGTGTTTTAGCCAAAAAAATTCCAAAGGGGGAGTTTGTAGGTGTTTAATTGGCTGCATTATATGGTAAAACACTAGATGGGTACTAATGTCTTGACTGATGTCATGACATGTATGTGTGACTACATTGTAGTTACTGCAGGACTAGCTAACACAGGATTTATTGAATGTCAAACTGGATGCTGTGACATTCATACCTGTCAACAGATACTAAGAAATAGAACAGCTGGTGTTCTGTTAGAACTTAGTATGTATTTCCAGTTTGGTTATCAAGGAAAAACCAGACCTGGCATAAGGCCTACTGACTGAATGTCAAACTGGATGTTATGACATTCATCATTGACAGCAGCTACTGAACATTAGACAGAGTGGTGTTCTGCTATACTTCAGCATGTCACTTAGTTTGTTCTTCAAGAGAATAACAGAACTAAATTAAGGCCAAATGTGTAAATGTTAAGTTGGACACTTTGACATTTATTAATGTAAGTTGTTACTGTAGTATGGTCATTTTGATCATGTACAGGTCAGCAAAATTGTACAGTCTGTTTTCTGGAAAAACAGACTCAGCATATGGACCTTGATGTCAAGCTGAATGTCGTGACATTCATGCCTGACAGCATATGCTATATTGTAGGTTGTTCAGTTTTCTGTTTCAGCTTTTTCTCAGGCTATTCTTCAGGGATTCAACAATTGAGAGAAAATCCAGGAAATCAACAACCAAGCTACATTCAATGAACCTAACAAATATCCTATTTGTTAGTAACCTAAATGTTGAATTTATGGGAACTCGCGTGACCTTAAATTCAGGAGAATACAGGTGCAAAAGCCCAGGATACTGCAATATAAAAGGAAGGCGTTCCTTCATTCAGTTGCAGGGATTTTGAGGCGTGAAGATTTTGTGTGTCCATCATACTTCACTGCTGTATTTTTGTGAGTCTTGTATTAGACGTATCTTGTAAGCCAAGCCATTATCAAGTAGATGATTGCTGTGGCATAGGGTGTTCATTGAGTTGTAAGTGTTGTGTCACTCAAAGCTTTTAAGCGTGAGTGCTGTGTATCTTGATTAAAGCTGTGAAGCACAATCAAGAGTTGTTTGAAGTGTGACTTCAACTTGTCTTTAATATTGTTTAAAGATAGTAATCACTGAGGTGATTGAGGGGGAGTGAGTAGGAACTCTGATCTTAGGTTAAGATTGAAATTGCATTGGGTAGGGATTAAGTGATAAGTTGTAAATGGGTGAGTTTAGCTTTGAATTGATACTACTAATAGTGGATTTCCTCCCTGGCTTGGTAGCCCCCAGATGTAGGTCATGTTGGACTGAACTGGGTAAACAATTGCTTGTGTTATTACTGCACTTACTGTTAAGTTCTGCATAATCCCTGTCTGTGCAGAATTGGATGTCATAACAACCCGAGTGACATCCAAAGTCTGATAACTAGAATTTCAATAATTTAAATTAAGTATGGTCGATTTTATATGCGGAAGGACTGACGTCCCCCAAGAGGGGCAAATGCCATATATACATGTCCAAAGAGCTAGGTTAAGGATAATGTATTCACACATATATCTAATAAATTTATCAGCACATAAGTAAGATTAAATCCCTATAATTTAAAAAATAAATATAGTATACTCTCTTTATTTGTGATTTACTACTTATCTGAGACATGTGTTGTCATTATAAAAAAAGGAGAATGTGGATCTATGTGTTGTGCAGGTATAACCGTCATCTTATTTTGACGATGACAACTATCAAGCAATTTAAAAGATGATAACTCTCTAAGTCAAATATGTTTTGGTGTTAATTATAGCTCTTTCAATAAAATTTGTTGACAACTGTCAAAAGGAAAGTTGATAACAATTGTCAGGTGGTTCCTAAGTCTATGATTGGGTTCAAATATCCATCCATATTGAAAGAGTCAGTCACTCATCATGTTAGACTAAAGCACAATTTAAATTAAGTGTGGTTGGTTTTATATGCGGATGGACAAATGCCATATATACATGTTCAAAGAGCTAGGTTAAGGATCATTAAATTTATCAGCACATAAGTAATATTAAATCCCTATAATTTAAAAAATAAATATATCAAATGTGCTGGTTGTGGGGTTCAAACCCACGCACACTTATGTGCAGAAGATCTTAAGTCTTCCCCCTTAACCTCTCGGGCAAACCAACTTTTTTGTTTAAATTTCACATACACATTAATCTATATAAATAAAATTTCATAGTATACATATTGGCAACTTCAAGCCCAACAATCTAGAAAAAAAACAAATTTTTAAGCAGTTCAGCTATTATAACTCCACAAATCCAAACAAAAAGAAATATCTTCTCAACAACTTGACCACCATGATGGTTACTCAAACCACTTCACTCTTAGAGGCCTCATGCTTGATGGATTGTGAACCATCATGAATTTTCCTTAAACCACTTTGTAATTGTAGGCATCATGCTTGAGGAATTATGGACCATTATGTCAAAATCTAAGCCCATTTTGATATCATTCATTTAGGCTCATTAGTGATCCATCTCTCCATGTCAAACCCAGGATCACCATATCATTTGATGCAACCGATAACGACTCACCAAGTGCTTATCATCACCAGTGGGACCATACCATATGAAGTGAACAATCTCAAGTCTTATTGGTTATAACACATCATATGTATTAAAAGAGTGAGCCACCTTCCATGTTAGACTACAACACAATTCAAATCATGTGTGGTCAGTATAATATGAAAAAGGACTAAAGTTCCCTAACAGGGACAAAGTCCATATACACATTTCTAAAGATAAATGTTAAGGATAACATATTCCCATACTACAAACCTTAAAATACCTATAGCTTCGTGTATCACAGTTAGGGTCTCTATGTTTGTATTCACTGCAAGTACAAATATATTTTCTAAACCTTAATTTTACATACTGTTCTATATTTAATCTTGCATTTTGAGTACCCCCAAATTATTAGAATTTCTTGTTTATCAAATCAAGTAATTTATCATTGTCTCCTATGATTTAACAAAATCCATGTGAAAGTGACTCATATAAATTATATTACTTGGAGGCTTTTGGTTCACCTACCAAATAGCCACCAGACAAAAAAGTCATAGAAAACAAAAACCAAATTAAGTGAAAGACGGTACTTGATTCATTTTAAGAGCGAAACGACACAAATTTGATGATCGCGAGCGACTATATTTTTTCATAGCACCTTAGAAATTCCTAACCAATGTAGAAATCCCATCCACATATTTCTTGAAAAGGAGCATTCTAAGAATACATGTTGATATACCTCATCTACCTTACATCCATGTAAATATGAGGATGAATATGAGTTAATGATATCATGATGAATCAAGTTAATCTTTGTTGGAATCCAGTTTGGAATCATCCGCCAAGCTAAAAAATGACACCTTTAATGGAACCAATTTATTTCAAAACCAAATTATAAAGAGATGGTGGATCCAAAGTCACATCTTAGGGAAGAAATATAAACACATTATTGACAAAATAATCATGATAAGGGTTAAAATGTCAAACCTGACTGTTAGATGCATTTCCCAAAAAAAAAATTACTAACAAATAAAAACAATATGTAAATAACTATTCTTTCCGTGTGACCAATTGTATTCTCTAACACCACCCACCTCTATCTTATATCCATCCTGATCAACACACATACTCACAACAGACACTTTTTTGTCCAAAGATAAGTTGTAAAGTCTTCTAAATATTGAAAAAATTAGACCTCCCTCAAGCCAAAGATCATGCCAAAATGAGGTCAACTCGCCATTACCTACCTCCGTAAAATTTTATTCATTAAACAAACTAACTTTACTTACCCTTTTCCATACCTAATAGGTTGTAAGTCCCTAAACCAAATATATGTTTTCCTACCTTCACTCAACACAAAGTCTTGCTCAACCCCATATTTTTTAAATAACACCTTAAAATGAAATTGTTCTTCATCAAACCAAGCTAACAACACTATTTTATTAAGAAGGAAAACTTAAACTTCTCCACCCTCCAAAGACCCAAACCTCCTTGATTAAATCTAAGCACACATTATCCTACGTAACTTAAGGGACCTTGTGAGCTTCCATACTACCCCTAAATAAAATATTTAAACACATATTAAATTTTAGAAATAATACATGATGGTGATTTGAGGAAAGAAAGAAAATCGATAGAGAAGACAATGATGATTACAATAAAACAAGTTAAACTCTCATGGATAAGTTAAGGTTACTCCATCATGACAACCTCATTATAATAATTTAAACCAAGAAATGATATATAGAATGCCAAATTTTGTTTCCATAAATTAGGAGTCCAAGATACTAAAATGGAACTCGACTAATTTTATAGTTAATAACCCTTAAGGGATCCATGACCCATGTCCTTGATACACTCACACGACCATAAAATTTTGTAGGAGTTACCATTAAGTCTCGACATCAACTCAAAAATAATTAAGTATCCTTCATGGATATGATGTTTGACCATCTCCTTACGGAAAGAATCAAAGTACCGTCTACAAAATTATGAACTCAAATTATGAAAGTAATTGTTCTGGATTGGGCCATGGTACAATGTGTTTGACAATTGATCAACTAGTATCAAAAGTCAATACATACCAAGATATGGACACACCCTAATAGTGTAATATAAATCACCCTAAAATTTTATAGGACCATTAGACAAGGAAATGGACACACCCTATAAAACCACCTGATCAAGGATGATTAGTATGAGGAGGATCATTAGATGACATGCCCTATGAGACTTTCTAAGCCATATATTACTATTACAAATTTTAATGAATGGATGAGAACTAGGTATACATAACACTAAGCCCTAAAACTCACACTCATGACCTCTAATGGCTTGATAGTCAGAGTATTTTCAAGTACACCCTTGCCTCCAGATTCAGCAACATAAGACAATCATCAAGGAAAGTTTTGTTGTCATCAACATAAACATCCTAATGAATTGAAGATAAAGATCCGTAAAGATCAATATCTGAAAAATTGAAAATAGGCCAACATCGATCCACATAATATGACATTAAGAGCTTGCCCTGCTAACAAAAATAAAAAAGGTGAAAGTCGGCCGCTTTGTCACAGACCCCTACCTAAATTGAATTCTTCTATTGAGATTTTGTTAAAAAGGACATACATAGATGCTAAGGTGATGCCTTCCTTGGTCCAGTATGTCCAAAAAAAAAACCTCATTTATACCATAACCTCTAGGAATTCAAATTCTAAGTATTTAAAGGATTTTTTAAAATCCTCCTTGAAAAGGATGTACTATTTCTTTAAGCCTATTTCATTTATTATTAGGAGGCCATTTAATAATTTATCTCCCTTTCAAAAATGAAATTAAATCTTTGATATAACTTTACCAATACCCCTTTTTTCATACATTTTATTATAGTTTTATATATACAACCCACTAAAGATATAGAATGAAAATCAAATAGTTTTTGTGGGCTGGAAGTTTTTGGAATCAACGCTATAAATATGAAGTTATAGTATTTTACCAATTTTCTATTTGCATGAAAATCATTTATATATCTCATGAAATCATCTCTAATGTCACCCCAACATTCCATCGGTAATTTTTTTTATCCCACCAGGACTACGTCACTTGAAATTATCACAACCCCACATTGCATTTTTAACTTATTCTTCACTAAAATGAACAATCTATGACAAGGCTTCTAGACCATTAATGAAGATTTTGAACACCAAAATTTAGATACCATTCATTGATTTTATATGAAAACCTTAACATCAAGACTTGTTATGTTTTTGTTCCTCTTTCTGTTAGCTACAGGTAAGTGGAAAAACGAGTATTTGCATCTTCGTCGTTCAATCACAAAAATAAGAAGTTTTCTGCCATTGAATGCTAGAATTTATCACAGGTAAGGAAAATAATTGAGAACACAGTCTTCCCAATCTGAAACATTACACGTTGACTATTTATTCATGGAAAAGTCGTAAAATCCAAAAAAATCTACCAAACCCTTCAATATTTTGAATGATTGTGGTCATATCTAAACTCTTAGGATGTGTTTGTTTCAAGGTTAAAAACAATATTCTTGAGAATATGACCAAGATAATTCAATATTCTCACTTTTAATTCAAATTTTTAAAAATTGATTCAAAGAATCTTTTATTTAATCATGATTCTTTTAAATATTATTCCAAGTTTTTAAAGGTGAGATAATATAACATTCTTAGGAGAATAAGTTCAATCAAATATAACTTTTCACACCCTTTCACATTTATATGTATTTTAATTTTTTATAATTTTAAATTAAACAAGTTTTACAATTATTCCTAAAAAAAAAAAAAATTTTAACCAAACACATATAAGAATATAACTTTTGAACATAATAATTGTGAGAATATCATTCTAAGAAAATATCATTATAAACCTTGAAACACAATTTAAATTAAGTGTGTTTAGTTTTATATACGGAAGGACTGACGTCAATCAAGAGGGACATATGCCATATATACATGTCCAAAGAGCTAGGTTAAGGATCATGTATTCACACATATATCTAATAAATTTATCATCACATAAGTAAGTTTAAATCCCTATAATTTGAAGAAAAAAAAATATAGTATACAATGTGGATCTATGTGTTGTGCAGGTATAAATATAGAGGGGCATATGTCATATATACATGTCCAAAGAGCTAGATTAAGGATCATGTATTCACACATATATCTAATAAATTTATCATCAAATAAGGAAGATTAAATTCCTACAATTTTAAAAATAAATATATCACAAAAGTGCTGGCTGTGGGGTTCGAACCCACGCGCACTTATGTGCAGAAGATCTTAAGTCTTCCCCCTTAACCTCTCGGGCAAACCAGCTTTTTTGTTTAAACTTTACATACACATTAATCTATTTGAATATAATATCATAGTATATATATTGACAACTTCAAGCCCTACAATCTAGAACTAAAAACAAAATTTTAAACAGTTCAATTATTATAACTCAACAAATCCAAACAAAAAGAAATATCTTCTCAACAACTTGACCACCATGATGGTTACTCACATAACTTCACTCTTAGAGGCCTCATACTTGAGGGATTGTGGATCATAATGACTTTTTCTTAAACAACTTTGTAATTATAGGCATCATGCTTGAGGGATTGTGGGCCATTATGTCAAAATCTAAGTCCATTTTGATATCATTCATTTCGGCCCATTAGTGACCCATCTCGCCATGTCAAACTCATGATCGCCACATCATTTGATGTATCCGAGAAGACTCACCAAGTCCTTATCATCACTAGTGGGACCATACCATGTGAAGTGAACAATCTCAAGTCTCTGATTGTCTATGACATGTCATATGTATTGAAATAGTGAGTCACCATCCATGTTAGACTAAAACACAATTCAAATTATATGACCTCTGATGGCTTGATAGTCAGAGTATTTTCAAGTACACCCTTACGTCCAGATTCAGCAACACAAGACGATCGTCAAGGAAAGTTTTGTCGTCATCAACATAATCATCCTAATGAATTAAAGATAAAGATCCATAAAAGATCAATATCTGATAAATTAAAAATAGGCCAACATCGATTGTTCCACGTAATATGACATTAAGACCTTGCACCGCTAACAAAAAGGACATATTAAAGTGCAAAGGTGATGTCTTCCTTGATCCATAATGTCCGCAAAATAGGAAATCTCAATTAGACCATAACCTCCAGGCATTAAAATTCTAAATATTTAAAGGGTTTTTTAAAATCCACCTTGAAAATGATGTACTATTTCTTTAAGCCTATTTCATTTGTTATTAGGAGACCATCAATAATTTGTCTCCCTTTCAAAAATGAAATTGAATCTTTGATATAACTATAAAAATACCCCAATTATCATACATTTTTATTAGAGTTTTATACATACAACCCACTAAAGATATATGACGAAAATCAAATAGTCTTCGTGGGCCGGAAGTTTTTGGAATCAATTCTATAAATATAAACTTATAGTATTTTACCAATTTTCCATTTGCATGAAAATCATTTATATATCTCATGGAATCATCTCTAAGGTCACCCCAACATTCCATCGGTAATTTTTTTTATCCCACCCGGACTAAGTCACTTGAAATTATCACAATCCCACATTGCATTTTAAACTTATTCTTCACCAAAATGAACGATCTATGACAAGGCTTCTAGACCATTAATGAAGATTTTGAACACCAAAATTTAGATACCATTAATTGATTTTTTATGAACACCTTAACATCAAGACTTGTTATGTTTTTGTTCCTCTTTCTGTTAGCTACGGGTAAGTGGGAAAACGAGTATTTGCATCTTCGTCGTTCAATCACAAAAATAAGAAGTTTTCTGCCATTGAATGCTACAGTTTACCATAGGTAAGGAAAATAATTGAGAGCATAGTCTTCCCAATCTAAAACATTGCACGCATGCCATTTAGTCATGGAAAAGTCGTAAAATCCTAAAAAACCTATCACACCCTTCAATATTTTGAATGATTATGGTCTTATCTAAACTCTTAGAATGTGTTTGTTTCAAGGTTAAGAACAATATTCTTGAGAATATGACTAAGAGAATTAAGTATTTTCAAGTTTAATTCAAATTTTTAAAAATTGATTCAAAGAATCTTTTATTTAAACATGATTTCTTTTAATATTATTCCAAGTTTTCAAGGGTGAGATAATATAACATTTTTATGAATATAAGTTCAATCAAATATAACTGTTCACACCCTCTCATGTTTATATGTATTTTAATTTTTTATAATTTTAAATTAAACAAGTTTTACAATTATTCCTAAAAGAAATAAAATTCCAACCAAACACATATAAAAATATAATTTCTGAACATAATAACTTTGAGAATATCATTCTAAGAAAATATAATTATAAACCTATCCTTAAATACAAAGGACATATGATCTAAAAGTCCTTGAATACAAAGGACATATGATCTAAAAATCCTTGAATGAAGGCTTGTTGACCACTACTGACCCACCATTACTTGTTGTCGTATAACAAAATATATCAAATTTGTTCATAGAGGAGTCATTTGAATTCAACCAAGTATATTACTTCCTCTATCTTATTTATAATTTTTTTAATTACATTGAATAATTAAATTAATGTACTTATAGATCATAGATGATGAGGGGTACTACCTTATACTCCCTAACTACCAAAATAATTTGCATATTAAAAAAATTAATAATAAAAGAGAATAATAATTTTACAAAATTATTTTTATTAATTATTGATGTATTTGAATTAACATTAATATAAAGTTAAAAAATAATAAATTAAAGAATATTAATTAATGGGTACAATAAAAAGATAAAAATAATTAAAATTACAATGAAAAACTAAAAAACAAATACTTTGGAATAAATAACTTTTTTTTAAATGCGACAACTATTATTTTGGGACGGAAAGAGTAATAGTTATTTGGATCTTTTAATTCTATACATTTTGTGCTTATTAATTAAAAAAATATTTTCATAAAAGCGTCTCATTTATTATTATTTTTTTATTATTATATTCTTATTTATTAACTTTCACTTTATTCAATAATTCTATTAACTATAATTAATAGAGGTATTCTAGTAAATAATATATTAGTTTTATCATTAAAATCAACCTATTTAATTATTTTTTTAAAAATCGTGAATGGTTAAAATTGGACTTTTTTATGAGACAAAAGAAGTATTTTTATACTTTACTTAACTACAAGTTATTGACAATGCAATTTTTTTAATGTTTCAATATTGTATCAAAATTAAATTTCTTATAACAAAAAAGAAAAAAAAATGAGTAGCTGTCAAATGAGAATAACTAGAGCAAAATGTGACCCATGACATATCATGATTCCAAACTCAATTGTATAGATTTAAAAATTTGAGTAGAAGGAGACAGCTATAAGAACAAAATACAATTCAATAATTCAATGTATCTTGCAGTACATAACAATTGACAAAAGAAAAAACAAATGGTAGAGAATGAAAGAACAACTAACAAAAACGTTCTAGTCAAATCAAAAAAATCAAGAAACTGTTTATACATGTTCTCTAATTGGAGATCCTTTCCCCCAAAAAATACACAAAGTTCTCCATTTTGTGATCGATACCAAACTCGAGAATTGAAAGAAGAAGAAAAAAACAGAAAACTATATAACTATGTTGTTCCCTGCGACCGATAACGTAGCTGCAACGAAATTTGTCTTTCCAACAGAAGCTGTCGTCTGAAATTAGCTATGAAAATCTCCGATCTCTTATCAATGTCATCATCGGAAGGAAAACTTATGGTTCTCTGAAGGCACCGCGGCGGCGACGGAGAAGCAGCGTCTTCTGAATCAGTTTCATCGGAAGAACACATGATCAAGCCAGGACGATCGTTGAAACTGAGCTGGGTTTTGGTCAAAGAAGAAGCACCTCGTAGGAGTTTTGCAGCGTTCCATGTTTGGTTCAGAATGGTTGAGCTTATGAGAAGCTTTACTTTTTGCACCGCGGCTCTTAGGCGGTGTAGTAGAGATTTGCTTGGTTTTTGATTTTGTGTGCTCATGTTGTGAAAAAGATGGAAGAGTATGCAAATGATTATTGTTGATTTGTGGTTGGTGGGTGAAGGGTTATTTATAGTATGAGTTGAGATGGAGTGTTGGAGAAGATTATTTACTCACTCAATTTAAAATGAGGAAAAATATTTTTACAAATTTATTTTATTCTGCAAAATAGTCTCACATTCAGAATAGATAATTTATATATAATATTTATTTAAAATTGAATTAAAGATAATTTATATATAATATTTATATTTTTTAATTTAACTAAGGACTTTTTTATAAAAGACACGGTTGTAAGAGTTCCCATATTTAAAGTGGATAATATTTTCTTCATTCCATAATTAGTGATCCAGTTGATCATTTTATATAGATTAAAAAAATTAATAAATGAAAGAGATAATACTATTTTTATTAAAGTATCCTTATCAATAAATGAAAATAATATTAATTAGAGGGTACAATTGAAAAAGCTGTTTTGAAAATTAAAGTGGATCATTCATTTTATAACACTCTTTATTACAAATAGGTCAATCATCCTAGTTGTAATAACCTATGTTTGAGGTCAATTGTAATATTGATACTCTCTTTATCTCATAAAAAATGTCTTATTTGAACAATTCACAGTTCTTAAGGAAATGATTGAATGTGTTAATTTTGATGATAAAATTAATATCATTTACTTGAATATTCTTATTAATTGTAGTTAAAAAAGTGGTTGAATAAATTAAAATAAATAGAGGTATGATAGTGAAAATATAATAATAAATATTGTATTGATATTATAAAAGGATAATTATTTTAAGACAAAATATCTCATTTTTTTAAGATAAATATTTTAAATAGTCAATGTATTTGATATTTGATATAGTCTATATTTAATAAATTTAAATAATAATTTTTTTCTTAATAATCGTATGTAATAAATCGAGGGATTGAGATCCCAAACATTTTTATTTATTTTGAGATTAAAGAATATTAAAATAGAGGAAATTTTGTTGATTAAAAAACTAGTCCTATAAACGTTGTGGTTAAGAAAAGTAATGTTGGAAATGGAAATTTCTTGTAGAAATGGATAACCGTGTAAGCTACATGGCCACGGTTTGAAAACGTCCAATCACTATATGATATGATCAACGTTTGACAGATTCGTATTTAGCTGCATTAAGAGTATTAAGCAAGATTAATCGAATGAAAGAAAATTGATAAGTATGGTTAGTGAGTATTTCATTCAATTAATTAATTTTTATTTATAGTCAAAGTGACGATAAACGTTAAAATTTGATAATTACAAATGTAATATTCAGTTTTATAATATTGATATTCCTTGACCCAAAAAAATGACATTCTTTAAATTAAGTTAAATTTATAAATTATTCAATTTGTTCAAATTAGTAAAAACTATAAAAAAATGTATTCATTTTTCTAAAAGTTTTTTTTTACCGAAATTGTAAATAAGTGTAGTTTAAAAAGATTTGACTAATTTTGTAAAAAAAAAAAACAAAAGAACAATTTACTAAAATAGGGTAAGGGGTATGGAATTTCATAAACTATTCTCATAAGTTATGTGGTAAAGACTCATAAATATTTAATTTATTTGATCAATTTAATTCTAGGTCAATATATTCAATTCATATTTGTCACTAGCTTCCTTCATTTATCTATTATTTAAGATGTGTGGATTTTTATTATTTTAGAATTTTTGTATCAAAATATTAAATCACACATAGTTTGAAGACTCATTTCTAAAAATAAATAAATTTAATTCAATTTAACTTTGGTCAATGTTTTTTTATACACATTCTAAATTGATAAATATGTCAAATAATACAAATTTTTAAAATTCCTATAAACCAAATAGGATGAATTTACTAAGAAATTCACATCATTCTTGCCTATAAGAGCAAAATACTTACAAATGTGATAAAGTTTACAAATATGACGAAATTGAAATGCTCAAAATACTCATGTTTTTGAGTCTGCAGCGTTGACGACGTGAAAATCATTGATTGAATATGCATTAAGTTGAAACTAATATATCAATCTGAACTGAACAAATATCGCACCAAGACGGAAAAACAAAATAATACCATAATAAGACGATGACCAATACAACGTTGCACTAAGACAACGAAATCTAAAAAAAAAGTAAAATTATATGTGAAATCACTTATTTAAATGAAAAGAAAAGGAAAAAAAACTTGATTTTGAATTAAAATTTGACTCTAAAATTACTCATCTTTAATGAATAAACAAAAAGAAAAAATTAGGGTTGAAGAAAGAAAGGAGAAGACTGTTAGAAAAAAATCATAAAAAGAAATTCTTGCACAAAATAATTTTATTGCAATGATTAAATATTTGTTACAATCATATTTAATATATAATTAGCATTTAAATATAAAATATAATTTAAATGTATTTAGTGTTTGAGGAGTACTATAATATACAAATGATTTAAGTCACGAACCACACGATTTCATATGTGGTATCACATCCTTTGTCTAAATAAAAAATTAATTAATATAAATTAAAAAATAAAAAAACTTTCTTTTAAATGGAAATTTTGTCGTGCAATTTCAACGAAGCTTAGTTCGTAACATTTAGCATTTTTATTAGTACTCTTATTTAAAATTAAAATAATATGAAGTATAAATATTTGTGAGACTAAATAAAATTTCAAAATAAAATATATGAAAATAATATTAATTTTAAAATAATGAGAAGTATAGATTGTTTACTAATCTTCTTAATATTTTTTTTTAGTAAAATCATGTATAACTTTCTTTGAAAAATCTTGACTTATAAAATTGATTTGAATAAAAAAATATTTTAACTTTGTATCTCAAATTTTATATAATTATAGAGATTAATTGTTATGCACTGTCAGTGTAGAAAGTTTTACACTGTCAATGCATCACAATCATCCGTTTGTATTACTTTTTAAATTTTTAAAATAAAAGTCAAATCTTTCAAATAAATCAATGGTTGTGATTAGCTGATAGTGTAAAAGTTCTTTACACTGTCAGTGTATATCAATTAAATTCATAATTATATATCTTTTTCATAATTTATTTTGATAAGTAACTTTTTCTAAATTTATTTTTAAAACCAAACGAGACTCCTAATATTTTAATTTAATCATTACAATAGTGATTACTAATTCAAAAATTCACACAAATTACATTACTCATTTCTAAAATTATCATGAGTTTTAAAATAATAAAATAAGAGTTTAATTGAAATACACTGATAGTATAAAAGAATTTTACACCATCAGTTAATCATAGACGTCAGATATTAAAAGAAGTTTGACTTTTATTTTAAAAATCTATAAAGTAATACAAACGGATGATGGTGATGAATCGACGGTGTAAAACTTTTTACGCTGACTGTGTATAGTAATTAATCTCATAAAATAATTAAAATTTCTAATTTTAAGTATAATGATAACAAGTTGAAAACTATTTTTACGAAAATCTCTTTTTATAGAATTTTAAAATATTAAGCGTGATAGAAAAATATTTAATAAAATACTCTTTTTGTAATTAATATATTAACAATATTTTAATAACAATATAATCCTTTCAATAAAATTATTTTAGATAAAAATCTTTTTTTATGAAATGTTTATATATTAAGCTTAACAAAAGTAATTCACTAAGGTGCTTGTAGAACTTTTAAATCTTAAAATGTTAATTAACTTTAGCGATTGATATTGATAGTTCTTAAACATTAATTAACACCAAAATTACTCAAACTATTGTAATCTCACCTGATCAACTTCAAGAAATATATATATATATATATATATATATATATATATATATATATATATATATATATATATATATATATATATATATCTTTCTTGAAGTTGATCAGGTGAGATTACAACAGTTCAGGTGATTTTGGTGTTTTAGCCATTTTTAAGGATGAATGACAACCATTATTGGTGGTCCAAGGTTTTTCATGTGTTTCCTCCTTTTTGTGTTATTCATCGATCAAATCCCTTTTCTGTTTGATATCAAAGATCTTTTTATATGACAAGCCTTACCCCGTCTTGGATACTAAAGAGGTGTGTTTTTTAATAGCTTTTAGTAACCATTAACAATTCTCGTAACCACTTTAACCCTTAACACTTCTGTAACAGTTTCAGCAATTAATTGTTCTAGGGACATCATAACGGATCCGACTTGGGCAATCATTTAAGAGCTCGGTGAATTGAGTCTGAGATGTGCACGAAACTCGTTGTCCGACCTCATAAAAATCTTGGGATGTACATAAGCCCCCAAAGCACGAGGCATGTAGGGGTGAAGTGTTTTGAGTTTATCCTAAATCATGTAAACTTGTGAAAATCTTATTTTAATATAGTAAACTCCCTTTGAATATGTGTCATCGAGGATGGATCAATTCATGTTGTATATTGGGAATATTTACGATTTTGATGAAGGAGCTGGAGAACCCTGGTCGATTCGCGATGTAGAACCATCATAGAGCCCATGTGGGATCTCGACCCGTTTGAAATTATATAACCTAGTGGATTATAGACATAAAGAAGTCGGAGAGCCCTAGTGGGACCTCGACATGTTGGTGTCGTATAACTCAATAGGTTCTAGACATAGAGAAGTCGGAGAGTCCCAGTGGGATCTTGACTTGTTGGCATCGTAGAACTCGGTAGGTTCTAGACATAGAGAAGTTAGAGAGCTCTAGTGGGATCTTGGCCTGTTGGCATCGTAGAACTCTGTATGTTCTAGACATAGAGAAGTCAGAGAGCCCTAGTGGGATCTCGACATGTTGGTGTCGTAGAACTCAATAGATTTTAGACATAGAGGAGTCGGAGAGCCTTAGTGGGATCTCGACTTGTTGGCATCATTAAACTCAATAGGTTCTAGACATAGAGAAGTCGGAGACCCTTGCCGGGATCTCGACCTGTTGGCGTCATAGAACTCGGTAAGTTCTAGATATCGAGAAGTCGGAGAGCCCCAGTGGGATCTTCACCTATTAGTTCCATGGAACTTGTTAGATGCCCAAAAGTGCTTATTTGAGCTATCATATGTGGGCATCTTTCACTCTTTTTCCTTGCTAAAATTGTCAAAACCATATTTATTTTACATGGAATGCATTACATTGATAAACAAGCTTGGTGCCTTTGATTTGTGTGTTATTGTGCAGGAAAGACATGAACTAATTGAAAATGAAGACACAAGAAAATTGGCAAAGGAACCAAAGAATACAAGCATTTCATCAGCCTGCTCGCTAGGCGAGGCTGTGGCGAAGCATTGGTTCGCTAGGCGAGTTCCTGGCGAAAAGCTCCAGTAAATTGTCAAATTAATTCGCCAGGCGAGCTGAAGGCGAAGGTGGTAGCGAGTTCATTCTGTTTTGGTGAAAAACACAACCAGCACTCACTCGCTAGGCGAAGCTCTAGCGAGTCCCCAGCGAGCATTACAGTAGCAAAACCTCTCAACCTCGCTGGGGCGAAGGTTGAAGCGTGTCCTTCGCTAGGCGAAGGTATGTTCGCTAGGCGAACATGACAGTTCAGCAGGCCCTGTTTTCTCTGGGCGCAGGGGCCTTATGTGCCCATTTTAGACCCTCGCTAGGCGAGCCATTCTGCTCGCCTAGCGAACTTGACTGCCCAGCAGTGGTCTATAAGTAGCAGGTGCCACTTTTGAGCACCATACCTCATTTTTACCAACTTTTTCCACTTTTGTACTTTCTTCTAGATATTTTTGCAGCATTGTTCTTGGGATCTTTATGCCCTAATTTTCATTTCTCATCATCTTAGAACCATCTTCTACAAAAAGAAGGTGGATTCCCATCCAACTTCGATTATCCGACTTGGATGTTGATCAACCTTCTTTCCTTACTTGCCGACCAAGCTACCATAAAAATGAGTAGCTAAGTCATCCATTTGTCAAGGTTAGATGTAGGTGATTACTAGCTTTGTGTGTAAATGTAAGGATCCTCATATGTAAACTCTTTAATGGTAAATATATGATGAAAACTTTGTTTCTATTTAAAACTCTTTGTGTTGGTTTATGATCGAGAGATGTTTACCGACTCTTGACCTAGGTTTTCATCTAAACTTGTTTGTTAGCTAGAGATAGTAATGAATGATTTTGTTCACCATAAGGTTGAACCAAAAAGTTGTCATTTTGATAGATTGTGTTCGAGAGAAACAATGGATCAAAATAGCAAAACTCACAATATGTGTTCGAGAGAAACATATTGAGAGGACTTTGTGAAATTATTTATCATCTAAAGGAGTTTATAAGATTGTTGACCGAGCAAATACATGCAAAGTGATCATTGAAACCTAACTTTGACAATATTTCTCATTTAATCAAACCATAACTTTTACCGCAATTTATTACTTTTTATGCAAGATAACTTGATTGAAACCAAAACCCTATTGTTACATTGAGCTAAGATTAATACAACCATCGAACGGCGGTGATATCATACAATCCCTGTGGATACGATAACAAAAACCCGACACGAAATATACATTTCAACAAAATGGCGCCGTTGCCGGGGATTGTAAATTGATATTGCGAGCATCGCAATGGTTGTTTAAGTTTTAGCTTGTGAATTTTTGACTTGTGCTTGTAATTTGTTTGGTTTAGTTTGCAGCTTACGTTTTATGCGAGGGCAAATCCTTGTGGACGAACTTCTTTTTGATCCTGAGATCGAGAGAACCGCAAGGAGGCTCAATAGCAAAACGAGACGTAGGAGGCAACAGGCTAGACAACGCCAAGAGCAAGGAGAAAGTTCTTCAACCACAAATCAACCACCGTTCATACCAAACATGGAGCCACAACCACCACCACCGATTTCTACTCCATGTATCAATAGTCCAAGGAACACCGCTCAGTTTGCCAACCACACAGGAAGGCAAGCTGAGATGAAAACGGGAACTCTGAATTTATTATATGGGAGTCCATTCACCGGAATGGACCATGAAGACCCATTTGCTTTTCTCACAAAATTTTATGAGATAGCATTGGCTGGCGGAGTGGATCAGGCTCAGGAGCTTCCGTTGTTCAGACGATTATTTCCCCACGCTTTGCTCGGTAAAGCAAAGGATTGGTATCTCGATCAAACACCTGCCGTAATGACAGACTGGAACGTGTTACAAGAGAAATTCATTGAAAGATTTTTCTCCCATAACCGATTCATGGAATCAAAGACGGCCATCTCGGTGTTTTCTCAAGGAACCAGTGAATCTTTAAATGAAGCGTGGGAGAGATTCAAGTCCATGCTTAGGAAATGTAAAGGGCATGGATTTGATGAATTGACTCAAATCCATATCTTCAGAAATGGACTTCAACCAAACTGCAAGACGTTGTTGGATGCCACCTCGGGTGGCTCGTTGATGTCAAAAAGTGCCGAAGAAGCCACAAACATTATCAATCGAATGGCTCTAAATGATCTTCAGAGTCAAAGTCGTGGAAATTCTTTGAAGAAGGCGGGAGTGCTTGAGTTAGGGACGAATGATGCCATCCTTGCCCAAAACAAGCTCATCTCACAACAAGTGGAACTCTTAACGCAACAAATCAAAGAGTTAAGAGAACCGTCAAAAGCTAAACAAATAGCTTGTTGTGAACTTTGTAAAGGTGAACATGACACCGGATTTTGTCCACCTCCCGGTTTTGACGAAGTAAACTACATGGCCATTCAACGGGACTATCAACCGAGACAACAACAACCTTATCAACCGCACCCTCAACAACAACAACAACAACAATTCCAAGGGAACCAAGGGTTCCAACCTAGAAGCAACTATTATCATAACCAAGGTTATGGAGGTGGTTCTTCTAGCCGTCAAAACCCTCCCCAAAATCCGTATCAATCTCAACAACCGCCGGTCGTCAATTCTAAATTGGAAGAGACATTGACGCAATTCATGCAAATGTCAATGGCCAATCAAAAGAGTAATGACGCGGCTATAAAAAATCTCGAGACTCAGGTTGGGCAACTTGCCAAGCAACTCGCTGAACAACAAACCGGTCCTTCTTTTTCGGCTAATACGCAAACAAATCCTAAGGAGCATTGTAAGGCGATTATGACGAGAAGTAGGAGGGAGTTGGGTAGTGAGAATGAAAAAAGAGTCGAGAGTGAACAAAGAGAGAAAGAGAAAGAAATTGACGAGGAAATAGTGGAGGAAAATGTTGATGGTGAAATAGGAGTGTGGAGTGATGAGGAAGAAGTTGAAAAGAATAGAAATAATGGTGAAGTTGAAAAAGAAAAAGGTGTGGAGATTGAGGAAAATAAAAGTGATGAGGTAATAAGGGAGGTAGTGAAAAAGCCTAGATGGAAGAGTGCTAGAATTGCAAAGGGAAAGGAGGTAGTGAGCGCTACTCCGGTCCAAAATCTTCCTTATCCTCATGCTCCTTCCAAAAGGGAGAATGAACGGCATTACGCCCGGTTCATGGATATTTTTAAACAGTTGCAAATCAACATTCCGTTTGCTGAAGCCTTGGAACAAATGCCAAAGTATGCCAAATTCATGAAGGACATACTAACCAAAAAGCGGAGGTATACGGAACCGGAGACCATCGTCCTTGATGCGAGCTGTAGTGCCATTATTCAAAGGACGCTTCCTAAGAAAGAGGTTGATCCGGGAAGAGTTACATTGCCGGTTAAAATTGGTGACGTTTATGTCGGGAAAGGACTTATTGACTTGGGGTCGAGCATTAATCTTATACCTTTGTCAATTATCAAGAGGCTTGGCAACATCGAGATTAAGTCCATCCGAATGACGTTGCAATTGGCGGATAAGTCGACGACCCATCCTCATGGCGTAGCCCAAGATGTTTTGGTGAAGGTCGACAAATTCTTTTTCCCGGTGGATTTTATTGTAATTGATATGGAGGAAGATGATGATGCTCCGCTCATCTTGGGCCGACCATTCATGAAGACCGCAAGAATGATGATAGATGTTGATGACGGTTTAATGAAGGTGCGAGTTCAAAATGAGGAAGTCACATTTGATCTATTCGAGGCGATGAAGCATTCCAAGGATAGAAATGATAGCTTTCGCATCGATGTGATCGAAGACGCTATTATGGAGGTTTCAAAGCATATTCATGAGATATCTCCTATGGAGTTAGCTCTTGACGACTCATTAGAGGTTTTCACTGTTGAAGAGGAGCTAGCTCTTGAGGAATGCTTAAAGGAACTTGATAGTTTGGAAGACCTACAACCGTGGGAAATAGAGGAAGAAAACTTGAAGAAGGAGGTAATTGACGAAAAAACGCCAATTGAATTAAAAGTGTTACCTTCGACTTTAAAGTATGTGTTTCTAGATGAGACCGAGGCAAAGCCGGTCATCATAAGCAACCTTTTGACAAAAGAAGAAGAAGCCCGTCTAATCATTGTGCTAAAAACCAATCAAGAAGCTATGGGTTGGACTCTTTCCGATCTAAAAGGAATTAGTCCATCCTATTGTATGCACAAGATTTTGATGGAGGAAGATTTTAAGCCGGTGGCTCAACCACAACGCCGCTTAAATCCTACGATGAAGGAGGTTGTAAGAAAGGAAGTGGTGAAGCTATTGGATGCGGGAATGATTTACCCGATCTCGGATAGTCCGTGGGTTAGTCCCGAGCACGTGGTTCCGAAGAAGGGTGGAATGACCGTAATCCGAAATGACAAAGACGAATTGATCCCGACTAAAGTTGCCACGGGGTGGAGAATGTGTATAGATTATAGACGGTTGAATACCGCGACTCGAAAGGACCATTTTCCACTCCCATTTATGGATCAAATGCTCGAAAGACTATCGGGCCAACAATACTATTGTTTTTTGGACGGCTACTCCGGGTACAACCAAATTGCGGTTGACCCGGTTGATCATGAGAAGACGGCTTTCACGTGTCCGTTTGGAGTGTTCACATACAGAAAAATGCCCTTTGGGCTGTGCAATGCATCGGCGACCTTCCAACGATGTGTCCAAACCATTTTTGCCGATCTGATAGAGAAAACAATGGAAGTCTTCATGGATGACTTCTCGGTATTTGGTGGGACGTTTAGTCTATGCTTGGCAAATTTGAAGACGGTGTTGGAAAGGTGTGTGAAGACCAATTTGGTGCTTAATTGGGAGAAGTGTCACTTCATGGTGACCGAGGGGATCGTGCTAGGCCACAAAGTCTCTAGAAGGAGGCTTGAAGTGGATAGAGCTAAGGTTGAAGTAATTGAAAAATTACCCCCTCCGGTGAATGTGAAGGGCATCCGTAGCTTTTTGGGGCACGCGGGGTTCTACCGGCGCTTCATCAAGGACTTCTCAAAGGTGGCTAAGCCTTTGAGCAATTTGCTCGCCAAGGACCAGGTATTTCTCTTCACCGAAGATTGTTTGCAAGCTTTTGAGGTTTTAAAATAAAAATTGGTTACCGCTTCAATAATAGTCGCTCCCGATTGGAATAAAAATTTTGAACTAATGTGTGACGCGAGTGACTATGCTGTTGGAGCGGTACTTGGCCAAAGAAAAGACAAAACTTTTCATGCGATACATTATGCGAGTAAGGTTCTTAACGAGACTCAAATAAATTATGCCACAACGGAAAAAGAACTACTTACAATAGTGTATGCGCTAGAAAAGTTTAGGTCTTATCTTATAGGGTCTAAAGTCGTTGTGTACACCGACCACGCGGCGATTAAATATCTGCTTACCAAGCCGGATTCGAAGCAAAGGCTCATCCGTTGGATCCTCTTGTTACAAGAATTCGATGTAGAAATCAAAGACAAGAAGGGGTCGGAAAACTTGGTAGCGGATCATTTATCCCGATTAGTGAACGTGGAGGTTACCGCGTCGGAAAAAGAAATCCGGGAAGAATTTCCTGATGAAAAATTGTTTAAGGTTCAAGTTAGGCCGTGGTTTGCAGACTTTGCAAACCACAAGGCTAGTGGTTTTGTGCCAGCCGACCTAACTTCGAACCAAAAAAGGAAGTTCCTTTCGGATGCGAAGTATTATGTTTGGGATGACCCATACTTGTTTAAGTTGGGTAGCGATAACCTGTTAAGGAGATGCGTAACTGGTGATGAAGCCCAGAGCATCCTTTGGCATTATCACAACTCGCCTTATGGCGGACATTATAATGGGGTTAGAACGGCCACTAAAATTCTTCAATCGGGATTTTATTGGCCAACTATTTTCAAAGACGCACATACCCATGCGCAAAGTTGTGACAGCTGCCAAAGAAGCGGTGGGATAGGTAAGAGAGATGAGATGCCTCTCCAAAATATCCAAGAAGTGGAAGTGTTTGATTGTTGGGGCATAGATTTCGTAGGACCTTTCCCACCCTCTTATGGGAATGAGTACATGCTTGTTGCTGTCGATTATGTCTCTAAGTGGGTTGAGGCGATTGCCTCACCTCGGGCGGATGCCAAAACGGTGATAAATTTTTTGAAGAAAAACATATTCTCCCGTTTCGGAACCCCCCGAGTGTTGATAAGTGACGGAGGGTCACACTTTTGCAATGCACCTTTGGAAACAATTCTAAAACATTATGGTGTATCGCATAGGGTGACAACTCCGTACCACCCTCAGGCTAACGGGCAAGCGGAGGTCTCTAATCGAGAGATTAAGAGAATCCTAGAAAAAACCGTGTCTAATTCTAAAAAAGAGTGGTCCCAAAAATTGGACGAAGCATTATGGGCCTACCGTACGGCCTTTAAAGCTCCAATTGGCCTAACTCCCTTTCAATTGGTATTTGGTAAAACTTGCCATTTGCCGGTTGAATTGGAGCACAAGGCCTTGTGGGCCCTAAAGTTTTTAAATTTTGAACATGAGTTGGCCGGTAACAAAAGGAAAGTACAACTACTTGAGTTGGAGGAGATGCGCAATACCGCATACCACTCAAGTTGGTTGTACAAGGAAAAAGCAAAAAAGTATCATGACAAGAAGCTCCGTAACAAAGAATTTGTGCCCGGACAATTGGTCTTATTGTTCAACTCCCGGTTGAAATTGTTTCCCGGGAAGTTAAAATCAAAATGGTCCGGGCCATTTCGGGTGAAAGAAGTAAAGGAATACGGGGCGATTGTCATTGAAGACATGGACAAGAAAGATAGTTGGACCGTGAATGACCAACGATTGAAAGTGTATCTCGGCGGTCATGTGGATCGCGAGAGTTGTGCTCAGCCGCTCGATGCTCCTCTGTGAGCATCGCACCGTCGAGCTTAGCCGACGTTAAACAAGCGCTAGTTCGGAGGCACCCCAACATTGTAAGTATATACTGTTTTATGTTTTGTGTTGTATAGAGTACACTGTGCTAAACCCATGCTGGATGACTTGCAAGTGCTGCATTTGCCAAAACACTTGCTGTCATGCTCGCTTGCAGCTCGCTAGGCGAGGCTGTAGCGAGCACGCTCGCTAGCTGCTCGCTAGGCGAGGCAGCAGCGAGCGCTGCAGTACTGTTTACTATTTAAATCTCAGCAGGGCCATTTTGCCCCAAACCTTCAAAAAAAATTCTGAACGGCTCTGCTGAGGAATTTGTGCTAGGCTTCTCAAACTCTCTCATTTGCATCTTTATCACCAACACTTGCTCTTTTCGGTCGATTGCAAACTCTTCTCACTTCGCATTTCCAAATCCGTGTAACTAAGGTTTGCCCTACTACATTTTTCTTTTTGTTTGAACTCTTAATTTCCAATTTGAATGGCAAATAGGATGAGTGTGGTATGGGAACATTGAGGTTGCATGTGGTATTTTAGAGTTTGCAATTTTTGGGATTTTAGGTTTTGAATTGGGGAATTTTTAGGTTTTGCATGCAATTAGGTCATCCCCAATTCCATAGAACGGTTATTTGCTTGATAAATCTTTATGGTTCTGATGTGGGAACCATTAGAGTATGGGTATTGGGGGAAAAATCTTTGAAAATGCAGAAAACCCCAAAACCCGTAAGGTTCGCTAGCACTCGCTAGGCGAACCTGGGGCGAGCGTTCGCTGCCACTTCGCTAGGCGAAGCAGCAGCGAGCAAGGCAGTCTTTTGAATTATGCTTTGATGGCTAATCTGTTTGTTGGTGTGTGTTGTTTCTTTGTATATTTTGCAGATGGAGTCAAGATCTGGAGCGGGTAAGAAAAGAAAGGGAGCAAGTACTTCCCGAACCATGCCTATTCAATTCCATCACGACAAGTTTGTCGGTCCAAAACAGGCTGCACGGTACATCGCTCTGGAGAAGCGAAAAATACTTCCAGAGAAGCGCTTTCTGATCAACCCAAAAGGCACTTACAGAAATTTCGCCGGGTTGATCGACGCCAAGAAGTGGGATAGGTTGATAAGCCCCTTAGAGCATTACGACATTGCGACAGTGCGGGAGTTTTATGCTAACGCACTGCCCGACGACGACGAGCCCTTTACTTGGGTTTCTAAAGTGGTCGGGCGTCCAATTCCATTTGACTGGGATGCTATCAACCGAATCCTTGGGGAACCGCTCCAGCTGGGAGCTGACCAGAGAGACCAATACCACACCGACCTAAGGCTTCACCGAGATGTTCCTGCCATTACCGCCACCCTGCTTTTACCTGGGAAGTCTGTTGAGCCGAACCCATCTGGGGTTCCAGTGAGGTATCACCGGGAGGACATGACTCCCATGGCTCAACTGTTACTGCTATTGGTTTTAACCAACATCCAGCCTAAATCCCACACCTCTACTGTGCCGATCCCAGTGGCACATTTGGTTCATTCCATCCTCACCAATGTCGAGATAGATGTGGCGAGGATCATTGCAAATGAGCTGAAGTCCGTGGTCGAGAGCGGACTTAAGTCGGGGGCTCGTGTTAATTGTCCCCTGGCTTTCCCGTGTTTGATCATGAGCTTATGCGTTCAGGCTAGGGTGAGACTTCCGTCTCGTGGGCAGGTAAGGATCCCGTCACCTATCGATGATCGGTATGTGGCTAAATTTTGTAGACCGAAGACTACCGGTGGCAGTGCAGCCTCAGGAAGTACCCGGACTTCTGATGGTCCTGGTACTTCTACTCCTGGACTTGATCCGTACCTGCGGGCTGTGTGTGACTACAGTTTTGAGTGGATGGCAGCATCCCAGAGAGCTATGATTGATATGCACAACAGTATGCAGAGGTTGGAACTGCAAGGTAATGACCCCTCCGGTGCTCGAGCATTGTTGGCGCGTGAGCAGTTTATGCTCAACGCTAATTGGCCTGTGGACAGGCCAGTATATGGTGAGGGGGTGGGCGCTGATGCTGATGGTGCTGATGATGATGATGTTGATGATGAGGCTACCGGTTCTGAGGCCGGTAGCGAGGAGGAGTCCTGAGCCCTTAGTGGGTTAAGTTTTTGTGTGTTTTCAGTTTTTATGTTATTTCTATTTGTATTTTCGGATTTTGTATCTTGATTTTGGTGTTGTACTATTGGGGTGTTTTGTCCCCCATGAACAAATTTATATTTTCAGTTAATGTTATTTAATTATGTTTTTAATTTTGTGTGTTTAATAAATTTTTGGTTGATTGAGTGGTAAACCCTTCTAGATTGGTTGCTCCTCAAGAAGTACCCAATGAAGGTGCATCCGAGCTTGGATGGCAATGATAAGAATAAACAAGTGAATAAGGCTAAGGTACATGGTTACCGTCGGCTAGAATTTTAGAATGCATTAGGAACTTTACTCTTTTTGGTAAATTGAATATTGTCTTTTTGCAACATAATTGAATGAATGCTTCATCTAGAACTTAAAACCACAAATTGTGAGGAAACCTCCATTGTTCACTTAAATGCTGGATTCTAATAAGTTTTGTTGTTTCATGTGATTCATTCTTTGTATTTTATTATTGTGAAATTGTGGAAGCAATTAGAAATGATCAAGGCACTTGTTTTCTTTCGAGCACAACTACATCCAAAAACAACTTACCTGTGAGCAGAGAGAGTATTTGTTAACCCCTTTGAGCCTAAACAGTTGAATCTCGGCTTGAAATAAAGCGAGATCTCAAAAATCTTTTTTTTACAACCCGGAAAATCTTGATTATTGTTCTTTTGCCGTAAAAAGTTAAGAGCATTCACTTAGGGTGTGGAAGAAATAAGTTGGGGAGAACGAAAAAGAATTGGTAAGTACCACAACTCTTGGAAAAGAAAAGAAAAACCGAGCAAGCATAGAAAAATATATGTATAGAAAATATAGAAAAGAAACATCTGTTTTGTATATTTGATGTGAAAGAAAAGAACAAAAATAGAAAAAAATGAAAATGAATGCTTGCTTGGAAGAAAAATAGTGAAAAATAAAAATTGAGTTGTGGAATATGTGTTGTGAAGGTTTCAAATAAGAAACAAATGAAACAAAGTCGAGTAGTGTGAATAATACTGTGAATGTCTCTTTTGCATCGGCACTTTCGTTTCAATGGCCTTAGAAATGACCCTTGTTTGTTAACCTAACCAAGCTTCAACCGAAAAGCCCTTAGTGATCTTTATGCTTCCACAGTACCATTTTTAATTGTTAGACATTGTATGAATCTATTTGATTTCTTCATTATTTGTTAGAGAGTGAGATTAGTCCCGCGGTTGCAAACGCGCAAAATCTTCATTCCTTATTCGAAGAGGAGAGATAGGATGATTCATTCAGAATAGTATTGTTGTAGATAGATAAATATTTTGCATTGCTATTTAAGTTTTAGTTCTTATGTATTATTTTATTCGAACCGTTGGGAACTTGTATTTGCTGATTTCGCTTGTGTTTGAGTCGTTTATCCAACTTCGGAGAAACCAGTTTCTTAAAGCAAATCCTCTTGTCCTTCAAGAGGCATACTTTGCTTGAGGACAATCAAGAATCTAGTTGGGGAGAGTTGTTAGATGCCCAAAAGTGCTTATTTGAGCTATCATATGTGGGCATCTTTCACTCTTTTTCCTTGCTAAAATTGTCAAAACCACATTTGTTTTACATGGAATGCATTACATTGATAAACAAGCTTGGTGCCTTTGATTTGTGTGTTATTGTGCAGGAAAGACATGAACTAATTGAAAATGAAGACACAAGAAAATTGGCAAAGGAACCAAAGAATACAAGCATTTCATCAGCCTGCTCGCTAGGCGAGGCTGTGGCGAAGCATTGGTTCGCTAGGCGAGTTCCTGGCGAAAAGCTCCAGTAAATTGTCAAATTAATTCGCCAGGCGAGCTGAAGGCGAAAGTGGTAGCGAGTTCATTCTGTTTTGGTGAAAAACGCAGCCAGCACTCACTCGCTAGGCGAAGCTCTAGCGAGTCCCCAGCGAGCATTACAATAGCAAAACCTCTCAACCTCGCTGGGGCGAAGGTTGAAGCGTGTCCTTCGCTAGGCGAAGGTATGTTCGCTAGGCGAACATGACAGTTCAGCAGGCCCTGTTTTCTCTGGGCGCAGGGGCCTTATGTGCCCATTTTAGACCCTCGCTAGGCGAGCCATTCTGCTCGCCTAGCGAACTTGACTGCCCAGCAGTGGTCTATAAGTAGCAGGTGCCACTTTTGAGCACCATACCTCATTTTTACCAACTTTTTCCACTTTTGTACTTTCTTCTAGATATTTTTGCAGCATTGTTCTTGGGATCTTTATGCCCTAATTTTCATTTCTCATCATCTTAGAACCATCTTCTACAAAAAGAAGGTGGATTCCCATCCAACTTCGATTATCCGACTTGGATGTTGATCAACCTTCTTTCCTTACTTGCCGACCAAGCTACCATGAAAATGAGTAGCTAAGTCATCCATTTGTCAAGGTTAGATGTAGGTGATTACTAGCTTTGTGTGTAAATGTAAGGATCCTCATATGTAAACTCTTTAATGGTAAATATATGATGAAAACTTTGTTTCTATTTAAAACTCTTTGTGTTGGTTTATGATCGAGAGATGTTTACCGACTCTTGACCTAGGTTTTCATCCAAACTTGTTTGTTAGCTAGAGATAGTAATGAATGATTTTGTTCACCATAAGGTTGAACCAAAAAGTTGTCATTTTGATAGATTGTGTTCGAGAGAAACAATGGATCAAAATGGCAAAACTCACAATATGTGTTCGAGAGAAACATATTGAGAGGACTTTGTGAAATTATTTATCATCTAAAGGAGTTTATAAGATTGTTGACCGAGCAAATACATGCAAAGTGATCATTGAAACCTAACTTTGACAATATTTCTCATTTAATCAAACCATAACTTTTACCGCAATTTATTACTTTTTATGCAAGATAACTTGATTGAAACCAAAACCCTATTGTTACATTGAGCTAAGATTAATACAACCATCGAACGACGGTGATATCATACAATCCCTGTGGATACGATAACAAAAACCCGACACGAAATATACATTTCAACAGAACTCGGTAGGTTTTAGACATAGAGAAGTCAGAGAGCCCTAGTGAGATCTCGACCTGTTGGTGTCGTAGAACTCGGTAAGTTCTAGACATAGAGAAGTCAGAGAGCCCTAGTGGGATCTTGGCCTGTTGGCATCGTAGAACTCGATAGGTTCTAGACATAGAGAAGTCAGAGAGCCCCAGTGGGATATCGACCTGTTGGCATCGTAGAACTTGGTAGATTTTAAACATAGAGAAGTTGAAGAGCCTTGATGGAATATCGACTTTTTGACGTCTCGTTTTAACTAAGCCAATGCTTGGCCTTGTTATTAGAATTGTGATAGCCATGTGGGTTTTCGAATATTAGTAGTAACCAAATCTTGAAAGATTCAGACGATCACAAGTTCGCAAATTTCAAGTATATCTTGCTTCATTCTTTACATGACCCATGTGAGTTGGGGTTCAATGCTTGAGAATATTTAGTGTGATTAAACCAGAGATCATTCTCATCGGAGCATTGGTTCATATCGTTTTGTCGTTAGTCATACTTTACGAATGCATTTTGTAATGTTTGGACGCTTTCCGGATCCTTTGACAATAATATTTGAGCCCTCGTGAGTTTGTTTTAGTTGTGACCATGTTAGTCCTTTTAGAATTTCTATGTAACCCTAATGGGCTTTAACTCTTTGATAACAATTGATTTGTTCGTCTGGAAATCAAATAGAATGGCTGGCCCAAGTGGGTCTTAGCGTATCTTTAGTTGAGGCTCCTACCGTATAGGTTCATAGTGTAACGCCCTAGACTGCTTTTAGGATTACCGACTGACCCCACAAACCAACACAGATCTTTTTACCATGCTTTGTCCTCAATCACACGCTTTTCAAGAAACTTCCCAACAAGTCACCCATCCAAATACTACTTCAAGTTAAGCACACTTAACTATGGAGTTCTTATCTTTTAGGCTACCTAAAAGAAGAAGCTTCTTATTGATATAGGTAGTAACAATTAATCCTTATAAGCCTTCCTTCAACCATGAAGTCTCATACTTGAACAGCCTCAGGACCCCTCTCATTCCGATGTAAATTTAGTTTTTCCCTAAAAGCTGCTAGGAGTGTCTCTTTGTCATGCCTCGTGCACCGACAACAACTCCCTCTCACTCGGGTGTTACATGTAACCATTCTCTGCCCTCTTCGGTCTCGGGTGTTACATGCTCACCAGCTTCCGCTTGGTTCGTCCTCGAACCACATCGTATTGGGAGAGGTCTGGATATGATACCAACACTATATAACACCCTAATCCCCGACTCGACATTTAAAAAAAATAGTTTGAATAAAATCAAATATTAGAGTGTCACCAAAACGTAAAACTTCAAAAAAACCAAATAGTCATGCAAATACACATCAGAAATTAACCAAAGTCCAACATAAAGTTTCAACAACAACTCTAACAAAAAAGTAAAACATCACACAATGAAGAAAGACATTTCATCCCTAGTGCTACATATCAGAGCGACTCATGTAAGACCCAATGATAAAAGGTAAAGAGGGCATAAACGCCATCCCCTACTCAGAAGTTACTAATGTACCTGATTATTTATACTCCCGAGGAGCACATACGCCACAAAAACAAACAGAGGATGAGAATACATCTAACAATTATTAATGGTGAATAACACAAAGACAAGATACTAATCACAAATATAACAGTATTCTCAATCACGCTAAAAACACAATCAAACAGATCATGATGCAGATGCAATACAATGCCACCATCTTCATCTTATATGCACGTGGTACCAAAATCAATGGGATCAGAGGTATGATATTCCCATGTCTTCGGTTCCTCACTGAACTGTGTCTCTCTATGGACGTGAGACCTTCGTAGTTCCTCTCTGAACTAAGCTATCACTGGACCAAAGTCCTACCTATCTCCGAAATACATGAATGCATTATCACAAACAACATAACATGCAACATCAATATCATCTCAAAATTATAACAAACATAAGTCGCAATCACTCACAAAAGGTTTCACTCTCGAACCTATAATTGTCATACTTGGCCTGTTGGTGTAAGCCCTAGAGGCCAATACTTTTGGTACTTGTATCGAATTATTTATTAATAATAAAAGGTTTTTTCTTTATTATGTTTGTCTAATAAAGTCCCTAGAATAGATAGTCCGTTTAATGTATCAAGTGTGACTTAATCATGAGATCACATTAAACATAAGGACATTATTCTTAAAGTATCCATAGTCGAGCTTTATTGTGAAGTGGGATAATATTAAAGCATTAAGACTATTATGTATATAGACTGATGATCACATCTCATGGATCATGGATAAGGAGTTATCAAGTCTTAAACATATGTATGAATATTAAGAGTAATATTTATACTGGATTGACCCGCTATGAGAATACTATATAGAATGTTATGCAAAGTGTCTTAAGTTATTCTCATGGTGATAATGGTATATACCACCCTTCGACTTGAAACCACTATGGAACCTAGATGTAGAGTTGAGTGCCTTATTACTGATCAAACATTGTCCGTAATTGGATGACCATAAAGACAGTTGATGGGTACTCCACGAAGCATGCTAAGGGACATGAGTGACCTAGATGGAATTTGCCCATCCTGCATAATAGGATAAATGTCTATGGGCCCAATATTGAACTAGACAAGGATGACACGGTCTATGCCTTGTGTTCAATATAGACATAAGGACAAAAGGGTAATTGTACACATAAGTATTATCACAAAAGGATTTGTCAGGTCACATGATATTTTCGTGTCTTGGGTAGTAGTGATGTGTTGCTAGATACCCTCACTGTTTATTATGTTAAATACGTGATTTAATATAATTGCCAATGCCGCGAAAACCTACAGGGTCACACACAAAAGGACGGATTGATGAGAGATAGAGTAACTAAGGAATACCGTAATGTACGGTGCACTTAAGTGAATTGTAGAACATCGTAAGATACGGTGTACTTAAGTAGAATACGAAATATGGTAAGGTATCACGCGCTTAAGTGATTTTGGCATATTATAAGATATGGGCCACATACACTTGAGTGGGCTTTTTAGCTTGCAGCCCACACAAGTGGTTCTATAAATAGAACCCTTGTGTAGAAGCATTTGTGCAGTTGCAATTTCGTTTCTCTCTCTCCTCTCTCTCTCTCTCTCTCTCTCTCTCTCTCTCTCTCTCTTACTCAAAGCCTTCATTCGTAGCAGCTAGCACTGAGATTGAAGAAGTCCGTTCGTGTGGACTGAGTAGAGGCGTTGTCATCGTTCAACGTTCGTGATCGCTCCGTAGATCTGCATCAAAGGTTACAATCGTCACAAGAGGTAAGGATTCTATCACTGATCATGCCCATTCGTAAGGATCACTAAAGGAAAAATTTTAAATTCCGCTGCGTTTTGGATCGCTCTTCTCCTTCACGGCCATCACTATAATCCCTTTCTGGATTACTAACTTAAAATATCATTTAAGACCATCACTATAATCCCTATCTGGATTACTAACTCAAAACACCATTTAAAGCCATCATTGTTATCTCTCAGTGGATTACTAGCTCAAAATGTTATTCAAGGTCATCACTGTAATTCCTCTATGGATTACTATACTTAAAATATATTTTTAAAAAGATTAATTATTTATCTCACAAGGTAGAGTTATGTTATTACTAAATATTCTCAACTCATCAAACTCAAAACAACTCAAAAAGTCTCAAAGACTCATAATTTTCTCATTATTCTTCTCTTTTCATTACAATTGTCGAAAGATTCAGATGAAGATGATGTCGACCCAACCCAATATAGAAGACTTATTGGGTCACTTCGATACCTTTGTCACACAAGGTCTGACTTAGCATACAATGTAGGTATGGTGAGTAGGTTCATGTAGAAGCCAAAGGTATCACATCTAGCAGCGACGAAGAGGATACTAAGGTATCTGAAAGGAACTCTCGACTATGGCATTTTGTTTCCTACAACTGATGAAGGAAAAAAATGCAAATTAGTGGGATACATTAACTCAAGTTGGTGTAGTGATGCTGAGGATCGAAAATCCACAGCTGGGTATGTGTTTATGCTAGGTGGTGCACCAGTTGCTTGGAGTTTGAGAAAGGATCCAGTAGTGGCATTATCGTCATGCGAAGCAGAATACATAAGTGCTTCTCTTTGTGCATGTCAAGCAACATGGATGGTGAATCTGGTCGAAGAGATAACAGCAAAGAGTCATGGAGCAATTACCATGAAGATCGACAGCATGTCAGTCATCAATCTGGCGAAGAATTCGATAGCACATGGTCGAAGCAAGCACATCGAGATGAGGTTCCATTATCTTCGAGAGCAGGTAGTAGATGGGAAGATGAATGTAGAATACTGCAGAACTGAGAATCAGATTGCAGACATCATGACGAAGGGAATGCATATCGAAGTCTTCAGAAGACTGAGAGCTATGATGAATATGGATAGCTTAGACTCAATGAATTAGGTGGTGTGTTGAATTGTAATTCCTTGTGTCGAAGCAGGTTGCTCAATAGAATAAGGAAGTGTCAAACCACCTAGTGTGTTGAGTAGTGTTAGCTATTTTGGGTTTTTATAGTTTTGGGCTTTGACTTGAGGTCCAAGTTAACCTAAATTTATAAATAGAGGGAGTAACCCTTATTTTTGTAATGAGGTGAATAGAGCATTCATAACATTGTATCCACAGTATTTTGCAGTTGCAAAGTGAATAAGAAGTTTTTCCACAGTTTGTGGGCAAAGAGAAACTCTACAGAATTTTATTACTCTTCTCCTTCATCGTTCTTTACACTCTTTCTTTCTCCATTATTCTTCTCTTTGCAATATCTCACATTTATCCATTTTTACATCTCTTATGATGTCCAACAAGTGTGTCTTCATATGCATGCTCCCTACACCGAGCACATGCTTGCATTTAAATGCATCCCACGTTATGTTGAGGGCACCTTGCATTATGGTTTGCATCTCTATCCATCTCTTGTCGAGAAACTCGTTTTCTACCGATGCTGAATTTGGGGCGGATGTCCCGACACCGATTGATCTATTTCTGATTATTGTATTTCTTATTTCTGATAAATGATATATAATACATTAATGTTGACCTAATTTCCTTAATAGGATCATATAAGTAATAATTACAGATTTATTACAAAATAATTACATAAAAATTCTATCATTTAAAAAAAAATGGTCAAACACATCAATAAATAGTTAACTATATATATATTTTTATTTAAATCGGCTTGTAGTTTAAGTTTAAATTTCTTTAAATATGTACGATCTTAATTGGGATACCCATATCTTATTCAATAAGTAGTTTATTTTGCTCCGACCTCTTGATATACTGCTCAATGATTTATTATTATTATTAGGTAATTAACATAATTAATAAATCACTTATTAAAATTTTAATTCTAAAAAAATATTTATATATAATTTATTTATGTCATAATGTATATCATGTACCATTTCTTTTAAAATTATATAAATAAAAATGTGATTATAGAATAAAACTTATAATCATTAAGAGATATTTTAAGTGACATCATTAGATATAAAATAAATGTAATTAAATTTAGTTATATATTGAAACGAACCGACCCGACTATTAAATAAAATAAAATAAATTTAGTTAATTTTATTTAAGTTTTTATAAGTTTTTTTTTATATTCAATACCGAAATTAGTAAATAAAATATGGAGAAAATTGGATGATTTTGTCAATACAAAGGAAGTGGAAATTTTGGATTTGCAAACGTGTGTGATGTTATTTTTTTCAAAGCATTTGATTTGATTTGCATATTGTTATCTACGACAAGTTATTATGAGGCATTGGTTACTTGCTTGATTATGGAAAATCTGATTTTTCTTAGTAGCTGCCAAAGGTCAATTTTTGAAGATACATTAGAATCATATTTTTGGACTTCTTGTATATTTGTTTGTAATATTTATTTCCTTCAACTTTTTTTTACATAACAACTGTACCTAATATTTTAAAATTCAGACCGGAGATCAAACCGATAAAATTTACGGTTTAAGATTTAATTGGTTCAACCGGTTAAATCTATAGTCGAATTATTTATTAAATAAATTAATAATATAAAACTAAATTTCATAAATATGTCACACATAATTATACATTCACAACTTAATAAAATAAATATTTTAAAAATATATTACAAAATTAATACAACAATATCGATAATCCATATAATAACATAAATAGTTATACATTTCATTTCAACTTTTATTTAAGAATAATTTGACCAAATTAAATAATTACAATAAAATAAGTTAAACTAATAAAATAAAGTTCAAATAATTAAGATAGAATACCAAAAATAAATAATACAAAATACTTTATTAAACAAAAAAAAAAATTTGAGTTGAATTATGACAAACAAGTCTTACTTGACAAAAAAAACAATATTGACTTGAACGACAATCAATATTGTATTGAATATTGTGACTATGTTTAAATAAGACGGCGTGATGATGATAGAGTGTGATTGGAAGAAAAACTATAATGGAGTAACAAAGTTTAGAAGTTTGTATGGTTGTAAAAAAAACATGGAATTCTTTTTTGTGATTGGGGAATGTATATTATGTTTTGATATTGACATATTAAAATTTTTAAATTTTTTTAAAAAATGGTTAACTTAATGCATTTTTTTTAACCGGACGATTTTACAAAACCGACTCCTTTTCTTTGGTTCGAATGGTTTTGGAGGGTTCAATCCGTTTTTTTTTCCGGTTTTACTCTGATTTTGACCCACTAACGATTTTGAAAGGTTGATCCAACTAGATTCATCTCCGGTTCCCGGTCCAACCGGTTGAACCAGCCAGTTCGGTCCGTTTTTTAAAACATTGCTACCAACTTCTCTTAAATTAACGTCTTAAGTTAGCGTGAGCATTTAACTTGTCACCCCTAATTGTATTTGACACTCTCACATAATTTCATAAGTGTCTATGATAAAAAATTGAATCAAATTTACATACAAAATTTTCAATAGTCAATTCAAAATTTTCGGTACCATCAATATTTCTTCGATTATAAATATGTTTAAAAATTCATTTACTATGGCAAGTGAAAGCAATTACGGATCGACATTCGTCTATCCAGAACCGTTATCAGAAGAATCGAATATACATATTAACCGTAACAAAGCATAAAACAATGATGAGAAACAAATCAATATGTTTTCCAAAATTATCGTTTGAACAATTAACACTTTGTAATCAATTTCCAATGAAATAGTAAATGATTAACACTTTGTAATCAATTAATACTTTCTAAAAAAAACTATCAAACACTTGGCGTGCAATAAACACCAACCTGATTTTCTTTTGTGTTGATGATATGAAAAAACAAATGCAATTGTTTAGATTGCAATATTTTATAAAACAGTTTGAATTCCTTCAACACAAACACAATTATCAATATATGAAATTGCACACTAAAAGAATTATCAAATTTTAAGAGAGTGAAAGAGAGAGAAAGAGTGATAGAGAGAAAGGGAGAGAGGGAGAGAGTGTGAGAGAGTGAGAGAGACAAAGATAACACAAGGATTTATTTAGTCAGATCTCCAAATAGAATTGAGATATTGAATTAACCTTTTCAAGAGTTGTATACAAGAGAAAAAATGGAAATTCAAACCCATAAACCCTACGTTTGATGTTGATTATATCTTCTTATCTCTCTTTGATCTTAAGCAAGATCAAGTGACCCAAGATTTCCAATTGATCCTCCGGTTACCGCTACCCCTTTGACAAAAACTCTTTTCTTCAAAGCTTTCACTCGGCTGAATCCTCGTAGCAAAATCTTGTACAAAATCCCCTAAATCAACCTTGATCTTAGAGGGAAAACCCTAACCAGTTTTATCAATGAAACCCCCCAAAGAATTCTCAAGCCAATTCGATTACAGCAATCCTAAATTAAACCTTATCAATCTTATCTAGATGGTACCCGACAAAAATGATTATGTGTAATTGTGTGTATCCATATAAGAGGATTAAAGATGTTAACCAATGCTTTGTATATTCTTGCTTTCAGTGCTTGAAAATGATGCATGAATGCATATGTGTGTGTGCGTGTGTTCATGTGTGCGTACGCGTGCGTGTGCGTATGTGTGTGTGTGTGTGTGTGTGTGTGTGTGTGTGTGTGTGAGAGAGAGAGAGAGAGAGAGAGAGAGAGAGAGAGAGAGAGAATAACATAAAAATAGATTTTTAGCAAATATTGTAAGTTTGGAAAAATTAGAACAGTATGTAATGACTCCAAGAAGGTGTGAGTCGAGTCATTGAAGTTTTTCAGCTTCTACGTGTCGACCTATAATTCCTAGGAGTCGACCATAAGAAGGCATAGTCATTTGGCTTGACAAAGCATTAACTGGAGTCGACCTCAAGAAGTAATGTGTCAACATACCCGTGTTATGTGTCGACCCAAGAGCTTTGTGTGTCGAGACATACAAAGCATCCACTTTTCTTTTAAAATGCCTTCATTATGTGTCGACCCATAACATGAATGTGTCGATCAATAACTATGTTTTTCACATAAACCTCAATTTTTAACTTGCAAAGATGATTTTACCTTGTTTTTAAATGTCCTAAGATGAAAGTGCATATCTAGACATAAAGAGAAAGGTCAAATATACACAAATACTAAGTGTCCTAGTTTTGACATCATTCAAAACATTTCTAAGAGGATAGTGCATTCATATTCCCGAGACTTTTCAAAACCATGTTCAACATGCTAGTCGAGGCGCTCTAGTCGACGTGTTTGAGTTGTCAAAGTTGGTCATTAAATGCTAACACTTAGCATTCTCTCCAGGTAACATTCTTTGTTGACTTTTTTTCTCCAACTTGAAATTCTAGGCTAACAGGTGGTTGGAAAAATAAAATGAGTGTGACATATGTTAGTTTTATCGGACCCTATGGTGAGCGTCAATTATATTTCCTAAAAGTACAATGAGAGTAACCCTGCACTTAGGGCCTATCAATGGTGTTTAGGGTTGTTAATGATGTTTAGAGCTAGCTCACGTAGAGTGATGGGAAGCTCTGTATATATAGTTTTTGGTTGGAAATGATTTGATATCTTTATCAACCTGGTTGCGATATTTATAGAGATCTTTTGGGCCGGAAGCGACTATTCTTTCTCTTTCCTCATAATCATAGGATATATGGGAGTTGTTTTTCTCCTATAGTCATGGGGAACATGATTTTCCTCACTGACTAACTTTTCAATCTTATTATTGCGCATGGACGCGTCACTCCCCGTGTTTTAATAATCAGATGAGAGACAAATTGAGTCAAACTCAATATGGCTGAGTTATTACGAATAATGGGTGACTAGAGGCGCAACTTTGGGCGGCCTGTGGAGCTCCCATTATGATCGTCCAACACAATTATATTTGACTTACCTTGCTTCCATTTTGATTACCTTCTCTTAGACATAACACTGCTGATCTATTATCCACAATTCTTCTTGTATTTAATATCCTTTCATTTCAAAAGTCCTAACCATTCTTAAAGGTGGAAAATGAATTATTAACAAAGTTAGTACATATATTCAAATGAATTATAAGCATAATATCAACGACAAAACATAATAAGGACAACAATGCAAAGAATAAGTTAATAAAGAAAATATATAATTAAACTATGTTAAATGAAACACTTATTCTGAAGAAGGGTAAAAACATGTTGATATTTTTTGAAAAATATGTTTCAAAGAAAATATAGTCTCAGGGCTGGCCCAATCATATCGGAGGCCCTGTTCTAATTACAAAAATAGGTCCAATTTTTTTTTTAAAATACAATTATAATAATTAAAAAAATATATCAAAAATACAATTATGTATTAATTAAAAATAAATTTAATTATAACTATTTTGAGTTTTGATCAATCTTGATTTTTGTATGTATTGAGTTTTTATCATAACATTTCTTTCAATTATTGAGTTTTTTAATGATATTTTATTTATTTTTATTAATATTTTTGAAAAAAAATTAAAAATTTCAAAATTTGAGACCCTTTAATATTTGGGCCCCTGTGATGCAGCACATGCTGCACTTGCACAGGGCCGGCCCTAGTCTTATGTTGACACAAAAGAGACATTTATGTTCATATTATCATGGATGAGCATGTTTTAGTGCATCCAAAACTAGAACACTTATGAGGACTATAATGGGAAAGAGAGACTAATGCTGTTAAAAAGCAATAATTAATTCAAAGAGATGAGTTGAATAGATAATCGAAAACCTATGTTATATGAAACATTTTTCCCGATGAAGGAAACAACCGGCAAGGTAAAATAAATATAAAACATGAATGTGAAAGATGATATTGTATTGAATTTGGGGTGAGATAATCAAGAAGCCATATTATTTGATAGACAATGTTATGTTAATTTTTTTTCAAAATAACCAATTTTTTCAAAAAAAATCGAAAATAACCAATTATTCAAAAAAAACCAAAATAACCAAGTTTGGTAGAGGATGCGCCAGATGAATTGGCGCATCCCAAATGTAAAGAGGAGGCGCCAATAGCATTGGTGCATGCATTGGACTCCTCATGAGGAGGCGCCAATGCTAGTGGCGCCTGCATTGGGCCTCATGAGGAGGCGTCAATGCTAGTGGCGCCTTAGTGTGTTTTGGTTGGTGGGTGTATGCGCTAATTCATCTGGCGCATACACCCCCTCCTATTTTTTTTTTTAATTTTTAATTTTTAATTTGTTTAGTTTTTAACATTTAATATTTATTATTTAATAAATAAAAAATAGTAATGAAAAATAAATAAATTCATTGAATATGTAATAATTGGTTACATTGGATTGGACTGACAATAAACTAATGACCCGCCCGATTATAACGTCCCCCGATTCCACATCCTGGTGCTTTAGTTTGTCTCCGAGGTCTCCCACGATTTTCTTGAGGTGTTTGTGGTCTTTGGGTGCTGACCTGATCGAGCGATGGCTGGTTGGAAGGTCTGACGGAAGTTCCAGCGGTATTTGACAGATGTGTCATCATTTGCTCCTAATATTCGGAGAGGCTCTGGCCAACGGCGCTTCCGTAATGGAGTTCAGTGTCCATGCCATTGTAGTTAGGGAGTTGGGGTTGGGTGAATTGGGGACGGTATAGTTGCCCAAATTGGGCCATTGAGTCGTTTTGGAAACAAAGCAATGGTTCCTGGGGCGTACTATAGTTAAACAATGGTTGGATGTTCATTGGTGGGGGCTACGATGAAGTGACCCATATGAATCATCTAGGCTATAGACGGTTGTGGTTGCGGGGTTTGATTCTTGGTTTTGTGTTTGGGTGGGTGGTATGAATGGATTGCGACGTTGGATGGTTGGTTGTTGGGTGGTTGGCATGAACGGGTTGCGATGTTGGGTGTTTGGTTGTTGTGTGTATGTGGTTGGTTGATGTTGTGTGGTTGGTTGTTGGGTTTGGGTGGGTTCACATTGGTGTTGGGTGGTGAATTGTTGTTGGGCGTACGATGACGAAGCATGTTGGCGTGGATCCATCAAATACCGCGGCTCAGATACAAATTATTGAGTTGTTACCGACCTAAACCATGCCATATATTGTTGAGTCAGTCTTGCACCATGGATGACTGGTTCATTCAAGATGTATTGTCGTCGATTCCTCAATTGACGACACATGTCTTTTGCAAAGTCTCTCCAGTCAGAATAATCCCATTGTGCATCAACCCTTTTTTTATGCCAATTCCCCAAACACGTGGGAGATTCTGGAATCTGTTGTAGCATTCCGAACTGCAGTTTGACCTGGTCACTTTGTTGCATTTCCACCGTAGTGAATCGGATAATCGGTGTCTTCGTTGCCCAAACTGCAGCATCGTCATGGTTCACATCATGATTCAGACCCAGACATGGCATCCAAACAAACTGTAAAACAATACGAAATGGTTAGATGGAAAATAATTTGAGAAGTATTTTTAAATTAAAATATAGTTCGGTAGGATTATTACATCGTCATGTCCAATGTGATCCAATAGATTTCGATAGACTACAATAGCGTGTTTCGGACACCTGTTGTAGTTCATTCCCCTTACTGACCACCTAAGATAAAAAAGAAGTGAAAAATATTATTTATTGTTAATTATAATAATAAATATAATTAACTAAATGGTGAATGATAAAGCCTTAGACTTACTTGGTTGCAAACGGGAACACGAATGGACGCTAATTTATCGGGGTGAGCGACAACATTCTTAACCACCCCCAAGCTTGAAGCAAATACACACATGAAAAAAAAGTACATGTATTCTTTTTTGCAGTTCTACACATTGCACTATATAGATGGGCCAACACAGCTGAACCCCAACTATAAGTGTTTACCTTATTAATGTTGCGTAATAAAGTTAAATACATTATATTCACAAAATTACCTGTACTTTCTGGAAACAAAAGTTACCAAATAAAATCATAATATAACACCGAGCTTTTATTATTTTCTCATACTCGGTTGAATCGTCGGACAATACTATACCGGCATAATATTGTTTTAGATATTTTAAATTTATACCTTGCCCCCTTGCTTGACCGGATGTGTCTCCCTCAGTTTCGTTGTCTAACAAAGGGGCACCCAATAATTCGTTGCATATATTGTTGTCTTGGTTAACTCGACCATTCACTGCCTTTCCGTCTATACGGAGACCCAACAACATGTACACGTCCTCAAGTGTGACGGTACACTCACCAATCGGAAGGTGAAATGTGTGGGTCTCGGGTCTCCACCTCTCAAACAAAGCCAGAATGAACTTGTAGTCCATCGAGTATGAAACAATGTTTAGTAGATTTCCAAATCCACATCCTCTAATATATGGTTCTATTAAAGGATCGTGGGGTACATATTCATGTACACGACATCTAAACCGCTTCGGATCCTAATAACAAAAAAGTAAGAAAATACAATTAGAAGAAGAAATACATACTCAACAAGCACACATCTATAAGAAGTAAGAAAAACATAGAAAGTAAAAAGAGAGAGATAACAAAGGTATAACACAAAAAACATAAAAAGTTAAAAGAGAGATAACATACAAATGCCGAGATATTCTCGAGTGTGCCTCTGTGTTCATCGCCCATAGTCAACAAAGACATGATTTGATTTTGCAAAGCTTGAGTGTGGAAGATGAAAGAAGTGTGGTAGAAGAATATAATTGAGTATTGATGAAGATGATTTGATATTGTTGATATGAGAGACTATTTATAGATGAATGAGTGAGTAGGTTTGCAACCTAAAATGAATGTGATTGGTTGCATGGAATGGCAAGAGGAGACAAGGGAATGACAAAATTCAGAATGTGAGACAAAGCTAGCATGTGAGGAATCTCTTCTTGGCGCATGTGAAGAAAGCACATGCAAGGGAAGAGGAGCCCTTCCTCTTGGTGCCTACATGTGATTCCTCACATGCAAGGAAGAGGCGCCCTTCCTCTTGGCGCCTTAGTGTGGGGCAATGGGAAGGGGCGCCCTTCCTAGTGGCGCCTAAGGCAATCTTTTGTGAAGAGGCGCCCAACCCTTTGGCGCCTCAGTTACTTTATGGCGCCTAGGGAATGGGCGCCTAGGTGGGAATCTTAGGGCTCAGGGTTCAGAGATTCTTTGATTCCCTAATGCATGTGTGTTCTTGTCACTCTTTTCTCTGCATGCTGGATTCTTTCTACTGCATGCATGGTCAAGTTTGTACAGACAATGACCAAGTTATCAATGCAACAACCAACTTAGCAATGACCAAGCTATTTATGCTGTGCAGATGAACAACTTAGCAATGAATTCAATTCCATTCAAGCTATCTACATATTTAATATTTCAACAAAATGTCTTCCACACAACATTACATGATCAGTGCCCATGTCGAAGGTGAAATATTTGATCATCAGTTGTTTGGTTTTTGTTTTCGAAACACATACGTAAATCGGTTTACAATAAATCAACGGTCAAATTTTTCACATCTGAAACAAAGAATAGAAAAGAAATTGCAGTGCAGTAATGTGGGTCAGTTCATCTATAAGAATCCGGTTTGGTTTGCAGAAAACCAGGTAAAATTTTATGAAAAGAAGATTCGAGATGATGATGATGTTCAACATATGTTTGTCAGTCACGAACAATCCGGTTACAATGATATAGAGTTGTATATATTACCACATCAACAACAGGTGTCTCAGTGCATTGATCAATCACAAGTGTTTTGTGAGACTGATGACGAACAAGCTGAGGTGAATGTTCCAGACGACAAAGAAGAGGAACCTGAGATCATGGTTGATTCGATAGTGAACGCTGAAGAGGAAGAGGAGCCAATACCAGCAAGTCATGTATATTACCCACCCCAACACATGACAAGGTTAAATTCGGGTTCATATGAACCTTCAGAAGATGTATGGTACAATCCTTACGTGCAGATGCAAGGATATCTGAAACAAGGAGACACATTTCGCACAAAAGAGGAATGTGTAAAAGCCATTAAGAAATTCCACATGCAACTATCAGCTGATTTCAGAGTTGACAGAACTGACGCATCGAGGTATAAAGTTTATTGTCCGAATGAGCACTGTCTTTTTAGGTTGTCAGCTTCGTACCGGAAGAGGAGCGAGTCTTGGGAGATTGGATCATTGGGTCCATATCACACATGCATGCTGACAAACCCAATGCATGATCATTGTAAATTAAGCTCTCAGCTAATATGCGATGAAATATTATTTGTCATTGGCGACAATCCTTCGTTAAAGGTGAGTACAATAATCTCGCATATTAGGGCAGAGTACGAGTACACTCCATCATATAGAAAGGCGTGGATAACTAGAATAAAAGCTGTTGAAAAAGTGTTTGGCAATTGGGAGGAGTCTTACAAACAACTTCCAAAATACCTGTTGGCTCTAAAACAATATGCTCTCGGGACAATTGTCAAGATGGAAACATTGTCCGCCTATACACCAGATGGTACATGTGCTGTTGGAAATAGAATATTTCACCGTCTATTCTGGGCGTATCAACCATGTATCATAGGTTTTTCTTTCTATAAACCAATTATACAAATTGATGGTACATGGTTGTACAGAAAGTACAAAGGAACGTTACTGATGGCAGTGGCACAAGATGGGAACAACAATATTTTTCCAATCGCCTTTGCCCTGGTTGAAGGGGAGACTGCTGAGGGATAGAGTTTTTTCCTAAGAAATCTCTGATTGCACGTTGCACCTCAGCCTAACTTGTGTTTGATCTCCGACAGACACCCCTCAATCATCATGTAATAACATTGACAATGGCTGGAAAAATCCTCCTTCGACGCATGCGTTCTGTATTAGACATATTGCTCAGAATTTCATGCGGGAAATCAAAGATAAGACGTTGCGGAAGAAGGTTGTCAATGCAGGTTATGCATTATCAGAACCTTTTGTCAAACACTACCGCGAGGAAATAAGATTGTCAAACGAAGATGCGAAACAGTGGATCGATTGTATTCCGTTGGAGAAGTGGACTAGGGCATACGACAACGGTCAGCGTTGGGGCCACATGACAACAAATCTTGTGGAATCAATGAACTCTGTCTTCAAAGGCATCCGTAACCTACCAATAACCGTTTTGGTGCAGGCTACATATTTTAGGCTAGAGGCGTTGTTTTAAACCAGACGCTCAAAATGGAGTTCACTGTTGCAATCTGGACAGTTGTTCAATGATGCTTCAATGAAATTCATCAGACATGAAGCTGCCAAAGCAAACACACACGTGGTTACGGTATTTGGCCGAACTAAAGGTTGATTTAGTATTGTCGAGTCCATGGATCACAATGAGGGCATGCCGATGGGACAGTACAGAGTCGAACTAGATAGAGGTTGGTGCGACTGCGGAAGGTTCCAAGCCTTTCGTACCCCCTGATCCCATGTCATTGCGGCATGCTCAAAGGTTTGAAGGGATCCATCCTACTTGCTATATGAAGTTTACAAAGTCGTCAGTCTTTCAAATGTTTATAAAATTAGTTTTTCGGTAGTGGCAAAAGAGGATTATTGGCCAGAATATCAAGGGGACATCGTCTGACACAACGAAGTTATGCGAAGGAAGAAAAAGGATCGCCCTAACAGCACCCGGATTCGAACCGAAATGGATACGGCGAACAAAATGGTTAGACTATGTAGTTCATGCCGTCAACCAGGTCACAATCGTAATAACTATCCTAGTGTTGGAACGAGCACAACTAGATAAATTCACATGTACCTCTGTTGCAATATATGAAAAACTAAATTTATTTCATAGTAGACGTCTATGACGAAAATACCATTACATAAAAAATAACACAAACAATTAAAACAACTTGAATACAAAAACTATGCGATTACAACCATCAAAACAATTTTGAACATGTAATGCATCATTCTACGAGCGTCTTGGTCGGTCTTAATATCCATCCATTCGTGCACTTCTCCGTGTTGGTTGAACATGGACACAAGCCATTGCATTCTTCTAATCCGTTCACCCTCTCCAATTTCTCCCTCGAACCAACTGTACAACGTCCGATTAAGACGTTCAAACGTATCTGTGTTCCAAAGTCAAACTTGTATCGGAGTCGCAACGGCAGAAACTATTACATCAGCATTTCGTTTCTGAATGTATGCAGACATTGTTGAAACAGAGAGAATTGAAACTGGTGGTTGAACTAGACAAATTATGGTATTAGGAGATGAGTTTGAGTGAAAAATATTGTATCCAAGGCGTGGTATTTATAGAGACGGAACATCCATTGTACAAACTTGTGGGCGCCTGAGAGATTGACGCCCACATGACCATCACATGCAGGCGCCAGATGAATTGGCGCCCACCAACCAAAACACACTAAGGCGCCACTAGCATTGACGCCTCCTCATGAGGCCCAATGCAGGCGCCACTAGCATTGGCGCCTCCTCATGAGGAGCCCAATGCATGCGCCAATGCTATTGGCGCATCCTCTTTACACTTTGGGGATGCGCCAATTCATCTGGCGCATCCTCTACCAAACTTGGTTATTTTGATATTTTTTTTGAATAATTGATTATTTTTAATTTTTTTTTTAAAATTTGATTATTTTGAAAAAAAAATCATGTTATGTTTTCTAAGATTGATGTGTTCGAGGAAGAGATAACAAAGATTGAATACTTGAATAATTTGGTTATAAAGTGATATGGGTAGCATTTATGAATAATTGAAATGAGAACACTACAACTAGTTGACATAATTGAAATAATTAAAATCATGACACGTTTTAGTGCACATTATATATGACTAAAAATGATGGTAAATTGAAAAGAAAAAAAATTATGACGAAAAAATGACGCTAACGTGACTATATGAGTGAGTTTTTATATGTTCAGTGGTTGTCCCTATCTCAACAACTTCAAAGTAACAAGACGCAGAAAGCTAAATTGGGATATTGTGTTAGTAACTTAGTACTTCATTCGGTTCACCAACCAACATGCACCTACAAACCAAATAATTCAGTAGATACATTAATAATACCACAACAGATACAAGACACAATTTCAGTTCAAAGTTGGTCGAACAAACTGAATTAAACATCTCTAATACAACAATTTACAATTGTATAGACGTATATAATTTGATTCTCTTTGCAATAAAAGTAAAAAAATCAACAATGTAAACGCTCATAAATAAATAGACTAAGAAAGAAAAGTATTTAAAATAAAATAAAAGGAAAACCAAAGTCAATAAAAGTCTTCCAAATGTGACGTTGGTCCACCTAACCTCAAGCAACCACTAAAACATGGGATCAAAGGGAATATAAGACACAAAATCATATGATTATTGTCCACATATAGTAAGATTATTGTTTATTGCATTTTTAGGTCAAGTTTTTTAGCGGTTGTCAAAGTAAGAATGACTTCAAATAAAAATGTTGTAGTAAATAATTATTTGAGTTTGAATTTATAAATTATAATTAAAATTTATTGATGTAACATTATATTTCGTTGGATATACTTGAACTAACTTATTTATAGCCACAACTTACATTTACATTTTTTTTTGTTTCTACATATCTATTTATCAAGAGGACAACTTTATTTATCATAAATAAGTGAATATTATATTTTCAATTAATTATATAGTATTGTTTTATTTTATTTTATTATTTATTAAATAAATTAAAATTTAGATATTTTCGCATGAAAATAGTTTTATATATCATATTCTAATTCTCAAGTAGAGACCCCTAACATCAATTCAACTTTTTAAAAGATAAATAACTATTTTTTATTTATTTAATAAAGGTTTACTCTTCAAATATATATATATATATATATATATATATATATATATATATATAATATATATATATATATATATATATATATATATATATATATATATATATATATATATATATATATATATATATATATATATATATATATATATATAAGTTATTTATATATTAATAGTCAACATTTTAAAAGAATATTTCACCATATTATTAAAAATTAATTTATTATGGTAAATTCAAACTCAATTATTTATAATTTTTTGTTTCACACTTGTGGTAAATACTTATTTTTATTTCAAGCAAATTTTAAAAAATATATTAAATTGTGTAAAAGAATGATAGAGTATATGTATGGTATAAATATACCTATCGATAGCTTACCTGTTTAAAAAAAAGATTTTATTCCTATTATATTTATTTTAAATTTAAATCGAATTCATAACTTTTCTAAATTCAACTTTTCAAGATCATTATTATAACTTTTTTTTATTTTAAAATTTATTTAAAAAATAATTAATATATTTAAATATTATATAAACCAAATATATTAATTATTTAATAAATTATAAAATAATTTTGTTTTATAATAAAAAGTAGAAGAAATAGTATATAGTGACTTTTCTGAATTAACTAAAATATTTTTATTAAAAAAAAGTAGAAGAAATATTTACAATATAGAGATTGATACAAAAGTAAGTGGAAATAGTTAGGATAGAACCACTTAAAATATATAAATAATATCAACAAAACCATTATGGAAATAACATAGAAGTACACGATTCAATTTCGACGTGCGAATATCATTGTCTCACCAACTACAGATGTGAGTGACCAGAGCCACCATTACCTTATTCATATTTCAGACTTTTACACTATATATAAACCACCCAATTCCTACCATCATTTAAACCAAACTTTACCCAAATTAAATCAAATTAATATTAAACTAATTTCATTCTCAATATCAAAATGTCTCCTTCTCCTCCTCCGCAACAAGAATTCATATTCTGTTCTAAACTCCCAGACATTGAAATCCCAACGCATCTTCCATTACACTCTTACCTTTTCCAAAACCTCTCTCAATTCCACGACCGTCCATGCCTCATCAACGGCGACACCGGCGAAACCTTCTCTTACTCCGACGTCCACCTCACCGTCCGCAAAATCGCCTCCGGTTTAAACACAATCGGAATCAACCAAGGCGACGTCGTCATGATCGTCCTCCGTAACTCTCCGCAATTCGCACTCACTTTCCTCGGTGCATCGTATCGCGGCACCGCCATCACCACTGCTAATCCTTTCTACACCTCATCGGAGCTAGCTAAACAAGCCACCGCAACGAAAACCAAACTCATCGTAACTCAATCAGCATACGTCAACAAAATCAAGGAGTTTGCAAAAATCAACAACATCAAAATCGTCTGCATTGATGATTCATCATCGCCGTCATCGTCAGAGGAGAAAGACGGTGTTGTGGATTTCTTTGTTTTAACAAATGCGGATGAAAATGAAGCACCGGAAGTTAAGATAAATCCTAACGACGTCGTTGCGTTACCGTTTTCTTCCGGAACTTCAGGACTTCCAAAAGGTGTTATGTTAACGCATGAAAATTTAGTTACAACAATAGCACAGTTAGTTGACGGTGAAAATCCTCACCAATACACTAACAGCGAGGACGTGTTACTCTGCGTGTTACCCATGTTTCATATCTATGCACTCAATTCAATTCTACTATGTGGAATTCGTGCTGGTGCGGCGGTGTTAATTGTGGAGAAATTTGAGATAAAAACGGTTTTAGAACTGATTGAAAAGTATAAAGTGACGGTAGTGTCGTTTGTGCCTCCGATTGTTTTAGCGTTAGTGAAGAGTGGAGAGTCGCATCGATACGACTTGTCGTCTATTAGGGTGATGATAACAGGTGCGGCACCCATGGGAATGGAACTTGAACAAGCTGTCAAGGATAGAATGCCACAAACCGTGCTTGGACAGGTTCGATGCCATGTCAATTCATTATTACTATTCTATTTTTTTCTTTTCATTTTCATGATAAACACTGAAATGGACATGTGTTGAGACAATTGACACACCTTTATTTATAGATACTATGATATATCCCAGAGAGATTGATGTTACATATGATAATGAAAATTGAATTTTTTTATATGGATTGTTTAAATTTACAGGGATATGGGATGACAGAAGCAGGGCCACTTTCAATTAGTTTAGCTTTTGCAAAGGAACCATTTAAGACAAAACCCGGTGCATGTGGCACGGTCGTGAGAAACGCTGAGATGAAAATAGTAGACACAGAAACTGGTGTTTCTCTTCCAAGAAATAAAGCTGGTGAAATTTGCATCAGAGGCACAAAGGTTATGAAAGGTATTATTATTCAATCCTATTCGTATTACTATAATTTTATCAAATTATTTTTTTTTTCAATTAAATTTTATTGAAATATTTTGCAATAAAGAGTAGTTTTTTTTATATGGATGGTTTGCGGTTGAGTTTGGTGGATGAGAAAAATTGGACGATTGGACGATGGGGTGGTGATGGAATAGTGATTGTAGAACGTTCCTATAGTCCAACTTTTACCAACTGCCATGCTTGTGCAATATTTCAAAGCATGAAACTCATGCTCCATTGGAAAACAGCTTTACAGACAAAAGCTATCCACAATGATTCATCAAGCCATTAAATAATTAATGTATTTAGGTTAAAAATATCAATTATTTAATAAATATTAAAATGAAAATTTTATTTATAATATAACCCTTAGGTCACTATCAAGCAACCATTTTTTATTTATTTAATGGTGCTCCTTTCTTTTGAACTGCATAGTTAAAATATATTTAGAAAATTAACTTTTAAAATCAATAAAATAAGGATTCAATATTCGACACTCTTTTGTAATGTAGGTGGACTTTGTTTTATCTTTATAATATTATTTTTTAAAATTTTTTCTATAATATTTTTTTTCTCTTAAACATATAATTTAAATATTGAATCTAAGATAAATAAAAAAAAATTACAGCTATAACTTTTACATTTAGAAGATAAAAGATACATAATTTTAATATTTTAAAAAAGAAACATTCTTTTTAAAATATAAATAAATCAAATTTCACTGACATCGCAGAATTAACTCATAAAATAAATTACAAATTTTTTATGAAGAATGGAACGAGTCAGACTTCCATCATAGTATAATCCAACTTTAAAATTAGTTCACCAAATGTAAAGTTGTGCCTTTGGTGACCAACCACCAAACTCTTGAAAATAATCCTATTATATTCTTATCCCATCCTTTCTCTCACTTTTTCTTTGTGAAATGTTTTCTAGCACTTGTTAGCCTTTTAAAATAAGAGACTTTCATGTAGTGGTTTCACCAAAAGAGGATAAACTCAAGTGCTCTATTGTTTTGTGCATTAGTTAACTCCACTTTCACATTTTATATCATTTCTACTGAGCACATAACATTAATCATGTATATATATGATTTTAAAAATAATTAATATAAAATATTTCTTTTTAATAATGTTAAGATTATAATTGATTGATAGTCTAAAACTTCTTCATTATACATAAATTAAAATCATATTATTTATTTTGACCTCAAATGCATGAACCATATATTTGAAGTATTAATTGTTTTTTATTAAGTATATGAATGTTATTTATAACCTATTATTTATTTTGATTTTAAAATAATATCTATGTTTTAAACTTTATATCAACAATAATTCCTTGTCAAAGCTAACAAATTTAATATTGTTAACTTGTATCTTAAGAACATAAATAAAAAAATTTAAAATACAAAAGTTATAATAAAATAAATAAAAAATTTTACTTAAAAAAATGAATACCCAATTTTTAAAGTTATTATCCTGGCACAAATTATCATTAGTTAAATAATTAAAATATCTATCAACTATCATGCATGATTTATATATGAAACATAAATTTAGGACAAATTATTACTAAATTGAAAAAATTGTGACAGCAATTACTTAGCTTTTCCTGTCTTAAAATAAATTTTATGTTTGAATAATTAATGCGCTTTTATTTTTAAGATAATTTTAATAACTTTTTTTCAATTATATCTTTTAATTAATATTTGAGACTAAAATCATAGGATATCTAAATGATCTCGAGGCAACAAAGAAAACTATAGACAAAGATGGATGGCTACACACCGGTGACATTGGTTTCGTTGACAATGATGATGAACTTTTCATCGTTGATCGACTAAAGGAATTGATTAAATACAAAGGATTTCAAGTAGCTCCTGCTGAGCTCGAAGCATTGCTCATTGCTCATCCTAACATTTCTGAAGCTGCTGTTGTACCGTAAGTAATTCGAGAGGAAAATTATGAAATCTATTAGCAACTATTTTATTTTTCTATTGCTAATTAATAGTGTTTGTTGGTTTCAGATTGAAAGATGAAGTTGCTGGAGAAATCCCAGTTGCATTTGTAGTTAGATCAAATGGTTCAAAGATCAGCGAGGATGAAATCAAGCAATACGTTTCGCAACAGGTTGTGTTTTACAAGAGAATCAACAGAGTTTACTTCACGGACGCTATTCCTAAAGCAGCCTCGGGTAAAATTCTACGAAAGGAATTAACTGCAAGACTTAACGAAGGACTAGTGGTGTGACAAAGATAGAGACAAATAGCTTGTAAATGTAGCTCATGCATGGAGACAAATATATTATATGTTTTATCATGAATGTTTGTGTTTTGTAAGATATATGCTCCTTTGTTTTCAAATTCTTTCTTCGCAATTGTTGAGAATATGTTATCAACCAATTAGTATTGATTGATATTCAATTATTTATAAGTGTAAATTATATTATTATTCTTGAAAATCCCTTAAAATCTATGGAGAATTTCAATTAATCTTTATTATCCACACAATAACAATGAAAAGAAAGGAACAATGGAGAATGAAAGAGTGTATAGAACGATGCTGTGAATTACCAGTATCGTGAATACTCTATTCACCTCTTATTATAAAATAAGGGTTACTCCATCTATTTATAGATTTAGGTTAACTTGAACCACAAGTCAAAACCCAAAACTATAAAAGTTCAAAATAGCTAACATTATTTAACAAACTAGGTGGTTGGACACTTCCTTGCTCTGTCGACCAACCTGCTTCGACACAAGGAATTACAATTCAACACACCACCTAATTCATTGTGTCTAAACTATCTACATTCATCATAGCTCTTAGCCTTCTGAACACTTCGACCTGCACTCTCTTTGTCATGATGTCTGCAATCTAATTCTCAATTTTGCAGTGTCCCACTTTCATCTTCCCATTTGCTACCTGCTCTCGAAGATAATGGAACCTCATTTTGATATGCTTGCTTTGACCATGTCCGATCGGATTCTTCGTCAGATTGATAGCTAGCATGCTGTCGATCTTCATGGTAATTACTCCATAACTCTTCGTTGTTATCTCTTCGACCAGATTCATCATCTACGTTGCTTGACATGCACAAAGAGAAGCAATTATGTATTCTGCTTCGCGTGACGATAATGAAACTACTGACTCTTTTCTCGAACTCCAAGCAATTTCGATCCTCAACATCACTACACCAACTTGAGTCGGTGTATCCCACTATTTTGCATTCTTTTCCTTCATCAACTATAGGAAACAAAATGCCATAGTCGAGAGTTCCTTTGAGATACCTTAGTATCCTCTTCGCCGCTGCTAGATGTGATACCTTTGGCTTTTGCATGAACCTACTCACCATACCTACACTGTATGCTAAGTCAGACCTTGTATGGCAAAGGTATCGAAGTGACCCAATAAGTCTTCTGTATTGGGTTGGGTCGACATCATCTTCATCTGAATCCTTCGACAGTTGTAATTCGGGCTCAGCTGGAGTCGAAGTTGGGTTGCAATCTTGCATCTCAAATCTCTTGAGAATTTCACCTGCATACCTTCTTTGGTGCATCATAAAACCTCTACTACTCTTGTAGAATTCGATGCCAAGAAAATATGAAATGTCACCCAATTTCGAATTCCTTGTTGAGATCACCTTTGAAGTCTTCGATCTCCTTCTTGCAACTACATGTTATCAACAAGTCATCAACATAGAGACATAATATAAGCAATTCACTCTTGCTTCTTCGTACATATACTCCATGTTCACTTTTGCACTTCACAAATCCCTTCTCCCTTAGAAAGCCATCTATCTTCTTGTTCAAAGCTCTTAGAGCTTGTTTAAGTTCGTACAGGGCTTTATGCAGCCTGTACACTTTTATTTCTTCGCCATGTTTCACAAACCCAACTGGTTGTGCAACATAAACTTCTTCTTCTAAGGGGCCGTTCAGGAATGCACATTTCACGTCCATCTGACACATCTGCCAGTTGTTCATGTTTGCTAGACCAACAACCAACCTGATTGTTTCGATCCTAGCAACAGGTGCAAAAACTTCATCGAAGTCGATTCCTTCTTTCTGAAGAAATCCTTTCGCCACAAGTCTTGTCTTATCTCAAGTCACTTCTCCTTTGGGATTCAACTTCACCTTGTATACCCACTTCACATAGATTGCCTTCTTGTCTTGGGGAAATTCGACAAGTGACCAAATGTTGTTGACTTCGATTGACTTCAGCTTTTCATCCATTGCTTTCATCCACTTTGAATCTTTTAATGCCTCAGCTGCATTACAGGTTCTACATCTGCGTAGAAAGCATAATGTACCAGCTCACCTTCTTCATCGACCATATCGTCTTATGTAATCACACATTCTTGCAACCTTGCAGGCATGTGTCTCGTTCTTTGCGGTCTGCTTGTACTTGCTTCACCTCTGGCTTCTTCCTGTCGAACTTCTCTTTTGACTTCATTAGCTAGTTCATCACAAAATATTCTCACTGAGTCTTTCTTGACATTCTCAGTCCAATCCCACTCCTTAATCTCATATATGATCACATCCCTGTTGATCACTACTTTCTTATTCATTGGGTCGAACAACTTGTATCCTCTAGTCGAATGATATCCTATCAGGATCATCTGACTGGACTTGTCATAAAGTTTTCTTCTCAACTGATCTGGAACATGTCTATGTGTTATAGATCCAAACACCCTGACTTAAGCTAGGCTTGACACCAGACCAACATTCTTCTGGCGTGATTCCTTCTAGCTTCTTCATCAGACATCTGTTCAAAATATATGTCGCGGTCGACACAGCTTCTCCCCATAATTCTTTGGGTAGATGCTTGCCTTTCAACATACTTCTAACCATATTCATAATGGTTCTATTCTCCCTTTCCGCGACTCCATTATTCTGTGGAGTGTAGGGTGGCACTACCTCATGCACAATCCCTTCTTTCATACATAATACATCGAAGTCTTTCGACACATATTCTCCACCACCATCAGTCCTCAAAATTTTGATCTTTCGACCATAGGTTTAAACTTGGAAAATACCTCGATCACTTCACTTTTCTTCTGGATCAGGTAAGACCACAGTTTTCGACTGAAATCATCTATGAATATAACAAAGTATTTGTTACCTCCAATCGAATTCACCTGGAGAGGACCACATACATCAGAGTATATGACTTCAAGAATTTCCTTCGACCTGCTTCCCGCATCCTTACTGAAGTTGTTCTTATGTTGCTTTGCCTGCACACATTCTTCACAAACTTCGTTTGGAATGTCGATTTCTGGTAATCCTGAAACCATATTTCTTCTCTTCAAATCTTTGATGTCTTTGAAATTGAGATGGCCAAGTCTATAATGCCATATCCATTCATCTCTGTTGGTTGCTGTTGCAAGGCACTTATGCTCCATCACATTAAGCTCAATCTTGAAGGTTATATTCTGAGACATTGGAGCCTTCAAGATCAACCTTCCATTTGAGTCGAGAACTCTCATCATCTTGTCTTCGATCGACACCTTGTAGTTCTTTTCGACCAACTTCCCTATGCTGAGAAAATTACTCTTCATGCATGGTATGTACAACACATTTGAAATTACTGACCTCTTGCCATCTTTCCTCATAATCAAAACATCACCAACACCTTCAGCTGCTAGAGTGTTGTCATTTGCAAATTTCACCATGTTCTTCATTGAGGGCTTTATGTTGATAAACCAATCTTTTCTTCCAGACATGTGTGATGAGCATCTTGAGTCCAAGTACCACTGGTCCTTGAATCTATCTTCTTCTCTTGTTATAACCATCAACAACGTCTCTTCTTTTTCATGTTTCGCCAGCTTTGCATAAGTTTCTTGATTCTTCTGCTTTTCTGGACAATCACTAGAATAGTGACCATACTTTTGACAATTGTAACACTGAATGTGACTCTTGTCTGGCTTTTGACCACCACCTCTTCCTCCACCTGCAACACCACCTCTTTTTTTTCCTTGGTTCCAGGGTTTTCTCTGACTTGACCAGTTTCCTTCTTGCTGATTTCGACCAGTCAAATTGTTGTAGCCTCCCCTGCCTTTGTTCTCATTCCAACTTCCTTTTCCTTTTCTTTCTTTCGCTGATTGAGCCTGCAAAGCCATATCACTTTTTGACTTTCCTGCATCTCTTTTAGACATTCTTTGTTCATGAGATTCAAGCGTCCCTTGAAGCTCTTCCTTTGTCAATTTTGACAAATCTTTTGACTCTTCTATGGCTATTACCATGTGGTCGAACTTTGGAGCCAACGACCTAAAGATCTTTCCAACAACAGATCTTGATGTCAACACTTCTCCACATACCTTGATTTGATTCACCAGTTTCGTAACCTTGGTGAAGAAATCATTTATGCTTTCATTGTCTTCCATCTGAAGCAATTCATACGTTCTTTTATGAGTTTGTAACCTCACCTCTTTCACCTTTTTCGCGCCTCCAAATGATTTCTCCAGAATTTCCCATGCTTCTTTCATTGACTCTACATCACTAACCTTTTCAAAGTTATTTGCATCAACACATTGATGTATTATAAAGAGAGATTTATAATCTTTCTTCTTCAGTTCTTTATGTGCAGCCTTTTCTTGATCCGTCACGGCTTCTGCAAGTGTTGCTACTCCTTCCTTCACAAGATCCCAAAGATCTTGATAACAAAACACAACCTTCATCTGCTTGCACCAATTCTCATAATTGTTGTTCTTGAGAATCATAAGATTTGCTGGAAAATGCCCATTTGGATGATTCGTTGCCATGGTGATTTTCTTCCCACGAATCGATTAAACTGGAGCTCTTGATACCAGATGTTGGAAATCCCCCAAAATATATGGAGAATTTTAATCAATCTTGATGAAAAAGATTGTTATTACCCACACAATAGCAATGAAAAGAAAGGAACAATGAAGAAAGAAAGAGTGTATAGAATGATGAAGGAGAAGAAGAATATAAATTCTGTAGAGTTTCTCTCTGCCCACAAACTGTGGAAAACTTCTTATTCACTTTGCAACTACAAAATACTGTGAATTACCAGTGTTGTGAATACTATATTCACCTCTTATTACAAAATAAGGGTTACTCCCTTTATTTATAGATTTAGGTTAACTTGGACCTCAAGCCAAAACCCAAAACTATAAAAGCCCAAAATAACTAACACTATTTAACACACTAGGTGGTTGGACACTTCCTTACTCTGTCTAGCAACCTGCTTCAACACAAGTAATTACAATTCAATAATTACCTATTGTGTATACCTCTTTTGCATAAAAATATACACTATATGTGATTATATTATACACACAGTGATATAATTATAACATGGTATCAGAGCACATGATGATTGATGAATAATTTCATGTGATGGTGAAAAGGATTGAAACTGGGATGACATATATTCACGAGCGTTATCGGTGCTTAAAATTTTAATGGAAGTGTTAACTGGTTTCAAAGCTCGTTTGGTAGCCAAGGGATACACCTGAATATTTGTCCTTGAATATGCTAACACTTTTTCTCCAGTGGTCAAGATTAGTTCAGTCTGTCTCTTCCTTGCAATGGATGTTATTAATCATTGGTCGCTTCATCAGTTGGACATTAAAAATGTCTTTTTACATGGAGAATTGGAGGATGAAGTGTATATGGATCAACCTCCAGGTTTTACGGTTCTTGATAATTCAAGACTTGTTTGTCGGCTCCATCGTTCTCTTTATGGGCTGAAATAGTCTCCACGTGCTTGGTTTGGTCGATTCAATTCTGCCTTGATATAGTTTGGTATGACTAGATGTGAAGCAAATCATCTCTATTTTCTTCCTTCATTCCTTCATCGGTCAACACATCTTTCTTGTGGTCTATGTTGATGGCATTGGTATCATTGGAGATGATACAAAGGGTATCCAGCGACTCAAAACTCATCTTCTAAAAAACTTTCAAACAAAAGATTTGGATCCACTCATATACTTCTTAGATATTGAAGTTGCTCATCCTCATCAGGTATTGCAATTATCCAACGTAATTATCCATTAAACATCCTAACTAAAACTGGTATACTTGACTGTCGTCCGATTGATACTTGACTGGTATCCATTAAACATCCTAGATGAAACTGGTATACTTTATTCTCTTCATATAATCCATGTGCAAGTAATCAAAAAATAAAAATCGCAGATGGCTCTTTTTCAGCCATTGCAGGTAAAGGGTCAGTTATGTTGTCTCCAATGTTAACTCTTAAAAATGTCCTTCATGTTCCAAATTTATCTTGTAATTTAATATAGCCCAAGATATAAATTGTCAAACTAATTTTTTCCGATCTCATTATGTCTTTCAGGATTTGAACTCGGGGAAGATGATTGGCAATGCTAAGGAGAGTGGAGAACTCTACTACCTTGACATTGGATTTGCATCACAACCACCTTAAAAAACAATAAGTTCCTGCTTTGAGTCTTTTTCTTGTTTTGAATAATAAAGATGACAACATTATGGTATGACATTTAAGATTAGGTCATCCTAGTTTTCGTTACTTAAAACACTTGTTTCCTAAGATATTTCATAATAAGAACTTTTCTTTGTTTAAATGTGAAGCATGTGAATTTGCAAAGCATCATCGTTCTCAGTTTTCAATACAACCTTATAAACCATCAAAACCTTTTTCTATTATACACAGTGATGTTTGGGGCAATAATCGTACAAGTACGCTCTCTCTCAAAAAATGGTTTATTACATTTATAGATGACCATACAAGAGTATGTTGGGTGTACTTGTTAAAGGGGAAATCAAATGTTTGTCAGGCTGTAAAGATTTTTTTTTAATGGTGCAGAACCAATTTCAAACAAATATCCAAGTCTTTAGAAGTGATAATGGCAAAGAATATTTCAACATTATCTTGGGTGATTATTTTCTAAAAAATGAGATTGTACATCAAAGTTCATGTCCTAATACTCTCAACAAAATGGAGTGGCCGAAAGAAAAAATAGACATTTACTAGAGGTTGCTAGAGCTCTACTTTTTTCAAATAAAGTACCAAATTATTTGTGGGGCGAAGCTGTTTTAACAGTTGCGTATTTAATTAACAAAATGCCCTCCAAAATTCTCAATTTTCAAACTCATATTAATGTCTTCAAAGAATGTTTTTCTAATACTCGTGTTTTAACTGATTTGACTTTAAAAATCAGTCTTTTATCAGAATTACTAGCCTGAAATGCACGACCACTTTTCTTCTTCCAGTTAGGAGGTTTGCCTTTGAGCTTCCAACAAGTTCCACATGTTTGCCTTTCGCGCTTGCAGTGATCACACCGAGGAACTTTGTCTGACCTTCTTCCCTCGTCAAGGTTCCTAGTAGTCAGAGTTATGCCTTCAGATTTAGAATTTCATGGTGTCTTGCCCATCATAATTCCTTGTTGTGCCTCTCCCCTTCTTATTTCTGCAAAAAATTCACGAAGAGTTGACAATGGTACTTTTCCTAAAACTCCACCTCTTACCTCATCAAGGTCTTTATTGAGCCCGACGAGAAACATGAATACACAATCATTTTCTTGCCTCTTGAGAAACAAAACACTGTCTTATGTACACCTCCAATTGTCATCATAACAGAGATCTAACTCTTGCCACAGTGTTAACAGTTTATTATAATAAGCAGTTACACTCCTGTCACCTTGTTTCACATGCCATAACTTTGATTTTAAACCAAAAATTTGAGAGGAGTTTTGAATATCAGAGTATGTTTCCTTAACAGCTTCCCACACATCCTTTGCGGAAGGTAAAAATATGTAAGACTTACCTATTCCAATTTCCATAGAGCTTACCAGCCACACAATAATCAAGGAGTTTTCCGATTTCCATTGTTTGTAACGAGGGTCTCCTGTTGCCGGTTCAGCTACAACTCCTGTTACGAAATCAATTTTTCCTTTGTATCCAATACCAATCGAACAGCTTGAGCCCATTCATTTTAGGGATATTGACCTTGAGGGCAGGGACGGAGGAACATATAGTGCAATGGGGGCTACTGCCCCCACTTACTTTTTAAAGTTAGTTATATAAATATTTTTTATATTATTTAAGTAATGATATTTAGTATTTGGTTTATGTATAATTTAAAATATTTCTCCTACTAAATTAATATTTTCTTAAAAAAATATTTTGTATTTATTGATCTATTTTTTTATATATTATAAATCACCAAATTTTTAAAAATAATAATGTATTTGTTTTAAAAATTAATTTTTATTTTGTGTACAAAAATTATGAACAATAAAAATAATTTTTCAATAAAGATTAAAGATGGTGCATTGAAAGTTTAAAATAGTTTTACATTATCTTTCAAAAAAATTCATTAATCTGTCATGTGATCAATGTAATTATAAAATATATGTGTGATTTGGAGAAATATAAGTTGTTGATTGATAATATAAAATTATTTTAAATTGTCGATGTATATATATATATATATATATATATATATATATATATATATATATATATATATATATATATATATATATATATATATATATATATATATATATATATATATATATATATATATATATATATATATATATATATATATATATATATATATATATATATATCTCTATATATATTCTCTTTTCAATAATAATTTTGTGAAAAATTAAACATCTAACAATATAAGATATAAAGTATTAAATAAAAATTTAATGACATCAGAAAAACCCACATGTTAATATTTTTGGCTCCGTCCCTGCTTGAGGGAGTATGAGGAACCCTCTTGATCATTACCGTCTATATTGGAATAATCGTCACCGAAAACAATGTTGTTCCTGTTTCCAATGTTGTTGTCATTACTGCCATTGTTTATGACCACCATCACTTCCTCATGTACGCCGCTTCCACAGTCGACGCCCGATTCAGGTTGTGGTTGGTCGCCATGGTTGGATCTAGTGTAGGCCTGTGATGGGGAAGACCATCTGTTATTATTATTCATCATATGAGGCTAAACGGGTATGTGAATCGGGTCGAAAAAAATATGTTGAGGAAAATTTTATGGTAACCCCTAACCCAACAAAAATATGTTGAGGAAAGCTTTATGGCAACCCCTAACCCAACAAAAATTAGGTTGAGGAAAGATTTACGGTAATCCCTAACCCAATGCTCTTGATACCATATTGGAAAAAATAGGTAAAAGCAGTTATATTTTTTTCGTCAGCTTTAGGCTGGTATATATAGTGAAGATACAATTATTACAATTGATTTTCTCCTTAATGGAGAATAAAGAAAAATAAAGATAGTATTAAAGACAATAATAAAACCGGAAATAATATATTTTCCAACCGAAGGAAATATGATCTCATGGAGGAGCAAGAAACAAAACACAGTTGCACTATCTAGTGTTGAAGCTGAATATCGTGTTATGTAGCAACATCGAAGGAACTTGTATGGCTTAAAAATTTGCTCTCAGAACTTAGGTTGGGAGACCTTCAGATCATAAAACTCATATGCGACAATCAAGCGGTACTTCACATTACATCCATTTCGGTTTTCCATGAACATACCAAGCACATAAAAATAGATTGTCACTATGTAAGAGACAAAGTATTGTCAGGAGAAATAACCATAGAATTTGTCAAATCTAAAGATCAACTAGCCGATATGTTTACCAAGTCTCTAAAGAGTTCTTGAGTGAATTATATTTGTAACTGTTGGAACATTATGTCAATATTCAAATATAGGGAGATGAATTTGAAAAAGTTCCTTAAGTCAATTTCTACGTTGTGTGTTAGTTGAAATTTTTCCTTAGTCCCACATTGCTTAGGTCAGATATATTGCATTCCTCACTTGATTATATAAGGAAAATCCTTATTTCATTTCAAAACACCAAAAATTTATTGAGTTTTTCCTTCCTCACTCTCATAACTCTGTGTCTTTCGAGTTGTCAAAGCGCCAACTTCTCCCCCTTTCTTTCTACTCGTTGATTTTTTTGAGTATTTTCTTTTATTCTCTTTTAAGAATTATGTTAATTTCTCCTCATTTGAGTTGAGAAATTACAGGTATTAATTTTTAAATTCTCTTTGGAGAATTACTTGAATTTATCTTGGTTTGAAAAATTATTATGACCGGTTGTTATACTAGATACTATGATTGATATTTATACCATATTTGAATTATCTTTGTAGCATTAGATGGTGTATTTCTAGATCGATCATCTACCATGCAGGTAGTAATCGTACAATATAGAACTGAGCTATTTTATCTTGGAGGTGGTGCGATAGTTCGACTGCTTTGCATAACTTTGGGCAGTGCCGCGAACGTCTTAAAGAGAGCGACCTAGTACGCGACTCAATCCGATAATTTCTTCTATGGCTAATTTTCACAACTTTGAAACAATCATAACAATCTCGGATCATATAATATATACGATTCGGCGTAAGAGAGAATGTTGAGAATACGTTTTCAATCAATTAATATTGATTGATATTCAATTAATCATAAATATAAATTATATTATTACCTATTATACGTATACCATTTTGAATATAAATATACAATATATATGATTATATTAGACACACAAAAATCCAATTAGAAGAACAATGAAAATGTACTATTTCGTTTTTAATGGATAAATGTGGCTGAAGATTATACCAAGTAAAACAAACAAGTCACTGTTAAATGGAATATTTTGTGCATGAGTTTTGCCCCTAACAACAGTGATAAACAAAACAGTACAACACCAAGACACATAACAAATGATAATGCATAAAGATGGACCCTAGCAATCCCTTAAAGAATAATCATACATCAAGTTAAAAATATTTACCAATCCCAACATCAAATTTTCCTTGTATTGGGTTATTAGTCCAAGACACAAGAATCAAATCCGCGACCTTAACATAACGACTTGTCGTATATTAGGGTGATGATAACAGGTGCTGCACCAATGGGAATGGAACTATCCACAAACGGAGTATTATTTTTTCTTTCATTTTCATATGAAATGGACTCCATGTCAACATGTTTCTGTATTATTTATTCCTATTTGTATTATTATAATTTTGGTTCTTCTATTTTAATCACCACAAATATTAATAATTTTAATTGATGATGTGCTGTGGGAACAGTAATTGTGGAATTTTCAAATAGTTCTTTTAGGAGCGCGTGTCGATTCAATCTGCATTAGCTGTTTCAATACAAATATATTTAATTACTAAAATGATTGCAATTTAATTTAAAACTAGTTTATAATTAATTTGTATTTATAAATTAGTTTATAATCAATTTATAATTATAAAATAATTTCAAATTTTGAACTCTTTTAAATCATTTTGTATTTTTTTAAAAGAAAACAAATTTTGAATTTTTTAAAAAAGTTTTTGGGATAAAAAATATATATTTTTTTCATATTTTTCTTCCAATAAATATGATTTTTTTTATCATTATGATACTCTTTATTTTTAGAATTTTGTGCAATATTTCAAAATATGAAACTCATGCTACGTCGAGAACTGTAGAAAGCTATTCACATTAATTAAGACCATGATTGTTTCATTTTTTTTAAATAGTGTTATATATATTTTTAAAAAAATTATAACAATTTTTTTATAATTTTAAATGAAAATTTGGTTTAAAAATTTATTCTTAAAATATTATTTTAAATAATTTATTTTAATATTTAAAATTTAAAAAACTATATTTTAAATAGTTTTATATTTTAATCTTCAATAATGTATATTTATATTATAGAGTATATAAATTAATTTTTCAATTTATATAAAATGAATTTATTTTTTTAAAATATTTTAAAAATATCTTTGTAAGAATTATTTTTTTTAAAAAAACTTTTAAAGCTAAAATAAACATGTTCTAAGCCATAGTGGTTATGTTTGGTAGAGAATGTTAGTACTCCTTCATGTTGAATTGTATGATTAAAATGTATATTAAAAAAATTAAATTTAAAATAAAATAAAATAAAGGATTAATACCTATTCGCCCCTGTCATATGGGCTATTTTCAGAAAATCTCATATAAAAAAAAAGTTTGATAAATTCCCTTAACATTTGAATATTCTCTCACTTTTTACCTTTGGCATGTCAACTCATCAAAAGAGCTTATGTGACATGGATTTTTTTTCTTCTTCATTAAAGTTAATTTCCACATGTGTATTAAGGTGTGTAAGATTACATAAATGCCCCCCCAATATTAAAATAAATCATTTAGAGAGCTAAGAGAGAGTGATTTCTCACTTCACGAAAAAAAATCTAACACTACTTCCCTTCTTTTTCTTCTTCATCGTTCTTCATTGTCCACCCTGGAAACACGTTGAAGCATTCAACGAACAATATATTTCATATCTTTCATGTGCTATGTGTTTGCAGGGGACCTAAAGTGTGACAAAAAAGGTATGATTGTAATAAGCTAATGGAATTTGCAGTGGTCCCAATGCATGTTGTAGTACTCCCCCCGTCTCATAAAAAATGTTTTATTTGAGCAATACACGGTTCTTAAGAAAATGATTGAGTGTGTTGGTTTTAGTAAAAAAATTAATATCATTTCCTAGAATACCCTTATTAAATGTAGTTAATAAAGTAGTTGAATAAAGTGAAAGTTAATGAGTAGGGGTATATTAGTGGGAAAATAATAATAAATATTGCATTGGTAATTTAAATGAACAATTATTTTAAGACAAAGAAAAAGTGAAAATAAGACACTTTTTATGAGACTGAGGGAGTAACTTTTAGTATTCCAAATTTAGATTTCCACTGTGTGGGTAAATCGTTGTCATTTCCTTGAACTGTGGATGTTAAACTTGTTAATCGTATTTTAACTTGTGGGTATATTTGTAATTGCAGAAATGAGGTTATTTAGTGTGATTTTTCACTATGGGGGAACTTTGTTCACGACAAGCACATGTTTTGTAGATGGGGGAATGAAACCATTGTAGAAGGACAAGACTCTAATAAATGGATTTTTTTCGAGGAAGTTAGCTTAGTTAAAGACTTGGGTTATGATGGATTTAGACTTTGGAGAAAGATACTATGACCTGATGAAGGGTTTACTCACTTCATTGATGATGTACAAGCTGAAGAAATTACTAATCATAACCTTCATAATAATGTTGACAGACATATCTGGGTAGAACATGATATTGAAGATGCTAAGAAATATGTTGAAGCTCGATGTTAATCAATTAAGTGAATATAGTGAAGATGATATCACTGGTGATGATAGTACTAATGGTGTTAGCACTGATGATGGAGGAATAAGGTTTGATGATAGTGAAGAAGAAAGAATTTATGAAAGAGAGGAAGGATTTGTTCAAGTTGAAGTGCAAAGACCAATTGATGGTAATAGGGTTGAGGTTAATGAAAAGTCTCTAAGATTCAAGGTTATGGGTTCCAAAGGTCCAAAAGAGATTAAATCCCCAAGAAAGGTAAATATGTTTGTTCCTGCAAGTATTTTGGGAGCTAGTTCAAAAAGGAATACCAATAATGTTGAAAGTCAAGACGTAGACTATGATAGTGAAGACTTGGAAAGCTTCGACCTTGATGATAGTGACAGTGAAAAACAACCTAAGTCTAAGTATGAGAAGTTTAAAGCAGAGCTGCTTGATGCGTGTTTTTCGCAAGTGTACGAATCACGTCAAAGTAATATAAAAGATTATCGAATCCACAGAGACCAAGTGTCAATCTATCAAACCTGTTGTTATGGTGTGTATCTAAGGCAACTATTTTTAAGGGTTTTAATAAGGGTGCAATGGTAAATAAAATTATAATTTTAAATAATAAATAAAGACAGGCTCGAATGTAATTCACGCAATCAATGATAATCCAGTACTTGTTAGTGGAACTACTTATGGGCAATGTTTTCTCCTTTGAAAAGAACTAATTTAACAGGAACTGTCGCTTTCGCGTATTCAGAACCGAGTTGTACTCTCTAATCAACCCCTCCTATTGTCACGGATAAAAAGGTGCGTACTGCGTTAGAGTAGTAAACCTATTTTTAAGAAATATAGTATCTTAACTAAGTTGAAAAGTATTTTAACCTGGACTTCTTAGCAAAAAGAGGTTCTTACGAACCAGAGTTTAAACTTCCTAACGCGTCCGAAAATCGTTTTAAAATCTCTTTTCTTTTTAATCTAAAATCTCCTAATAAACTAGACAAAGCGCTTTTGGCTGTTTTTGAAATAGTTAAAAACAATTACTTGAATTGAAAGATAAAATAGCCCTTAGGTGTTTCCACGAACAATTACACTGATTACTGGTTTAATTACGATCCTCACATTCTAACCTTTATAGAATTAGTTAGACATGATAAAGTAAATATTCTTTTTATAGTTTTTCATAAAAGTAATTTAAAGCGAGTGCGGATAATAAACAAAGTAAAGTGCGAGTGCAGGAAATAAACAACGTAAATGTGCGAGTGCAGGAAATAAACAACGTAAATGTGCGAGTGCAGGAAATAAACAACGTAAATGTGCGAGTGCAGGAAATAAACAACGTAAATGTGCGAGTGCAGGAAATAAATAAAAGTAAAATACGAACTTGAATTAAAATGGCGGCAGGATTAACTTCCTCCAGAGTGCTCCAAAAACTCGAACCACAGACAGATTACAGACTCGATCACTCGATTGCAGAGGCACCCCGATGTGGAATGGCAACTGCTTTATAACTGATATATGCCTAGAGAATTCTAATTCTGGATGAAGAAAAACGAAAATCTAAGGTCCTATTTATAGTAAAAACTGAAAGCATGAAATGACAGGGACGCCCCTCCACTAAAAAGTGGAGGTTACTGATTTTGGCCTTGTGGCGCCCGCCACAGGCCTATGGCGCCCGCCATGGTCCCTACAGGGGATGATGGAGTGGGGATCGTGGGTCTTGGCGGTTGAGGAGTGGTCTTGAGACGTGGCCACGTCATGGCTAACCCCATGGCGCCCGCCACGGTGGGTGCCGTAAGTGCAAAACGCTGAATTTCTAGGTTTTCGCCCGTTTTCACTCCTTTTTCGCTCCTTTTCCCGATTCAAGCTCCGATTATTATAAAAACCTGAAAACATAAGAAAACAAAGAAATAACAAAGCAAAACAACAATAAAAGCTAAGAATGCATGCGAAATCGGAGTCAGAAATACGGTGAATTTTAGTGTGATCAAATTCTCCCACACTTAAACCTTTGCTTGTCCTCAAGCAAACATTAAAGCTTAAGAAAATATGGTGTCAACACTTGTCTTTGGGCTAAAGGGATTCTAAGTTCAAGTCAGGATGCAGTGACAGATACTAACTAAGTGAACCAAGGGTACCATAGTAACACAAACACAAACTTCAATCCTATATTAACCACTCCATATCATCCCACAATACCTAGGCCTATCTTCTCATCTTTTTGTGTCCTTTTCATTCAGGCGCAATCACATTAAGCCCGTTATCTGTACATGCTTCATAGTAGAGTGACCGGTTAGTGATTCTGATCCATAACATAAGGTTTCTGGCACATAAGCATGTGTAAACCTGTTTTATTTCGCCTAAATGTAGCTGCGGGGGATCGGATCGTAATCCGCCCTACCAAGTTCAGTGCCAGATACCTCTGAACCAACTAACAATAGGTGACTTGCAAATTTTTTTTTTTTTTTTTTTTTTTTTTTTTTTTTTTTTTTTTTTTTTTTTTTAGCACTGGATCATTCACTTATGTTCATCGGCCCCCTACGTAGAGCATGCTTAAGCCGGAGCTGACTGCTAAGATAAACTACTTAGGACAATTTTTAAAATGATAGTAAAGGCCAAGATGGTGGGGTTTAGGAGTGATTCCTATATTCAAGAGGTCTATGGTGCTAAAATGGTTCTGATGTTTCAAAAAGTTGACCTAGGTCACTACATCCTAATCTAAACCTGTCCCAAAGCCCAAAAAACATGTGAAACAACATCATTTTTTTAAAAATTTTCTGGTAAGGCTAAGGAAATGGGAAAAAATGAAGATGAACTAAAAAGACACTATACTGGTGACTCGTCAGACTCATGCATTATCTAAGAAAATTAAATTACTGAAAGGAAATAACTGAAAGGAAATAATTAACTAAAAAGGGAAATGACAGAAAGCAATAAAATCCCCTCCCACACTTAGATCGAACATTGTCCCCAATGTTTCGAAATAAGATAAGGGGGGTAACCTGAAAAAGACTACTGAGGAGGGGCACTGGTGCCTTCGCCGTCCTGATGTGATGGTCTGGAACGACGGGATCTACTACGATGCTGGTCCCTCCGGTCGAGTCGTGCTGATAAAGCAGCCTGAGCACTCCGAACCTCTCGAAGGTTACCTAAGATGGAACCCTGAGTGGCCTCGACAAGCTGGTAGTGTTGGCTGTTGAACTCTCTCTGACGGTTCTGCTCTAATGAGATATCGTTCAAGGTACGGCAAACGTTGCTATAGGCACGATCCGAAACCAATCGCGATTGTTGCATGAAGCTCATATTGTCCGTCAGCTGCTGTGAAATAGTAGAGAGAAGGCCATCACGCCTTTCTTCTCTAGCTGTCATATCACGCCACATCTCCTCGGTGACATGGAATCCAGGAGCAGTACCTGCAACAGGGTTAGAGGAAGATGGTGCGGTGTGTGACTGTGAAGGACGATGGGGGGACATGTGAGGGATGGGAGACTGCTCTCTCCGATCATACTCATCATCAGTGTCATGTGCCTCCCCATCGGGAATATTAGGAGGAAGTGGACCCAAAACACGTGGAGCATTAAGATCATAGGTCCAGTTCCTTTCATCACGTACATCAGTACGTCTACTGCATGGTAAAGCAACAGATGGGATAGCTACCCCATGAACCATCAACTCATAACCACCTTCTCTCCTTGCTCGGCACAATTTCATGTCTTTCAGAAATTTTAAATTAATTGTGCGAGGAGGTAGTGGTTCAAGTGTAGCTATCTCATCGTTCAGGCCAAGAGCCCGAGCAATATACGTAACAAGCCCTCCAAAAACAATCGGTCCTGTTTTGTTAGTAAATAAAGTCATATGAGCAAGCATAAACGGGACCGGATTGATGTGGGTTCTAGTGAGGCATCCTTGCAAAAATAGGAGTTCACGAGCATTTACCTTGTTTGGACTTTCCCGGCCAAAAATAGTACATGCCAAAAGAAGTCTAAAAACTCTTATGGCCGGGTTGTGAATGGTCGACGCAAGTATCCCTTCGAAAGAATTAATTGAAGAACTTGAAAGCCTTTGCCAGAAGGTAAATACCTCGGCCGACCACTCCGCATCCAAAGGTGCCTCACAAATTGCACCTTCCCTATGAGGGATTCCTAACAAACCTGCTAGATTGTCGGTACTGAATTCATACTCAATTCCGAACAGTCTAAAAATAACAGTACCAACAGTGCTAGCAGTGTTAGGACTGACAGTGTATATTAAAGAACTCAAAAACTCAGTTGTCAGTCGCTCATAGGTAGGTTCCTGATTAATGAAAATATTATGCAAGCCTAGAAATTCTAATAAATTAAAAACACTATGATAAATACCCAAAGCATACAGACAGTTATCGTCGACGTACCTAGTCGAGAGAATTTCTCGACTTTGAAGCCTCTGAATAATTTTCCGTTGCCTTTCGCCCGGTCTTCCATCACGAAGAAGAAATCCGTTGAACTCCATTGTTGAATGCTCCTTAGGTAGTGAAAATGGTAGAAAAAGTGGTTTATGAGGGGATGATAAAGTTTTGATTTTTTTGGGTTTTTTGATGGATGAAAATGGAAATGGATGTTGGATATGTTTTATGGATGGTGGGTATTTTGGAAATGAGGGAGCTTTAATGGGGTTCAAGGAGGATTTGGAAGGTTGGAAAATGGGTTTTTGGTGAAGAAAGGGATGAAAATGGTGGAAATGGGGATTCAGCCCCGTACTTGTTGTTGGTACGGTGTGGCGCCCGCCACAGGGCCTATGGCGCCCGCCACAAGGCCAATTCCTGGGCCTTGTGGTTTTGGATCCTCCTTTTGGGCCTTCTTGCACCTTTGTCTTCCGGGGGGTCTGAATAGCGTTTTCTTCTTCTTTTCAAGGCTTGAGGCTTGCATATTTTTTGTAAAGACAAAAATGAAAATATTTTTGTCTTATATTTTTTTTTCTTTGCACGACAAAAAATAAAATAATTAAAGAAACAAAAGAAAAAGAAAAAGTTAACATTAGTGCATAATATGTATATATATAAGAAATTCAGAGTGCATGAAAATATAAAAGCTGCAGTAAAGTAAAATATGTCTGGAAATGCGATAAATAAAATACTAGGGTAATGCTGTCAGGGTAGAATGAGTCATGTGGTAGGCGTCTTTTCCTGGCTTGATCCACGAAACTCAGCTATCTCCCTCCGAAGCTCTTCAATCTCCTGATGTAGAGCATCGGTCTCTGAGGCATGAGTGAGATCAGAAACCTGCATCTGTAACTCTAAGTCTGCCACTTCCTGCTTGAGCAGGGCAGTCTCCTTACGGAGCTCATAAATCTGTGTTTGTAGGTCAGGTGGCTGCAGAGACAAATTGTTAGACATAACAGTGATCTGGGGAGTAAGAGGTGTAGGAGTGTACTCAGCGGCGGGAGGCGATTTCGGCTCTTCGACAGTCTCTCCATAACCCTCTAGAGCATAACTCCAATTTTCAGGATCATGGACACTGGTCATCAGCTGATCTGGTAATGTGAAATAGTGTATCGCTTCGCCGTCGATCAGCAGTCTAAACATGTTGGGCTCAAAAGAAGCCCTCCTCATCAGTCCTCTATCAAGACAAAAATCAATATCCAGGGTGGTGTAGAAGCAGAAGGTCCTGAGGTGCAATAACTTGCGAGACAGACCCAATGCAGTAGCAATCTGTGTAACAATCCCACCGACATGGATGATGCCTACGGATGATCTGGCAACACTAGCCAAGCCCTTTAACAGAAAGTTGCCACAAGCAACAGGGCGAGACTGAGTCGCACAAAACAGTAGGAAAATCTCCTCTTCACTTAGCAGTGTCTCTGTATCTGGAAAACCTAGGAAAGAATGTGCTAGAATCATCTGGAAGTACCTCAATGCAGGGTTGTGGATTACCTGAGAAAACTGGGTAGAAGGATCTTGGCTCCCTCCGCCGGATATTTTAGTCCAAAACTTTTCCACTTCTCTGCTCATAAAATACCCCATCGGTGTATCTGGAATAGCATCAGGAGTAGTCTGGAAACCTAGCAAATCACCAAACTCCTTGTGAGAGAATGAGTAGTCAATCCCGAACAACCTGAAAACAGCGAGTCCATCGGGTCCAGCCCAGGGGTCATAATGAAACGAGCTGAGGAACTCAAGAGTCAAGTTCCTATAAGTGTTGTTCCTGTAGTCAAACTGTTCCCACTGGAGTTGATGGCATAAAAATCTGACGCTTGGCTCTATCCCCAAGGCATCCATGCAGTCATGGTCAGGGTACCTGGTAGGAGCCATAGGGCGTCTCATGTGAACATAGTAACGCTCTCTCTGTGCATCATCTCTAAAGGCCACGTGCATGTCATCAGGGTTCTGCATTCTGTACAAGGTTAGCAAACAAGTCCTGAAAGCACATAAAACATTCAATCGTTAGTCCTGACATAATAATAATAATATAAACAAAATAAAGTAAAAGTAAAAAATAAAAAGTACAAAAAAAATAAGAAAAACCATGGGTTGCCTCCCATGCAGCGCTTGTTTAACGTCATTAGCTCGACGACCGATATTTAAACATCATTGGAAGGATATGGTGGATCACTCAGAGTATGGCAGGTGTATGTTGTCGGGATGTCACCTCCTTCGTAGGGCTTCAACCTCTGTCCATTGACGATGAACGGTTTACATGTCTGGTTCTTGATTTCAATAGCACCGGATCTCAGGATCTTAGATACTTCGAAAGGGCCAGTCCATCTCGAACGGAGTTTACCTGGAAAAAGTCGTAACCTAGAATCGAACAGGAGAACAGGATCGCCTATTTTGAAGTCTCTTCTTATGATTCTTTTGTCATGCCAAGCTTTTGTTCTTTCTTTGTATATGATGGCATTTTTGTAGGCAGATTGTCTGAGCTCTTCTAATTTGTGGATGTCAAGGATACGTTTCTCACCAGCTGTCAAGTAATCCAAATTCAAAGTTTTGATGGCCCAATAGGCCTTATGTTCCAATTCAAAAGGTAAGTGACATGATTTTCCATAGACCAGTTGATAAGGGGTTGTTCCTATAGGAGTTTTGAAAGCGGTTCTATAGGCCCATAATGCTTCTTGAAGTTTCTGTGACCAATCCTTTCTAGATATAGAGACAGTCTTCTCGAGGATTTGTTTTATCTCCCTATTAGATACTTCCACTTGTCCATTGGTCTGTGGGTGGTATGGTGTTGCTACTCTATGCTTAACTCCATACTTGCTTAAAAGTTTATCAAATATTCTCGATATGAAGTGCGATCCTCCATCGCTTATGACTAAACGGGGTGTTCCAAACCTGGGAAATATATAATTTTTGAATAATTTGATGACTACTCTGGTGTCGTTTGTGGGTGCGGCGATAGCTTCAATCCATTTAGACACGTAGTCAACAGCTACTAAGATGTACTGATTTCCAAAAGATGGTGGGAACGGTCCCATAAAGTCTATACCCCATACGTCGAAGAGTTCTACTTCTTGGATATTTCTTAACGGCATTTCATTACGTCTTGAAATATTTCCTGTGCGTTGGCATCTATCACACTTGATAATGAAAGCATGGACATCACGCCACATAGTAGGCCAGAATAGGCCAGCTTGAAGAATCTTGGCGTAGGTCTTAGATGTGCTTGCATGTCCACCATAGGGTGCAGAGTGACAATGCTCAATTATATTATTTACCTCTTCTTCTGGAACACAACGGCGGAAAATGCCATCTTTACCTCTCTTGAAAAGAAATGGTTCGTCCCAATAGAAGTTTCTCACATCACTATAGAACTTCTTCTTCCGGTGGTAGTTTAGATCAGGGGGTATGATGTCAGCGGCTAGATAATTAACAAAGTCTGCATACCAAGGTACATCACTTATGGCTAAGGATTTTTGAAAATACTCATGAGGGTCTGGGTTATCTTCTTCAATGGTTTCTAGTTGGGCTATCAGTCTATCATAGGCAAAATCGTCATTTATGGGAACTGGATCAGGTTTCAGGTATTCTAGCCTAGATAGGTGATCAGCTACCACATTATCAGTGCCTTTCTTATCACGGATATCCAAATCAAACTCTTGCAGTAATAGAATCCATCGAAGTAACCTAGGCTTGGCATCCTTTTTGCTTAGTAAGTAACGAATGGCAGCATGGTCGGTATAAACTATAATCTTGGCTCCTACTAGATAAGATCTAAATTTGTCTATTGCAAAAACTACAGCTAGGAGCTCTTTTTCGGTTGTTGCGTAATTGAGCTGTGCAGCGTCTAGGGTTCTACTGGCATAATAAATCACATGTAACTTCTTATCTTTTCTCTGACCTAGAACGGCTCCAACAGCGTAATCACTGGCGTCACACATTATCTCAAACGGTTCTGACCAATCAGGGGGTTTCATTATAGGTGCTGAAGTCAGAGCTTCCTTCAGAAGATTAAATGCTTCAGTACATTTTTCATCGAAGATAAATTCAGCATCTTTCATTAAAAGACCAGTTAAGGGCTTTGTTATTTTGGAGAAATCTTTGATGAAACGTCGGTAAAATCCGGCATGTCCAAGAAAACTTCTTATCTCCCTGATAGTCTTCGGCGGTTTTAGATTCTCTATGACTTCTATTTTTGCTTTATCTACCTCTATACCTTTTTCGGAAACTATATGTCCTAAAACAATCCCTTCGGTGACCATGAAATGACATTTTTCCCAATTTAGCACAAGGTTTACCTCCACACATCTCTCCGGGATTTTCTCAAGGTTGACAAGACAATTTTTGAAATCTGATCCACAAACTGAGAAATCGTCCATAAATACTTCCATAATTCCATCTAAATAATCAGCAAAGATAGACATCATGCAGCGTTGGAAAGTTGCAGGAGCATTACAAAGTCCAAAAGGCATTCTTCTATAGGCAAAAGTTCCAACTGGGCATGTAAAGGTAGTTTTTTCTTGATCTTCGGGGTGAATAGGTATTTGGAAGAATCCTGAATATCCATCTAAATAACAAAAGTAAGAGTGTCTGGCTAGGCGCTCCAACATTTGATCTATGAATGGTAATGGGAAATGGTCCTTCCTAGTTGCTTTATTTAATTTTCTATAATCTATGCACATACGCCAACCTCCATCGGTTCTTTTTGCTACAGGTTCGCCCTTCTCGTTTTGCACGACTGTGATGCCTCCCTTTTTGGGTACTACATGCACGGGACTCACCCATTTACTGTCCGAGATCTGATATATTATACCTGCCTCTAGTAACTTAAGAACTTCAGTCTTAACTACCGCACTCATTATAGGATTTATTCTACGTTGGTGTTCTCTGGAAGGTTTTGAATCTTCTTCAAGCAAAATCCGATGCATGCATACGGATGGGCTTATTCCTTTTAGATCAGAGATCTTATATCCTAAGGCTGAGGGGTACCTACGTAAAACTTCTAATAATTGATCGGTTTCTTTTTGGTTTAAGGTAGCACTGACTATAACTGGACGATTCATATCTTCATCCAGAAATTCATATCTCAGGTTTTTAGGCAGTTCCTTAAGTTTTACGGTCGGTTTCATAGGGCAAGGCATAGGATCTGGGGTAAGAGATAAACATTCGTGAAGGTTATCATCAATGTAGGGTGTTTTATAATTGTCATCTTCCAAAATAAGGGTTGATGGCAATTTTATAGATTTATTTTCTTCTTCTTGTTCTAATTCCCTAATGCATTCTTCGATGATATCTAAGGCATAACAAGAATCTCCTATCACAGGTGCCATAAGAAATTTTGACAATATAAATTCTATCTTCTCCTCACCTACCTCAAAAGTTAGTTTTCCTTTTTTAACATCTATTACGGCTCCAGCAGTCGATAAGAACGGTCTACCTAGGAGGATTGGTATGTCGTCATCTTCTTTAATGTCCATGACAACAAAATCAGTAGGTATAAACAACTGACCCACCCTAACAGGGACGTCTTCAAGTATGCCTATAGGGTATTTAACGGATCTATCGGCTAATTGAAGCGACATCTTAGTAGGTTGTAATTCTCCTAAGTTTAATCTCTCACAAACTGCTAAAGGCATTAAGCTCACACTAGCTCCTAAGTCTAGAAAAGCTTTTTCGATGACATGATTCCCTAAAATACAAGGAATGGAAAAATTTCCGGGATCTTTATCTTTCTTTGCTAACCTATCTTCGGAAATAGAATTACATTCCACGGGTTTCGGATCTTCAAGTCTACGTTTATTCGTAAGTATGTCTTTGAGAAACTTAGCATAAGAAGGTATTTGGGTGATGGCTTATGTAAAGGGGATTTCTACGTGAAGTTTTTCTATAACCTTAACGAATTTTTGATATTGATTATCGATTTGGGTTTTCTTTAATCTTTGAGGGTATGGTATTGGTGGTTTGTATGGCGGTGGTGGTACATAGGTTTTATTTTTAGGTTCTTCTCCTTTTTCTTGACTTTCCGGGGTTTCAGGCTTCTCTGGTTCCTTTTCCTCACTCCTCTTAGAAGTTTCAGGCTCACTTAATCTAGGGTTTAAAGGCTCCTTATAAGCGGTTCCACTTCGTAGAGTAATGGCATTAGCTTGCCCTTTCGGGTTTTGTTGAGGTTGTCCAGGGAACTGTCCTCCAGGGGTAGTCTGTGGGGCTTGGTTTAACGCTACCTGAGAGATCTGGGTTTCAAGCATCTTATTATGAGTAATGATTTGATCAACCTTGGTTCCTAACTGGGTAATTAGTTCGTTAACATGGACGCTTTGGTTCATGAACTCTTTGTTTTTCTGTTTTTGAGCAACGATGAAATCTTTTACAATTTCTTCAAAGCTCGGGTTTGGCGGTACAGGTTGCATAGGTTGATTTGTTCTAGGGGCTTGGTAACCTTGTTGTCTCGGAGGTGCGGTATTTTGAATAGGGTTATTATTTTTGTAGGAGAAGTTTGGGTGATTCCTCCATCCAGGGTTATATGTGTTAGAAAATGGGTTCCCTTGGGTATAGTTCACTTGCTCAGTGTTGGTTTCATTTAACAGATTGCATTCGGCGGATTGGTGTCCTTGCGTTCCACATATCTCACAATTCGGCGAAACTGCGGCTACAGTATTCGGAGTTGTACACATATGTTCGACTCTAAGGGCCAACGCGTCCATTTTAGCCTGCATCATGTCTATAGAGCTTAGCTCATGTATTCCTCCTTGGGCTTCCTTCTTTTCCACTGTCGCTCGTTCTACTCCCCATGATTGATGGTTTTGGGCCATATCCTCGATAAGGGCACTAGCTTCAGGGTAAGGTTTATTCATCAGTGCGCCACCAGCGGCAGCGTCGATGGTCATCTTAGTGTTATAATGAAGTCCATTATAGAAGGTTTGGATGATTAGCCAATTCTCTAAGCCATGGTGTGGGCATGCTCTTAATAGTTCTTTATATCTCTCCCAGGCTTCGAACAACGACTCTCCTTGGAGTTGGGTAAATCTAGTTATAAGGTTTCGAAGAAGAGCGGTCTTACTTGGGGGAAAATATCTAGCAAGAAAAACTTTCCTAAGGTCATCCCAAGTTGTTATTGAATTGGGTGGAAGGGAATCTAACCATGATAGAGCTTTATCTCTGAGGGAAAAGGGAAATAATCTTAAGCGTATCGCCTCAGGAGAAGCTCCATTGGTTTTAAAGGTGTCTGCTAACTGAAGAAAGTTTTTTAAATGTTGGTTTGGGTTATCAGTAGCGAGACCTGAGAATTGTCTCTGTTGCACTAATTGCAGCAGGGATGGTTTAAGTTCAAAATTATTGGCTGGGATAACGGGGTTTACTATACTGGAACTAGGTTCCTCGTTTGATGGTTGGGCGAAGTCCTTAAGAGGTCTTCGGTTTTGTTCTTCGGCCATAGCTATCCTATTCCTATGGAAAAATAAACGTGCGCGAGCGTAACGTTCAGGTTCAGCTAGAGGGTCTACTAAACTTCCGGCACTGCGAGTCTTTCGCATTGACCGGTGGGTAACAACCTTAGTCTAAACGGTATAACTACAGGGTAATGAAATTTGACGAAATTGGTCCCCGGCAACGGCGCCAAAAACTTGATGCGTGTTTTTCGCAAGTGTACGAATCACGTCAAAGTAATATAAAAGATTATCGAATCCACAGAGACCAAGTGTCAATCTATCAAACCTGTTGTTATGGTGTGTATCTAAGGCAACTATTTTTAAGGGTTTTAATAAGGGTGCAATGGTAAATAAAATTATAATTTTAAATAATAAATAAAGACAGGCTCGAATGTAATTCACGCAATCAATGATAATCCAGTACTTGTTAGTGGAACTACTTATGGGCAATGTTTTCTCCTTTGAAAAGAACTAATTTAACAGGAACTGTCGCTTTCGCGTATTCAGAACCGAGTTGTACTCTCTAATCAACCCCTCCTATTGTCACGGATAAAAAGGTGCGTACTGCGTTAGAGTAGTAAACCTATTTTTAAGAAATATAGTATCTTAACTAAGTTGAAAAGTATTTTAACCTGGACTTCTTAGCAAAAAGAGGTTCTTACGAACCAGAGTTTAAACTTCCTAACGCGTCCGAAAATCGTTTTAAAATCTCTTTTCTTTTTAATCTAAAATCTCCTAATAAACTAGACAAAGCGCTTTTGGCTGTTTTTGAAATAGTTAAAAACAATTACTTGAATTGAAAGATAAAATAGCCCTTAGGTGTTTCCACGAACAATTACACTGATTACTGGTTTAATTACGATCCTCACATTCTAACCTTTATAGAATTAGTTAGACATGATAAAGTAAATATTCTTTTTATAGTTTTTCATAAAAGTAATTTAAAGCGAGTGCGGATAATAAACAAAGTAAAGTGCGAGTGCAGGAAATAAACAACGTAAATGTGCGAGTGCAGGAAATAAACAACGTAAATGTGCGAGTGCAGGAAATAAACAACGTAAATGTGCGAGTGCAGGAAATAAACAACGTAAATGTGCGAGTGCAGGAAATAAATAAAAGTAAAATACGAACTTGAATTAAAATGGCGGCAGGATTAACTTCCTCCAGAGTGCTCCAAAAACTCGAACCACAGACAGATTACAGACTCGATCACTCGATTGCAGAGGCACCCCGATGTGGAATGGCAACTGCTTTATAACTGATATATGCCTAGAGAATTCTAATTCTGGATGAAGAAAAACGAAAATCTAAGGTCCTATTTATAGTAAAAACTGAAAGCATGAAATGACAGGGACGCCTCTCCACTAAAAAGTGGAGGTTACTGATTTTGGCCTTGTGGCGCCCGCCACAGGCCTATGGCGGCCGCCATGGTCCCTACAGGGGATGATGGAGTGGGGATCGTGGGTCTTGGCGGTTGAGGAGTGGTCTTGAGACGTGGCCACGTCATGGCTAACCCCATGGCGCCCGCCACGGTGGGTGCCGTAAGTGCAAAACGCTGAATTTCTAGGTTTTCGCCCGTTTTCACTCCTTTTTCGCTCCTTTTCCCGATTCAAGCTCCGATTATTATAAAAACCTGAAAACATAAGAAAACAAAGAAATAACAAAGCAAAACAACAATAAAAGCTAAGAATGCATGCGAAATCGGAGTCAGAAATACGGTGAATTTTAGTGTGATCACTGCTGAACAAGGACTTCCAATTTAAACTATGTATAAAATTATTTTTTTTGTATGAATTTAAAGATGTAATTAGGGAATGGTTTATTTTAAATGGTAGAGAGATAACATTAATTAAGAATGAAAGCCATAGGGTTAGGGTAAAGTGTAGGGGTAAATGTGGGTTTCTAGCATTATGTAGTAGAGTGGGTGACAAACACACCTACCAATTAAACACATAGGGTGGGGACCCACACATATGCAAGGGTATTAAATAATAAATCTTCCAATGCCAAGTGAGTATCTAAGTTAGAGGTTGAAAAAAGGAGGTCACGAGGTAAAGTTAAAGTGTTTGAGATAATGTTTGAATTAAGGATGAAGTAGTTTGTTGGTATAACCAAAGGGAAGGCATAAAGAACTAGATCCATAAAAGATGAAATTATTGAAGGAGATGCAACAAAACAATATAACATTCTATGAAGTTATTCAATTGAGTTGAATAAGCAGTGTAATGGGAATACCGTGAAGATTGACATAGATAGGCCATTTCCAACTCTCCCACCAAGATTTGGGAGTTTCTATTTTTGCTTTGTTGGTTGTAAGAAAGGATTTAGAAGTTGGGTATAAACCAATTCTAACAATGTGTGATTGGATTAGGAACTATATAATGAATATGGTTGCTAACAGTTGGGTTAAGCTTGATAAATGGAAACATAATGTCATGCCCATACCTAGGAAAAGATTAGATAAGGAATTTTTTGAGTAGTCAATGGCTGCCAACATGGAGTAAGGGTAAGTTGTGGCAAGTTCATCATCCATATAATGGACTTTAGTTTGTAGTTAATCTTGGGGGGGGGGGGGGGAATGATACATGTTGCTTTTGGGATCTAGTGGGGATATCTCGAGACATGTCGTGTCTGCTATGCAGTATCAAAATTTAAACCCAGAATCATATGTTGACTCATGTTACATGAGGGAGGCTTATAAAATTTGCTATGAAAAAAATGTCAGTCCAATAAATGGTATGGACATGTGGCCAAATATGGATGTTGAGGACATGTTGCCACCTCAGTATAAAGAAGGGTCCAGGTAGGCCTAAGAAATTGAGGTTTAGAGAGCATGATGAATCTAGGTCTAGGATATGGAGGACTTGTGTAGCATATTGATGCTTAAAGTGTGACAAATTTGGCCACATTTCAAGGAAATGTTAGAGAAAAGAACAAGAGCCTAATGCATTGAAGAGAAAGGTATTTAGCTATGCTTATCTAAGTATTATTCTAATTCTGACAATGTGTAAAACGTTGATGTTTAATATAAATGTTTGCAATATCATTATGTGAAGAGGAAAACACCAAAGACCAAGGCCTCTTCAACTGTTTCTCAAACTGAAGGGATGTATAAGACAAATGCTCCTGAAAGTGTGAATGGAATTAATGACCCATATTTGGATGAACTGCTTAAAGAAATGATGGCAGGTTTTGAAGACCAAGCTGATGTTGCACACACTGATCAGCCACCTGATGCTGTAGAAACTGAGCAACCATAATCTCAAGTGTGCAATCCAACCCCTTATGTTGCACAAATTAAGCTGACATAAGCAGAAGAATATGACCAAGCAACTCCCTAAGTAGATTACAAAGTAGTTGAGAAGAAGAAAAACATTACCAAAGCAGTTGAGAAGAAGAAACAAGTTTTCAATGCAGTTGAGTAGAAGAAAAAAATTTCCAAAGCAGTTGAGAATTAGAAACAAGTTTCAAAGGAAGTTGAGAAGAAGAAATAAGTTTCCAAGGCAGTTGAGAAGAAGAAAAAAGTAGATGTGAAGAATACACAGACACTTAAGAGGGGTAGTGATAGGTTGAAATCTGTTTGGAGGTCTAAAAACAATGCTCATGGTTTAACTTCAGTTGAACCATTGGTAGTTGATGACGAACCTTCTGTGAAAAAAATGAGGTCATAGGAGGAAATTTAAAGGAGAATGACTCAGTAATTCTTATGATTAGGTAGTTTGTAACTTATTAGAAGAGTGACTCAACAATGCTTATCTAAGAAACATCTATTTTGTAATTTCTATGTTATGCATAATATGTTCTACCTTTGGGAACATCTTTGTAATGAACACTAGGTGCACCGTTTGGATCAACATGTACTGATTTTGTAACTTCTATGTTATGCACAATATGTTCTACTCCAACCCGTCCCCGCGAAGGAAAAAATCTCTACTTCGAATCCCCGAACAAATAATTTTCATGGAGATCTTCATTAACAAATGCAAATTGACATTCCTAAAAGTATGAAATTCATTTATATTTTATTTTAAATATTTAAACAATAATTAAATCTATAATGTCATTTAAATTGGAAATGAAACAACATGAAAATACTAAAATGCTCCCAGATTCCGGAGATGTGTCTTCAGACGCGCCCATTTCTAACTTAACGTTAAAATACTGGAGATGCATCTTCAAACTTATTTCAAAAATGCATCTCCGTAAGGTATTGGAGTTTAATTCATGCTAGAACCCTTTTTCTTCCTCATTTCTAAAAAAACTCAAAACTTTATCAAACTCTTTAAAAAAAATTTCATCAACCAAATCAAAAATCAAACAATCAAGCTCAAAGGATCTTCAATCAACATCAAGGATATCAGAAACATCATCTAACACTGAAGTAAAGTCTAAATTTGTAAGTTTTGATGTTTTGATAAGCTTTTTGAGTTTTTGTGTAAATGAGTAGAAAATGATGATTTATGTATCAAATGAGTAGGAAATGCAAGAATGTTAGTTTATACATACTGTAAAACATATTTGTTTGTTGAAAATAACGATCAAACAATTTTTTAGGTTTGCATGTTTGCATTGTTGCCATTGAAGGACCTGAACTGTTGCAGAAAATTTCGGAGATGCATCTCCATAATTTTTCAATGTTTAGTTTCCTAGTAACCGAAGATACATCTCCGGAAATTCTCAATCTATTTTTTTCTTTCATTTTCTTGCTTATAGTGTTGCTTGTACTAATTGTCTGGTTTAATTACAAAATTATGGCTGATAGACATGATAGGCTGGGGCACAGGCGAATTACACAAGATGCATTTGTGCAGTCAGAGAAGAGTCAAGTTTCAGAGGCTCCTATTGACATTGGTCATGCAAATACATCTACTTATGAGGCTCATGTTTTTCCTTATGTTTCTCTATCTTCTTATTCCCGAAGGAGACGAGTTTCACCTACCAACACATCACTATATTCATCCTCCAGTAGGTGCCAGGTTTCACCTATTCAGGTGCTAGAGGTACCCGAGTCACCGGTAGTACCGGAGGCACAAATTCCACCTTTGAGGGATGATACTTCTGAGTCAGTGCCTCCTCTGAATGCTGGCATTGTTGAGTCAGTGCTACCTCCGGATGGTGAGGCTACTAAGGATGATGGGTCAGAGCCACCTCAAGCATTTGGTGGAGGCCCTGTAGAGTTGTCACTACTACCTCTTTAAATAGACCATATTGCCGGACATATATGGGGCATAGAGTTAACATTAGTTGGATTCATTCTTTTTAATAATATATTACAAGTTTCTGACATTGGTTTATTTTTATGCAGAACCGTAATCTGCTGAAGTTTATTAACCATGAGCGGAAGATTAATGGCTTGCCTAATCCGAATGAGGAGTGGTTTCAGGTAGCTTTGTCCCTATTTGGGATGAAGGACTTGTGCATGATCAACAATATTACGGTCAACCACATGATGCTTAATGCATTCTTGGAGAGATGACACACGAGACCTCATCATTTCATCTCACGCTTGGTAAAATGTCTATCACACTCGATGATGTATCATCTTTGCTGCATCTTTCGATTAGGGAGATACTTCTAGATCATGAGAGGATTAGAAAAGATGAGGCACTCGAGTAAATGGTAGACTATCTGGGAGTTGACCCTGAGGTTGCGCTAACGAAGATAGAGAGAACCAGAGGGGCTCATGCTAGGTTTGAATTACTGGAAAAGGTATATACAGATAAGCTCCTTATACCAGAGCATGTGGGGCTCCATAGAGCGTATGCTATGAGAGCATACCTATTATATTTTGTTGGCACTACGATTTTTATGGACAAAAGTGCCACTTATACAGATGTCGTCTGCCTATGATACTTAAAGGACTTCGAGCGGATACATGAGTATAACTAAGGGGCCACTTGTTTGGTCTACTTGTACTTGAACTTATCATAGGGCTGTAGGTGAAAGACGAAGCAGGTCACTGGCAGCATCATACTACTGACGGTAATATATATTGGTCTTTTAATGTTTTTGTGTCATTTTTATTTCATCTTTGCAACGCCATTACTGATGATTCGTGTGTTCTAACACTTTTCAGGCTTGAATCATCCAGCACTTCTCGCGCATCTCCGTCTGGGAGGGTGTACCGACTTACACTGATGATATGCCGCACGCTTATGCATTTTCCCCTGTTCAGAGGGAACTGGGCAACATAGTCGTTTAGAGTGTATCTTGACTACTTGGTTGTCGAGGACATGCACTTCAACAGCTATGTCGATCATCGTGAGACGCATCCATTTGACGATATAGTGATATACTCATGATAGTTGGCTTGTGGATCACGTCTCATTGTTCCTCATCTCCCGAGCGTATGATGCGGTAGTTTGGCTACACTCATACCATTCCCAGACACCCTATTGTCTATGCTCCTCCTACTTTGGCACGTAGACAAATGGATGCCATGTTTGATGATTATGAGAGTCATCTGGTACCAGAGGAGACACGAAGTATGATAGCTGAGAGTGACTGGAGCTAAGTCGAAGGGTACATCAGATGTTTCTTCAGGGAGTCACATCCGTATATGGTGTAGGTTGCTCCAAGAGATCCACCGAGGCTAACTCATCAGGAGATACTAGAGGAGGAGCAAACACACTTTGATCATGCTCATGATGTCTTGCCTAGATGTTGTTAGGCAGACATTAACAAAGGTATCTTCCCCGATGAGTCTGATGTGAGGCAGGTTCTAGATGCCATAATGATTGAGGCACGAGAGGCATTGGTGTATGGAAGGGGGTACTGAAGGCAGAGGAGGCAGAGGCATTGTAGTCCGACATACGCAGTAACGTAGTAGTATAAAGTAGTTGTACTTTGGATTCATTATGGGTTGTAGTTTATTTTTACTTGATGCTACTTAATTGTGTATTTCGACTTTACTTATAGATGTCGTTTTTGGACCATCTGGATTTATGTCATATTTTGCATATCAATTGTATAGTTTAAATCTCGTCACATAACATGGTACATAACGTTTATAAATCTTCATATGAATAAATATAAACAAAACATAACATGCGTTGTTCTGATAGGTTACAGAGATTTATCTCCGTAAAATAAACAAATATGCATCTCCTGAACAATAAACGTGTAAAATGCCTTTTCATAGTGGATGTATGGTGTATGTTTTAAAATATTACGGAGATGCATCTTTGGATCAATTAACGTTTTGATTTAAAAGAATATGCATCCAAAAAATGCATCTCCAAAATATAAAGAACATTTTGAATTTTCTAGAGAATAGTTTTTCATCCCATATGATGGGATAAAAAATTCCCTTTTTTAATTTCACCTAAATGGACCTATCAAACTTTCTATAGAAGACCCGGATGAAACTTAAGAAAGACAACCATTTTAAATGTCTTTTTTTATATGCATGCTTCTAACTTTTTTTTTTCAAGCAATCTGACGTGAAAGTAATTTTTGCACTATCTCTTCACTTAAAGAGAAAGATCACCTTGTTTTAAATTATGTTTTTTCTATAAATTAAATTTTGGTAATCACTTTTATTTTTATTGTTTAGTTTACATACATAATTTACAAATATTTTTAGATCCATTTTATAGAAACAAATTATATATATATATATATATATATATATATATATATATATATATATATATAAAATTTATTTCTATAAAATGGATCTAAGAATATTTATAAATTATGTATATATTATTATTAGTTGTTTGTTATTTTATATATTATGTTAAAAAAATTATATATTTTTATTATTATTATTTTGACTTTTATCGGTCAAGTTTTTAAATTTTAACTTTCTATTTGTATCAATTTTAATTTTTTACATGTATCGGTTTTATGTCCGATCTAATTTTGATTACTTTAATATAACTTATATATGTAATTTTATATTATTATTTTATTTATTTAAATTAAAATTCGATTAAAGTTTATCAATTCAAACAATTGAACCTTAAGTTAAAGGTCTCGCCAATTTAATCTTCTATTCGATTTTAAAAACACTTAGATATCTATGACAGAAGCATCCAGACTAATTATATTTATAAGTAAGGGGACTAGCTACATTTAGTTTTTTTTATCAGATTTGATAAAAAAAAAAAGCCTATGTATACGTTTTTGAGTTAAAATATCACAATCATGGTATTTTGTGTCACTACAGATTATAACTATTTACCTTCGGAGAGAATAGTGCAGTTTTGTTACATGTTTACCAGACAAGCCCTTAATAATTATCATAGCAACAACATTAGCCTGCATATACATGGAACCAAATTATTAGTGTAGGTTTATTCATGAACAGAAGGAAACATTCGTATAGATTGAGTAGATATTGTATAGTTAGCACAAGAATTAATGTTTCCTAAGGTTTGCAGACAATTAATGTAATAACAAGCTCATTATGATCCCTCAATCATGTTTTAGTAATAATTAATTAAACTTTATTTCGTGATGGGGATTATATGGTATAACAAAATAGTACTTTTTCTTGGAGGAGGTTTTGAATTTAAGTTGTCTCTTACGTTATAGTATTATAATTCTATATCCCATGTGCTTGTTACTGTCAACATGTTTGTAAAAATTAATTAATAATGTCATGAGTCAATGTTAATAAAACAATGAATACACTAGCAAATTCATTAAAATGCAACGATATTTTATTATTTTGAAAGTAATCAATTGCAACTATTAAATAGTCTCAGAAAGAAATAGGGCATTCGAAATAAAGATATTTTTCTCATAAATTCGAAAAAAAGTGAATTCAAAAATAAGAATGAGTCAAATATAAAATTAACTCTATCATATCCTATTTTATAAGAATTTATTGAAACAAACTATTAATGAGAAAATACTAACAGAACTCTCCCCTAAACTAAACTAACGCCTATTTTTTTCCTGAGTTTTTCGATCTGATCAATCTTCAAAGGTTTGGTCATGATGCCGGCTATTTGCTCATTGCTACCAATGTATTCTATATTGATTGATCCATCACTTGTAAGATTTCTTAAAAAAATAATATCGTACGTCAATGTGCTTACTTCTTTCATGGAAGACGGGATCTTTCGCAAGTTTAACAGTGGAAGAATTATCATAGAGTCATTTTGAGTTTCTTTGATCTATTTTAAAATCCTCTTTATCCAGATACTTTGGCAGGCGCAAGAGGCAGCAATGACATATTATGCTTTTGTGGTTGAATTTGTCGAATTTCTTCCCCGATACTATTCGATTTCTAATTCCATTGCAGCCCCCCATTCCAAATCTCTGAAGTACTTCATTTGCATATATTTTTGAGTGATGTAAATGTCATTGCTGCCTTGGTTAACTTCTACACCCGGACTGGGGTGGAAATAGGTTAGGCCGACTAACAGGGGCCTACGGCCTAGCCTGCATAGGCTCAGGCCAGACTAGACTTTTTTAAATAGAAAAGGCGTAGGCTTTTTAATAAGCTTATTTAGTTAAAAAGTCTAGACCTCAGCCCATAAAAAGAAAGCCTTTTAGGCCTATCAGGTCGGGCTATTTAAATAATATGAAAATATTTTTTTATTATCATTATGTTATGTTTTGTACTTTGAATTAAAATACATAAATAAAACTTGGTTATCTTGGATAACTTATGAAAAACCTTATGAAGAATTTCATAATTTATTTTCATAAGTTCTCGTAAATAAATAGTCTCCCAAACTTATGCTAATAGATAAGGTCGGGCTATTTAAATAATATGAAAATATTTTTTTATTATCATTATGTTATGTTTTGTACTTTGAATTAAAATACATAAATAAAACTTGGTTATCTTGGATAACTTATGAAAAACCTTATGAAGAATTTCATAATTTATTTTCATAAGTTCTCGTAAATAAATAGTCTCACAAAACTTATGCTAATAGATAAGTTATTAGTCAATACAAACAAACTTTAGTCTCATTAGTCTCATTAGTTTGTTAGTCTATTTAAATATTATTTGAATTTCCTATTTACATATGTCTAAGATAAATAGACTTTTATGTAGGATAACAGGCTAACCAGGCATTCGAAAAGGTTAAACTCATGCCTAAAAATAAGCCCATGACAAGCTATAGGTCAAGCTTAGGCTTTGGGTTTTTTGGCAGGTCAGGCTTAGGCTTGGTAAAACCTAGCTCGACCTAGCCTATTTCCACCCCTACCCAGAAAATACCTCATTTCGCCAAGATCAGAGATTTCAAACTCGTTTTTCATTGAGGTCTTGAAACTTTGCACCATCGACGAATTATTACTCGTAAAAATAAGGTCATTGACACAAAGACTTACAATCAAAATTTCGTTGTCCTTAAGCTTTTTGACAAATAGAGTGTGGTCACAACAACTCCTTTCAAATCCTTATTTGATGAAGTATCCCTCAATTCTACTCAACCACGCCCTCAGAGCTTGCTTCAAGCCATAAAGGGATTTCTCAAGCTTGTACATCTTGTTTTCATCCCCTTTCACTTCATAGCCATGTGGTTGAGCAACACGCACATCTTCGTTGAGTTTTCCGTGTAAAAAGGCGATTTTGATGTCAAGCTGGAAAAAATTCCAGAGATTTCTTGTTGCTACAACTAACACAGTTCGAGTGGTGTCCCATCTTGCTACTTGAGCGAAAACTTCATCGTAGTCTATCCCCTTTTCTTGAGCATAACCTTTTGCCACCAGTCTTGCTTTGCATTCGTCAACTTCTCAGTTTTGGTTTCATTTGGTTCGATAAACCCATTTTTCTTCTATCACCTTTACTCCGGGAAGAGCTTTTACCAACTTCCATGTACTGTTCTTCTCTATCGCTTTGATCTCAAGATCCATTGCCTCCCTCCATTTCTTTGATTTTACTGCTTGTTCATAAGACAACAAATCAAATTCAAAAATAAAGAGAGATAAGTTTTGTACCTCATTATCCAAGAGCCCTTCTATGCTGGTACAATCTTCTAGATAAGTCAGAGTTTTTCTTCTTCTAGTCGGTAAGGCAGTGGCATCACTAATAACATCATCACTGGAATTGGTGCCTTCATATGTCTGGCTTTTGAGGTTGCTGCATCATTTGAGATAGTCTCATAATCTTTGTGATTTGAGTATGATGTATTTCCTTCATCTTCAATTAGGGCAACTTCATCTTCACTTTCCTCCCCTTGATTGTATGTTTGTTCATATGCTTCTCCCCATTCCAAAATATCATATTTTGTCTCTTCTGTTGTGCTTTTCCAGTCCCATTTTTCACCTTCTTCAAACACCACATCCCTGTTGATTTTTACTTTATCTGTACAAGGATCAATCATCTTGTACCCTTTTGATTATTCATTGTAACCGATCAACACTTGCTTTTTGCTTCTTGCATCAATTTTTGTCTCATAGCATCAGGCATATGGACATTGCCAATGCATCTAAAGGTCCTGAAATATTCAATGTTAGGTATAAAACCACTCCAGCATTCTTCTGGAGTTTTTTTTAAAAGAGGCAGTATGACTCCGATTTAAAATATGGGAGGTCCATTTCACAACATCTGACCAAAGATTTTTAGGCATCTTCATCTCTTCAATTAAACATCTCACCATGTTGAGAATTGTTTGGTTTTTACGCCCGGAAACTCCGTTTTGCTGAGGTGTATATGATGTAGTCACCTATCTCCTCATCCCTTGTGATTTGCAAAAATCTGTGATTTCTTTTGAGTTGAATTCTCCCCCTCTATCTGTTCTCAAGCTACATAAGTATAAGCTAGACTCCTTTTTCACCATAATTTTTAAACTTTTTAAAGTTGAAAATGTTTCACTCTTCTCATTTAGAAAATACATTCATAATTTTCGACTGAAATCATCAATGAAAGTTAGTAAATAACTTTTTTTGCTATACGATGCAGGTGAGATATGATCGCAAATATCAGAGTGAATTTTTAGTTTCTTTCTGGCTTTCCACTTGCTCTTCTTGGTATAACCTTTTTGTGTTTTTCCCTTGCATACAACTTGTGCACTTCTTTATTGGTGATTTGATGTTTGGAAGCCCTTTAACCATCTTCTTATTATGCAACAAGGCAAGACTTTTATAGCTCAAGTGCCCATACCATTTTTGAAAATTTTCACTTATCTCTTCATCATATGTATTAAAGCATGTTGAATATATAATGAGAATACTTGTGGTGACTACAAATATTCTGTTTGCAGTCATTATGCTTTCCATTATAAGTCCTCGAGTTAGATCGCACAACTTGCACGCTCCATTCTTTCCATTATAAGTCCTCGAGTTAGATCGCACAACTTGCACGCTCCATTCTTTGTCAGTATAGTAATGCCTCTGTCTTACAATTGACCTACACTAAGTAAATTGTTACTCAAACATGGGTATGAAATACACATTATTTACAATTTGAACTTGACCTCCAAACTCTAGCTTTATGCTTCCTTTCCTCATCATCATCAATTTAGAGTCATTCCCTAGTTTTACTTAATACTTGAACCCTTCATCAAGATGCATGAACTACTCCTTGTTTCTGGACATGTAATTTGAGCACCCGGAGTCAAGAAACCATATTCCTTCCTTTTTCGTTCTGCTTGAGATCTACATGTGGCATTAGAAGCATTCCATCTTCATCATTGATTTCAGCATAGTGAGCTCACTTTTCCCATTTTGTACATTCATATTAATAATGCCCCCAATTTGGCACCTATAACATTCCACAATAGACTTATCAACAAAATGTCTTCCTCTTCATCTTCCTAGACCCTTCGATACGCCTCTTCCTCTTCCACCTCGAGCTTCATATGTCACTTTTAAGGCCTGTTGTTATTCAACTTGGCCTCTCATTCTCTTCTCATGTATTAAGAGACTACTTTGGAGTTCATCCACAGTTAGTGTATTAACATCATTTGATTCATCAATATAACACACAACATAATTAAAATTGGAAACTAAAGAGCGTATGATATTTCCTGTGATGTATGATTCATTCACATTTTCTCCACATGCCTTCATCTTCTTGGAAATGGAGAGTGTTCTTCCGAAGTAAGCATTAACGGTCTCCCATTCCTTCATTCTTAAGGTTCCGAACTCAGTCTTAAGGGCTTGAAGTTGTGCTTTCTTGACTCTAGTTTATCCCTTGAATTTCTGCTTCATTGAATCCCATATCTGCTTGGATGTGTCATCGTTAAGAATGGTCTCCAAGATTTATCTATCTATATCTTGATAGATATAGTTCTTGACTTTCTTATCCTTCAATTTATGTTCTCCGATGAGTTTCGCCTCTGCTTCTGATAGCTCTTTCCCATATGGAATCACTGTAACTCCATCTTCTACAAGACTTTAGAATTCCTTTGCTCGAAGGAAGTTCTCTATCAATTTATCCCAATGCTCATAATAGCCATCAAATTTAGGGATGGAAGGATGCACAAACATACTGTTGTTGGTGCTACTCTATGCCATTCTTTACCCCCTTCTCTCGTGTTTCACTCGAAGAACACCTCTATTTTATCTCTCAATCAGGACTGTCTGACAAGCTCTGATGCCAAATGTTAATAAAACAATGAAAAGAATATCAAATTGCATAAAATGAAATTATATTTTGTTATTCTGAAAGTAACCAACTGCAACTATTAAATAGCCTTACAAAGAAACATAAAATATGAAATAAAGCCACTTCTCCCATAAACTCAGGAAAGGTGAATTTAAAAACAAGAATGATTCAAATGTAAAACTATCTCTATCATGTCCTATTTTATAGAAACTTATTGAAACAAACTACTAATGAGAAAATACTAACAGTCAAGATGCCAAAACAGAGTTTAGAGTATGAACAACATGTTTTTAAGTTCTGGCTTTTACTATGTTAGTTAATGACAATGAAGGTGTCATTGATCTCATCAACACACATTCAACATTACATAGCTCATTAAGTAGAACTATTGTTGTTGTGTTATAAATATTTTTCAATTGTTACATTTTGGAACCAAAATTGATTGGTGAATCAGTGGTTGTGATGAATAATAGTGAGTCAGAGCTTCCGGTGCGGTGGAGGAGAGGGTTGACCTACAAAGTTGATACTTTAACGCTAAAATCAGTATGTGAAGGAGAAGAGCAAATTAAAACTGAATTTAAAATTATGTACTTGAAAATGGCGGATAACCCCTATATATAATGGAGTGGTCAGTGGCGGAACTGAGGGAGGACGTGGGAAGGCCACGGCCACCCCTCAACTTTTTTTTTAATTCATATATATTAAATTACTAAAACATCCTTATTTTAAATTAAAATTAATTTTTATTTTTTCTTTTTCATTCAAAGTTAGGTTAAAATCCAGATAAGGTAAAAATCTCTTACCTTTCCTTTCTTTCTCATATGGGTTTGCTATTGGCACCGGAATCGGAACAGATTAAAGTGATCGGCATCTAACAGGTAAAAAACTTCATTTATTATTCTTTTATAAAAAGTAACAAATTAAAGTGATTGCTTGATTTGTGTTTTTGAGATTTTTAGGGTTCTTCTTTCTTGATGTGTTAAAATAATCTATATGAGGTTTATTAAGCCAATTCATAACACTGTAATTTACAAATATAGTTATACACTGTAATAAGGTTTATTTAATCATTGTTGCTGCTTATTTCTAATAGTGAAGTTACCGGTATTTGAAAACGGACTAAAGTTGATTAATTAAGTTTATTAATTTTTTTCTCTTTTAATTTTTATGTTCTCTAAATTGATTTTTGGATCTGATATGATATTATAGGAAGAGTAAAGATGAATAATAGGAAAATTGATTCTTTTTTCAAAAGGAAAGCATGTGAAATTGAAAGAGAAGAGAGAGATGAAGAAATTATAATCTCGACATCCGAATCTGAAATAGTTCTTGAGAATCCAACAATTGAAGAGCATCATGGTTTTGAAAATTCTTTAGAACGCGATCCTGGAAAGCGTCCTTCGATTTGGCAATATCCACCAAATCAAGTGGATGCAATACGAAGAGCTTATCTAAAATGGGGTCAATATCAAATTCATTTAGAAAACTATCCTTTGTCCGGTAACGAGGATCATCCGAGAAGGTTTCAACATACTTGGTTTAGCATATTTCCATCATGGTTAGAATATTCACCATCTGAAGATGCCGCATATTGCTTACCATGTTACCTTTTTAGCAAAAAACTAAGTGGACGTCCCGGATCACTTGTCTTTATTTCTATGGGTTTTAGAAATTGGAAGAAAGTTAGGAATGGAAAACATTGTTCCTTTCTTAAACACATAGGGAAGGATCCTTGCTCACCACACAACAATGCAATGAAAGCTTGTCAAGACTTGTTGAATCAAGATGGTCATATTAGAAATGTTATTCAAGTGCAAAGTTCAAGTCAAAGAATGAATAATCGGTTACGACTCAAGACTTCAATTGACACTGTTCGTTGGTTAACACTACAAGCTTGTGCTTTTAGGGGTCACGACGAAAGTAGCAAATCAAGAAATCAAGGTAACTTTCTTGAGTTATTGAAACTTTTAGCATCCTACAATGATGAAGTTGCAAAAGTTGTGTTGGAAAATGCTCCACAAAATTGCAAGTATACCTCACATCAAATTCAAAAAGAGCTCTTGCAAATTCTTTCTAGTAGGGTGAAAAAGAGTATTCGTGAGGAAATTGGTGATTCCAAATTTTGTATCGTTGTTGATGAAGCTCGTGATGAGTCAAAAAAGGAACAAATGGCTCTTGTATTAAGATTTGTTGATAAAGTTGGTTTAATATAAGAGAGATTTTTTGATGTGGCACATGTTAAAGACACCACATCTTTAACTCTTAAGGAAGCAATATGTGATATACTTTCTCGACATAACCTTGATGTTTCTAACATTCGTGGCCAAGGGTATGATGGTGCTAGCAATATGAGAGGGGAATGTAATGGTTTACAAGCTCTATTTATGAAGGATTGTCCTTATGCATACTATGTTCATTGTTTTGCTCATCGATTGCAACTTGCATTAGTTACATCATCAAGAGAAGTCAAACCTGTTCATAATTTTTTTGAGAAGCTGATCTTTGTTGTGAATGTTGCTTGTTCTTCTACAAAGCGTCATGATGAGTTACAAGCTGGCCAATTAGAAGAAATTGCTTATTTGTTAGAGATTGATGAGATTGTAACTGGTAAAGGTGCAAATCAAGTTGGTACATTAAAACGAGCTGGAGATACTCGTTGGGGATCATATTACGATTCAATTTCTAGCTTGATAAACATGTATGAAGCAACTTGTTTAGTTTTAAAAAAAATTGCAAAAGATAGAGGGAGTTATGCTATACGTGGGGATGCAAATAGTTGTTATAATTACTTGAAGGCATTTGATTTTATATTTATTTTGCACTTGATGAAAGAAATCATGGAAATAACAAATATGCTTTGTCAAGCCTTACAAAAAAAAATCAAGATGTAGTTAATGTTATGAACTTGGTTCGTTCAACAAAACATCTTATTCAAGGTTTGAGAGAAAATGGTTAGGATATATTGTTTACTAAAGTGGTATCTTTTTGTGAAAAGCATGGTATTGAGATTCCTGATCTTAATGATGTTCATTCAACAACAAGATTTGGACGCTCCCGTCTTGAAGAGAATCAAGTCACAATTCAACATTACTTTAAAGTTGAAATCTTTTTCACTACCATTGACAAACAATTACAAGAGTTGACTAGCAGATTCAGTGAGCAGGCAATGGATTTGTTAACTCTTTCTTGTTCTTTATCTCCTAAGGATGGATATAAAGCTTTTAGCATTGATACTATTTATTCTTTAGTTGAAAAATATTATCCTATGGATTTTAGTGATCAAGAGAAGAATAATTTGCAATTTCAACTCCAACATTTTCTATTTGTTGCTCGTCAAGCATCAAACTTGAATAATTTATCAACTATTCAAGAACTATGTTCATGTTTGGTTGCATCTGGACAGGCTGAAACTTACTTCTTGATTGATAGACTACTTCGTCTTATCATGACTCTTCCCGTTTCTACAGCCACAACTGAGAGGTCTTTTTCAGCAATGAAAATTATTAAGACTAAGTTGAGAAACAAGATGGATGATGGGTTTCTTGGAGATAACATGACATTATATATTGAAAGGGAGATTAGTGCAAGCATTAGTTCGGAGTCAATTATTGACGATTTCAAGTTACTCGGAACGCGTAAAGCATTACTTTAAGGTAGTTTTAAGTCATGTAATTTAAATTTTTAGTAATTAACTTTGTATTTATTTTAACTTTAATTTTTTATTTAAAATACTATTTACATTTTATTTATAATCTTTATTTTACGTTAGCGGCCATCCCAAATTTTTTTATCTGGCTCCGCCATTGGGAGTGGTTATAACAACTTGTTATTTGTTAGGCGTGTAATACGGAGAGTCGTTGGATGTGTCTAGAGCTTGGATCATGATGAACAAAACTAATAAGTGAACTAATCTTGTCAAAGTAATATAAATAAAATATGTATCCACATGGATTACTTATATTAACAAGGTTATTATTATGCATTTAAAAGTGAAGATTGAAGAGATTTTTCATATTGTTTTGCAAAAGTAAATTACACATATAAAATTGATTAAAGATGCGAGATATAGAAAACGATTAGGTTTCGTTTTGACTCCACGGATTCTCACTGTTGGTAACTGCATCTATTTTCTCAAAGTGATTTTCTAGAATTACGATAAATTAACACAACTGTTATACCCAATTCCTCGATGTATAACACACTATTCTTAACAACAACTCTCTAGTTCCTAAGGAGAATTCGAAGTTAAAATTCACAATAACACTCATTAGTTTCTTGATCACAAACTTATAAATCCCTATCCCTAGCTAATTTCTAAGTTTGAACAATTTTTCTATTTTAGGCTCACAATGTTAGGGTTTGTAATCGCTATGATCCTAGGTTCAATTCATATGCTCATAAACACATAAAAACATTTAGAACAAAGATAATTGAATAAAAATAGAATATCAAATCAACAAAATAGTACAAAGTTAATTACATAGTTTAACATACCCAATCAGCTTTGTTTAACAAAACCTAATCAAGAGTTATTTAGCTACTCATAGTTAAACATTGAATTACCATGAGTTTAGATGAACAATACATTAGAGTCAATGAAGAAGAAGGTTTTCAATGATTGAAAACTCTAATTCTTTAGCTCCAATATTGCCTTGTCGTTCAATTCTCTCTCTAAAATTAGAACCCTTGCAAAAATGTCTTTCTTTCCCTTTTAAACAAAACAAAGTGTGTCAAATCAGCGACCTATCGCGACGATAATGTAAACCACCGCGACCACGATAGAGGGCCTTGCGGCCACGATAATTTCAGGGGCCAAATTGCTTATTTTGCTTCCTCTTTTCTTCTTAGTCCATTTTTCTTCGTTTTCTTTCTCTTCTTATATTCTTCTCATTTCTTTTTCATATTAAACTCATATTTTACTCAAAATAGCTCGATTACATCGAAATTGCTCGTAAAAATTATGCAATAATAGAGTGTCATCACAACCCCAAACTTACTCTATTGCTTGTCCTCAACTAACATAGCTGTAAACTGAAAATTTTAAAATAAATAAAATGCTTACCCCTACCAATTAACATCCCCGTTCACTTGTTTCTGATCATCACTTATGTTCCCTACTTCAGTCCAGATAAATCCAAAATGTTCTTCCAATATTCATATGTACTCAAACTATCTCTCATCTCACTTATTTCACTAGAATTGAATAGGGCAGTCATACAATCAACATACAAAGAATTTTACCATAAGTAATCAAAATTTCTAACAAGTCAATCAAAGTCATACCTAAATACACACTTTTGAGGTCTTTCAAGGTTGTAACGGGGCGTATGTTAGGATAGGATATTTCTGGGATAGTGGGCTTAAACCTTTGGAGTTAAGTACCTAATTTTTCTTATGTTACTCGTGTTCCTTTCATAACCATCTTTACCTGATCAACCAGTAGTGAGAATGCGTTCTGTTTGTCCCTTTCAATCAGTTTCTTTCATTTTAATTATATTTATTTAGGTTGGGTTGATGATTTAGAGTGTCAGTTAAGCGAGGACACATTAAGTGTATGACTTATTTTTTTGGGATCTTCGTTGGTACATATTTGGATAAACCATTGAGGATTCTTTCTGACCATTTTTCATTTGATCAATGCGCCAATTGTGGTTGACATTATTCATGTTGGATCCCAAGCTAGAGTCATTAAATCCTATATCGAAGGTTCTTGATTGATCATCACAATTAGTTTGTGGTTAATGTGTTGGTTCTAATGATATATGTCTTTATCTTAGAAGTCATTGTTAATAATGTTTATTTTTTATTGGGAACGAGAAAAGTTGAGTTTCTACTTACCGCGCCATTGATCTGAAATGGTTTTCTGAGTTGGAACCATATGAGTTTCTACTTGATCTGGTGAGAAAGTTGGTGCACACCTTTAGTTGGTAGCTGGCAAGGTGGTACATGCAAATAGGGGTGGCAAAACGGGCCGCCCACCCCACCTTAAGCCCGCAAAAAAAAAAGGGCGGGTTGGACCAAGTGAAATTGGGCTTAAAAATCTAGTCTGCCCTGCCAAGGTGGCAGGTTGGCGGGCGGCGTGCTTGATCGCCTATTTTTTATTTATTTATTCTTCATTTTTTTAATAGATTAATAGGCTTATTTTTACATTTCAATTAGATTTTTTTACTTATTTTTTTTAGAATAATTTTTTTATAAAATATCTTTTAAACAAATTTTACTTAAAAAATAGAGCATATATTCACAAATAAATGTATAAAATAGAATCATCAACAAGTATCCTAAAACTATAGTTCAAGTATTAATCTCCAACCAAGTAAAATAAATATTTTGAATGCTTGATAACTAAGTTAGCGGGCTGACGAGCCAATCCGCCAGACTTAAGGCAGGACAGACTTAAAGCGGGGTGGGTTGAGCAGGTAGACGGACACAAAATTTAAACCAACCCCGTAATTTTTGGCGGGTGCACGAGTCGACCCGCCACGACCCATTTTGCCATCCATATATGCAAACATATAATGCTAAAATCAATAAGTGAAGCTGAAGTCGAAATATTGGTATAAGATGTTGCGTACCTCTTACTCTTATTCAAATGCTTTATATAGCTATTCTTCGAAGACCATATGATATTTTTAAGGATGTTCATAGGAACGACCCGATCCGCGAACTCATTCATCCAATCCAAGTCAACTCTTATTTTTACTCAATTCAATTATGTACGGGTCAAACCCAAACCAATCCATTCAAACTCATTGGTATTTGATTTGAGTAACATGTATAAAGTTTTAAATGCACGAATTAACAAATCCAACACATTGATATGTCACATTATTTTTATTTTATTTTATTTATAAATTATCTAGCATAATTCTTACAATGCATATATATTTTTGATATAGTTATATTTGACTTAATTGCAATTTTGATCCTTCTATTTTGTCTTTATTTATTTATTTTGGTGTCCTCATTTTAAAAAACACGATTTTGGTTCCTTTTTTAAATTTTGTGTTGGATTTTAGTCTCTTTTTGAGGACTAAAATCCAACACAAAAACTTAAAAAAGAGACAAAAATTGTGATAAATGAGGGATAAAAAAAAGTAAAATAGGGGGACCAAAGTTGTAATTAAACCATTATAGTTTTTATTAATTGTAAAATTTTAAGTCTAAATCAAATTTGGATGAATTTTTTTTACTCAAAGAGAGATATATCTTATATTTTCAATTATACTTTATATCATTTGTATATTTTTTGACTTTATCTGAATCATAAAAGTGTTTTTAAGTATTAAACGATAACATTTATTTTAATTAAATACTTCTAAAATTTTATGATTTTTTAAATATTTTTATAAAATAAATGTGTTAATTGATATTTTATTTAAAATTTAAAAATTATATTTAATGAATGATCTACAAGCTCAAACCAACTCAACTCATTGATGAGTGAGTTGGTTTGATTCGAGTTTAATCTTAGAAGTATGAGTTGAACACTAACATAAACTAAAGATTATTGATTGAGTTGGATATTAAATTTAATCAAATTAGACTCAACCCACGAACATCTATAAATATTTATGACCATTGAAGACGTCTAAAATTGTCATATGGTTTCTTCTATAGTCGCATATAGTTTTAAGTTCCGTCGAGCATTCATAAAATGTATTTTTTTAATTTAATTTTGGTTTGATTTTTATTAAATATACTATGTTTAGTTTTTTATATTATATCCTATTTATTTTAAATATTTTAAATTATTTCAATTTTATTTTATTTATTTTAGATATTATCATCTCCAATGTTTAACTTTAATTTTAATTAATTTATATTATTATATATTGTAATTTTTTTGGCAATTCAAATTGTTTTTGAATTAAGGTTGAGATTAAATATACTATTCTGATTGTTATTATGTTTACCATCGATCTTGTTGTTGTATTAAGTATAACAAAATTTTAAAATATTTATTTTATTAACTTGTCAACTTTTAATTGTATATAACTTAAAATTATTAAAATCAGATAGATCAATTACATGAGATCAATTGATTTCCTTAATGGGCCTCTCAAACTTGCTATTGAAGGCCAAAAAAAAAACTCAAGAGAGACATTCTACATCTTATTCGATGTGGTGCTAATCTGTGCACCATCTTTTCACTTAGAGATAAAGATCACCTTGCTTTAAACTTTTTTTTCTATAAATTAAATTTTAGTAATCACTTTTATTTTTATTGTTTAGTTCTACGTGTGTATGATTTGTTGACATTATATTCATATAGTTTTGTTTTCTTTAAAATGGTGTACTAAAAATATTTGTAGATTATGCATATACTATTATTAGCTATTTGTTATTTTATATATTATGTTAAAAAATAAAATTAACTATTTATATTATTATATATATTATAAATTAATAAAAATAATTTAGTCTTTTTATTATTATCTAATATTTAGGATAGAAGTTCATTTGGGTTCTGAGTTTGAATTTTAAATTCTTAGAAAAATAGTAATGATAAGTGGAAAAGATGATCATCTCCGGTCTATTAGTGTTCTGGACAAAATTATGATTATTGGAGTTATGTAATGAATGAAAAATTGAAAGGAAAAATGATATGGAGATATGTTTATGGAACTTCTAAAAAAGATGAATTCAATAGGTGCGCAACTAGCAAAATATGATAATGTAAGGAGGTTTGAGATCATTTGAAACGTTTGTATAATCAGTCTAATTTTGCAAAATTGTGCTAGTTGGAGAATTAGGGCTCTTAAACAAAACTATGAGACCATTAAAGAATTTTAGTCGGTCATGATTGATTTATGAGATCAATTGGCTCTTATGGAATCAACATAATTAGAAAATTGTCAAAGCGTACATCGAGCAAAGAAAAAAATAGTGTCTTGTTCAATTTCTGATGACTCTTCGGGATAATTTTGAGAGTCTTCGTGAAAGTATTCTACGTCTTATTCCTCTTTCCAATGTTAGTTCGGTTGTTAATGAGTTATTGGCATAAGAAATTAGATTTAAGACTCACTCTAATATGATCCAAAATAAAAGAGTTCTCTACACTCCTTCATTCGTTTTTGCTGCTCCTATTCACAAAAAAAAAATCAAGGTATAATTGGACTTGGTATTGATGAATGTGCTTTTTGTAGGTAGAAAGTACATTGGAAAACTTAGGGCCTGTTTGAAATGCATCTTAAAAACTCTTTTTTAGTTTTTGAAAATTTAAAATTTAAAAACTTGTTTGAATATAATGTTTTGCAAAAGTGTTTTTAAAAACTCTTTTCTATTTTTTAGTTTTTAAAAGCAAAAAAGTGAAACAGTTTAGTTGTGTTTTGTTTCTTACTTTTTAGTTTTTAGTATTATAAAACTTGAAGAAAAAACATAAAAATTTATAATTTTCATTAATAGCATTAACGTAATTTTAATAATTTTTATATTTTAAAAATAAAATAGAAAAACGTATTTAAAAGAGTATGTTATTTCTTTTATTTATGCTCTTTTTATGTATAAGTAACCTTTTCAAATATGTTTATTTATTTTACTTAATTTTTTGTGTTTCTTAATTATTTTCACTATATATATATTTTTTATATTAAACTTGGAATCCCATTTTTTACTTGTTTTTTTCTTATTATTATTACAAACAAGTGTTATATGATTTGTAAAATTAAAAATTGATTTAAGCCAATTATTTGTATTCGACCAAATATCAATTAATTTTCTTAAGTTTGTAATATTTTATACCATAAAATAGATTTTAAAGTAAATAATAAAATATGCATTTTTATTCTCTTCTTAAAATACTATTAAAAGATTAGATTATCAAACAAGTTTTTTCATTTTCATATTTTCAAAACAGTTTTTAAAAATTAGTTTATCAAACAAATTTTTTGTTAAATTTCTTCTTAAAAATAGTTTTTTAAAATAGATTTGAAAAACAAACTTTAAGAACTAAAATTGGAAATAGTTTCAAACAAGCTCTTAGTGTCGCGAATTTTTTGAGAACAAATAATTAAAAAAAAATCCATTATTCAATGTTGTTGTAGATTCTCCTACTACCGTTTGTTTTGTATCAGATTATGTATGTCCATCTCAAACCGCTTCTCAAATATTTGATATTGCAGAGCAACTCCAAACAATTCTTGCCATTCAGCCATGCAACATCCATGCCTCCTCTACTAAAGGTTTGAATTCTTCTTGTCTATCATGTATGTGTCCCTCCATATGGATCATTGATTTTGGGACAACACATCATATGTCATATGATGATAAATTATTTGTTTATTTAAATCCTTTTTCATCTATGTCAGTTATGATTGATGATGATAAACTTATGCCATTATCAAGCATTGGTCATGTCTCTACGACTAATATGTCACTTTCTAATGTTTATTATATTCCTGGTCTTACTTTGAGTCTTGCTTATGTTAGTCAATTATGTTATTGTGGTTATTCTGTTACATTTTCTTTCACTTCTTGTTATGTACCAGATCCACATTCTAGAAGGCTGATTGGGAAAAGCTATAGGCATAAGGACTTTATATTTTGGATGAGTTGAAAGTGTCAGATATTACAGCATCAACTTATACTTCTATTGCTGATTTATTAGCTTCTTTTCATTTGAATTCTGTCTTTTAGTTTTTATTTATGGCATTCCCGTCTATGACATATATCTGCTTTTAGATTAAAGTAATTGGCTTCTGATGTAGCTTTAGGAAAGTTACAAACCAATGATATTTCTGATTGTTGTGATTGTAAACTTGGAAAACTTTCAGCTTTACCCTTTAATAAAAGTATTTCTATTTCATATGCACCATTTAACTTAGTTCACTATGATGTATGAGATCCATCACCAGTTATTACCAAAGGTTGATCTAGATATTATATTTTGTTTATTGATGACTATACTCGTTATTGTTAGGTTTACCTTATGAAAAATCATTATGAATTTTTTGATATTTATCATATGTTATAAAGTGTTTATAATGCAGTTTTAAAGTGTTTATGTTATGATTTAGGTGGTGAATATACCTCTAATAAATTTTTTGAATTACTTGCATATGATACTATTTATCAAATATCTTATACTGATACTCCTCAACTGAATGAAGTTTCTGAAAGAAAATATAGTGACATTGTTGAGACTGTTTGTTCCCCTTTATTGTTTGCTTCAGTTCCTAATGAGTTTTGGGGTGAAGCAATTCTTAGTGATGCTCATGCTATTAACAAAATCTCATAGTTTTTCACATAAGCTTTGTCTCTTTTTGAAAAATTGTATAATTTTATCCCTGGTTATTCTTCTTTGAAACTCTTTGACTCTACTTGCTTTGTTCTCCGTCCACAAGTAGAATGTAGTAAGTAATCTTCTCATTCTGCCATATGAGTTTTTCTTGGTTATGGGGATGGTCAAAAGGGCTATCATTGTTATGATCCTCAATCAAGAAAATTTTATGTTTATTGTCATGTTGTATTTATTGAACACATTCCTTTTTTTCTCTATTTCTTTTGATTCTCATATTACTAGTAGTTCAGAACTCGCCCATATTGATCTTTTTGGTCTTGATGATAATATTTCCAGTGATTGTAATTTTGAGGACTGCAGGTCTAATACAACTTCTAATCTTGATATTGACATCCATCTTGTCCTCACGACTTCCCAACAACCTCCCACGACTATTGATCATATTTCTCCCCCCTCATTATCTATCTCATGATCGTAAGTTTACTCAGTTACTTGATTTTATCAATTTCACTTACTCCGCTTCTTTATCTTCTTTTTTAGTCTCTATTCACACTTTTCTAAACCTTCTTCTTATAAAGAGGCTATACTTGACCCTTTTTGGCAGCAAACTAAGACAAAAGAACTCCATGCTCTCCACAAGATAAATACTTGGGAGTTAGTAGGTATTCCTCTTGGAAAATGGGCTATTAAATATTGTTGGGTATACAAAATCAAATTGATGAGCGCTACAAAGAACATCTTGTTGCTAAGAGATTCTCTCAATAATGGATTATGAAGAAACCTTTGCTCCAGTGGTCAAGATGACCACTATTCGCACTCTTATGGCAGTTTCATCAGTTTATCAATGGCATATTTCTCAAATGGATGTTAAAGTTGCTATATTTTACCTCCTCTAGGTGTTTCTCATAATCATGGGGAAGTGCGTAAGTTGAAGAAGACTATATATCGTTTGAATCAAGCTCCACATACTTGGTTTGAGAAGTTTACCATTATTATTAGATGTCTTGGTTTCCACTATAGTGATCATGATTCAACATTATTTATCAGTACCACCTCTCATGGTCTTATTTAACTTTCATTATATTCTGATGATATGATAATTATATGTGATGATGTTAAAGAGATTGATGATTTGAAATTACAATTCGGAAAATAGATTGAGATGAAGGATTTAGGCACACTTCGCAATTTCTGGGGGATTGAAGTTTCCTACTCTCCTAAAAGATACCTTCCTTCTCTATCTAAGTATATTGTCAACATCCTTGAACAAGCTCGACTTTCTAATGCTTGAGAAGCAAATATTAATCTTGAATTTAATGTGAAATATGCTCCCTCTGATGGTGTTACTCCAGATCCCACATTGTATCGCACTTTAGTTGTCAAATCTGATATTGATTATGTTGTTTAAGTTGTAAGATATTTTATGTCTCTTCCACTACAGTACATTGGGCAATTGTTTTTCACATTCTTTGTTATTTTTTAGAAACTCAGTTTCAGAGTCTTTTATTTTTCTCATCATCCTCATTGGAGTTACATGCTTATTCTGACGTTGATTGAGCCGATGATTCTACAAATCGTAAGTCCATCATAGTCAAATGTCGATACCAATATAGTGTTTATGTTAAAGCACAAATTATGGTAGATTTATACCACGACGACCACAATCAATCTCGCGACACCTGATCTGACCAAAATCAAGAAAGCCTTACACGGCCGCGACCGTTTCTAAAAACCCTCCCTAAAAATACTGTTTTTGAAGTAAAATATCATAATCATGGTATTTTGTGTCACTGCAGATTATAGGAGTAACTATTTAGCTTCGGAGAGAATAGTGCAGTTTCTGTTACTTGTTTACCAGACAAGCCCTCAATAACTATCATATTAATCAATATTAGTCTACATATACATGGAACAAAGTTATTACTGTGGGTTTATTCATGAACAAAGGAAACATTCGTATAGATTGAGTAGATATTGTATAGTTAGCACAAGAATTAATGTTTCCTAAGGTTTGAAGCTTTAAGACTAAGTGACTTACCATAAGGAAACATAACGTAGTTTCTTAGTTCATTTTGTGTCTCTGATTTGCAGACAATCAATGTAATAATAAGATCATTATGATTTCTCAATCATGTTTTGGTATTAATTAATTAAAAATTTAATTTCGTGATGGGGATTATATGGTATAATAAAGTAGTATTTTTGTTTTTGAATTTAAGTTGTCTGTTACGTTATAGTAATATAATTTCATATCCCATGTGCTTGTTCCTGTCAACATGTTTGTAAAAATGAATTAATAATGTCATGTGTCCTGACACAGAGGTTAGAGTAAGAACATGTTTTTAAATTCTGGCATTGACTATGTTAGTTGATGATATGGTAAATTATTAATAATTAATAGTATTGAATTTGTTTCCAAATAAAAAAAAAATCCATTTTTGAGTTCAAAAATAAGTAATATTTGTGAAGTATAAAATTAGATTTGAATTCAAAAATATACAATATTTGTGAAATGCTGCGTATAAATTGAGAATTTCAAATTCATAAAAATACAATAGAAAAGTATATCATCTTTATACAAAATTCTGAATTTTATCTTCTTTATTCGAGTTTTCACCGATTTTGTGAAAACTCGAATGTAGGTTGAATTATCCTGGATATTCTTGCGTACAAACTCTAACACGATTTGAGAGTACTTGAAATATTATAAGGAAAGTGATCCCGTTCACGATTTCAGTATTGGTTCATTGATTTAAATTAATTTTTCTAACAATCTTTTAGTATAATAAATACTGGCAAACCGAGATTTTAGTTTCAAGTATCAAAGAGAGGAACTCAAGACAAAACATAAGAAGAATCAATATTATGGATTCAGGTACGTTTTATTGTTTGTCATATAAATTAGATTATTGTGAAAAATCATAATATCAAGATCTTAAATAAAATTTATCCTAAAAATCGGTCTAATTGCATGATATTATGATTTTCTAATATTAGTTAATTTATATGATAGAATTTGAAGTAAAATAAAATAAAAATTATTTTATATTGTATTACGGTATGCTTTTGATCAGGATAAAAATGCATCACAATATCTTCTCTAGTAAAATTATTGTTGAATTATAATTCATTGTGTCGAAGCAGGTTGCTCGACAGAATAAAGAAGTGTCGAACCACCTAGTGTGTTGAGTTGTGTCAGTGTGTTGAAGTGTCGAAGCATGTTGTTTCACACATGATTTTAAGTTAGGCCTATTTTAGTAGTGTTATCTATTTTGGGCTTTTATAGTTTTGGGTTTTGCCTTGAGGTCCAAGTTAACCTAAATCTATAAATAGAGGGAGTAACCCTTATTTTTGTAATAAAGTGAATAGTGTATTCATAATATTTGTAATTCACAGTATTTTACAGTTGCAAAGTGAATAAAAAGTTTTCCACAGATTGTGGGCAGAGAGAGACTCTGCAAAATTTAATTCTTCTTCTCCTTTATCGTTCTTTACTTTCTTTCTTTCTCCATTGTTCTTTTCTTTTATTGTCATTGTATGGGTGATAACAATCTTGTTCATCAAGATTGATTGAAATTCTCCATAGGTTTTGGGGGATTTCCAACATCTGGTATCAATAGCTCAAGTTTAATCGATTCGTGGGAAGAAAATCACCATGGTAACGAATCATCCAAACAGGCATTTTCCAGCAAATCTTCCGATTCTCAAGAGCAACAATTATGAGAATTGATGCAAGAAGATAAATGTTATGTTCTGTTATCAAGATCTTTGGGATCTTGTGAAGGAAGGAGTAGCAACGCTTGCAAAAGACGCGACAAATCAAGAAAATGTTGCACATAAAGAATTGAAGAAGAAATATTATAAAACTCTCTTTATAATCCATCAATATGTTGATGCAGATAACTTTGAAAAGGTTAGTGATGCAGAGTTAGCAAAAGAAGCATGGGAAATTCTGGAGAAATCGTTTGGAGGCGCGAAGAAGGTGAAAGAGGCGAGGTTACAAACTCACAAAAGAACGTATGAATTGCTTTAGATGGAAGACAATGAAAATTGATTTGTTCACCAAGGTTACGAAACTGGTGAATCAAATGAAGGTATGTGGAGAAGTGTTGACATCAAGATATGTTGTTGGAAAGATCTTGAGGTCGTTAACTCCAAAGTTCGACCTCGTGGTAGTAGCCATAGAAGAGTCGAAAGATTTGTCAAAGCTGACAAAGGAAGAACTTCAAGGGACGCTTGAATCTCATGAACAAAGAATGGATGAAAGACCGGAAGGAAAGTCGAAGAGTGATATGGCTTTGCAGAAGCAATCAGCAAAAGAAAGAAAAAAGGCAAAGGAAGCTTGAATGGAAACAAAGACAGAGGAGGCTACAATAATTTGACTGGTCGAAATTAGCAAGAAGGAAACCGGTCGAATTAGAGAAAACCCTGGAATCAAGGCAACCAAAGAGGTGGTGTTGCAGGTAGAGGAAGAGGTGGTGGTCAAAATCCAGACAAGAGTCACATTCAGTGTTACAATTGTCAGAAGTATGGTAATTATTCTAATGATTTTTCCAAATAGTGGAAGAATCAAGAAACTTATGCAAAGCTGGCGAAACATGAAGAAGAAGAGATGTCGCTGATGGTTACAACAAGAGATGAAGAGAGATTCAAGGACTAGTGGTACTTGAAATCATGATGCTCATCACACATGTCTGGAAGGAAAGATTGGTTTTTCAACATAAATCCCTCAATGAAGAACATGGTGAAATTTTCAAATGACAACACTCTAGCAGCTGAAGGTGTTGGTGATGTTCTGATTAGGAGGAAAGATGGCAAGAGGTCAGTAATTTCAAATGTGTTGTGCATACTAGGCATGAAGAGCAATTTGTTCAGCATATGGTAGTTAGTCGAAAAGAACTATAAAGTGTCGATCAAAGACAATATGATGAGAGTTCTCAACTCAAATGGAAGGTTGATCTTGAAGGCTCCAATGTCTCAAAATAAAACCTTCAAGATTGAACTAAATGTGGTGGAGCATAAGTGCCTTGCAATAGCAACCAACATAGATGAATGGATATAGCATTATAGACTTGGCCATCTCAATTTCAAAGACACCAGAGATTTGAAGAGAAGAAATATGGTTTCAGGATTACCAGAAATTTCAACATTCCAAATGAAGTGTGTTAAGAATGTGTGCAGGCGAAGCAACATAAGAACAACTTCACTAAGGTTGCAGGAAGCAGGTCGAAGGCAATTCTTGAAGTCATATACTCTTATGTATGTGGTCCTCTCCAGGTGGATTCGATTGGAGGTAACAAATACTTTGTTACATTCATAGATGATTTCAGTCGAAAACTGTGGTTTTCCATGATCAAGAAGAAAAGTGAAGTGACCGAGGTATTTGTCAAGTTTAAATCTATGGTCGAAAGACAGAGCGGTCGAAAGATCATGATTTTGAGGACTGATAGTGGTGAAGAATATGTGTCGAAAGACTTCGATGCATTATGTGTGAAAGAAGGGATTGTGCATGAGGTGGTGCCACCTTACACTCCACAGCAGAATGCAGTCGTAGAAAGGAAGAATAGAACCATTATGAATATGGTTAGAAGTATGTTGAAAGGCAAGCATCTACCCAAAAAATTATGGGGAGAAGCTATGTCGACTGCGACATATATTCTGAACAGATGTCCGAAGAAGAAGCTAGAAGGAGTCACGCCAGAAGAATGTTGGTTTGGTGTCAAGCCTAGCTTGAGTCATCTGAAAGTGTTTGGATCTATAACACATAAACATGTGCCAGATTAGTTGAGAAGAAAACTTGATGACAAGTCGAATCAGATGATCTTGATAGGATATCATTCGACTGGAGGATACAAGTTATTCGACCCAATGAATAAGCAAGTGGTGATTAGCAGGGACGTGATCATAAATGAGCTTAAGGAGTGGGATTGGACTAAGAATGTCAAGAAAGATTCAGTGAGAATCTTTTATGATGAACCAACTAGTGAAGTCTAAAGACAAGTTCGACAGGAAGAAGTTAGAGGTGAAGCAGGCCCAAGCAAACCTCAAAGAACAAGACACATGCCTGCAAGGTTGCAAGAATGTGTGATCACATCAGATGATGTGGTCAATGAAGAAGGTGAGCTGGTACATTATTCTTTTTATGCAGATGTCGAACCTGTCAATGCAACTGAGGCATTGAAAGATTCAAAGTGGATGAAAGCAATTGATGAAGAGCTAAAGTCAACAACATTTGGTCACTTGTCGAATTGCCCTAAGAAAAGAAGGAAATCTATGTGAAGTGGGTATACAAGGTGAATTTGAATCCAAAAGGAGAAGTGACTCGACACAAGGCAAGGCTTGTGGCGAAAGGATTTCTTCATAAAGAAGGAATCGACTTCAATGAGGTTTTTGCACCTGTTGCTAGGATTGAAACAATCAGGTTGGTTGTTGGTCTAGCAAGCATGAATAACTGGCAGATGCGTCAGATGGATGTGAAATATGCATTCCTTAATCACCCAAAAAAGTTTATGTTGCACAACCATCTGGGTTTGTGAAACAAGACGAAGAAAGAAAGGTGTACAAGCTACATAAAGCCCTGTACGGACTTTAAAAAGCTCCAAGAACTTGGAATAAGAAGATAGATGGCTTTCTAAGGGAAAAGGAATTTGTGAAGTACAAATAGGAACATGGAGTATATGTAAAAAGAAGCGAGACTGAATTGATTATACTATGTCTCTATGTCGATGACTTGTTGATAATAGGAGCTTCCAAGAAGAAGATCGAAGACTTCAAAGGTGATCTCAATAAGGAATTCAAAATGTCAAATCTGGGTGATATTTCATATTTCCTTGGCATCGAATTCTACAAGAGTGATAGAGGTTTGATGATGCATCAAAGAAGGTATGCAAACGAAATACTCAAGAGATTTGAGATGCAAGATTGCAACCAACTTCGACTCCAGCTGAGCCCAAATTACAACTATCGAAAGATTCAGATGAAGATGATGTCGACCCAACCCAATATAGAAGACTTATTGGGTCATTTCGATACCTTTGTCATACAAGGCCTGACTTAGCGTACAATGTAGGTATGGTGAATAAATTCATGCAGAAGCCAAAGGTATCACATCTAGCAGCGACGAAGAGGATACTAAGGTATCTAAAAAGAACTCTCGACTATGACATTTTGTTTCCTGCAGCTGATGAAGGAAAAGAATGCAAACTAGTGGGATACACCGACTTAAGTTGGTGTAGTGATGCTGAGGATCGAAAATCCACAACAGGTTATGTGTTTATGCTAGGTGGTGCACTAGTTGCTTGGAGTTCGAGAAAGGAGCCAGTAGTGGCATTATCGTCATGCGAAGCAGAATACGTAGCTACTTATCTTTGTGAATGCCAAACAACGTGGATGGTGAATCTGGTCGAAGAGATAACAATAAAGAGTCATGGTCAAAGAAATCACATAAAAATGAGGTTCCATTATCTTCGAGAGCAGGTAGCAGATGGGAAGATGAATATGAAACACTACAGAACTGAGAATCAGATTGCAAACATCATGACGAAAGTAGTGCAAGTCGAAGTGTTCAGAAGACTAAGAGCTATGATGAATGTAGATATATTAGACACAATGAATTAGGTGGTGTGTTGAATTGTAATTCTTTGTGTCGAAGCAGGTTACTCGACAGAATAAGAAAGTGTCGAACCACCTAGTGTGTTGAGTTGTGTTAGTGTGTCGAAGCATGTTGTTTCACACAAGATTTCGACTTAGGCCTATTTTAGTAGTGTTAACTATTTTGGACTTTTATAGTTTTGCGATTTGGCTTGAGTAACCCTTATTTTTGTAACGAAGTGAATAGAGTATTCATAACATTTGTAATTCACAGTATTTTGCAATTGTAAAGTGAATAAGAAGTTTTCCACGGTTTGTGGGTAAAGAGAAACTCTGTAAAATTTAATTCTTCTTCTCCTTCATCGTTTTTTACTTTCTTTTTTTCTCCATTGTTTTTTTCTTTTATTGTCATTGTGTGGATGACAACAATCTTATTCATCAAGATTAATTGAAATTCTTCATAGATTTTGAGAATTTCCAACAATTATACATATATGTTTATATATTTTACTTTAACAAACAACGAAACCTTTATACGAAAGGGATATGTATTAATTTTATTTTTATCATTTTAACTTAAGTGATATGTTGCAAGTCCATAAATTATTCACATAATTGAAAAACTTTTAGACATATAAACACATACATATATTGTCAGGATCCATATTAATATCATTTAGTATATACATGCATATAGAAAAGTTCAGGCATATTTTTTTTGAACGATACTGTACAATCAGTAAATGACTGTCTAAAATATATATATTAATCATTCTTAATCAAATCAAAATTAGGGAAATTACATTCATCCCATTGTTTTAATAATGTATCATGAAAGCACGTTTTTAAAAGAAAGTTTCACATAAACATTGTGTTGATATATATATATATATATATATATATATATATATATATATATATATATATATATATATATATATATATATATATATATATATATATATATATATATATATATATATATATATATATATATATATATATATATATATATATATATATATATATATATATATATATATATATATATATATATATATATATATTAATATATTTATTATAATTATGAGATAATATCAATTTATTTTATAATATAATTAATTATATTTTTCTTTTATATATAATTAATTTGATATTATAAGATTTTTTTAAATAATAAATAATTATTTTTTTGGAGTTATTATATTAGAAATTTATTAATTATCAAAGTGATTAAATTTATTAAATTTCATGAATTCAAATTATGTAATTGAGTTTTGATTTGGATTCTATAAGAATAACATGTTTGTGTTCAATGAGATTTGTTATTATAAAATATATAAAGATCATCCGAATATAGATTATGACTTATAAAAACTTCTGAATTTAGAGTTTAATGTAATTTTGAATCCCAAGATGTGAAATTTTGAGAACCTTATCACAGAGGATAAGAAATTTGAGATTTCCACAAAAGTAGAACCTTGTGAGGAAGGTTCTCCACGGATTTGTAAAACACAAATCGAAAGTTCGTCACAAATGAAGAATCTCGTAAGGAAGATTCTTCATGGATTGTTAAAAAACAATCCGAACTTAGAATAAGCAAGAGAGTCTGAAAGTCTAAGGATCTAGGACTGAACAAAATTGATAGTCAATTTATTTCTTTTATCTAATAGAAGGAAATAGTAAGAATTTTGTTTGTAAGATTCCTATTACTCTTCAAGTGGAAGATAATCCTAAGACTTATAAGGAAATAATAACTTCAATGGACTCCTATTGTTTAGCAGGAAATATTTGAAGGTGTGAAAAACACAAGAAAAAGGGGGTTTGAATTGGGTTTTACACAAGCAGATTTTACACAATGAATTACAAACACTTAAAGAAACACTTTGTACAAAATTGATAGATTTTCACAAAGAAATAGACTTGTCAAATTGTTGTAGCGCTTCAACATTCAACATTTTCCATGTCCCGTTTATATAGCATAAGAAAAGAGACCGTTGGAGGGAAAAATGGGGAAACCAAATAGAGTGGATGTCTATTGTTGGATATGTGAAAGGAGTGATACTGCGTATCATCCTTCACCCACAAATTCAGTGACAGGTGTGATGAATAGTACATTCCTTGCCCACGATATTAGGTTGTGGAAAGAATATTTGGTTTGTACTATGTACTATTTGATCACGTACCCATTTGATCTTATCTTCAAGTTCATCGGCTTATGATAAAAGTTGATGAAACATGAAATGAAGAAACATACAGCTGGATTCAGAAACTTCAGAATCCTCAGTTAGAACCTTGACAGCATCAGCAGTCTGGCTTGAGATCTTAAGTATCTTCATAATCTTTAGAATCTTCAGAGTCTTTAAAATCTACAGTCAGAACCTTGATAACCTCAACGTCTGGCTTGATATCTTCAAAATCTTCAGCTTAGTAACAAAACTTCAGAAGCTTATCATTCTTCAGAAGTTTGACTTATCAGAGTCACGTCTAGAAGCAGGAGTGGAGAGAATGTTGCAGCAGCAATCTATCCTCTCTTCATAAATTTCTTAGGAGTGAATCTGCACAGAAGCAGAAAGAACATTGTAGTAACAACTTGATATCTTTCAGAACTTCTCATGATTAGTGCGAAAGCGGAATTTGGAACACAATATTTAGAAATTGATGATGTTGCGCGTCATATACTAAAAAACAGAACTGACTATTAAAGCCACACAATAATAAACCGTTAGGGTACCAATATTGTTCTCACACAAATACAACATTGTTATCATCAAAACTCAAGGTAAATGCAGAACCAAATCTTGTCCTAACAATCTCCTCCTTTTTGATGATGACAAAACATGTATTTTGATGAATAATTTTATACAGAGTAATCACATAAGGATACATCTTACAGAAGCACAAAGCCCCCCCTGAGATGTATAGTCCTAAAAAGATAAAATCAGAATGAAAGGTCACTCTCCTGATTAACCTTTTTGAAGTACCATAATGATCTTCCATCCGAATTTGGTTTATCTTCAAAAGTTGCTTGAACTTATCTAGAGCACTAATTGTCAAGCTCAACATTCTGATGAACTTCACTTTAGAAGCTTGGTTGAATTATTTTAAAGAAGCTTCAGAGCCTGATTCTCTTTGAAATTCTCTTTAAGAGCCTGGTTACTTTTGACAAAATCTCTTTGAAAAGAGCTTTCAGAACCTGGTTAAGGATTCTTCTTAAAAGGTTGATTGCCAAGTCTAATTACCATGGAGTTTACACTTCCTCATAACTTGATGCCAAATTTTCAATTGTTCAGATCTTGATGCCAAGTTTAGAGCCATGTTTTCATATACTTGAAGACTTGATGCTTGATTCTGATTCCTGATTGACATCTTTCTCAAACATCAGTGTGAAAGTTTCAGATTCAGATAGTAGACCATTTCTTCAGAAACCGGTAACTTACATTCTGATCTTCAAAACTTCAAGAGCTTCTGTTGTTTTAAACTTATCTTCAAAACAACTAATAAACTATTCTTCGAAGTAGTTGTTATCAGAAACATTAAAAAATGTTTGGGTTCTTATTTAAGAATATAGGTATATCAAAATCAATTACGGTTCTTCCTCTTAAATACGTTTCTCCCCCTTTGTCATCATTCAAAAAAACAAAGATAAAATGTAAAGAATATATTAGAAAGAAACATAATAGGATTTTCATTAAACATGCCAGAAGGCAGAAATGATACAATCACGATTACAAAAACGGAAATACTTAAAAACATAATAGAAATACAAATAATACTTAAACAACATAAAACACACACACTCTTAGACAAAATAAGGACACACACGTGCAAAATCTATTTTGAAAACTAAGTGTAAGACCCTAATTTTGACCCTAAGATCCCTCATGGCATCATATCGTTGCACATTGCATTTGCCTCAAGGATCATAGCATCTTGGCTCCTTACCCTAGGGTGGGACTTATGTGAGTTGGTCTGATACCACCAAGCATGCTTGAGTTGTATATTATTGCTTTTCTCATTTTGTTTACTAACCAAAAGCACAAAAATATGTCACTAACATCTTTTATTTTGTAGCTTGAGCAATCATAAGATCCAAGGCTCTTAGGAGGCCCCTATGCTCAAAGAATGGCCAGATGAAGGTGAAAGCAAGCATGAAAATGGTTCACAAGGCTCTCAATCATCATATATGCCTCCCAAGTATCTCAATTTGTCAATTTGATCAAAGCAAACCAAGGGGCTTGAGGATTGTTTCCCAAGGAAACCCTAATTCATCTGTGCATCAACTGTGCTTTGCCCTTGAAGCAACCTCAACCCATGATCAAATACAATCAAGGGAAGTTATTTCATTCATCATTTCATGCATATTTGAGCTTATGTGAGAGTCCTCAATCATCAATTCATTAAGATTTGAAGTTTGGACTTGAGAAGTTGATCAGTCAATTCATCTGACTATTTCGAAATCCACTGAGGCCTAACTTTTGATGTGTTTGTCAAATGAAAATTAACCCAAGATAAAAAATGTTATTGAGAACCATATGAACAACTTTCATGTTCATAAAATATTGATTTGAAGCTTGGAAGGTCATCATCCATTTCAAAACATTATAGGTCATTTTAACTAGAACCCTAATTTTGGGTCAACTTCCCAAAGACATACTCACTCATTTTTCATGATTTTTAGGTGGTATCAAATGCATTGGAAATTTTAAGATGTCTACTTAATTTTTTATGTTGAACAAATTTTCATAATCCTAAAAGAAACACATGTGATAATGCAAAACATTATAGGTCACTTTGGACCAAAGTCATTGAAATGTGAAAAAGTCCAACTTCAAGTGCCCATAACGTTCTCATCAAAAATCCAAATGATGCAAAATTTAAGTACAAATTGATTTTCTTGAAAATATATACAACTTTGATGTTGAAAGTTTTGTCATTTAAGGCTTTCATCATTGAAACAGAAGGGCTTGAAGTTGGTCCATTTTGGAAAATTTCACATGCACATGTTTTGCACCTTGAACTTTATGACCAATTTTCATTAATTTCCCAATTCCAAATGGATTTTTGTTCAACATGACAATTGTTCCTCATGTCAAGACCTTTCCAACCATTAACCACAAGGCCATGTTTCATTTTGGTAAGAGGCATTTTCGAAGAAGAGAAGGTTTATGTGCATTTTTGGAAACTATGTGAAATGTTCATGCACAATCCAATTCCATCATATTTGCACGTCCAAAATCATTATGCTGATGTTAAGCTTGCATTTCCAATTGCATTTGGGCCTTCCATGCGCCTGTACAGGCCCATGCATGGAGGCACTCACTTCATGCACACATGAAATTTCCATGACTTGCATTGCCTTTTGCTATAAATAGAGTTGCTTGGCTTCACCATTCATCAACCTCAAGGTGCCTTATATGCTGCAGAACTCAATCCAAACCTCACTGAAAAGGAATTTTGCTCTTTGACTTCAAATTTTCAGATCCAATTTTCAACTTCCTTGGTTGATTATTGGAATCTAATTCCTTAGCCTTGCTCTATCTCCATCTCAAGAACACACTGCAATCAAGAGTTGGAAGAGATCGTGCTTCATAGATCTGCATTTCAAAGGTGGATATTCAAACTTTTTCAATTCGAAACTCACTGATTATAGCTCATTTCTTGTGGTTATTGGCTCCTCTGAAGTCCTCTCATAAGAGACAATTGAATTGTGCATTTAATTTTGTAAATCCGTCAAGTTCAAATTGAACACCATTATTTTCCATCTCTGATTTCTCTTCCTATGAGGATCTAGAGTGAAAACCAATGGCATAGGGGTGATGTACATCACCCCAGCTTTCCAATGATATGAGGATCGCTCGTTTTCATTAAGTTTTGTTGACCTGCAACTTCCACCGGAATTCATGAGTTTGTCGGAGAAGACGGTGGTGTACACCACCGTCCCTTTTCCAGATTGATTATGGACCGTTTGATTGCATCTCCAGATCTAATCGTGGCCCTTAGTTGTTATGACCATTTTTAATGCTGTGTGTGTCTCATTGACTAATGTCTTTGGTGAACGCGCGCGTGAGAACTATTTGATGTGCCAGGTCATTTAATGAGATTAGATCTAACGCACCTTGTTTTTCCTATTTTCTGATTTTCCACTTTTATTTTGTTTATTTCCTTTTATTTCAAAAATTCATATCTCTTTCATTTTCTATCCAAAAAATATGGGACCAATTGCACTATTTCCCTTTTTAATTCTAGTTTCTGAAAATAATTTTTAATATTTTTTATTTTGTCATTTGATATTTTTTGTGAATTTTCTCTTTTCTGGTTATTTTTAATTCATTTTAAATAGTTTCCAATATTCAAAAAATACAAAAATATTTTCTTAACCTCTTTGAATGATGATGAATATATGAAAAATATTCTCATCAATTTATTAATTGATTTGAGATTTTAGTTCAATTAGGTTATTTTTTATTCATTTTTAATTGTTTAAAAATAGTTTCTAGTTTCTAAAAATGCTAAAAAAAATTGTCAAACTTTGTTTGACCTTGTTGAACTTAGGATGAACCATTTGGACTTTTCAAAGTTGATTTGAAATGGATTTGAAGTTTGACCTTTAATTGTTTATTTTAATTCAAGTATTAGTTTAATTTTCAAAAATACCAAAAATATTTTATTTGTTTCTTGACTTCTAAACTTTATCTTGCTTTTGTTTAATATTGTTTGACCTTGATTCCATTCATCTTTGGTCAATGTACTTTGCTTATTTCATTTGAAGTTCAATTTATGTACATTCTTATTCATCTTCTTCTTCTTCTTTTTTCTTTTTGATCAATGAGTTAAAGATTGGTGGTTAGCCTTGACATATGGGAGGCTTAACCTTCCTTGATTCAAATCTAATTCTTCTTGATCAAAGATCAAGTGAATGGCTTTGCATTAAGGATATGTTGCTTCTTGGTCAAGCAAAAAACCTAAATCAATACAAGATCATTCTTCTTTTCTTTTGGCATGGCAAGTCGTAGGAGCTTGGCTTACTAGTCAAGATCTCTAACTTGTGTTTGTTGCCTATAGTTTTATTGATCGGCCTCAGATAGGTGTGACTACTACATTAGTCCACTTACGATTGCTTAACATAGCGCTAAATTACCTTATGGCACACTAACACTAATATTGACCATTAACTTTTAATCCAAGTCATTTAATTCTTGCAATTTACTTTTATGCAATTTAATATCTTGTCCATTAATTCATTTGCTTTTGCCCTTTGCTCACTTGAGCTCATGTTTATGTTAATGCAATTTGCCTTTTGCTCACTTGAGCATATTATTGTGTATATACTATTGTGCTTGTTTTGTTTTGATTGTGTGAACCAAATGCAAATGGAAAAAAAAGGAATTAGACTTTAGGATATTCCCTATGCAAAATGGAGTCAAAGAGCAACTAGGCCTCATGCCTTTAGAATGCTAAAACAAAGAAGAAATAATGTCAAAGAGCAACTAGGCCTCATGCCTTTAAAATGCTTAATCTTGAAGATGAACTTGAAAGGATCCTAATTTCTAAACTCACTCTTGTCCATTCTTTGTTTGTATTGTAGAACTTTTTGATGTGTGTGTTCTTGTACTAGGGATCCCAAACTTGCCAAGTAGAAGAACCATTGTCATGATCATCTAAAGTGAGAGATACAAACGCCATTGGAAGATTCCTAGGAGCTTGATTGTTTGATTGATTGCTTGAGTTATTTGCTTATTGCTTGCTATCCCAAAGGAAAGGGATCAACTTGGATCATCACTATGATCTCAAGAAGGGAACTCCATTGTGGTTTTATTTCTCTTCCTTCATCCTTGCATGTTTAGGACTTAGCCATTCTTCTTCTTCCCTCCACTCTAACCCAAGCCAAACTTTTGTGCAAACAGTAACATTTGTTTTCAAATTAGAAACCTAAGCATTATGCTTTTGATTTTCCAAACTTCTTTATAACACTTATTTTGAATTGAATTCTAAGTCAAATTTGACCTTACTTTGTAAATACTTTTCATTGGTAAATACAACTCACTCAATTGTTTTTATGGTTTCAATGGTCACTTCTTGCCAAAGCCTTTCATAAACATTAGCTATTAGGTTTGAGTTATCTTAGTGGATGATATAATACTCACCTGTATCCTTAGTGATGGACAATAAGTCTTCCATGCTTATTATAGGGTTAACCCCTCACTAGCATGTTGAAGCTCTCCTCACATGGTGGATTTGTGGTTTTAGGTTGAGTTTTCTCCCTTGGATAACAAAAGACCTTAAGGCTTTTGGACCAATCAATTCACCAACCTCTTTTGAGTTTTTTACCTCGAACTACGAGGTTTTGATCCTAATCTTTTTTAAGATGGTGCATAGGCAATGGGTTTATCCATTCAAACACAAAATTGTAAATAATTTGTACATTCTTCTCTCATCTCCCCAATCATGTTTGCACAAATAATTTTGCACAAATACCAACCTACCTTACAACATTGTGAAAAGGGCTCCCTAGGAGTACCTAGGATGTTTTGGGTGCTTAAAACCTTCCCATTGCATAACCAACCCCCTTACCCAGATCTCTGACATTTTTATTAGTTTTTGGTTTGATAAAACTTCTCGGTTTTGTTCGCTTTCTAACCTTTCATTTGGATAAATAGAAGTGCGGTGGCGACTCGAATTGTATGATTTACTTTTGATTTAGTCAATAAATCTAAAGGTAACGAATACCCCGCTACAGAAAAGTGGCGACTCTGCTGGGGATGATTTGCCTAGTGGGTTTTGCCTACTTTTCACTTTTGTTGTATTGTGTTGTATAATATTTTTGTGACATATTTTTTGTGCAAATTTGGGATTACTGTATTGATTGTAATGTATGAATTGCTTGATATATTAATTACTTGTGTGCTTGGTGGTCTCTTGTGAGATGAGTTCTATACCCGAACTCGAGTGCACTTATGATAGGAGAATGGCATAGTCTTGTTGACTTTTGTGGAGTTATTCCTTAGCAAGTTGACTTGCAAGCCCATTCACTTGGTGGAGGTTATGTTGGGATCAATAATGTCACACGAGTAGTCGTGGTTAGGCATTACTCTTTCCAATATATGCCTTAGAAGCCAAGGACCTTAGTTTACCAAGCCCATCTTGGCCTATTTTTAGGACGTAGTGCGAAGGTCGTTCAAGTGTAAGATTTGATACGATTGTTACGTGATACTACACTCATAAGAGTTTCTCTTGAGAATATTTTTGGAATACGAGTAGTCGTTTATCCGATAATATCCGAAAGATGGGATGATGACTATGGGAACCCCTTGTAGAACATGATTGTCAGGTTTAACCATAGTACACTCCCTTTGGGTGGTTCTTAACTAAGACTCCATGCTCGTGACTCGCAACAAACCCTTGATTCATGGTTGATCCGTTCTTGTATATCCTTAATATCAATGGAACTTGGGTGTTGATAAGGTGTAAACCATAATCCACCAAAATGGATGATTGATATTAAGGATGACTTGATCCATCCCATGACCTTTGTGTGGTGTGATTTGCTTGATCCTTGAGTGTGATTGTTACATCCATGCATTCATGTATTCATACACATCCATATCATTAACAATGAGAAAATTTTCAAGAAACTTAAGAGGTCTATTTGCAAATTTTCAGACATGGATAAGCAAAGAAGGAATACAAAGAAGTATAGTTTCAGATAACCCGACTTGAAAGAGTTAAGGAGTTTGACATCCTACGTATTAGATCCCTTGGAGTTCAAGGCTCGTCATGGGAAGCTTCTGTCTATTCTTGCTACTCAGGTGGATGAAGGTCTGATGAGTGTATTGGTGCAGTTCTATGATCCCTTGTACCGTTGCTTCACATTTCCGGATTTCCAGCTTCTGCCTACGCTTGAGGAGTATGCCTATCTTGTGGGTATACCTATTCTAGATCAGTTGTCGTTTAGTGGCTTGGAGAGAGTTCCTACTTCTCAAGAGATTACTGATCTGTTGCATATAGATGAATCTATTGTGGGTGCTCATATGACTACCAAAGGTGGAATTCAAGGTCTCCCATCTGATTTCCTCATTACTCAAGCTACTTTGTATGGGAAGGTCATGAGTGAGGACGCCTTCGAGGCCATATTTGTACTTCTCATCTATGGGCTAGTGTTATTCCCCAACATCGACAAGTTTGTGGATGTGAACACCATTAGGATTTTCTCTACTCTTAATCTCGTTCCTACTCTGTTGGGTGACACTTATTTCTCTTTGCATATGAGGAATGCAAAGGGTGGTGGTACCATTGTATGCTGTTTGCCTATGTTGTACAAGTGGTTTATTTCGCACTTGCCACAGACGGTCGCCTTCAAGGAGAACAAAGGATGTCTACGGTGGTCCACGAGACTTATGTCTCTCACTAATGATGATATCTTTTGGTATAACCGTGTATATGATGGTGTGCAAATTATTGACTCTTGTGGTGAATTCTCCAATGTGCCTCTTCTTGGTACATGTGGTGGGATTAACTACAACCCTATTTTAGCACGTCGTCAGCTTGGGTTCCCCTTAAAGGATAAACCTAATAACATTTTGTTAGAAGGTGTGTTCTTTCAAGAGGGTAAAGATCTCCAAAACTTGAAGGGCAGGATGGTCCGTGCTTGGCGCAAGATTCATAGGAAGGGAAGGAAAGAGCTTGGTCCGAAGAATTGTATTGCTTTGGAACCCTATACCTCATGGGTGAGGAGGAGAGCTTATGAGTACCTTATGCCTTATGACTATCCAAGACCTTCATCTATGGTTATGGCTGGGTCTTCAACCCTCCCTGACCAAGGAGTAGAGGAGTTGAGAGATGAAGACTGTTCGCGTGCTTGGATCAGTGAACGAGAGGAGCTACTTCAGCAGCTTAGAGATAAGGATGCATTGATAGAGTTTCTTGAGCATCAGGTTATCGACGAGCCTGATGATGTGGTGACTTCTCTTCTTCCTCAGTCTTCCAGGTTTTGGAAGAGGAAGTACGATCGACTCGCCAAAGAGAAGGCAGATATGGAGGCAGCCTATGAGAGAGAGGTGAAGAGGCTTCGTGCAGCTTATCTTCCAGTCTTGAGAGCTTTGGACGATTGGTTCTAGGGTTCCATGGGATGCTCATTTTCCTTCTCTCTTGTATTGTATTTGGTTACCAAGATTGTACTTCTTTGGTGTGAAAATATTTCCCAAATATTATTGATATGATATTTCCATATATGTCTAAATGATTAATATTTCCAATATTTGCAAATAGGACTCTAAAGTTCCTCTGATTAAAAAAACAAATCATATGCACAAGCATTGCATGCATCATGTGCATAAGCAGGTTTTGCTCCAGGATTCTTGTTCAGTGGTCTAACTCTGTGTTCTTCATTTATTTTGAAGACAAGGTGACGCATCGGTACAACACCAGAGCCAACTCTTCAAAGCCGATGGATCACCTAGAACAAGAGAACAGGGAACTCAAGGAGGAAGTGACAAGATTGACTGCCCTGATGGAGTCTTCCTTGGCCGCCCAGAGCTAGTCGTCTCCAACGCCTTCAACTCCTCCCCAGAGGACAATCATTTTTGAGATTGCCTCTTCAACCGTGCCTGCTACTAGTGCCCATTTCACGCCTACTGCTATGCCAACCGAGTTTCCCTGGGGGATGCCTGCGAACTTTGTTCCTGAGGGTCTCGCCTCAATGTTTGCTGCTTTGCCGGCATCTAGCCCGATCCTTGTTGTGCCACCTCCGATCGTGCATACTATGCCGAGAGTAGATGACACCATTTATCACTCTGAGCCATCTGAGGGCCCAGACGTGTGTGAAAAGAAGGATGCTATGAACGATCAATTCCTTGAGCTTCGCAAGGAACTCAAAACTCTCAGAGGGTGTCGCAACCTGAAAAAAGGAAATGCGAAAAAACAACTGGCGAGAAAGAAATGACAGAAGAGTCGCCATAGTGCGTTATTTATCCCGAAGGAGGGGAAAGGAAACGCTCGAAGTAAACACGGAAAAAGGAAAGGAAAAGAAAAGGTCTCGCAACCAAATCTTGGGTTCGGGAGTCGATTATGCGAAGGGAAGGTATTAGCACCCCTACGCATCCGTAGTACTCTACGGGATCCACTTTTGTTGTTCTTGTCTAAAGGGTGTGGGTTTATCTAATGTACTATTTATTAAAAGAAGGGTTAAGAGAAAATGACTCGCACGGATGTCACATCCACTGCATACGTATCTCATTTGAATATGAGAATCAGAGTCTTCGTAGCTCGACTTCCTATGGGTTAGGGGAAGTGTGCTCGGTAAGACATCACGTCTTGTGCCTACATATCTCATCTGGAATGAGAATCAGAGCAAGCCGTAGTTCAGCTACCTACGGGTTAAGGGTTGTGTTTTGGGCGAACGACGTTACTACGCAATCTACCGGATGCTCGACCTTTGGAGACTTACTCGCCTGTAGTAGAAGGAGTAAATGTGTTCTTAGGAGAAGAAAAATCAATGAGTTGTTGGTGTTTTAGGGATGCTCATGCAAAAAGGCAGTCCTATACGAAGGAACCGCGCTACCTTGATTGACATGCAAACGAGAGACTATCTGAAGCCTAGCAATCCTATGGGGAGACGATCACACCACACAAAACATGTATCATAAAATAAACATACCAACGAGGGGGCTCAACCATACATGGGTAGGGCTTTAGTCAAGAGGGGTCATATCAACCTCGACAAACAAGTCATGGAAAGGTAATCAAATGGGCTCTTAACCACTGACATTGAGCGTCAGGGTGAGCAAATCAAAAGGGTAATGAGGATAAGACCTCATAGCTCTTAACCCTGGACAGGGTGAGCTCATGACAAAACGCGGGGATTCAGAAAGGTGGAACCCTCTCCACTGACCGACCGGACAAAAGATCTTGGGCTTTTGTTCTGAAGCATCGACACGTAGTGTGATCTTAAAGAACGACGCACTGAATAACGGAGGATTGACTACTAATCCCTTTTATCCGTCAATTGCCTCTTCAGAGGTCTTTAGCACTGGTGCCTCTTTTTGGAGGTCTTTGGGCACAAAAGTAAACACACAAAACATTGCCTCCTATCAAGGTCTTCCAGCTAAGAAAACAGTAAAATGCGGGAAAAATAAAGGGATTAAGAGATCTACCCCACGGATAAAGATCCGAAGTAACAGCAATTAGAGAAATAAGAAACCCGGAGATCCTTCAGGCTGGCATCATCCAAGAAAGTAAGTCAGTACAGGTAATCGGAATAAACCTCTAGGTGGTATCCCACAAATAAAGTGAGATGCCACGCAAGCTATCCCAGCAAGAGTACGTGAACCCTCACAAAACTCATCAAACAGGTTAGAGTAACAGGATGGAATCAGGAGAAAACAATGCCATGGCAAACACAAAACAGGTTAGAGCAAACAGAAAAGAAAATGCTGTTGCGATCGCTGCTCCGTCGCTTAGCGAAGGCTTAGCGAAGCCTCGCTACAGGCTCGCCTAGCGAAGGTGCTAGCGAACGCCTGCGGGTTCTGGATTTCCCATTGGTAACAGTTCGATCTCGGCAACCCAAACCTTACGGTATCCATCAGAAACGAAACGATTAAACATTCAAGGTATTGTTTGCACATTCATGCATATCTAAACCCGTGGGCGAAACCTCACGATGATACCTCATACATTCAGAGTATTCAAATTAAAAGCATAGAGTAATGGGTACAAGGGCAAACCTGATTGGAGAGATCGAGTGAAAATGAATTGCACCCTTGGGTTTGCAAAGCAAGGTTAGGGTTTGCGTGAGATGGAGGCGAAAAAGTGTGTGAGTCAGAGTGAACTTCTCAGAGCTGTCTGGAGGTTGCTGCAGATTAGTTTGTAGGTTTCTTTCTCTGCCTCCTTTTTTCTCTGTCTTTCTCCTCTGTCTCCAGGTCTTGTTCTACTGAAACTCTAGTATTTATAATCTGATTTCATGGCTTGGTGGGCTCAAAATGAGGGCAACTCAAGCCCAAAACTTTTCTGTTATATTCTGAAATGCGTGGTCTTCGCCTAGCGAAGGATTTGCTCGCCTAGCGAGCATGACAGTTCCTTTCGCTAAGCGAACCATGCTGCTCGTCTAGCGAGCAAGACAGCTCAGGAACAGATTTTTGCTCTTTCAAGATTAGCATTTTGAATGATGAATAGACCCCATTTGAACCTGTTGGAAGTAGCTCAAGTCTTTCCATTGTGTTGACTGATCACCCGGATAGAAACCACAAAGTGTCTTGGATGACGTTCAAGCTTCTTGGATCTGATTCTGATTGACATGATGAAATGCAATATGAAATCTCTAAATGACCTAAAAATGAATGCATGAATGAGGAGGGCAAATTTTGGGGTGTTATAGCTGCCCCTATTCAATCATCAGCTAACCCGAGCAGGATGAAAGCGAACAGCTTATCAGACAAACAGGGTGAGCTGTGATTGAATACCAAAGACAAGCCCGAAAATTTACGCTCTGAGGACACCGCAAAAATGCTGAAATACACCGTGCTGTTTATTTTTCTTCCGATCCTCTGGCTGAATCTGAATCAGTCTTCTGACTTAATATGGAGTTTCGATCCTCTGGTTGAATCTATACTCAATTTAGTCCTCTGGTTGGGTATTAATTTTGATCCTCGGGCTGGATATGATTTTGATCTTCTGGCTAGATCTACTTCGATCTTCTGGCTAGATCTACTTCGTTTCGATTCTCTGGCTGAATCTATTCTCTTTGATTCTCTGGCTGAATCTATTTCCGGTCTTCGGGCTAGACCTTCTTCGATCTTCTGGCTAGATCTACTTTGCTTCGATTCTCTGGCTGAATCTATTCTCGGTCTTCAGGCTAGACCTGACTTCGATCTTCTGGCTAGATCTTATGGCTAGATCTACTTCGATGCGATTCTCTGGCTGAATCTATTTTCGGTCTTCAGGCTAGACCTGACTTCAATCTTCTGGCTAGATCTGGATTGTTTTGATGATAAATTCCCATCATCAGGATCTCGCATCTGAGGCATGCGCTGGCTGACCCTCTTTCGAAATCTACACCCAATCTTCACGTTAGATATGCCGCTTCGAGAATATTCCACTTTTTTGGGCTTCGTACATATTCTCCAGGCTAGAACATGTTGTAACGACTCTTCAATTAGACTTTTGTTTTTAAATGCGATCCGCGGGCTGGATCTTCTTGTAGGTTGATTTTCTATTGAACTGTCAATCTACCCATCTGGCTGGCTTGCTGGGGAAATAACGCTTGTAGGCGACTCTCTGGCTGAATCTTCAACTTGAACCTTAGGCTGGCTCTCTAGAAAGCGATTCTCAGGCTGAATCTTCGAAATGACCCGCATGCTGGGTCACACACACACTCGATCCTCTGGCTGAATCTCATGACTTTGGTTGTAAAGTAATTCTTCAGTCTGCTTTGAAGAACCTGTTTATTCAGCTTATGTGTATGCTTGATATGATATGCATGCAAATGCAAATGTTATGCATGGTGTAAAAAGAAATCTGCTTGGGGAAGCAAATTTCGATAGGGAACGGATCGCTGTATCAATCCTTGAATGCTCTGTGGGGAATGATCCGTCTGCCGGGACCGGGGAGCCACCGAAAATAAATTGGCTTCTTTCTGGAAAGTTGACCTTGCTACAGGAGTATCAACTATGGGAACTTTGTTTGGTGAGGTCCTGTGAGGAGAGTCTGCGGGGAAAGCACTTCCTGGGGAAACGTCGTAGGAATCGAACTCTGCTGGGGATGTGAACTTGCTAATCGCTCTCAGGCTGAGGATCAAAACAAATCTGTTAAGAATAAATCTGCTGGGGAATGTGATGAACACTGGGGACACCACCCTCTTGTTTGTTGGGTATGCAACTTCTTCGCTGCTGCTGGGGATACAAGGTGCAACTCTATTGGGGGACGTACTCTGCTGAGGAGAGACTTTGTCAACTGCTTGGGGAAGAGGATTCATGACTTGACATCTGGTTCCTGTGACCTGCAAACACACACGTATGTCCCGGGGGAATTACTCGGTTTGAGTTCACCGTCCGGGATTAAGCACATTCGAAGCAATTTTAAATGTTTTCCTGTGCAAATCATCTGCAAAAGCCACCATTATGTTCAGATGCAATATATTTAATCAAGAATTCAGACATCTTTTGCAAACAAACTGATAAATGAAAAATAAAGAGGCTCTTTAACTGAATTATTCGACTTTTATTGGTTGAAAATTTTGTGCCAGGAATAGGCGAGTACATCAGGAAGCTGATCCCTGAAAAGAGGTGATCGCTATAAATTGAACAAAAGAAACTATCCTAATGGCAATGTGGATACGGGGTCCCACTGAGTTTCGACTCTGCTATGGCTCGTATGACCTCAAGACGCTCTGCTCATCTTGCTTTCTGAAGTGGATGATTGGTCGATCTTTAACCTTCGAAGATTGCCGGATTGAATGAAACGGTGATATAACACAGATGAACTTAGATCCCAGTCATTCACTTATTCCGTCTTTTGCATTGACCGCCCTTTTCGGTTTTCGATCCACCGGGATACCCTTTTTGCCTGAGCCGCCCTTTCGGGTTTTCGACTCACCGTTTATATCCCTAATTTTTGCCCGAACCCTTTTTATTCTCCTTTTTTTTGGTTCGTCGGGATGCCCTTTTTTTTGCCTGGACTCTCCTTTTTTGTCCAGCGGGTCAATTTTATGCGAAGTATTTTTTAACTGCGTCTGAGTTGGCAGGGGATGGGACGTCTTCGCCATCCATGGTTGTTAGCATCAAAGCTCCGCCAGAGAAAACCCTTTTGACCACGTATGGACCCTCATAGTTCGGTGTCCATTTGCCCCTGTGATCTGTGTTGGGAGGAAGAATTCTTTTGAGTACCAATTCCACGACCATTGACGTTGACCGCCCCATCAAACATCATAATCCATTTGGATTCAGGGTCAGGCCCCTCCTCCGGGAGTGGTTCCTCGCAATCTTTCGATTTGAGAAACATGATGTCCTCATCAGGAAAGTCGAACCTCATAGGTTGGTAATCATCAATCGGTTGCTCTGCAAGATAGTCTGACAAGACACTTCCTTTGACGGCTTTTTGTGAAGTGTATTGGATATCATACTCTGTCGGTATCATTTGCCACCTAGCAACTCTTCCGGTAAGCGCTGGCTTTTCAAAAATATACTTGACTGGATCCATTTTTGATATCAATAGAGTCGTGTGAGTCAACATATACTGTCTTAGTCGGCGAGCAGCCCATGCCAAAGCGCAACAAGTTTTCTCGAGCAGTGAGTATCTTTGTTCACAATCGGTAAACTTTTTGCTAAGGTAGTATATTGCGTGCTCTTTTCGACATGACTTGTCATGCTGACCGAGCACACAACCCATTGACCTTTCTAACACAGTCAAGTACATGATCAACGGTCTTCCCTCTACCGGAGGCATTAGAATCGGGGGTCCTGCAAATACTCTTTAATTCTTTCAAAGGCTTTCTGACAATCATCATTCCACCCGACCTCTTGGTCTTTTCTTAGCATTTTGAACAATGGCTCGCATGTGGCTGTAAGATTAGATATGAACCTTGAAATATAGTTCAATCTGCCCAGGAAGCCACAGACCTCTCTTTCTGTTTTAGGTGCAGGCATTTCTTGAATAGCTTTTACTTTCGCAGGATCTACCTCTATTCCTCTTTCACTTACAATGAAACCTAACAGCTTACCAGTTCGCACTCCAAAAGTGCACTTGTTCGGATTCAGCCTTAACTTGAACTTTCTCAGACGTTCAAACAACTTCTCCAGATTGTCCAGATGTTCTTCTTCTGTTCGGGACTTGGCAATCATATCATTCACATAGCATTCGATCTCTTTGTGAATCATATCATGAAAGAGTGTTACCATATCCCGTTGGTACGTTGCCCCTGCGTTTTTCAACCCAAAAGGCATGACCTTGTAACAGAAGGTACCCCATGGTGTGATGAATGTCGTCTTCGGTACCAATGTTGACGGTCTCAATCACCTCCTGATAAGGTGTAAAAACTCGGTCCTCCTGTTTCAACAACCTGGCTAACTCTTCAGGCAATTCACAGTCTTCCTCAACCCCTTCTTCGGCTTGATAGATAGGATTGTCGAAGTCATACTTGGCCATAGCAGTGTCGTTAGCAGTGAGATCCAGGTGATTCAGCTTTGGGAGATTTTTTTGGAAAGAAAAACGTAAAAGAAACATTGCCATTTTTTTTGAAAAAGTAAAAATAATTGAAAGAAAGAGAACATAAAATTGTTTGCAAAAGCTGTCCTTTATTGATGATGAAAATAATTGCGAAATGTAACTAAATGGATGGCCCTACAGATGAGTCATTACACCTTGGGCAAAGTGTAAGACTTTATTATGCATGTAATAAAAGGAAAACAATAAAAATTACTCTTTCAGTAGAGTAACCCGGACCACTTTTTCAGACGACCAATTGTTGAGCTTTTCTCCCGGGACACACGGGCGAATCCAGCTATCTAAGTCACAGTCGCTGTCAGCCTTGTCTTCATCTGCAGCATTGACGATGTGGGGAGAAACCAAACCCCCGCTGGAGAAAGTACCGACTTCATTCTTCTGAGACTCCGGAGTAAACCCTAATCCAAACTTGTCTTCTTTGATGACTGGCTCCACAAATTTGCCCCAACCTTGGGCATTACCAGCCTTAACCACTTCAACAGCTTGCTTGTATGAAGAGATAGAAGTCTCGACCTTCTCAGACTTAGGTGAAAAGACAGCTTTGGGCGCGACCTCACTGATGTTTATGGCTTCAAAGCCCTGACACAGCATCTCATGCATATCGCCATCCATCTCCACATGCTTAAATGTAGACAGGTGGCTAACAAAAATATCCTCTTCACCACAGACAGTGATGACCTGACCTTCTAGTTCATATTTGAGCTTCTGGTGGAGAGTAGAAGTAATAGCACCGGCATCATGAATCTAGGGTCGGCCTAGCAGACAGCTATAGGCAGGCTGGATATCCATCACATACAAGGTGCTCTTGAACACTTGCGGTCCAATCTTAACTGGCAACTCAATTTCGCCAAAGACAGATATCTTAGAGCCATCAAAAGCCCTCACAACTAAATTACTTGGCCTCAGGATGATGCCATCGCAATCCAACTTCATTAAGGCTTTCTTTGGAAGAACATTCAGGGAAGAGCCTGTATCAACCAAAACATGGGAAAACACTACCCCTTTGCATTCCATTGTGATATGCAAAGCTTTGTTGTGATTCCTGCCCTCAGATGTCAGGTCATAATCGGTGAAACCTAGCCCATGGCTAGCGTTTACATTTGAAACTACCGACTCCAGCTGGTTAACAGTTATCTCTGGTGGAACATAGGCCATATTCAGTACTTTCAACAAGGCTGCTCTGTGCGCCTCAGAGCACATCAATAATGAGAGAATGGAGATCTTTGAGGGTGTCTGATTTAGCTGGTCGGCTACCTTGTAGTCACTTTTCTTGATAATCCTCATAAACTCATCCACTTCTTTCTCGAATGCGGTCTTAGGTGGAGCTTCCTCAGTAGTAACCTCTTCGGTGGCTATCTGTTTTCCTTTAGCCTTGGCGGTTGCCTCAGCTTCAGTATTCGTGCGCAATGTTGATGGTGCAAATAGGCGTCCACTGCGAGTGAAGCCACCAACCCCTCCGACATTGTCTACATCGGAGCTACCAATGTCGATGTCTTCATCGTTAACTTTCCGCCCCTGGAGGTAGATATCAGCCCCATAGTGCCACGGGATAGCACTGTCTTTCTCATACGGAACAGGTCCTGGTACCATGATGGTGACCGGACTAACCAAAGCCGGTTGAGGACTGTCGGAGTAAATTGTAACTGGTGCTGGACTTTCTGGGAAATATATTGTTGTCGGAGTGGGTCTCTCGGGAACATATATTTCTTCAGGAGTGAAATAAATCGTAACTGTCGAACTGAAGACATCCTTCATCTATCAGTTGCTGAATACCCCTTCTTAAACTGTCACATCCGTTCTCGGCAGCTTGACAATTTTTGCACTCTTCCCCACAGCCCGGGAAAATTTGTCCTTTCAAAAGTCGGTCTTTAACCACCGATAGCGAAGTCTTCACTTTAGTCACATCAGAAACCAAATTCAAAGTTTCCCCACTATCAACAACATTAATCCTTTGCCCGGCATGGGCTGGCATCGGGTTTTGGATAACATTAGGCGCCAAAGAAAAATTGATAGCCTGGGCATCTCTCAAATCTTGTACCTTTAGCTGGAGAGCCTTGCAATTATCTGTAGTATGGCCAAGTGCGTTGGAGTGAAAAGCACATCTGGCGTTGACATCATAACCTCTAGGCAAATTATTGGGATCGATTGGTGGGGCCAGAGTTCTCAATGTAACCAGATTCAGGTCAATCAGCCTGGGAAGTGATACAGAATAAGGCATTGGGATTGGCTCAATGACCCGGTCTGTCTGCCTTGGACATTGTTGATAGTGTCTCTGCTGACCCGGATTACCTCCTTGTTGTTGATTGTTGTACCTGGGTTGCTGTTGCGGATGATACTGCGGTTGCTGTTGTTGTTGAGGAACAGCTGTAGGAATAGTGATTGCGACCACTTGATCTTGATAATAATTAGGGCGTCCTCTGCCCCTGCCTCTGCCGGCATACACAACGCTTGTCTCGCCTTCTCTTCTTCGCTGACCGTTACCAGTAAACGATTTCTTGGGACCTGATGAGCTGGAAGCACTATTGTCTTGAATTCGACCCATTTTCAACAGACTCTCGATTCTTTCTCCAGCAATTACTATCTCTACAAAGCTGATTGACGGGCAAGCAGCCAACCTCTCAATATAATTGCCTTGAAGAGTGTTCATGAACATGTCCGCCATCTCCCTTTCAGACATAGGGGGTTGGACGGACGCAACAATTTGTCTCCAATGCTGAGCATATTCTCTAAAGGTTTCCTTGGCAGTCTGAGACATTCCTTGCAACAAGGTCCGATTTGGAGCCATGTCCAGGTTGTACTGATATTGCTTGACAAAAGCCTCTGCCAAGTCTTTCCAGTTCTTGATGGTAGTACGAGACAAATGAGAATACCATTCACGAGAAGCTCCAGTCAGATTGTCTCCAAAATAGTACATCCACAGCTTTTCATCTTCCGTGTGAGCTCCCAACCTTCCCAAATAAGATTGGAGATGAGTGCGTGGGCAGGAAGCCCCGTTGTATTTCTCAAAAGTAGGGGGTTTGAACTTGTGAGGAATCCTCACGCCCTGAACCAGACCAAGATTTGTGACATCAAAACCTAAGGAATTTTGAGACTCCAAAGATTTGAGCTTCTCAGCAAGCTCATCCATACGGCGAGTGGTCTCGTGAGCTTCGTCGTGCAAAGAGAATTGATCATACTGATAATCTTCAGTAACGGGGTGCCCGTTAATCCGAATTCCTTTATTCACATTGTACCTTCCGCCAATACCATTTCCAACATTCCCCGTGTTGCCAACATTACCCGGGTTTCCATCAGCATTTGCGTTACCCGCGTTACCAGTGTTCACAGGGTTATCAGCGTTCCCAGGGTTACCAGGGTTTCCCTCAGCATTTGGTATCTCTACCTCTGGATCGGGCCTCGGTTGCTCAACCAATTCCCTCAGCTTTTCTTGGCCTTCTGCCATACCAGTCATCAATGTCATGAACTGATCCATCCTTTCACGCATATCAGCCAGCTCTTTCTGTACCTGGTCCATTGCTAGTCGCGGACGATTTTCCTTTGTTGGGTACCTGTGGACTCGCTTGGGATCAATAATTCCCGAAACAGGGAACAAACATTAGACACTGCGGTGACACGTGCAAAACAAACAAGGGTTAGTATGCATGGGATGTGATGCACTGCTTATTCAATTTTAAGGCACCCCCCCCCTTTTGAAAGGGAATACCCTGCAACTAACTAAGCATGAGATGTTGGATGCAAATATGAAGATGATGTTATGCAATGCAAAGGCATGTCAATCAGGATTATTGGATCCGCTTGAACATCTGTCAGGTTGCACTGCCTGGAGAGAAACCCACTGAGGAATATAATGCAGGATCAACACTTCGGCATGAATTCGGAACCGGGAACCATAGAACACAGTCATCAACTCAGAACCCATACTTTAGAACCAACGGTCACCAACAAGAACCGAACACTAGTCACCAACAGAACAAATCACCATCAGTACCTGTAAATGATTCATTCCCGCCCCACTCACAGGTGTAATCTAGGCCAGGGTAAAGTCAAAAGAAACGCAGGATAAGCAATCCTTTCAAGAATATCATCATATGCACACCAGATGTATGCAACTATAATACCCCATCAAAATCTGAACTGCTCGTGATACCATGTTCCGCTAAGTGGCGCCATACCACCCGCTTCCCATGAATCACTCTATTCCTAGGTGTCCTAAAGTTCACTCATAGCCTGTGTATTGGGCCTTTTACCTCTCATAGAACATCCCATCCCAACAAACAAACAAACCAACAGAGCCAACAGACACAACAACGATATCTACACAAGTGCTGAAAAATAAATAACTGTACAAAAGAATAAACACCCAACAAACAAGAAACCTACAAAAGCTAGAAGGGACTCGCTTAGGGAAACCGGGTCCCCAGCAGAGTCGCCAGCTGTCGCAACCTGAAAAAAGGAAATGCAAAAAAACAACCGGCGAGAAAGAAATGAAAGAAGAGTCGCCACCGTGCGTTATTTATCCCGAAGGAGGGGAAAGGAAACGCTCGAAGTAAACCTGGAAAAAGGAAAGGAAAAGACAAGGTCTCGCAACCAAATCTTGGGTTCGGGAGTCGATTATGCGTAGGGAAGGTATTAGCACCCCTACGCATCCGTAGTACTCTACGGGATCCACTTTTGTTGTTCTTGTCTAAAGGGTGTGGATTTATCTAATGTACTATTTATTAAAAGAAGGGTTAAGAGAAAATGACTCGCACGGATGTCGCATCCACTGCATATGTATCTCATCTGAATATGAGAATCAGAGTCTTCGTAGCTCGGCTTCCTATGGATTAGGGGAAGTGTGCTCGGTAAGACATCGCGTCTTGTGCCTACGTATCTCATCTGGAATAAGAATCAGAGCAAACCGTAGTTCGGCTACCTACGGGTTAAGGGTTGTGTTTTGGGCGCACGACGTTACTACGCAATCTACCGGATGCTCGACCTTTGGAGACTTACTCGCCTGTAGTAGAAGGAGTAAACGTGTTCTTAGGAGAAGAAAAATCAATGAGTTGTTGGTGTTTTAGGGATGCTCATGCAAAAAGGCAGTCCTATACGAAGGAACCGCGCTACCTTGATTGACATGCAAACGAGAGACTATCCGAAGCCTAGCAATCCTATGGGGAGACGATCACACCACACAAAACATGTATCATAAAATAAACATACCAACGAGGGGGCTCAACCATACATGGGTAGGGCTTTAGTCAAGAGGGGTCATATCAACCTCGATAAACAAGTCATGGAAAGGTAATCAAATGGGCTCTTAACCATTGACATTGAGCGTCAGGGTGAGCAGATCAAAAGGGTAATGAGGATAAGACCTCATAGCTCTTAACCTGGACAAGGTGAGCTCATGACAAAGCGTGGGGATTCAGAAAGGTGGAACCCTCTCCACTGACCAACCGGACAAAAGATCTTGGTCTTTTGTTCTGAAGCATCGACACGTAGTGTGATCTTAAAGAACGACGCACTGAATAACGGGGGATTGACTACTAATCCCTTTTATCCGTCAATTGCCTCTTCAGATGTCTTTAGCACTAGTGCCTATTTTTGGAGGTCTTTGGGCACAAAAGTAAACACATAAAACATTGCCTCCTATCGAGGTCTTCCAGCTAAGAAAACAGTAAAATGCGGGGAAAATAAAGGGATTAAGAGCTCTACCGCACTGATAAAGATCCGAAGTAACAGCAATTAGAGAAATAAGAAACCCGGAGATCCTTCAGGCTGGCATCATCCAAGAAAGTAAGTCAGTACAGGTAATCGGAATAAACCTCTAAGTGGTATCCCACAAATAAAGTGAGATGCCACGCAAGATATCCCTGCAAGAGTACGTGAGCCCTTACAAAACTCAACAAACAGGTTAGAGTAACAGGATGGAATCAGGAGAAAACAATGCCATGGCAAACACAAAACAGGTTAGAGCAAACAGAAAAGCAAATGTTGTTCCGATCGCTGCTGCGTCGCTTAGCGAAGGCTTAGCGAAGCCTCGCTACAGGCTCGCCTAGCGAAGGTGCTAGCGAACGCCTGCGGGTTCTGGATTTCCCATTGGTAACAGTTCGATCTCGGCAACCCAAACCTTACGGTATCCATGAGAAACGAAACGATTAAACATTCAAGGTATTTTTTTCACATTCATGCATATCTAAACCCGTGGGCGAAACCTCACGATAATACCTCATACATTCAGAGTATTCAAATTAAAAGCATAGAGTAATGGGTACAAGGGCAAACCTAATTGGAGAGATCGAGTGAAAATGAATTGCACCCTTGGGTTTGCAAAGCAAGGTTAGGGTTTGCGTGAGATGGAGGCTAAAAAGTGTGTGAGTCAGAGTGAACTTCTCAGAGCTGTCTGGAGGTTGCTGCAGATTAGTTCGTAGGTTTCTTTCTCTGCCTCCTTTTTTCTCTGTCTTTCTCCTTTGTCTCTAGGTCTTGTTCTACTGAAACTCTAGTATTTATAATCTGATTTCATGGCTTGGTGGGCTCAAAATGAGGGCAACTCAAGCCCAAAAGTTTTCTGTTATATTCTGAAACGCATGGTCTTCGCCTAGCAAAGGATTTGCTCGCCTAGCGAGCATGACAGTTCCTTTCGCTAAGCGAACCATGCTGCTCGCCTAGCGAGCAAGACAGCTCAGGAACAAATTTTTTCTCTTTCAAGATTAGCATTTTGAATGATGAATAGATCCCATTTGAACCTGTTGGAAGTAGCTCAAGTCTTTCCCTTGTGTTGACTGATCACCCGGATAGAAACCACAAAGTGTCTTGGATGACGTTCAAGCTACTTGGATCTGATTCTGATTGACATGATGAAATGCAATATGAAATGTCTAAATGACCTAAAAATTAATGCATGAATGAGGAGGGCAAATTTTGGGGTGTTACAGAGGGAAGGACCTCTTTGGCAAATCTGTTGTTGAGCTTTGCCTTGTTCCTAATGTCAAGATTCCTGTTAAACTCAAAGTGCCTGACTTTGAAAAGTACAAAGGAAATACTTTTCCTCTCAGCCATTTGGTTATGTATGCACGTAAAATGTCGACTCAGATCGACAATGATCAGCTCCTAATCCACTATTTCCAGGACAGTCTGTCCGGTGCCGCCCTGAGGTGGTACATGGGTTTGGACAGCGCGAACATCCGCTCCTTCAACGACCTTGGCGAAGCCTTCGTCAAGCAATACAAATATAATGTTGATATGGCTCCCGATAGGGACCAATTGAGGGCCATGTCCTAGAAGGATAAGGAAACTTTTAAGGAGTACGCCCAGAGGTGGCGAGAATTGGCTGCACAAATCGTGCCTCTGCTAGAAGAGAAAGAGATGACCAAGATCTTTCTGAAGACCTTGATTTCATTCTATTATGAGCGGATGATTGCTAGCGCTCCTTCTGACTTCACCGAGATGGTGAATATGGGGATGCGTCTAGAAGAAGGAGTCAGGGAAGGGCGCCTGACTAGAGAAGAAAGCTCTTCTGCCAAACGTTATGGGGCGTTTGCGAAGAAGAAAGATGGTGAGGCACATGCCGTGACCTCCCATATTAAATCTAGAAGACCCTCTGTGAAGAGGAAGACCGTGCGTCCCGCCGGTAAGCAGCACCAGGTGGCTCATATAGCACCTGTTTTTAGAGAAAATCAGCAATATCAGCATCATAACCAACAACAACAACATCAACAATATCAACAACAACAACACCGTCCTCAACAGCAGGCTTACCAGCCTCGAAACAACAATCAGACCAGTATAAGCTATGATAGGAAAAGGGTCACTTTTGATCCTATTCTGATGACCTATGCAGAGCTATATCCTTCTTTAATAGAAAGGAAACTGATCACTCCACGTGACCGACCTGCTATACCTACCAACCCTCAGTGGTGGTATAAGCCTGAGCTTCACTGTGTTTATCATTCCGGTGCTCCCAGACATGATGTGGAGAATTGCTACCCGTTGAAGACCAAGGTTCAAGACCTTGTGAGAAGCGGTATCTTGTTTTTTGAGGACGTAAGTCCTAATGTCAAGAAGAACCCATTGCCCGAGCATGGGAAATCTGCTGTCAACATGGTTCATGGTTGCTTTGGTAAATATAAGGTCCGATATGTCAGTCATATCCGACAATCTTTGGTCGAGATGCACAGACTGTTGTGTGGATATAGTCACTACGAGCATGACCATGACAGTTGTCGTGTTTGCACTGTCAATGAGAGGGGATGTCGTCAAGTTAGAAAAGACATCCAAGAAATGCTGGATCAAGGTGTAATAGAGATACTTCAGAATCGTGATGAGGATGATGAAGTTAATGTGATATCAACAGTATTCAGGATACATGAGCCCGTTGTCGTCTGATACGATGGCAACAACCAGAAGGTTTCTCCTACTCTCATAATTAAGCCAGCTGGCCCTGTGCCATATTCTTCTGACAAAGCTGTTCCCTATCGTTATAATGCTGTAGCATTAGAAGATGGGAAGGAGGTGCCCTTACCCTCCACCTTTGTTGTTAATATTGCTGACGTCAGCGGCCTGACCCGTAGAGGTCGTGTTTTCTCGGCGCCGCCGAAACCCCAGGTTGACACCAGAAGGGCTGATACTGTTGATAGTGCCGTTCGTCCTATTGGGAATTCTGCTATTTCTCCGAATCCGACACTTGCTGTTAATAGACCTTCCGCTGCTGTTAGAACTCTTGTCCCTGCTGGCCAGAATGGCATGATTAAAGAGGATTGTGATGAGATGCTGAGACTCATCAAAAGGAGTGAGTACAATTTTGTAGATCAGCTTCTACAAACGCCCTCAAAGATATTAGTGTTGTCTTTGTTAATGAACTCTGAACCACACCGAGAAGCTCTGCAGAAGGTGTTGGACGTGGCGTATGTAGACCATGACGTCACCATAGAGCAATTTGATAGTATTGTTGCAAACATAACCGCTTGTAACAATCTGAGTTTCTGTGATGCTGATCTCCCTGAGGAGGGAAGAGACCATAATTTGGCACTTCACATCTCAATGAATTGCAAGGATGATGCCATGTTTAATGTGTTGGTAGACACTGGATCATCGCTGAATGTGTTGCCAAAATCCACTCTGGCCAGACTTTCATATCAGGGGCCTCCCCCATGAGGCAGAGTGGAGTGGTCGTCAAAACTTTTGATGGATCGCGCAAAACTGTGATTGGAGAGGTTGAGCTCCCAGTCAAGATAGGACCTAGTGATTTCTAGATCACTTTTCAGGTCATGGATATCCGCCCATCATATATCTGTTTGTTGGGCAGACCATGGATTTACGAGGCAGGCGCCGTGACATCCACCCTACACCAAAAGTTAAAGTCTGTCAAGAACAAAAAGTTGGTGGTGGTAGGGGGAGAGGAGGCTCTCTTGGTAAGCCATCTGTCTTCCTTTTCTTATATTGATGCTGAGGATGAGGTTGGGACGCTGTTCCAAGCTTTGTTTATTGCTGAGCCTTCTAAGAAAGGAACTTCTTCATTTGCGTCCTACAATGATGCGAAGTTGGACATTGAGTATGGCGCAACTACTGGTTTAGGACAAATGATTAAGCTGGAAGACAATAAATCCTGGGCTGGCATAGGGTACTCTTCAGGCACTTTCAACAAGCATGGGCTGTTTCAGAGTGATGGTTTCATCCACACGGTTGAAGATCAGGAAGCTGCTGCTATTGTGGAAGAGGATGCAGAGGAAAACTCTAGCAACTTTGTCATCCCTGGAGGGGTCTGCAATAATTGGGTCGCTGTTGATGTTCCAACAGTTGCCCATAAATCAACGTAATGTTCATTTTTGTTTAAAACCCCTTCTCCCATGCCAAAAGGAGAAGTGATGACATTGTTGGCCCATAAATACAATGATATTCATTCAATAAATTCATGTTAAATGTTTGTTTTTCCAATTATTTTCACTTTTTGCTTTTTGCATGAAATTGATGATCACCATAAAACCCTAAAAATAGAATAAAATCAATCTTTTCATCTGCATAATGATTTGCCTTGTTTGAATTCTAAAATCTCTTTTATATCCAAAATCATTATGTAGGTTATTCAAACTCATTGAACATAATGATCCAACACCATCTCCCAACTTTGAGTTCCCTGTATTTGAGGCCGAAGAAGATGATGTTGAAGAGATTCCTGACGAGATTACCCGTCTACTTGAGCACGAAGAGAAGATCATTCAGCCACATCTTGAGAATCTGGAAACAGTCAACTTGGGGTCTGAGGATTGTGCTCGTGAATTGAAGATTGGGGCACTCCTAGAAGAATATGTGAAGAATGGGTTGATTGAGTTGCTACAAGAATATGTCGACGTCTTTGCCTGGTCATATGAAGACATGTCTGGTCTGGATACTGATATCGTGCAACATTTCCTGCCTTTGAAGCCTGAGTGCGTGCCTGTGAAGCAGAAGCTCAGAAGAACTCATCCTGATATGGCAGTGAAGATCAAAGAAGAAGTTCAGAAGCAAATTGATGCTGAGTTTCTGGTGACTTCTACATATCCTCAATGGGTGGCCAATATCGTACCCGTGCCTAAGAAGGATGGAAAAGTCCGAATGTGTATGGACTATAGAGACTTGAATAAAGCTAGTTCGAAAGATGATTTTCCTCTACCACATTTTGATATGTTGGTAGATAATACGGCTAAATTCAATGTCTTCTCATTTATGGACGGATTTTCCGGATATAATCAGATTAAAATGGCACCCGAGGATATGGAGAAGACAACATTCATCACACCTTGGGGAACATTCTGTTATCGAGTGATGCCCTTCGGTTTGAAGAACGCTGGAGCCACGTATCAACAAGCTATGACTACCTTGTTTCATGATATGATGCACAAGGAGATCGAGGTATATGTTGATGATATGATTTCAAAGTCAAGAACGGAAGTTGAACATGTTGAGCACTTGTTGAAGCTTTTTCAGCGTTTGAGGAAGTATAAGCTTCGTCTGAATCCTAACAAGTGTACATTTGGAGTCAGTTCCGGCAAGTTATTGGGCTTTATTGTCAGCGAGAGAGGTATTGAAGTTGATCCTGTCAAGGTCAAAGCAATACAAGAGATGCCTGCACCCAAAACTGAGAAGCAAGTCCGAGGTTTTCTTGGCCGCTTGAATTATATCTCCAGATTCATATCTCACATGACTGCCATATGTGCGCCTATATTCAAGCTCCTCCGGAAAGATCATCATCATGATTAGACCGAGGATTTCCAGGAGGCCTTTGACAGTATTAAAGAGTATCTGTCTGAGCCTCCAATTCTGTCTCCGCCTGTGGAAGGGAGACCCTTGATTATGTATCTGGCTGTTCTTGAAGACTCTATGGGTTGTGTCCTCGGTCAACAAGATGAATCAGGAAAGAAAGAGTATGCTATATACTATCTGAGTAAGAAGTTCACCGATTGTGAGTCTCTATACTCAATGCTTGAGAAAACATGTTGTGCTTTGGCTTGGGCTGCTAAGCGCTTACGCCAGTATATGTTAAATCATACGACTTGGTTGATATCCAAAATGGATCCAATCAAGTATATCTTTGAGAAGCCTGCTTTAATTGGGAGGATTGCCCGTTGGCAGATGCTGTTGTCTGAGTATGATATCAAGTATCGAGCTCAGAAGACTATTAAAGGTAGTATCTTGGCTGACCACTTGGCACATTAACCAATTAAGGATCATCAGTCAGTTCAGTATGACTTCCCTGATGAGGAGATTCTGTATTTGAAGATGAAAGATTGTGACGAGCCTACGCTCGATGAAGGGCCAAAGTCTGGTTCCCGATGGAGCATGGTGTTTGATGGCGCTGTAAATCAATATGGAAATGGTATTGGGGCAGTGATTATTACTCCTCAGGGCACACATTTTCCTTTTACAGCAAGGCTGACTTTCAAATGCACGAATAATATGGCGGAGTATGAGGCCTGTATTATGGGATTGGAAGAATGTATTGATCTTAGGATCAAGCATCTTGATGTTTATGGTGATTCGGCCCTTGTTGTTAATCAGATTAAGGGTGAATGGGAGACGAATCAGCCTGGCCTCATCCCATATAGAGATTATGCGAGGAGGATTTCGACTTTCTTTACTGAGGTTGACTTCCATCATATTCCGCGAGATGAGAATCGGATGGCAGATGCTCTTGCTACGCTTGCTTCAATGATTGTTGTCAAGTATTGGAATGAAGTTCCCAATATTACTGTGATGCGCTTGGATAGACCAGCTCATGTATTTGCAGTTGAAGAAGTGAAAGATGATAAGCCACAATATTATGACATCAAGTGTTTTCTTCAGAGTCAGATTTACCTGCCTGGGGCATCTGTTAAAGATAAGAAGACTTTGAGGAGATTATCTGGCAGTTCCTACCTCAATGGCGATGTGCTTTATAAGAGGAATTTTGACATGGTTCTGCTCAGATGCGTGGATAGACACGAAGTAGACCTGTTGATGACTGAAGTCCATGAGGGTTCGTTTGGTACTCATTCCAATGGACATGCCATGGCTAAGAAGATGTTGAGAGCAGGTTACTATTGGCTGACAATGGAGTTTGACTACTGCAAATATGTGAAGAAATGCCATAAGTGTTAGATTTATGCGGATAAGATTCATATTCTCCCGACACTTCTGAATATGATTTCATCACCATGGCCTTTCTCCATGTGGGGAATCGACATGATTGGCATGATAAAGCCAAAAGCGTCTAACGGTCACAGGTTTATTCTCGTAGCAATTGATTACTTCACCAAGTGGGTTGAAGCGACGTCATATGCGAATGTGACTAGGTAGGTGGTTGTGAAGTTTATCAAGAACCAACTCATATGCCGTTATGGTGTGCCAGATAAGATCATTACTGATAATGGATCTAACTTGAACAACAAGATGATGAAAGAGCTGTGTAGCGAGTTCAAGATTGCACATCATAATTCTTCTCCTTATAGACCCAAGATGAATGGGGCTGTTGAAGCTGCTAATAAGAACATCAAGAAGATTATCTAGAAGATGGTTGTTACGTACAAAGATTGGCATGAGATGCTACCATTTACTTTGCATGCCTATCGTACATCTGTCCGCACTTCAACAGGGGAAACCCCTTTCTCCCTTGTATATGTCATGGAGGTTGTGCTCCCAGTAGAGGTGGAGATCCCGTCAATGCGAGTCTTGATGGAAGCCAAGTTGACTGAGGCTGAATGGGTTCAGAGTCGTTATGACCAGCTGAACTTGATAGAAGAGAAGAGATTGACTTCCATGTACCATGGTCAGTTATATCAGCAAAGGATGAAGAAAGCCTTTGATAAGAAGGTCAAGCCTCGCGTGTTCCGAGAAGGTGACCTTGTGCTCAAGAAAGTCTTGTCTTTCACGCCCGATTCTAGGGGAAAGTGGACTCCAAACTATGAAGGTCCATATGTTGCTAAGAGATCCTTTCAGGCGGTGCTTTGATACTTACAACTATGGATGGGAAGGATTTCACTCGTCCTGTGAATTCAGATGCAGTCAAGAAATACTTCGCCTAAAATAAAAACAGAATAGCTCGCTAAGTTGAAAACCCGAAAGGGCTGCTTAGGCAAAAAATGAGCGTCTGGGTGGCCTGAAAACCCGAAAGGGCGATCCAGGCAAAAGTTAGAGACATAAAAAAATGAATATATATATATATATATATATATATATATATATATATATATATATATATATATATATATATATATATATATGTATATATATATATATCCCGCTAGATTGAGTACCTCACCTTGGGGAAATCTAGGCAAAAATTAGGGATTTGGCAAGTAACTGCATCCTGACAAGACTTTGTTTTTCCAACCATCTTCTGTCAAAGAAATTTCGCTCAGTCATCGTCAACTGAAGCTTCAGATACATTGGATTCAGAGCTGGTGGAGAAATGGTCATTATGTTCAATGTAGCCCTTTTTCCAATATATATCACCAATTTCAAATTTGTAGAGATCCATGGAGTCTTGCCATTTGCAGACTACCATTCTATCAAATAAATTTGAGCCTTTATCCAATTCTTTGCACTCTTATTTGTTTCTGTTCAACAAATGTTTGCATGTTTTAATTGATAAATATCATTGTCTTAAATAAAATTTTCATAAACTGTTTTAAACAAAGTGAACATTCACAATGACTGAAAGGATGATTGAGACATCTTCAGTGCTCTCCCAAGGATAGTATGATATCCAAAAGGGTAAGACATTTGTTCATATTTCTAGCATACTTGTATCCTCTTCATTATCTTTCAGGGTGTCTCCTTCGCGAGCGCAGAAGAAGGTTGAGCATCACCAAATTCCCCAGAGAGTCTGGAGCTTTGGTCCTATTTTGTTTAGGGGAGTATGTCTCTAACATCCCACCAAATCCCCAGAGAGTCTGGAGTTTGGTCTTAATCTTCTTGTTCCCCAGTAAGGCTGGATCTAGCATCTGTGTTATCAATTATATGGTTGTCATCCCTTGTGTGGATTGACCTAAAATCCCTTATAGATTGATAAATTGATATGCTTTAAGGAAGTTGGTCTTCCCTCATTCAGATTGGAATTCTCCCGCAGAGTGAGCAGGAAATCCCCAGCATAAGTGAAATTCTCAACAATTTGGTTTGTAGCTTATCCCCTGTGGACTCACCTACATTAATCTCCGGCATGTTTGCCTTTTGATCATCCTCAGCAGGGTTGATCCCATTAAACTCCTCGGTTCAGTCATCAGCAGTGTTTCCCCAGTAGGGTTTGTCTGATTAGAGCTTGTTTGTTGATTCCTCCTGAGCAGAGCGGGTGATGAAAATGTTTATTTTCTATCCCCAACGGAATGGTGTTTCTCTTCTCCTCGGCAGAGATTTGTTCTTCAGCAGTTCGAGTAATTGTGATGGTTTTGGAATTTTTGTTTGGTGGTTATTCCCCGCAGAGTTTCATTTCTCTCCTTGATGATCTCCCCCAGTAGAGTTGCTTCTACGGAGGATCTCATCAGTGTTTAGCTTTCCCGGATAAGGCTTTGCCTGATCCCGGTTTGGCATTGGAACTTCTGAGGAAGATGTCTTGATTCCTTCCCCAGCGGAGTGACTGATCCTCCTTCTCCTTAGCAGAGATATTTCCTTCTGTGATTGGAAGTGAATATTGTTGGATATGCTTCTTTTTGGTGGTTGTTCCCCACAGAATTCTACATGACTCCCTGATAAGATCCCCAGTAGTTGCTTCTCTGACTGATCTTATCTTGGTCTCTATGTTCTGTTGGAAGATCCCCAGCTTTGGTTGTGATCCCTTGCTTATTCCCAACAGTAGTCTCTGATTCCCGGTGATCCTGTTTGTTCCCCTAGCAGTGATCTTTGTCCCTGGCAGCGACTTCGTTTGATCCTTAACATTGGCCTTTATTCCCCTGCAGAGATTGGCATTTCCCGGTATTTGTTGCCCCCCATCAGATTGGATGTTCTCCAGTGGGTCTGGCTTTCTCTTTTGAGATGTAGTACCGGATGTTTGTCCATTTATTCTTGGACCAGGTTATGTTAGATATGCCTGTTTGTCAGCATTAATCATACATAAACCACGCATATACAAGAATAATTTTGACATTCAGATATTCATGTTGCACTCTTTGCCATATATCTTTGTTTGTTATCTCCTGCTATTTGGTAATATATATATTTCCCCAAGCAGATGTTGGTGTCTGATCTCCCCATATAGAGTCAGCCCCATAGGCAGAAAGTGTCTATCTTTTTTCCATATTCCCCACTGAGTTAGGTCCTCGTGGATGATTATTATTTCTGTTTTCTCCCAAAATATGTATTGGGATGGAATTACTCCCCTGAGTTATATCCTCATTGGGTTGAGTCTTGCTCATTGTGTCTCTCTAGTTCGTTCCTAGATTAACTCCTCTTGTTATTTCCCTTTGCATTTCTCCGTAGTTTAGATGAATGATTGCTCAGTAACCAGTAATTGTCCATCCTTTCCCCGGCGGAGTCTGTGGCCTTCTACCCAGTAACAGGTAGTTGTAAGTCCTATTTCTATGGTTTTCTACCCAGTAACCGGTAGTTGTAAACCCCATTTTATCCCCCTTGCAGAGTTAACCTTATTTTTGTTCATCCTAACCGATGACAGTTACTCTCTTTTGTGGTTTTCTACCTAGTAACCGGTAGATGTAATCCCCTCCTTGTCGTTTATCTTTATCCAATATTCGGTATCGATATTCCTTCATCTTTCAAGTATATCTCCTAGTAACCGGTGATATATCTCCCGGATCATTGCCTTTGTTAATGTATCCCCAGCTAGTCATCTTTCATTTACCCTCGTTCGGTAATGATCGTTTCTCCCCCTTTGATTGGTCATCATTTTATACCCAGTAACCGGTATCCCGATGTCCTTTGTTTTCGTTCTATTTATCCTTTATTAACCCAGTAACCGGTTGTGGATAATCTTCCATGCGAGTATGTTATCTACATTCTGACGGTAATAGATAATATATCTAATGCGCTCTTTAGTCAAAGTCTTGTTCTTCCCCAGTCGAGTAAGATTCGTATTTTCTTATGGAATCGAATATCCATCCTGTAATCGACTTTGCTTTTTCAGCCCTCCTTTCGGATGATGAGTGTCTTGGAATATTCCCCAATTCACGCTTGGTTGGTCACCTATTATATGCCCAGTAGCCGGTATCCCTGGTGTTCCTTCCCTTTTGCTCCCTATTATGACTTTTGTCCCCTGTGGAGTCAGATTTTCCTGAGTTGAAATATACCTTTTTAGGTCTTCCTCAGATGTTTTGGATGATTGATATCTCTCACCCTTATACCAGTCTTAGATATTCGTTCTCCCCGAGTATGTTGTTCTCTCACCCTTATACCGGTGTTTTGATCACATGTCTCCTTGAGCTTATTACCCAGTAACCGGTAATACCTCATCTGTTTCTTCCTCAGCTGAGTCCTTTGTGGACGTTCCCAGCCTGAGTCCCGTGCTGGGGTTTCCCCATCTGTATCCGGATTTTTATCCGAAGTATCCTATGGATAATTTTGCTGTATTGGCATATTCCCCAATACGTGCATCTTTGCGTCAGCTCGAGTCTTTCCATTGATTTATTTTCATGGAATCCTTCGTGTCTCTCAGCAAATTTTAAGTCGTGACCTGCTCACGCATTTTTCCCCTTTACTCCCCGTAAAGTCCCAAGAGTCTCTGTCCCATTTATGAGTGTATCACCCGTATGGATTTTCAGTTGTTCCTGATTTCTTTTTCCTTTGTGGACATATATCCCCACAAAGTATTAACTTTTGCATACATACATTTGCATCCTGAGGTCTCTTAGGGACAAAAATTCGTCTCTTTGTTATTATTTAAGCCCATTCTACCTCGTCGAGACAAAGATTTTAACCTTCATATCTCCGGCTAGAATGACCTTAAATAGGGGCATCTGTAAGACCCTAATTTTGACCCTAATATCCCTCATGGCATCATATCATTGCACATTGCATTTGGCTCAAAGATCATAACATCTTGGCTCCTTACCCTATGATGGGACTTGTGTGAGTTGGTCTGAGACCACCAAGCATGCTTGAATTCTATATTATTGCTTTTCTCATTTTGTTTACTAACCAAAAGCACAAAAATATGTCACTAACATCTTTTGTTTTGTAGCTTGAGCAATCATAAGATCCAAGGCTCCTAGGAGGCCCCTATGCTCAAAGAATAGCCAGATGAAGGTGAAAGCAAGCATGACAATGGTTCACAAGGCTCTCAATCATCATATATGCCTCCCAAGCATCTCAATTTGTCAATTTGATCAAATCAAACCAAGGGGCTTGAGGATTGTTTCCCAAGGAAACCCTAATTCATTTGTGCATCAACTGTGCCTTGCCCATGAAGCAACGTCAACCCATGATTAAATACAATCAAGGGAAGTTATTTCATTCATCATTTCATGCATATTTGAGCTTATGTGAGAGTCCTGAATCATCAATTCATTAAGATTTGAAGTTTGGACTTGAGAAGTTGATCAGTCAATTCATCTGACTATTTTGAAATCCACTGAGACCTAATGTTTAATGTGTTTGTCAAATGAAAATTATACCAAGAGAAAAAATGTTCTTTAGAACCATATGAACAACTTTAATGTTCATCAAAAATTTATTTGAAGCTTGGAAGGTCATCATCTATTTCAAAACATTATAGGTCATTTTGATTGGAACCCTAATTTTGGGTCAATTTCCCAAAGACATAACTCACTAATTTTTCATGATTTTGAGGTGGTATCAAATGAATTGGAAATTTTAAGATGTCTAATTCATTTGTTATGTTGAACAAATTTTCATAATTCAAAAAGAAATACATGTGATAATGCAAAACATTATAGGTCCCTTTGGAACAAAGGCATTGAAATGTGAAAAAGTTCAACTTCAAGTGCCCATAACGTTCTCATCAAAAATACAAATGATGCAAAATTTGAGTCCAAATTGATTATCTTGAAAAGATATACAACTTTTATGTTGAAGGTTTTGTTATTTGATGCTTTCATCATTGAAACAGAAGGGCTTGAAGTTGGTCCATTTTGGAAAATTTCACATGCACATGTTTTGCACCTTGAACTTTATGACCAATTTTCATTAATTTCCCAATTCCAAATGGATTTTTGTTCAACATAAAAATTGTTCCTCATGTCAAGACCTTTCCAACCATTACCCACAAGGCCATGTTTAATTTTGGTAAGAGGCATTTTCGAAGAAGAGAAAGTTTTGGTGCATTTTTGGAAACTATGTGAAATGTTCATGCATAATCCAATTCCGTCATATCTGCACGTCCAAAATCATTATGCTGATGTTAAGCTTGCATTTCCAATTGCATTTGGACCTCCCATACGCCTGTGCAGGCCCATGCATGGAGGCCATCACTTCATGCACACATGAAATTCCCATGACTTGCATTGCCTTTTGCTATAAATAGAGCTGCTTGGCTTCACCATTCATCAACCTCAAGGCGCCTTATATGCTTCAAAACTCAATCCAAACCTCACTGAAAAGGAATTTTGCTCTTTCACTTTAATTTTTCAGATCCAATTTTCAACTTCCTTGGTTGATTATTGGACTCTAATTCCTTAGCCTTGCTCTATCTCCATCTCAAGAACACACTGCAATCAAGAGTTGGAAGAGATCGTGCTTCATAGATCTGCATTTCAAAGGTGGATATCCAAACTTTTTCAATTCGAAACTCACTGATTATAGCTCATTTTTTGTGGTTATTGGTTCCTCTAAAGTCCTCTCATAAGAGGCAATTGAATTGTGCATTTAATTTTGTAAATCCATCAAGTTCAGATTGAACACCATTATTTTCCATCTCTGATTTCTCTTTCTATGAGGATCTAGAGTGAAAACCAATGGCACAGGGGTGATGTACATCACCCCAGCTTTCCAATGATATGAGGATCGCTCGTTTTCATTAAGTTTTGTTGACCTGTAACTTCCATCGGAATTCATGAGTTCGCCGAAGAAGACGGTGGTGTACACCACCGTCCATTTGCCAGATTGATTATGGACCGTTTGATTGCATCTCCAGATCTAATCGTGGCCCTTAGTTGTTATGACCTTTTTTAATGTTGCGTGTGTCTCATTGACTAATGCCTTTGGTGAGCGCGCGCCTGAGAACCATTTGATGTGCCAGGTCATTTAATGAGATTAGATCTAACGCACCTTGTTTTTCCTATTTTCTGATTTTTCACTTTTATTTTGTTTATTTCCTTTTATTTTAAAAATTCATATCTCTTTCATTTTCTATCCAAAAAATATGGGACAAATTGCACTATTTCCCTTTTTAATTCTAGTTTCTCAAAATAATTTTTAATATTTTTTATTTTGTCATTTGATATTTTTTGTGAATTTTCTCTTTTCTGGTTATTTTTAATTCATTTTAAATAGTTTTCAATATTCAAAAAATACAAAAATATTTTTTTAACCTCTTTGAATGATGATGAATCTATGAAAAATATTCTCATCAATTTATTAATTTATTTGAGATTTATTTGAGATTTTAGTTCAATTAGGTTATTTTTTATTCATTTTTAATTGTTTAAAAATAGTTTATGGTTTCTAAAAATGCTGAAATTTTTTGTCAAACTTTGTTTGACCTTGTTGAACTTAGGATGATCCATTAAGACTTTTCAAAGTTGATTTGAAATGGATTTGAAGTTTGACCTTTAATTGTTTATTTTAATTCAAGTATTATTTTAATTTTAAAAAATACCAAAAATATTTTATTTGTTTCTTGACTTCTAAACTTCATCTTGCTTCTGTTTAATATTGTTTGACCTTGATTCCATTCATCTTTGGTCAATGTACTTTGCTTATTTCATTTAAAGTTCAATTCATGTACATTCTTATTCATCTTCTTCTTCTTCTTTTTTCTTTTTGATCAATGAGTTAAAGATTGGTGGTTAGCCTTGACATATGGGAGGCTTAACCTTCCTTGATTCAAATCTAATTCATCTTGATCAAAGATCAAGTGAATGGCTTTGCATTAAGGATAGGTTGCTTCTTGGTCAAGCAAAAAACCTAAATTAATACAAGATCATTCTTCTTTTCTTTTGGCATGGCAAGTTATAGGAGCTTGGCTTACTAGTCAAGATCTCTAACTTGTGTTTGTTGCCTATAGTTTTATTGACCGACCTCAGATAGGTGTGACTACTACATTAGTCCACTTACGATTGCTTAATATAGCGCTAAATTGCCTTATGACACACTAACACTAACTATTGACCATTAACTTTTAATTCAAGTCATTTAATTCTTGCAATTTACTTTTATGCAATTTAATATCTTGTCCATTAATTCATTTGTTTTTGCCCTTTGCTCACTTGAGCTCATGTTTATGTTAATGAAATTTGCCTTTTGCTCACTTGAGCACATTATTGTGTATATACTATTGTGCTTGTTTTGTTTTGATTGTGTGAGCCAAATGCAAATGGACAAAAGGACTTAGACTTTAGGACATTCCCTATGCAAAATGGAGTCAAAGAGCAACTAGGCCTCATGCCTTTAGAATGCTAAAACAAAGAAGAAATAATGTCAAAGAGCAACTAGGCCTCATGCCTTTAGAATGCTTAATCTTGAAGATGAACTTGAAAGGATCCTAATTTCTAAACTCACTCTTGTCCATTCTTTGTTTGTATTGTAGAACTTTTTGATGTGTGTGTTCTTGTGCTAGGGATCCCAAACTTACCAAGTAGAAGAACCATTGTCATGATCATCTAAAGTGAGAGATACAAACGCCATTGGAAGATTCCTAGGAGCTTGATTGTTTGATTGATTGCTTGAGTTATTTGCATATTGCTTGCTATTCCAAAGGAAAGAGATCAACTTGGATCATCACTATGATCTCAAGAAGGGAACTCCATTGTGGTTTTATTTCTCTTCCTTCATCCTTGCATGTTTAGGACTTAGCCATTCTTCTTCTTCCCTCCACTATAACCCAAGCCAAACTTTTGTGCAAACATTAACATTTGTTTTCAAATTAGAAACCTAAGCATTATGCTTTTGATTTTCCAAACTTCTTTTTATAACACTTATTTTGAATTGAATTCTAAGTCAAATTTGACCTTACTTTGTAAATACTTTTCATTCATAAATACAACTCACTCAATTGTTTTTGTGGTTTCAATGGCCACTTCTTGCCAAAGCTTTTCATAAACATTAGCTATTAGATTTGAGTTATCTTAGTGGATGATATAATACTCACCTGTATCCTTAGTGATGGACAATAAGTCTTCCATGCTCATTATAGGGTTAACCCCTCACTAGCATGTTAAAGCTCTCCTCACATGGTGGATTTTGGTTTTAGGTTGAGTTTTCTCCCTTGGATAACAAAAGACCTTAAGGCTTTTGGACCAATCAATTCACCAACTTCTTTTGACTTTTTTACCCCGAACTATGAGGTTTTGATCCTAATCTTTTTTAAGATGGTACGTAGGCAATGTGTTTATCCATTCAAACACAAAATTGTAAATAATTTATACATTCTTCTCTCATCTCCCCAATCATGTTTGCACAAATATTTTTTCACAAATACCAACCTACCTTACAACATTGTGAAAAGGGCTCTCTAGGAGTACCTAGGATGTTTTGGGTGCTTAAAACCTTCCCATTGCATAACCAACCCCCTTACCCAGATCTCTGACATTTTTATTAGTTTTTGATTTGATAAAACTTATCGGTTTTGTTCTCTTTCTAACCTTACCTTTGGATAAATAGAAGTACGGTGGCGACTCGAATTGTATGATTTACTTTTGATTTAGTCCATAAATCTAAAGGTAACGAATACCCCGCTACACTAAGGGTTTTGGGGAGGAGGAGGCGGCGGCAGAATAACTAGGTAGTATCAACTAAAACATCATTTCCTGCCTTTACTGTCGTTCTTTGACCAGGGCATTCTCAACTTTCATTTCCTCGATGGTATTCAAAAGAACTTTAGGAATACCCCCAGAAATGGTTTCGGCAGCCTGTTGATTGTGAGAAACCCCAATCTAATGTTCTACAGAAACAACTAGCTAAGCATAAGCTTCTTCCATGACACATTATGGATGACCAGAATCTATCTCAGCTTCCAAAACAACTTCCTTAACCTCCGGAGTAGGAAGACACAATGGAGTATTCTGTAACTTTCATATTTCCATTAAGGGAACAAACCCAAAACAGAAGTTCCTTTTAGATACTTTGTACCCAAAGTTCTTTAACTTGGAGATTTTGGAGTTTATCAATCTTCTGTAGGCTTCCCAAGTTGAGTCACTTTCAGCAGGATTAGCTGATAAACGACTAGTCATCATAGATTCGTGAAGACACCTTCTTGAGTCAGACTCAAAATTCTTCTGAATCTTACCAATATTTGGGTTAGGTTTAGGTTGGTGAGGGATTCTGACAGAAAGATCTGTTATTGTTGGATGAGGATTCGAACCATAGATAGTTGGAAGAGAAGAGGGCATGACTTGGAGTGTTTCTGAATCAGATACTTTTCAGTTCAAGTTCAATATTGGATATGCCTTCAAGAGTACCCTTAGACACTTAGTTACCAGAATATCTTTAGGGGGATCTTCTGGGCGTTGTTATATTTGGATTTTCAATGTAGGGAGCAGAAATAGTTTGAGATGGAGGTGGAATGGGTGATGAAGGTAATTGTGAAGGAGTTGGTGTTTGTTCTATCTGTTGTTGTTGTTGTAACTGAGTTCCAGAAACTATAGGAGTTTCTGTAATAGGTTGTAACAAGGGTTTATCCGTGGGTTGTGAAATTGGAAAGCTTTGAGAAGGAGATGAAATTTACTGTGAAATGGGAAGTGGTTGAGTTGGTAAGACTCTTTCAGAATTAACAAAATCATAAATAAGAAGTTTCCTGACCTTAGGAGGCTTACCAGGAGTATGAGTGTCAGAAGCTTTTGAAGATTGTTGAACAACACCAGACGTGTTCTTCAGAAGTATTGCTTTCTAGCGCTCACTAAGAGGCACCTCATCTTCATCCAGAATGGTAGAAACCTTCTTCTTCTTTTTCAGAGGTCCTGAAGATCCTTCTTCATGAGTCTCCTTCTTCCTTTTTCCCATGTACGTCTGGATAACTCTCTAGTAAGTCAAATGGGTCAACCAATGGGTCAATTCCATCTTAAGACAACTCTCAAGGTAATACTATAGAACTTTCGGAGGAACAATCTTGGTAAAGATTGAGAAGTTGTCCATCAAAATCCTCATTCCACAGATATCATCCTTTGAAGGAATGATATCTGGCCTGACTACCTTGGAGATTAGACCCATGCTTTTAAGATTCCTCCCCCATAATATCTTTATAGATCCTTCACCAGCTCCTCAGTTAATCCGCTGATCAGAAGGTCATCCACCAGACCATTTTCAACTAGAAGGTCAGAAATTAACCTTCCATTTGGAATAAACCTGCCCTTCTTGGATGTGCTTCCAGTTCTAGTTTCTCTAATAGAACCCCTGAGAAACTTGAACAAGATAGCTGGAAGTTCCATTTTGAACCGTTTTTCCAAAAAGAATAGCATAAACTTCTGATTAGAATTGATGTAATAAGATGAGTTTGTGCTGGGTCGGTGATGAATACAACCCAGCATAATCTTGAAACACACCCTTAATTTATCAGAAAGGTCTTTAGCACTTGGACCTTTTCCTTCATCCATATTTGTTCCTTCCTTGAAAATAACAGATGCCACCATAGCTTCTCTTCTTGCATCAGTTTTAACATTGTAGACCCTTTTTCCACATCCGTTGTGAGAAATTAGGCCAGCGATGGATTTCTCAATGACAACAATCTTCATGTTCTTGACGAAGGAAGTAATTATGTCCTTGGTAGTAACAACGTGTATCCAAAACTGCTTCACAAGCATTGGATAAACATGACTAGTTAACTTTTGAAGAATCCTAACTCATATCCCTCTCATAAAAATATCTCACACTTAAGCTACTCAAGTTTATCATATGAATCTGAGCTAGCTCTCGGAAAATCTTTCATAGCCTTTGTCGAACCACACACAAAGAAACAAGGAAAGGAGAAGAAGAAGGAAACATCAAACAGAAGTGAAAAGAGACAGAGGTAAGGACTGAGGAACTCACCTTGAGGTTGGTTGGAAAACCTCGCTGGAGTTTCAAAGCTCCAACGAGGCCTTTGTCTTCCTTATTCTTGCATTTTCTCCATTTTTTGTTATTGCTCCATGCTTGTAATGTGCTTAATTACATGATTTAAGTGTTTTGTATCGTTGATTTTAGGTTTGTTGACCTAGGGTTTTAATTGGGATTCCGTTTTATCTATTGGATTCATGTGTTGTTTGGAGAAATTGAGCTTTGATTCATGCTTAGCATAAGGTTTTAGACTAGTTTTATTGATGTTATTTTTGGGTTTTGAGGCTTTTGGTCAAATGTGGGTTTGTGAGCTAATGAACATCATGTGATGTCCGTCGTGTTCTTTGTAATGCAGGGTGTGCGAATCTTTTAAGTGGAAAAAAGGTTGAGGTTATTGTGTTTGTATGGTGGGCCGATGTGTAATACCCTAATTTTGACCCTAAGATCCCTCATGGCATCATATCATTGCTCATTGCATTGCCTCAAGGATCATAGCATGTGTGGCTCCTTAACCCTTGGGTTGGGACTTGTGTGAGTGGTTTGAGACCACCAAGCATGCTTGACTTGTATATTATTGATTTTCTTATTTTGTTTACTAACCAAAAGCACAAAAATATGTCACTAACCTCTTTTGTTTTGAAGCTTAAGTAATCATGAGATCCCATGCTTCTAGGAGGTTCCTATGCTTAATGAAATGGCCAGATGAAGATGAAAGCAAGCATACCAATGATTCCCAAAGATCTCAATCATCATATATGTCTCCCAAGTATCTCAATTTGACAATTTAATCAAGATAAACCAAAGGGCTTGAGGCTTGTTTCCCAAGGAAACCCTAATTCAACTGTGCATTGACTGTGCCTTGCTCATGAAGCAACCTCAACCTATGATCAAATTTAATAAAGTTAAGTTCTTTCATTCATTATTTTATGCATATATGTGCTTATGTGAGTATCCTCAATCATTCATTCATCAAAATTTGAGGTTTGGCTTTGAGAAGTTGACCAGTCAAGTCATCTAACTAAATTGAGGATCCCTGAGATCTAACTTTTGATATGTTTGTCAAATGAAAATGACCCCATGATAAAAAATGTTATTAAGAACTATATTAACAACTTTCATGTTCATCAAAAATCCATTTGAAACTTGGAAGGTCATCATTCATTTCAAAACATTATAGGTCATTTTGATTGAAACCCTAATTTTGGGTCAACTTCCCATGGACCTGACTTCCTTATTTTTTATTATTTTAAGGTGAGACCAATTGAATTGGAAATATTAAGATGTATACTTCAAATTTTATGTTGGACAAAATTTCATAATCCTAAAAGAAACACATGTGATAATACAAAACATTACAGGTCACTTTGGACCAAAACCATTGAATGTTAAAAATGTCCAACTTCAAGTGCCCTTAACTTTTTCATCAAAAATCCAAATGATGCAAAATTCAAGTCCAAGTTGATCAAATTGAAAATATATACAACTTTTATGTTGAAGGTTTTTCCATTTGAGGCTTGCATCACTGAAACAAAAGGGCTAGAAGTCGGTCACTTTTGGCAAAAAAATTCAAAGGGAACTTATACATGTTTTGTACCTCAAGCTTCAAGGCCAGTTTTCACAAATTTCCAAACTCCAAATGGATTTTTTCCCAACATAGCTTTTATTCCTTAAGTCAAGACCTTTCCAACCGTTACTCAAATGCCTATGTTTGGATTTTCTATATGAGACTTTCGGAGAGATGAATGTGTAGGTCCAAATATGCAATTCACATTGAATCTTCATGCACAAGCAAACACAAGGCCAATTGCACGTCCATTTCACTTCAGAATGAGCTCAGTTTACAATTACACTTGAGTTTGGGCCTCACATGCGCCTGTACAGGCCCATGCATGGAGGACCCAAAGCTTCGTGCACACGAGTTTTACCTTGCCTTGCCGTCAACTCAACTATAAATACATTGCTCTCCTCATTCAAATCTGAACCTTAAGGCAATCTGAAGCTCTGCTGAAATCAAAACTGAACCATACTCAAAGGAATTCTGATTTTTATTTCTCAATTTCAAATTTGAATTTCAACTTCCTTGGTTGATCTTCAAGTTTCAATTCCTAAGCCTTGCATCTTCATCATCTCCTAATCAAGTTGGAAGCAAGAGTTTGAGTGGATTGTGCTGCACAAAGCTGTTCTTCAAAGGTTTATCCTCTAACTGTTTTGATCTATATCTTGCTCCATGATGTGAATTGCTTGTGTTCAAACCGTTTTCTGAAGTCCTCGTGCAAGAGGCAAGCCAGTGGTGGTCTTGATTTCATGTTTTGAAGCTTTTCAGTTTGCATACTTGGATGTTTAAGCTCAGATTTCTCACTTGATAGAGATCTTGAGGACAATCCAAGATTACAGGGGTGATGTACATCACCCCAACTTCATTTTGGTACCTGACTCGTGTGTTTTGGTTGAGGTTCAAAAACCTGCAACTGGTGGCCGGAGTTGGTTGGTCCACCGGAGAAGATGGTGGTTTCCACGACCATCCCCACGTGGATGCATCATGGCCTTCAGATCTCTTTCCCACGTTATAATCTCAGCCATGCATTATGTTTACTTATTTTAATTGAGTGTGTTACACGCTTGACTGTGGACTATGATGGAAGCGCGCCTCTGAGCCATTGGATGTGTCCACGTCAATTAATGAATTCCATCCAGCGCTCCTAGTTTTTTTTCATATTTTCTAATTTCTGTTTTATTTTCTTTTATTCGATTTATTTTCAAAAATTCATAGCTATATTATTTGGAATCACAAAAATATGAGACCAACACTAAAATGTTTCTTGAAAAATCTAGTTTCATAATCTGATTTTTAATAATTTTTGTGACTTCATCTACATTTTTTTGTGAATTATTTTGTTTTCAATAGTTTTTAATTCATTTTAAATATTTTTTGATATCCAAAAATTCCAAAAATATTTTCTTAACACATATGGATCATGATAAGCCTATGAAAAATATTCTCATAAATTTCTTAATTGATTTGAGATTTTAATTCATTTGTATTATTTTTCTTTGTTTTTAATTTGTTTTAAAATAGTTTCTGTTTTCAAAAAATGTTGAGAAAATTTGTAAAACCTTGTTTGACCATGTTAGACCTATGATGATTCAATTGGACTTGTTGAAGTTGATTTGAATTGAATTTGAGGTTTGATCATATTTTAACCATTTAAATTTTGCATTTATTTTAATTCCAAAAATACAAAAAAAATATGTTTGACTTTGTTGACTTTTAATCTTCATTTCTCTTCTGTTTTACATTGGTTGATGATGATTTGATTCACATTTGACCATTGTGTTTTGATTATGCCATTGAATTCTCCTTTATCCATTTCTTTTTCATCATCATCTTCTTTTGTTTATTTTGGCCAATGAGTTAATGATTTGTGGTTGGTCTTGACATATGAGAGGCTTAACCTTCTTTGATCCAAATCAAACTCAACTTGATCAAAGATTAAGTGAGTTGCTTTGTGTCCAAGATAGGTTGCTTCTTGGTCAAGCAAAAAACCTAAAATCCATACAAGGTCTTTCTTCTTTTCTTTTGGCATGGCAAGTTGTAGGAGCTTGGCTTACTAGTCATGATCTCTAACTTGTGTTTATTTGCCTATAGTTTTATTGACCGGCCTCAGATAGGTGTGACTACTACATTAGTCCACTTATGATTACTTAACATAGCGCTAAATTGTCTTATGACACACTAACATTAACTACTAACTACTAACTTTAATTCAAGCATTTAATTTCTTGCGATTTACTTTAATGCAATTTACTTTCTTGCTCATTTATTCATATTGCCTTTTCCCTTTGCTCACTTGAGCTCATATTTTATGTTTGTGCCATTTTCCTTTTGCTCATTTGAGCACATTATTGTATGTAAATATATTGTTGCTTTGTGATTGTTTCGTCTTTGTTTGTGTGAACCCAATGCAAAAAGGAGAAATAATTTAGAATTAGGACCTTACCTATGCTTAAAAGAGTTCAAGAGCAACTAGGCCTCATGCCTTTAGAATGCTAAACTTGTTGAAGAGCAACTAGGCCTCATGCCTTTAGAATGCTAAATCTTAAAGTTGACTTCAAAGGACCCCTAATCTAAACTCATTCTTTGTCCATTCCTCTTATTGCATTGTGAACTTTTTGATGTTTGTTCTTGTGTGATAGGGATTCCAAACTTGAGATAGTAAGGAGGACCATTGTCATGAATAACCAAGTGATCGGTCACCATTTCCATTGAATTCCCACCTTTTATCCGGCATATTTTCATCACTTTGGTAAGATTTGTGGTTGTTTTTAGTTGTTTTAAAGTCATTTAACATGTTTCGTTAGTTTATTACTACATTGCATTTTGTTACATGTTTGTGTCAAAAAGTCTCTTTTATGCTTCGATTGGGTAGTGTTAGTGTTATAGGTTGTTGCATAGGTTCAAAAGGACTAATAGCTGAGTGTTGGATGCTCTGGAAGGCCAAAATATGAAGATGCAGAAGGTCAACACGGGCTCCCGTGTACATTAACATAGCCCGTGTTGTTTGCCAGGAAGGAGCACTCAAAGAGGGGAGTCAGGGGGTTAACACGGGCACCCGTGTACATCAACACGGCCCGTGTTGATGCCTCTGTAGCTTGCTTTAAAAAACACAACTTTTGAAGAGCAACACGGGCACCCGTGTGAATCCACACGGCCCGTGTTGATGGGCGCGGTTGAGAAATTTTACTTTATGTTGTGTGGATCTGCCCTGTTCATTAAGGGTATTTTGGACTTCTTGCTGGGAGAAAAAACCATCTGAGGCTATTAGAAGACTTTGGAGAGAAGAGAAGGGGATGGTGTGACGTACGAGAGAAAAACATTGCACGGGAGAATATAGCTACTACGGAGGATTTGAAGACGACGAGATTCAAGGGCATCAACCATTGAAGATCAAAATCTCCTATTTCTTTGTAATGTTTAATTTTCACACTATGATTTCTTTTAATACTATGAGAGGCTAAACCCCCCAATGCTAGGGGGTGGTTCTGATTTGATCTTATGTTATGAATTCGAACCATGGACTTTCTTATTACTACGTTACGTATTTCAATTCAATTGTGTGATGTTATTATGCTTTTGTATCGGACAAATGCAATTAGATCTATGACTATCAATAACAGGATTGTGATTGTTAGGGTTTTCACATAATTGGGTTTATAATTGCATCACCTAGGACTAGGAACTTTTGTAAATCACCATAAACCTTGATATTGTTTATGATTAAAACCAATGATTAGTTGAATGGACATTTGAGTAAGAATTGGTAGTTTAATAGTTTCTTCATTAAGGACTTAAGGAAGAACATTCTGAGGTTAGGTAATTGAATGTTTCATGTGTATTGAGGAAATCTTGACTTGAATTCATAACTAGTTAAATCAACCACTCACCCTAGCATGTTTCATCTTAATCAATTATTCTTTACTATCTTTTTGTGTTTGTTGTTATAAGTTCCCAAAACCAACCAAACCATTGTGTTTTTGTTCAAATAGAATCAAAAGTAAAATAAGTATTTCCTACGCAATCCCTGAGATCGATACTTGGGAATAAAACTCCTTATGACTACATCAGTAAAAATAGTACACTTGCTATTTTTCCGATCAAGTTTTTTTGGCGCCGTTGCCGGAGATTGCCAAAATGCTTATTTTAATTTTTATTCTATTGAAATTTTGTTGCTCGTCAACCAAAATTTTATCTATGACAATCTTGTTATTCAATTCTAATATTTGTCTGACTTGTTTATGCGAGGTAAGGCCTCAACGGATTTTTCTTTTGATGCATAACCAGAAAGAAATCTTCACGCTAGACTGAGACAAGCTAAGCGAGAAAAACTGGAAATAGCAGAAAAAGCGGAGGAGGAAGTTGTTTCAGTGCACTCAGAGAATTCAGATTCAGACGCAGAAATAATTCCTGAGGTCATGGCTGCAGATCCACCACCACCAGAGAGACTTCTCGGTGACTATGGTGGAAACAACACTCCGGGTGGTCGGATGACAATTGTAAACCAACCGGTAAATGTAGAATAATTTCAGCTGCATCCCAGCATAATTAATCAACTCGAAAGGCGGTCCTTTTCTGGAAGAGTGAATGAAGATGCCAACAAGCATCTTCAAAGGTTTTTAACTATGAGCACAACGCTTAAAATGCCTGGACATAATGAAGAAGCAATAAGGCTTCGTATGTTCCCATTCACTTTAGCAGATGAAGCCGAAGAGTGGTTCTATTCCTTACCTGCTGCCAGTATCACTACATGGGAGGAGATGGAAACAACATTCTTGCATGAATATTTTCCTGCATCAGTGTCACTGAGAAAAAGATACGAGATCCTAAATTTCAAGCAGAAGGAGGGTGAGTCACTAGGAGATGCCTATAAAAGATTCAAGAGAATTCTAGTGGCTTGTCCTACTCACAACATGGATGAAACTGAGCAGATGCAAATGTTTATTAATGGTCTTCGAATTCAAACGAGACAAGTCCTTGACTCAACAGCTGGTGGCTCAGCTAACTTTGCAACAGCCACCTGTATGAAGAAGATAATTGAAGCAATTTCCTCAAATGAGCATATGGAGTTGTATGATAGGGTGTCAAGCAAATCTGCAGTAATTGATTTGAAGCTTGAAACAAACAAACAGTTAAAAATTGAAGAAGCAGTTGCTGCAGAGGTGGAGAAAAGGTTGAAGGCACTAAACATAGGTGCTCAAAAAGTGGCTCAAGTGCAACATGCACCAAACGATGTGTGTGACATTTGTAATGGACCATACAATACTGTTCATTGCTTTGTAACACCACAACAAATAGAAGATATCAAGTTTTTAAAGCAAAACAATCCCTACTCCAACACATACAATCCGAGGTGGAAGAATCATCCCAACTTTGCATGGAGAGATCAGAAAGGGAATGTGCAACAGCAAGTACAAGGCCAATATCAAAACCAATATCAGCAACAACAACAACAACAACAAGTCCCAAAGAAGGCAGATTGGGAGATTGCAATTGAAAAGATGGCACCTCACAACATCCAGTTCCAAGAGGAGACTCGAAATAATCAGAAGAACACTACAACATCCATAAAAAATCTTGAAATTCAGATGGGTCAAATAGCTCAACAGTTAGCTTCCAGTTCCCAGGTACCTGGCACGCTTCCTAGTGGAACAGTTGCGAATCCACGTGATCAAAGTCACATCAAAGAAGTGGTCACAAGAAAAGGAAAAGCTAATGAAAAACAAGTTGACGAACAGGTCGAAGAAGATGGGTTGTTGGAAGTTGATTTAGAGATTAGAGAAGAGCCAAAACAAGCTGAAAAAGTGGTGGTGAAACCGGCAAGCCAGCAAGAGAAACAAAAACCAAAGATCATTCTTCCTTTCCCTACGAGAACAAAGAAGAAAGATCTCAATGAATTTTTTTTGAAGAAGTTCTTAGAGTTATTCAAGAAGCTCGAGATCAACATACCTTTTGCTGAAGCTTTAGAACAAATGCCGATATATGCCAAATTCATGAAAGACATCATATCGAAGAAGAGGTCGATTGAGGGCGAGCCGGTTATGCTAACTGAAACTTGTAGTGCTATTTTGCAGGGCCTAAAAATTCCGATGAAGAAAAAAGATAGAGGTGCTGTCACTATTCCTTGCACCATTGTAGATAGATCATTCAAGAAGGCACTAACCGATTTGGGAGCAAGTGTTAGTCTAATGCCCCTTTCGATTTACAAAAAACTAGAGTTAGGAGAAGTGCAAGACACTCGCATGACACTGCAGTTTCCTGAAATCATTGTATTGGCTCCGTTCGTAGACACATTTGTTTGTAAGCCTACCATCATTTTTGTTGGCATGTCATAAGGATAATCTCTCGTCACCATTGGTAACGAAACCGTGGTGCATAAGGGACACCTGAGTTGATAGTGTTTCCAACTATGGGTCTCGCAGGCCCATGCATTGTTGGAACACTCACTGGTAGTGGTGAAGACGACATGGGTTCGAGGATTATCAAAGTTATTGACATCGAAAAAGGAGTATGGGAGGTTACCCCACTCACGGGTGTAGTAATAACACCATTAACTGTTGATTGGGTTGGTTGTTCTCCTTGGCTTTGAGGATTATTTTGGGGTCTGGTGGAGGAACATTTATAGCAGATGGAAGCGACATTTCTGGAAGTACTTCACCACTCCTTAAACGCATACATACGTGACCATTGGGAATAAATCATACATAGAACAAAAAAAATCCCAACCAAGTATAGTTTTATAATAAAACTTTTCTAAAAAAAATCGTACAAAAGTCCCATTGGGCGTGCCAATTTGTTTATTGTAATTTTTGATAAACAAGCGTTAGTCTTAAAAATTGTTACTTGCAGGATCGACTAGACATATTGTGCATAAATTCTACAAATGATTTTTTAATATTCATAAGTTTGATAAATAAACTGTAAATTAAGTAAAGCTACCAACTTGGTCAGAGACAAGAACTGGAGTAAAATAAGTGTAAAGACAATGAATGCAAAGTATATGTTCATGAAATGATACAAATGATTTCAATTAAATGAATAAAAGATGGTGTATAAGATAATACATTGCCTCACAAACTTGTTTCTCTCTTTGATGTAGGTAATTTAAGTTCTACAGAATTTTTGTATATGATTTGCCACACCCAATCCCTACGCAAAGACTATCTATATATATTAGTGAAAATATAACTTTTTTGACAGTTGTGACTCACATGCTTAAGACATACCCTTCTATGTAGTCCTTGGGCTGATAGTTGACGCCCACGTTCCTTCAACGTCTAAATATCTTTAAATGGCAGTTACTTGATATTATCCTTTTGTAAGTGGTCGTAGTCGAAGTCTTAGCCATCTTTCAGCATTTTCCAAAATATGCTAAGTCCCACAAATATGAAAACAAGAATGTCGAAGTTAACCAAACACTGGTCGAACAAAATATCACTAAGTAACTTCAAACCTGGTCATATCTCATCTCCACATTAACTTTTCTTCGTCGAACTAGCTATGTCGAAATATTGGCTAACACTAGTTAAGTTATAAATTCAACATTGTTTCAGTAACTTGACATATAAGGTTTGTCTAGTTGAGTTGTAATATTCAATATTCTTTCATCTTGTTAAGATTGAAGTTGATCACTAAGGTTTAGTGGTTATTTGCCTTTGTCACTAGTTTTGTGGCAGAGATGAAAGTGAGTAGGTTCTATGTTTAGAATGAGACTCTAAATAGAAAGTCACTGGATAGTGTAAGGAAAATACATTGGACAACATAAAGTTTGTCGTTGCTTGTAAGGCTAATTGTACTAAACTACTAATAAATAATTTTCCGTTCTTCGATTGTGGACTCATCCCCCAAATGTAGATGTATTTTCATCGAACTGGATAAACAATTGACTGTGTTATTTATTGTTTTTCTACTCCATCATCTAGTAATTGTTATTATGGTGGTTCTGGTGTATTTTGTCGAACCTGTTGTCTCAGAATCGTGTTCGACATCTGTCGCCTGAGAAATAGAGTTTAATTATGGTCTATTCATTTTAATTAAATAGACTTGTAAAAAAACGTAGACTTTTTATATTTTACAGAAATTAATCTATGTAGACTAAATCGTATAGATTTGAGATATTCTTACCCTTAAATAGAGATAATTAGCTCTCTAATTGAACAAGAAAAAATGGAGACCAAAAACACTTCATCCCTATGATAATGCTACCACCACCTATCTCAATCCATACATGCACTTAAAGTGAACAGACATATATACCTTACTTTTTTCTTGATAACTTGTACATGACTCTTACACTACTTTATATACATGTAGAGAGCCGTACGTAACTCATAAGAGTTCTATGAGCATATACATCTATTCATTTTTAATTGACGTTTTAAGATTCTTTACATATATATACTGTCAAAGAAATTAGTAATTTTTAAAATAAATTTATATTTCTTTCAATAATAATCACAATTATAGACTTATCATCGTATTTCATCTATTCATTTAAATGTAATAAATATTAATAGAAGATTTTAATATGAAACAGAAATATTATTTTAATAAATCAAAAATAATATTATTTTAAATTATTAAAACTTAAAATCAACAAATAATTTTTCATTTTATAAAACAACAACACTTTAAAAAAGTGAAAAAGTATTAATTAATCTAAGCTGCCGATCTTGTTGAAACGGGATTATTGTCCAATCTTATAGTGAAACATGGTGTAGTACACTTTGATTTGATTTAAAACAAAATGTAAAATAAATAATTTGTCTTCAATCATGATCATTATTTAGTCCAGTCAAGGTGGTTTATCTTGTCCATATTGCCATTCCAAAATAGGAAATTTGATGGAACACTGCATGGTTTAACTTCAAACTCTCCTTGTGTTGATAAGAGCAGAGTCACAAACAATCAATATATGCTTAATAATCATAATTAATATCAAACATACATTCACTCGTTTTCAAAGACCAAAAAACCCAACTTGTTATTAAAATATACAAGTAATTATTATGCTTTGTTTGTTGTTCATCAATATTTTTTTTCTGTTTTTATTTTAAAAAATACTTTAATTTATAACAAAAAAGGATATTATAGATTCAATCAAATAATGAATTTTACTATTTTTAATAAATTTAAATAAAACATTATTATTTTTATTTATTATTATGAAATCTATTTTTATTAAAAATAATAAGGACCCTTTTAACATTTTTTAAGGTTGATATTAGATTAAGAGATTAAAGATGATACACTCACAATTTAGTTTAGAGATTCAAAAATATTAAAATGATTTAACACAATAATATGGTAATTATTAGTTGACAATGAAAAATTATTTTACATTGTTAATATATATTATTTTTTCTTTTAGATTAATTTAATAAAAAAATATGAATTCTTAATAATAAACAATTGTCATAGATGTAAATGAAAAACTAATTAACATATGTATTTTTCAAAATAATGAAACACAATATTTTATTATTTTATTACTTTATTTAAAAAACGTACATAATTATTCACTTTAGAATTTTAAAATTTTTGCATACGGTTTAAATTAGCATGCGTTTTAAAATACAAAAATAAAAAATATTTTCACAAAATAAACAAACTCTTAAATTATTTATGGGTTTCTCTTGAGTCATTAGTAATCAACATTACACACATGCAACTAGACTTAAATCCCTTAACCTATGTCTTATTCAAATCTTTTGATAAAATAAATGTAGTTAGAAAGAAAAAAAAACTTCACTAAAAACAATAGGTTAAGAAAATCTGAGAAAATTAGACAGAATGATTAAAAATTAATATAGCATTAGTGTTAATAGTATTTTAAAGTTAGTTTCCATGATCGACCGACAAAGGATCCAAACTGTGCCATTAATGAAGGAGACAAGGTCTTAGGATCTCCACTGAACTTGCAGATATATGTCCCTCTTTCTTTTTCTACTATTTCTCTCTTCAAGGAACAATGAACCTTTAACTTAAGGGTCTCTCTCTTTTACATTTCCTCCATATATAACTACACTTTCAGTTTCATCTTTCAAACCACAATAACATTTTTCCTCTCTCTCTTTCTCTCTCTATCTCTATCTCTCTATATCTAGATATATATATAGCTACTTATGAATAATTTTCATCCTAATACTTCTCTTCACTTAATTAACCAACCACAAAATGAGAATATTCATCATCATCATCTGAATCTAGATCTTGTTCTTGAACCATCTTCTTCATCGTCATCATCCTCACCTATAAGTTCAACGGAGCAAAGGATATTCTCATGCAACTACTGTCAGAGAAAGTTTTACAGTTCTCAAGCTTTGGGAGGACACCAAAATGCTCACAAACTTGAAAGGACACTTGCCAAGAAGAGTAGAGAGATAACTTCAGCCATGCAATCTTATAATGAATTACCAGAACACCCTTCAAACTACAACACTACTTTTGCCCATGGAAATTCTCATCTTCACAATGACCATGGACAAGGAGGTCATTTTATGAGGTATGGTGGAAGAAAAGAATTTAGTTATGGTGGTAATTCTAATAAGGAAGGTGTCAGTTCTTCTTGGTCAAGGGGTTATAACACTCCTTCTGAACATGTTCAGGAAGATATTAACCAACTTGACTTGTCCTTAAGGCTTTGAGATGAAACAATCATTCAGTTACTATAATTAAGAACAAGGTTGAAATAATTACTGAAATTAGTCACAGAAAAAATAAACATTTTTCTGTCTCTAAATTTCTTAAGCTAATTCAACTGATTTGATTTCAAGGTGTAACAATTATTTCAAGTGTCACTTTCTAGAAGAATCTGAGTTTCATGTTACATATAGATTAGATTGGTTACTAGTTTGTTAAAACTGTTTACCTTTATGGTTTCTTTATATGTTTCTGTAGTATTGTTGTAAGCATGGCAGAATTTCTATGAGGTGTTTTTAAGAGAAAATTAGGTTTTGTTAAAATAAATGTATAGCAGGTATTGTAAAATTAGGTTTTCCATATCAAAAGGTATATATTGTTTCAAGATACATAAGTGAGGAAGTGAGGAGACTCTAATACTTGTTAAGGTATCTCGTAAAACATGGTTTCAAGTCATTAATGTGATAATATTTGAGTGTTTTTGACGGACACAGATACAAATATCTGATACAACACCGACACTAATACGAATATATATCCGTTTTTTTAATAGTGTCGGTGTTATATAGTGTAACATTGGTTTCAGAACCAATAACTTACTTGCAATTTTTGGACTCTTCACATATGTATATTTCAATTATCAAAAAGTATATGTTGTTGCACGATAAGTGAGGGGACTCGGATACTTGTTAAGATATATGATAAAACATGGTTTCAAACCACTTCGGTGATAATAATTTAATGTGATAGACTTTTTCTTACGATCTAATATTATGAAGCACAGACTCAGACACGAACGTCTAACACGACACTGACACAAATGCACTTGTTTGGAAGTGTGGGTGCGGCATAGTTTAATATCGGTATCTGAATCAATAATTTGACTTGCGATTAATGGACTCTTTGTATCTAAAGTCTTGTGAATAATTTGACTCGTACTTGAGTCATCTTGGAGCAATATGTTGCTGACTAGTGAATAATGCATACATAGGATTGGTTCAATTGTGATTTTATGCAGAAAATAGTACCATTTAAGATAGTTGTACAGACTTTTAGAGAGTTTATCATCACATGGTGTTGTTGGTGGAAATTAAAGATACCTTTGTTCAGTACTTGCATTTCATTATTGATACAAAGTAATTATATTGTCTCCTTCACAAAAAGCCTTTTATAGTTTCTGACATGCATTTCTTTCTTGTAAACTTGAGAGACCAAAATGTATTATTTTTCCTTTTGTTACCAATACACTCCCACAGCAACAGCTTCACAAATGGAAAGGTATACGCAAATTGTAGTAATAATAAGTTTCTTGATGTTATTTGCTTCATAAATACCTACGTGCATATAAGTACTTTTTTTCCCAATAGTTTGTTCTAATTATTAGGAAAGGAAACTTGTTTATGCTAAAAGTCTTTAGTTGATGATTTCAAATTCATCATTACGTGTGGTATAGTTGGAATGCAAGATTGTCTAATGCATTGCCCGTTAAGCTTTCTAAGCAATGGAAGTGACTTGTACAAAAGGAAGATATTGTCTGAAATCTTGTTGATTAAAAAGAAAATATCAATAGTAATCGGCATTCCAAAGGAAAGGAAATTGTCACATGTATGTCTAGAGGAGTGCCTTATACGACGGTTTCATTTGAACTCTTGTCATTTTTTCAATATTATCCATGAATTTCAACTTAAACTCTTTTTAAATATGAGATCCCCTCCCTTTCATTTAAACACTCTTTCATATATTTGCATGAATCAATGTATAAGACTTGACAATTTCACGAATATAGACCAAAAACTCTATATCTTCACGGTAGAAAAGAATAACAATTATATAGTTTTACACAAGTAAGACACATTATAAAACATAAATAGATAAATTCTTAGGATGCGTGAATACTCTTTTCAAGTGTGTGTCTGCCACAACGTAAACACTTTCTTTATATAGAGATGATGATTTAACTAAAAATCCCATTAGAGTTCAAATCCTAGAGGAACCTTTTAATCACTCACTTGATTTAAAAAAGTGTTTTAGAAGTAACGTCAAACGTTTCTAAGATTGTGCATAAACAAAGGTGTCTACGACTTGAATCTTTGCGTAGCAAGTAGGATTCCGATTCAACAAGAGTGACACAATTGTCTTGAATTCCATCTCAAACATGAAACCTACCCACAATATTTTCTAAAGGTGTATTCTAATAGCCTGTGCTTTAATGGTCATGCACGTGTATCCCGGTTTAGTGAAGGCTCTAGGAATGTTGCTTCGCAATTCCATAGGAACCGAAATAAGTTTCACAATTACATAGTTGAGTCTATCATGAGTACTCCTGTAGCATATGTATTCCCTCATACAAAGTATAAATCTCATTAAGAGTTTCTATTATGTCATCCTCTTATGGCTTCAAGATTCATGCTTCTCTTATTTACTCTAGCATGATCACCTCATATTACTCACAACTTGTTATTATCCATCAAACCTATTTCTTGGGATCTCCAGTCATTTAGGTCAGGTTACCATCATGAGAAACTCGTTTCTCTATAGGAATTAGTCTCATCTTCTTTGATGTATTCTAGACTTTCTCTCTAGCTAATCCTTTCGTCAAAGGATATGCTAAATTTACATTAGTGCGTACACGATCCACTCTTACATCTCCTTTAGAGATATAACCTCTAACATTGATATTCTTTCTTCTAATTTGACGTCTTTTACCATTATAATAATGGTTCTTAATTTTTGTAATAGTCGCGGTACCATCGTAGTGGATCAACACAGTTGGCATAAGTTTTTCCAACAAAGGGATCTTAGCTAGGAAGCATTTTAACCAACTTACTTTTTCATTAGCAGTCGCTAATACTATCATCTCAGACTCCATCGTGGACTGAGTCAAGATAGTTTGTTTCTTTGATTTCCAAGATACAACTCCTCCAACTATATTGAATATATGGCCAGTTGTTACTTTGGAATCATCTAATAAGATATTCCAATCCGCATCACTGTATCCTTCATGTACAATAGGAAACCTCTAATAATGAAAACCAAGATTCACAGTCTTTTTAAGATATTGCATGACTCACTAAATAGCTTGCCAATGCTCATTAATCGGTCTACTAGTAAACCTGCACAACAATCCTATGACATATGCATTATCGGGTCTAGTACAATCAGAGGAATACCTAAGACTGCCAATAATGCTCGCATATTCGATTTGTCTGATACTTTCTCTAGTCTTATCAAACAGTTTCGCACTTGGATTATATGGCGTACACATAGATTTACAGTCAAAGTAATTATATTTCTTTAAGATTTTTTCTACATAGTGTGATAAATCCAAATGAATTCTTTGTTCGGATCTCGTGATCTTGATACCAAGATTCACGCTCGCTTCTTCGAGGTCTTTCATGTCAAAGTTGTTGCACAACAATGATTTCACATTATTAACGTCCTGAATATTTGATCCAAATATGAGTAGATCGTTTACATAGAGACATATGATAATGCAACTGCGATTCTCATATTTGTAATAATGCATTTGTAACTTTCAATCACTTTATACCCATTCAATATCATTATGTTATCAAACTTCTCATGTCATTGCATTGGACCTTGTTTTACACCATACAGAGACTTGTCTAACTTACCGACCTTGTTTTCTTGCCCATAAATTACAAACCCTTCTAGTTGGTCCATATAGATTTCTTCTTCTAAGTCGCCTTTTAAAAATAGTTATTTTAACATCCATTTAGTGTACTATCAAGTTATAAAAACATCCATTGAAATAAGTACCCTAATGGATGTAATTCAAGTGTCTGGAGAAAAAGTATCAAAGAAATCTATATTTCCTCTTTGCCTAAAACCTTTAGCTACAAGGTGAGCCTTGTACTTATCGATTGTTCCATCGGGTTTTAGTTTCTTTTTCAAGATAAATTTTTAAACGATTCGTTTACAACCATGAGGCAAGTCTACTAAGTCCAAGGTCATGTTAGATTGCAGAGAATCTATCTTATCATAAATAACTTCTTGCCACAAATCTGCATCCAGAGATGACAAGGCTTCTAGAAGATTCATTGGATCTTCTTCTACATTATAAGCTGCATAATCAGGCCTATAGTCTTTAGCAATTCTTACTCTTTTACCCTGTCGAAGTTCTATTTCTACTTCGTTGTTGCTTTCAATGCTTCTTATCACAGGTGTGCAATTTGATTCAGTGCCCCCACTATTTATCAATTTAAAAGGAAATTTGTCTTCATAGAATTCAACATCATTAGATTCTATGATCACTTTAACATTAAGGTCATAACACCTATATGCTTTATTGTTTGCTACATATCCAATGAATAAACACATTCATATGCTCTATTAATGAGTTTGAATCGCTTCGGATCCAAAATTCAGACATAAGCCAAGCAGTCCCAAGTTCGTAAATAAGACAAGGTTGGTTGTCTTTTCTTTAATATCTCATAAGGAGAGATCTTATTTTTTGACTTAGGAACTCTATTTAGGACATAACAAACAGTCAACAAAATTTCCCTCCACCAGTGAGATGCAACACCAGAATTCAACGTAATAGCAACAACTAGTTCAGTAAGAGTTTTATTCTTTCTATCTACTTTACCATTCATTTCAGGAGAATATGGTGCAGTCGTTTCATATACAATTCAATGTTGTTTATAAAATTAATTAAATAAACTAAAATAATATTCAGTTCCCTTATCACTACGAATTCTCTTAATCTTGTTACTAAATTGAATTTCAATTTCATTTGCAAAAGTCTTAAACATAGCAGTTTCACAAAAAATCATTTTTAGTGATTGTGTACAAATCTACCCCAATAGAATGACTAAATCATGCCTTATTCAGAAGAAAACCATAAACAAGATTCTTTATAATATCAGGAGTATACATGAGATCCTTAAATATTAAAGTCTTTTCGGAGGTGTGATTCAGATTCACTTCTCCAATATCAACAACATTAGTGGTGTGAGCAACTCCCAATAACACTTTCTTATTCATGTATATTTTGAATATTGCACGATCATAACAGGCATGACGAGAAGAGATAATGTCTATCCACCAACCATTTTAATTTCAGTTATCATAGCAACAAATTCCTGATCAGTCAGGTTAACCTTGTTAGACGATAGGCCTAGATCTAGAGGGGATGAATAGATCCCAAGTTAATAATTTATTTGAAAATTTGATTTAGAATTTTTTTGACGCGGAAACAAGTTTAAGATATTTACCGGATCCAAAATCGTCTAACCAAACCTACTATTGAAAAGTACGGATATGTGTAATAGTACCAATAAAATGATGATAATGCACAAGTCAATCAACAATTATTAAGCACAACTAATTGAATACTCTAAAATATTAAAAATTTATCTCCCATGATATCCACACACAAAAAACTAAGTCAAACAATTTATCGAACACTTGGGGTGCGAAAAACAAAGTTTGAAATTTTATATGGTGTTTGTTGTTCTAAGAAATCCAATCACAACCTAATGGTTAATGACCAATACAACAAACACAAGATTCAAAATATAATCAAAATTATGATCCAAACTATGTCGATCGGGTGATCAAAGCAATCGATAATTTATGAATTGAAAAGAGAGATAGATAGATAGATAGATAGATAGAGAGAGAGAGAGAAAGAGTATGCACATATTTTTTTAGGAAGTTCCCCAATCGACCTCACTATAGGTATGTCTGCCCTTAATTCGAATTCGAATTGAGATATTAATATAATAAATCTTACTTTGCAAATGTATGAATACGAGAGATGAGAAATTAAATCCCACAAACCCTAAGTTTGTTCTTGACTCTAGCACCTCCAAAAACATTGAACAAAGATTAATCAAGTCACCAACAATGTCGCTTCAATTCACCTGTTGTTGCTACTTCCTTGCACGACCTCCTTGTCTCGAGGCTTTCACCAGGCTAAACTAATCCCAGGATCACACTTGTTGAACCCAAGAATAGTCAAAATGATCCATCGTTTCACACTACTCCCCTGCCGACACACCTAGTCTCAAGGCTTTCACTCGATCGGATCCGAATTTCACAATCTTGTCAAAAACCTTCAAATCATAAAGATCTTGAAGGAAAACCCTAAACCGATTTTCTTATTTGAATCCCTCAAAGATCTCAACCCAATATTCTCGATATGACAAACCTAATTGGACGTTATCAATCCTAATCTAGATGGCACCCAATCAAAAAAAATGATTATGTATAGTTTGATTGTGTGTATGCATAGATTGAGTTGAAGATGATGAGATTCTTTGAAATCCTGGATTCATGTAGGTTTTAATCACTCTAAAAACCTTATTATAGAATGATGCATGTATCAAGTAGTTATATGTATGAGACTCATAAGAGGAAAAAGGAATGCAAAATGAAAGAAAACAAATGCAATTTTTCAAAAAGTTTAGTCAATAGGTCGACCTATACGAGTCATGTGTCGGCCTTTTCAAGTCATGTGTCGACCTGTTAGAAGCATGTGTCGACCTGTAAGGTTATGTTTTACCTATAGGTCGACCTGAAAGATCAACATATAAGACAAAAATTGCATGCTTTAATACTGCAGCTTACATGTCGACCTGTACCATCTATGTGTCTACCCGAAGTTTAAAAAAGTGGTCTATAGGTCGACCTGTAATCGTATGTGTCGACCTATAATGAGGATTTTTCACTTAAACTTAGTTTCTCATGCTTAACACACTATCTTGATGCACAAATATTTTCCAGACCATTTCCAACAATGTTGACATGCTTCCTAATGCAAGAACGATAAATTCACAGCTAGACTCAGATGATATCGTCCAAATCATGCAAAACATATCTAAATTGAATATTTCACTCACATACTCCCCATTTTTTATGATGGCAAAACTTGTGACAATACGTTTTTGTTCATGGAAAACTCCCCTGAATGTTTGCATCATACTTCTCCCCCTTTGACAACATCAAAAGAGACCAAGCATATAATTAGAAGAATCACATATACACAATATAGAATGCAGAGGCAATTCGTAAAGACAAGAATGTGCTCATATATATACAACATACATGATAATACACAAACCAAATAAACAACACAACAATAGGAATAACCATAAGTACTTGATGCCACAACCATTATCTAAATCCAAATAGTTATAGATCCATTATTAATACATAAACCAAGAGACAAACAAACCATAATCCAAAATGCACATGCATAAAGACACTAAATATGAATTAATAAAATGCAGAAATACACAAGACACCCAACATAATCGGACACCACAAGACCAATCTCACAAGACATGATTTAAACACCAATTTATCTTCTCTCACGTCCTTTTGGTGCACCCATTTGCCAACCCTGTCCGTCATTGCGGTATTGAGAATCAATAACATCACATATTTCCCTGTAGAGACTCCCATAACGATGAGAGTCATCATCATGTACATAAATAATGTGATTGATTCTAGCCAAAATGGCTTCATGATTTTCATTCACGTCAGTGTGTAAGGACACCAATGCCTCAGTCATGTACGAAGCAAATGTCTCAAAGTTGGAATCCTGAGTAGACATGTGATGCTGCATCAGACGAAACTTCTCCATTTGTACAGCTTCAAAGGACTCTCGCCACTTGCACTCCTCATCATATCGCTCGTCTTGTTTCAATTGTATATCCTGAATCATAGTCATAGTATAGGCATTATCAGCATAGTTAGTACCAAAATTTGCACCATGATCATAAACTCTAAGAGCATCATGCATTACTGAATCTTCTTCCGCAATATACTGATGAACCCCCACAAGTTGCTCATCAGTCATGGGAGCTTCAACTGCGTCATCACCACACTCAATAGGATCATCAAAATTGTACATTTTCCTGCCATGCTTATTTAAGCGTATATCATACACACGACAATTTACATCCAAAAAGTAGTTCATGTTAACTATTGTATGGTGAGAAAATTCTTGAGACGAACCAGGAGATTTGTAGGTGAGATTCAGCAAACCAATGTCAAAGTAGTTTAGAACCTTATCAATCATAGAGGGATAGCAGAAAGAAGTGCCCTTGTTGCATTTTTTGATAGAGAATATACGATATACAAAGTAGTGAGGCCAGTTAATTTTGACCTTTTGCAATAGAATATATACCAAATGAATCTCAACATTGTCAATTCTAGAAAATCCGCCATTCTTTGGCCGCAAAATATGAGACACCACCCATAGCAGAATTCTTGGCACCATCTTCAAATGACCGGTGGTAATAGGATCATAACAGTCCTCAGCATAAGGAGCCTTGAGTATCTCATTCAAATGAACATTCCAATTAAAATCTACGTGAGTGTAAAGATCCATTACCAACGGATCAACCTTGTTATCCTCATCAACATCACCCACAGTAATTCCAAACAAAGTTTTCCAAAAATCATTCGTAAATTGATAAACTTTATTATCTATCGAAAACCTGAAGCAAGAACCTTATTTTTCGTGTAGACTTGAATAAAATACATAAATAAGATCCTCATTGTAATCTTGAGCAAGTTGCAAAAAGTAGTCAATCTTATGATGAGAGACCAACTCAACAACACTAGGAAGAGCCAATTGAGCAACATATTTGGCTTTCCACACATACTATTTTACCACTAGCCTATCCTTGTGCTTTTCTTCAAACTCCTCAATACACCTTCGAGATACCAATGAGAAGGGAGTTTCTATAGAAGTAGATGAGGAACTAGCCTTTCCGTTACCTTTAAAATCAGCCTTAGTCTTTGCCAGCTTAGGAGCCATTGAAAAAGGTTGAGATAGGATGTGCACACCAAGTGTTTGATAGAAATTTTGAATGAAATATGATGAAGAATGAAATATTTTTGAATACCCACACACTCAAGCAACACACACAATCACATCAACACGCAAAAATGTGAAGATATTCCAAAAACAAGTAAGAATCTGGAACTTTTTGTGACTTAGGGTGAAAAGAGGATTTTTGAAAGAGTAAGAGGAAAAATAAGATGAATGGAGGAGATTTGATGAAAATGTAAATGAAGATGAAATGGGTTGAGAGAGACAAACAAGATTTGACTAAATTGAATGGCTTTTATGAGATAAGATGAAGCTTGGAGACTTGAGAGCTTTGGGTGCATGAATGTGAAATGAAGAATTTTTTACCAAAGATGGAATATCAGTCGACCTCTGAGTTAATGTGTCGACCTGTTAAGGTTATGTATCGGCACATACTGAAGCGTTTAATGGAGAATAGAAAAATTAATTCCACAGGTCGAGCTATCCACGGATGCGTCGACACATCCTACAACATTTTTGACAAATACAAACAAAATTCAATTACGCGTCGACCTATGCGGCCATGTGTCGATGCATTATGGACAAAACTTGACAAAACTCACATTTATGACTTATGAAATGATTTTTGATGACTCATAATGACTTATGCATGACTAATCAATAAAATACTATGCCTATGCAATGATTTAATGGTTTGAAAGTAATTAACATGCAAATACAATAGTAAACATGAGTTGACAAAAGATATAGATCACATATGATAACATTTAATATGAAGTCACTATAAACATATGAAATGAAACACACAATGGTTGCATTGAGATTTTTGGAAGTGAACAAACATTACACATATCATACACATACTACATTATATACCTTTGAAAAATAAACAGGTAAAATAAATACTCACTTACAAAATAAGAAAAAGTATTGAAACTATATAACCTCACCGTACAAAAGATGGAGGATGCACAAACATTCCACGAGAAACATTTGAACGGAAGTTGAAGTGAATGCAACAAGTGCCACAAACACAAACATAATCAAAATTCTCTTACCACTTTTCTATTTGTACAAGTATTTGAGAGTGCTATTAATAATGTACCCAAGCGTCTCATTGACTTGATGATCATCCTAATACTTGGACTTTCAATCTTGTTCAATTATGATAATCATCTTGCTCTTCCTCATGTCTTGTCAAAGATAACCTACATCATTAAGAACAATACCTTTTCCGACACTTCTCGTATATAAAACATTAGTAATAATCAATACACTTTTACCAATTAAAATAACACTTAATATTAACCTCTTTAGTAACACATTTTATCTTCCTTGTCACAAAGTCAAGAAATGGAGAAATGTTACAAATATTATCTTGAGCTTCCACGAAAAAGATCCCATACTCTCTTCATAGTGTCAAGACATTTATTCTTCAAGATTAACGACTAGTGTTAGGTACCCAATATTCATGGGTCCTTGATGATTAGTGAAACCTTGGTTGCACTTAGGCAACCATTGATGAGTGTATTTGGGGACCAAGAGTCTCCTAAACTTACACTTTGCAATGGTATGACCCTTCATGCAACAATAATGACAATAAACATTGTGATAAGATGCTCTTTTGCTATTTGAACTCTTTTCAACATAACTATACTTTTTATAATTATTATGAGAAGGCATATCATATATTGAAGTGTTAATATAAAAAGTGACTTTGGGTTGCAAAACCTTACTCATTTTGGCTTTAAGATCTTTTGACTCTTTTTGCCAAGTATGACAAGTCTCACACCCAAACCACGAGGTTGTATTTTCATCACAATTATCTTTTAAAATGTCTATCATATATTTCCTTAGAGCTTCCATATTCTTTTCATTTTCTAGCATTTTAGCTTGCAAATGAGAGAAAATTCTTTTGTTTGAAGCAAGTTTTTTGAAAGCTTTTATGGCTTGTCTTTGTAGATTTTCAAAAGATTCTTGCAATTTAGAATAAGATAAGTCATTAGTAGATTTAGGCTTAAAGTGACTTAAATTCTTTTTCTTTCCTTTGTTGGCCATGTAACAAATCTTTTCCGATTTGTCACTTGAGATGGAACTTTCTCCACTTGAAGAACCACATTTGCTTTCCCACGCAACATAAGCCCTTCTAGACTTGTTGGACCTTTTGTGATGACCTCTCTCCTTTTCTTTCATGACCTTAGGACACTCCGTCCTAGTATGACCTTCTTTGCCACAAATACAACATGTACTTATAGCGCTTCTGGATTTTCCATGATCCTTCTTTTCAGAGTTCTTATTTTCTTATTCCTGCATATATCTATTGTACCTTTATATGAACAACCCCATGTCTTCTTCATCAGAGTCTTCATCATCTTTAGTTTCACAGTCACTAAGCTCACTATTTGAGGACTTTAAACTAGAAGTCTTTAGAGTAATTGTAGATGTTTGATTGGCTGCATTTTATGTTAAAACACTAACTGGACTCTAATGTCTTGACTGATGTCATGACATGCTTTGGAGATGTTTGATTGGCTGCATGTATGTTAAAACACTAACTGTACTCTGATGTCTTGACTGATGTCATGACATACTTGAGTAGTATGCTGCAGGTTTAGCTAATACAGGTTTTACTGAATGTCAAATTAGATGTTATGACCTTCATCCCTGACAACAGATACTGAGGTATAGAATAGTTGGTTGTTTGTTATAAGTCAGTATTTAATTCAGTCTGTTTATCAAGGGAATAACAGACCTGGCATAAGGCTTACTGTCTGAATGTCAAACTGGATGTTATGACATTCATCAGTGACAACATATACTGAATAATAGGCAGGTTGGTTTTTCTGCTACAGTTCAGTATGTACTTCAGTCTGTTTATCAAAGGAATAACAAACCTGGCATAAGGCCCATTGTCTAAATGTCAAACTGGATGTTATGACATTTAATTTTGTCAGCTGATACTGAAGTATAGACTGGTTGGTCTTTTACAGTACAACATTTGGTAAAGTCTGTTTTCAGTAAAATAACAGACCTAGCATATGGTTTATGTTATGGACGTCAAACTGAATGTTATGACATTCATTCCTGACAACATATGCTAAAGTGTATGATGGTTAGTTTTTCTGTTTCAGTATTTTTCTCAGGCTATTTTTCAGGAATCCAACAACTGAGCTAAAATCCAGGAAACTAACAACTGAGCTACAACTAATGAACCTAACAAATAGACTATTTGTTAGCACTCTAATATGTGAAAATTAGGTTAACTTGCTTAACCTTAATTTTAGGAAATACAAGTACAAGGCCCAAGTGTAACAATATAAAAGGATGGCAATCCTTCTTTTAGAACTCGAGGGTTTTAGGCGTGAAGATTTTATTGTTCCATCATACTTCACTGCTGTATTTTTGTTTGTGTCTTGTATTAGGTTTATCTTGTGAGCCAAGCAATTATCACCTAGATGATTTCATTGGACTAGGGTGTTCATTGAGTTGTAAGTGTTGTGTCACTCTAAGCTTTTAAGCATGAGTGCTGTGTATCTTGATTAAAGTTGTTAAGCAAAATCAAGAGTTGTTTGAAGTATAACTTCACCATTAACTTTAATCTAATTAAAGGTTGTAATCACTGAGGTGATTGAGGGGGAGTGAGTAGGAACTTTGGTCTTAGTTTAAGATTGAAATTGCATTGGGTAGGTATTAAGTGATAGGATTAAACAGGTGGTTTAAGGCCTGAATTAATACTGCTAATAGTGGATTTCCTCCCTGGCTTGGTAGCCCCCAGACGTAGGTGTGTGTGACACCGAACTGGGTAAACAATTCCTTGTGTTATTTACTGCACTTACATTTACCTGCTGTTTACATTCCTGTCTGCATAGAATCGGATGTCATAACATCCTGTGTGACATCGATAGTCTGTTAACTAGAATTTCAATTGGCATCAGAGCAGGCACCCTACCTGTTAATTTCTGAGTGAGATCTAGGGACGTTACTTTCTAGTACCATGGACAAGGATGGAGGATACTCAAATAGACCACCCATGCTGGATGGTTCTAACTATGATGACTAGAAACCGCGTATGATAGCCTTCTTGAGGTCTCTAGGTAGCAAGGTCTGAAGAGCTGTCAACAAAGGATGGGAACATCCAACGAAGACAGGTAAAGATGGAATTATGTTGCAAATTCCTGAAGAAGAGTGGGACAAGGAGCAAGAGGCACTAGCCCTTGGAAACTCTAAGGCCTTGAAATATTGTCTTCCACCAGATCTCTGATGAAGTGATGTCTAATGTCAATATGTTTGGTCCTACTGTGTTGGATGGGATTCTTTGAAATATTGATGGCACTGAGATTGTCACAGAACAATGTCATGACATTCTGAGAGACATTGTACTCAGTCAGCATCTGTTTCATCCACACCAGTTGGGAACAACTGCTTCCAGCTGCTATGTACTCAGCCTCTGCAGTGGACAGTGATACACAGTTGTGTTTCTTGCTGAACCATGATATGAGATTGTTTCCCAAGAAGAAACATCCTCTTGATGTGCTTTTTCTGTCATCAGCACTCCCAGCCCAATCAGCATCACAATACCCAGATAAGACAGGCTCAGAGCCATGAGAGTATAGCATACCATAATGTCGCAACCTGAAAAATACAGTGTGCGAAAAAAACAACGGGCGAAAGAAAAAGACAGAAGAGTCGCCACCGTGCGTTATTCATCCCAAAGGAGGGAAAGGAAACGCTCGAAGTAAACCTGAAAAAGGAAAGGAAAAGACAAATTCTCGCAACCAAATCTTGGGTTCGGGAGTCGGTTATGCGAAGGGAAGGTATTAGCACCCCTACGCATCCGTAGTACTCTACGGGATCCACTTTTGTAGTTTTCGTCTAAAGGGTGTGGGTTTATCTTATGTTGTTTGCCAAAAAAAACAAAAAAGGGTTAAATGAAAATGACTCGCGCGGATGTTGCATCCACTGCATACGTATCTCATCTGAATATGAGAATCAGAGTCTTCGTAGCTCGGCTGACCTATGGGTTGGGGGATGTGTGCTCGCTAAGACATCGCGTCTTATGCCTACGTATCTCATCTGGAATGAGAATCAGAGCAAACCGTAGTTCGGCTAACTACGGGGTTATAGATTGGGTTTTGGACGAACAACGTTACTACGCAATCTACCGGATGCTCGACCTTTGGAGACTTACTCGCCTGTAGTAGAAGGAGTAAACGTGTTGCTTTGGGTTTTAGGGTTTGGGATGCTCGAGGGCAAAAAGGCAGTCCTTGACGAAGGAACCGCGCTACCTGCAGGGATATGAATACAAAACACAAAACATGTATCTCAAAGTAAAATGCCACCAAGGGGCTCAAACATTGCCTCCTATCGAGGTCTTCCAGCTAAGAAAGCGATAAAGTATGAGAAAGGGAAAAAATTACCACACGGATAAAGATCCGAAGCTATAGCAGTTAAAGGGGCAAGAAACCCTGAAATGTCTCCAGCTGGACCGTCAAAGGAAATCAGTCAACACGAATAATCAGAATAAAATTCCAGGGGGTATCCCACAAATAAAGTGGGAAACCACGCGAGTGTCTCTGCGAAAGCCATGTGAGCCCTCACAAAACTCGACAAAGGGTTAGAGCAGCAGGATGAAATCAAGAGAAAACAATGCCATGGAAACACAAGACAGGTTAGAATAAACAAAATAGGGTAACCCAGAGTTGCCCCTAAATCAAAATGTAACCACATGAATAATTCCATCAAAATTCACAAAAGGCTCACAAAAAAGGTATCAAATTCACCCATAATACCTCATACATTTAGAGCATTCAAATAAAAGGCATAAAGATGATGGATATAGGGCAAACCTGATTGGAGAGCTTGATTGAAATTGAGTTGCGCCCGTGAGGTTTACAAGTTGAGTTCCCTTCAGGGTTTGGAGGTTGCTCTGAACTTTGTTGGCTTTTCTCTCACTATCTTTTCCTCAGGGTTTTGCTTCTCTTCCTTCTTTCTCCAGTGAATCTCCCAGTGTAACTCCAAGTGTGTTTTCCTCTACTGAAACTTCAGTATTTATAGACTGATTTTCGTGGGTAATGGGCTCAAATGAGGGAGACCCAAGTCCAAAATAATTTGTTATATTTTATTTATTTATTTGATTTATTTAATTAATTAAATTAATTAATTAATTAATTAATTTTATTTTTTTTTCGTTTTTTTTTTCCAGGAAAAATGAAGGGTAAATTTTGGGGTATTACAGCTGCCCCTATTCAATCAACTGGAGACCCGGAAAGAAGATGGCAGTTGCTTTCGTACTTTCGAGGTATCAAGGGATTGAATACAATAAAAGCCCAAAAATTTGCACTGAAGTGAAGTGAAGTAACAATGTCTGTCAGAATCAGCAAAGAGGTGGTCTTGAAAGAAGAATTCGTCTGGTACGGTGAGAGTCAGTTTGAATATCGAAAAAGAATGTTAAACTGGATACCAAAATAAATGGTAACACAGAAATAACCATGGCTTGAATGCCGCTCATCAGTCTGAATACTGGAAAGGATTTCGATCTGAACATCGAAAACTTGTCCTGAATGCCACAAGTCGCATCGACCTGAACGTCGGAAACTTCTTCGATCTGAACATCGGAAAGACTTGGCCTGAATGCCACTTCGATCTGAATATCGGAAAATTGGCCTGAATGCCACTTCGGTCTGGATACCGGAAAACTGGCCTGAATGCCACTTCGATATGAATATCGGAAAACTGGCCTGAACGCCACAAGTCGCATCGACCTGATCGTCGGAAACTTCTTCGATCTGAACATCGGAAAGACTTGGCCTGAATGCCACTTCGATCTGAATATCGGAAAATTGGCCTGAATGCCACTTCGGTCTGGATACCGGAAAACAGGCCTGAATGCCACTTCGGTCTGGATACCGGAAAACTTCATGCCTGTCAGCATTGGCAGAAATAGGGAATGATAATAGAGGCGGCGCATGGGCCAATGACACTTGCTGGGGATAACAAAGGTAAGTCATGAACAATCTTCAGTCTGAGTACTGGAAACAACTTCTAGCTTATCACTTGGGATACCGAGAATGTTTTATGCTTACATGCGTATGTTTGAATTTTTCAATGGCGTAATGCTCCATGAAAATGGAAATGCTACGCGATTTGGAAGGATGCAATGCAATATGATTCTACATGCAGGGATGCGAAATGCTGGGTAGAATGCCAAGCTGAGGCAAGGGATCTGCTGGAGAAATGATCACCATCTTCTGGACCCTGGCAAGGCTGTTGGAGATGCACAGCGCAAAGAACTCTGTGGGGAGATGACTAGCCATGCGGTGTTCTGGCCATACCGAGACTCTGATCGGGGAAAGAATGGCATTGGAAGCCTGCTGCTGAGGAAAGCTACAATGGTTCTGGCAACCACGATTTGCGAGAGATGACTCAGCAGGGGGAGCAAACACTGATACGGTACCGAGGTTCTGCTTCAAGGAAAGAAACCATGGATCTGGCATTGGGATTATCGATCTGGCATCGAACTCTAAGGAGCAGCCACTTCTGCTGGGAAGATACAGTCTGACACTGTCAACTCCGCTGGGGATATATAGTCTGACACTGTCAACTCTACTGGGGAGTGTATGTCCTGAAACAACCGCTTGGGGAAGTACAGTGGTGAGAAACTGCTGGGGATTGAAGAATCCAACGCTCTGATCAGCTCTGCAGGGTCAAGACACTGAGTTCGTCTGTTGGCGACTTCATTGGGGAAGATATTCACGACCATCTGCAGGAGATTTTAAGGAAATGCCCCGAGGGTATCTGTTCTGAATAGACGATCCAAAGCACTTAAAATTTACAGCAATTTTAAATGTTTATTAAGCCTGTACCTGTAAAGCCCTTATGTGTCATGATGCAATGTTTATCAAAAATTCGGACGTCATTTTTGCAAATAAAACAGTAAAATGAAAATGAAAACAGATATATACTGAATAACATGATTTTATTGATTGAATGGCCTCTGAATAGGCATTTACATTAAGAAGCAATCCCTGGAAAGAGGTAATCGCACAATAGATAAAAACAAAAATTAATCTAATGGCAATGTGAAATGGATTTCTATTGGGTTCCAATTCTGCTATGACTTGCCCGTCTTCAAGATCCTCCAGATGATCAGCTTTCTGAAAGAGTGATTGGACTGTTTCCTATCCTTCAAAAATTTCTAGTCATTGGCACGAGATGAGATTTAGAACTACTCAGAACGCAGTCATTCGCTTAATCCCTAACTTTTGCCTGGATCGCCCTTTTCGGGTTTTCAATCCACCGGGATACCCATTTTTGCCTAAGTTGCCTTTTCAGGTTTTCAACTTACCGGGTGTACGATCTTTTCATTTTTAATCCCTAATTTTTGCCCGAACCTTTTCATTTTCTTGGTTCGTCGGGATGCCCATTTTTGCCTGGACTACTCTTTTTACTGTCCAGCGGGTCTATTTTATGTGAAGTATTTTTTAACTGCGTCTGAGTTCACAGGGGAAGTGAAGTTTTCACCATCCATAGTTGCAAGCATTAAAGCCCCACCATCAAAAACCTTGGTGACAATATACGGTCCATCATAGTTAGGAGTCCACTTGCCCCTGTGATCTGTCTGAGGAGGAAGGATCCTTTTCAACACTAAATCTCCGACTTGGAAACAACGAGGACGCACTTTCTGATCAAAGGCTCTCTTCATCCGACTCTGATACAACTGCCCATGACAAATGGCTGCCATTCGCTTCTCTTCGATAAGACTCAACTCATTGAACCTTGTCCGAATCCATTCAGCTTCGTCTAGCTTGACATCCAACAAGACTCTTAGGGAAGGAATCTCCACTTCAACAGGTAGGACTGCTTCCATACCATACACAAGGGAGTAAGGGGTTGCCCCGGTCGATGTACGTACTGAAGTACGGTACCCATGCAAGGCGAAAGGCAGCATCTCATGCCAATCTCTGTACGTGACGACCATCTTCTGCACAATCTTCTTTATGTTCTTATTTGCCGCCTCAACAGCGCCGTTCATCTTAGGGCGGTAAGGGGAAGAATTGTGATGCTGAATGTTGAAGTTCTGACACAACTCCTTCATCATTTTGTTGTTGAGATTAGAACCATTATCAGTAATGATTCTTTCGAGAATCCCATAGCGACAAAGGATTTCTTTCTTGATGAAACGGGCAACCACATGTCTGGTGACATTCGCGAGCGACGCTGCCTCGACCCACTTGGTGAAATAGTCGATGGCAACAAGGATGAAGCGATGCCCATTGGAAGCAGTCGGCTCAATCTTTCCAATCATGTCAATGCCCCACATGGCAAACGGCCACGGCGAAGACATCACATTCAGAGGATTCGGCGGTACATGCACCTTATCAGCATAAATCTGGCATTTATGGCACTTCCGAGCATACTTGAAACAATCCGATTCCATGGTCATCCAATGATAACCCGCTCTCAACAATTTCTTAGCCATTGCATGTCCGCCGGCATGAGTACCGAAGGAACCTTAATGAATTTCCTGCATTAACATGTCCGCCTCGTGTCTGTCCACACATCTGAGCAAAACCATGTCGAAGTTCCTCTTATACAACACATCGTCTTTGTTCAAGAAGAAACTGCCTGCCAATCTTCTCAAAGTCTTTCTGTCATTGTTGGATGCCCCTGCAGGGTACTCTTGATTCTTCAGAAAGCACTTGATATCGTGATACCAGGGCTTGTCATCGACTACCAGTTCAGCAGCAAACACATACGCGGCCCTGTCAAGGCGCATCACATCGATCCTGGGAGCATGGTTCCAACGAATTACCTTGATCATGGAGGATAGAGTAGCAAGTGCGTCTGCCATCTGGTTCTCATCACGAGGTATATGATACAATTTTACTGTTGTGAAGAAAGTCAAAAGTCTTCTCGTGTAATCTCTGTAGGGGACCAGAGTGGGCTGGAGAGTATTCCAATCACCATTCACTTGATTGATCACCAGAGCTGAATCTCCGAAGATGTCCAGAGTCTTGATTCTCAGATCAATGGCTTGCTCAATACCCAAGATACAGGCCTCGTACTCAGCTTCATTATTTGTGCACTCAAAAGTCAAACGAGCGGTGAAAGGCATGTGGGCACCCTTCGGAGTAGTAATGACAGCGCCAATTCCACTACCTCTAGCATTGACAGCCCCATCAAACAACAAAGTCCACTTTTCGTTTGGATCAGGTCCCTCCTCAACAACTGGCTCTTCACAGTCTTTCATCTTGAGGAACATGATGTCTTCATCAGGGAATTCAAACTTCATTGGCTCATAATCATCAATCGGTTGCTCGGCAAGGTAGTCTGACAGAATACTCCCTTTGATGGCCTTCTGTGACGTGTACTGAATATCATACTCTGTTAAAATCATTTGCCAACGAGCGACCCTTCCGGTGAGAGCTGGCTTCTCGAATATGTATTTCACTGGATCCATCTTAGAAATCAACAAGGTAGTATGGTTCAACATATACTGTCTCAGTCGGCGAGCAGCCCAGGCCAAAGCACAACAAGTTTTCTCAGGCTGCGAATATTTGATTTCACAGTCGGTAAACTTTTTGCTAAGGTAGTATATGGCATGCTCTTTTCGACCAGACTCGTCATGCTGTCCCAATACACACCCCATCGAGTTCTCGGTCACTAATAGGTACATTATCAGAGGTCTCCCAGGAACTGGAGGTATAAGGATCGGAGGTTTCTGTAGATACTCTTTTATCTTCTCGAAAGCCCTTTGACAATCTTCATTCCACCTGATAGCCTGATCCTTCCTCAGCAATTTGAAAATTGGCTCACACGTGGTTGTTAGGTGAGAGATGAACCTTGCAATGTAGTTCAACCTCCCTAAGAAACTACGGACTTGCTTCTCTGTTTTTGGCTCAGACATTTCCTGTATTGCTTTTACTTTGTCAGGATCCACCTCAATCCCTTTTCCGCTAACAATAAAACCCAGCAATTTTCCAGATCTCACCCCGAAAGTGCACTTGTTCGGGTTAAGTCTCAGTTTGAATTTCCTCAAACGCTCAAACAGTTTCTGCAAATTCAATAAATGTTCTTCTTCTGTCTGAGATTTGGCAATCATATCGTCCACATAAGCCTCGATTTCATGATGAATCTTATCATGGAACAGAGTCACCATTGCTCGCTGATATGTTGCTCCGGCATTTTTCAGACCAAACGGCATCACCTTGTAGCAGAAGGTGCCCCATGGGGTTATGAAAGTTGTCTTTTCCATGTCTTCTGGTGCCATCTTGATTTGGTTATAGCCAGAAAAGCCATCCATGAAGGAGAATACCGAGAACTGAGCTGTATTATCCACCAAAACGTCGATGTGAGGTAATGGGAAATCATCTTTAGGGCTAGCTCTGTTCAGATCCCGGTAGTCGACACACATCCGTACCTTTCCGTCCTTCTTAGGTACTGGGACGATGTTTGCAACCCATGGCGGATAATTGGTGACTGCTAGAAACCCTGCATCCAACTGCTTTTGCACTTCTTCCTTTATCTTGACAGCTATCTCTGGTCTTGTTCTTCTGAGCTTCTGCTTGACCGGAGGACAACCTTCTTTGAGAGGCAAGCGGTGCACCACGATGTCTGTGTCCAGCCCAGGCATGTCCTGATAAGACCAGGCGAAGATGTCAACGTATTCTTGCAGCAATTCAATCAGCCCTTTCTTCACATTGTCTTCTAAAGCAGCCCCTATCTTGATTTCTCTCTTGGTGTCCTCGGTGCCGAGATTAATCACTTCAACAGATTCTTGATGCGGTTGAATAACCCTTTCCTCTTGTTTTAATAACCTGGTAAGTTCTTCAGGGAGTTCACAGTCTTCATCACCCTCTTCTTCAGCTTGAAAGATTGGATTTTCAAAGTCGAAACGAGCCATAGCAGAACCGTTATCAATAGGATCCGGTGTTGTGCATCTGCATGAGTGATGGTATGTGCTTATGAGTGTGAACAAGAAGTGAAAACTAAACAAAACATTGCCATTTTTTTATTTTGAAAAACTGCAAAAATAGAAAGACAGGGAACGAAATATTTGAATGCAAAAAGACATCCTTTATTTATGATAAAAATGCAATTGTCACATAGGTGGGCCCTACAATGAGTCATTACGCCCTGGGCGGAAAGTAAGACTTGGATATGCATGAATAAACAAAGAAAATTACTCTTCAAGAAGAGTGACTTGGATAATCTCTTCAGAAGACCAATTGTTGATGACTTCACACGGGATCCTCGGACGCACCCAGTTGTCAATGTCACAATCACTATCCCCATCTTCTTCGTTGACTGCAGAGACTTGACCATACTGAATGATGCCAGCACTGGAGAAAGTGATCGGCCCCTGATGAGTCTGAAGTGTTGAAGTTGTAGAAGTTAGAGCTGGCTGATACCCAATCCCGAACTTATCTTCTTTCACTGGTAATTCCAACAGACGCCCCCAACCGGGAGCAATACCTGAATCCACCACGGCTCGTGCCTGCTTAAAGGATGAGATAGAGGCACCCGCTTTAACCTCTTCCACAGACTCTTGGACAGACAAATCTTCAACCTGGAGGATACCTTTGTCGAGCAAGGCCTGGATACCCTGCTGTAGCTTCAAACAACCTCCGCCCTGAGTAGCACAATCCAAACAACCCTTCCCACAACCGGGGAAGACATCGGCCTTCAGCAAGCATCCTTTGATATCCAACAATGGAGTCTTCAACTTCAACACATCCTTAATGGACTTGGCTTCTCCCTCTACCAAATTAACGTTCGCACCACCATGCTGGGGCATGGGATTGTTGACGACATTCGGAGCTGGTGCAAGGTCGATGGCCTTTGAATCTATGAGATCCTGAACTACGTGCTTAAAAGCTTTGCAGTTCTCAATGTCATGGCCAGGTGCCCCAGAGTGGAAGCTACACCTAGCGTTGGCGTCGTAACCCACCGGAAGTCTACCAACAGGAGGAGCCAGAGTGCGCAATTGCACAAGTTGTAGTTGTTGAAGACTAGAAAGCATCTGAGCGTACGACATTGGAAGGGTGTCGAAACGCCGGTCCATCATCCTTTGCCTCTGTTGATAAGCGGGTCTGTTACGTGGTTGTTGCTGCTGTTGATACTGAGCTGGTTGACGTTGTGATTGTTGTTGTTGTAGTGGTGTTGTAGCTGGAATGGTCACCCCTGCGGCAGTACCTGTTATGCAAGACATGCTAATGAATATGCAAATGCAATGACATGTTTATCAATTCCAAAGGTATTCTACCCCCTTGATTCCAGTCTCACATTTGATAAACAGTGTAAGAAAAGACTAAGTCGTTGATGAGAACCAAGAAAATTCCAACTAGAATCAAGTGGAAGATATAAACCCCACAGAAATGGATAAACATGTGTGAATGATTATGAATGCAAATGATGTGATGCAAAATGATGTGAATGCAGTGCAGTGGCATGTCAATCAGGATTGCTGTATCTGCTTGAACATCTGTCAGGTTGCACTGTCTGGAGAGAAATTAAGAGCACACCAAACAAAGGTCATGGGATGGATCATGTTATCCTTAATATCAACCACCCATTTTGGCGGATTATGGTTTACACCTTATCAACACCCGAGTTTCATTGATATTAAGGATACCTGATCGGATCAACCATGAATCAAGGGTTTGTCGCAAGTCACGAGCATGGAGTTTAGGTTAAGAACCACCCAAAAGGAGTGTACTAAGGTTTAAACCTGCCAAACATGTTCTACAAAAAGGTTCCCATAGTCATAATCCCATCTTTCGGATATTATTAGAGGAACGACTACTCGTATTCCAACAATATTCTCAAGAGAGACTCTTATGAGTGTAGTATCGCGTAACAATCGTATCAAATCTTACATTTGAACGACTTTCGCACTACGTCCTACGAATAGGCCAAGATGGGTTAGGTAAACTAAGGTCCTTGGCTTCTTAGGTCTATATTGGAACAAGTAATGTCTAACCACAACTTACTTATGTGACATTATTGATCTCAACATGACCTCCACCAAGTGAATGGGCATGCAAGTCAACCCGCTAAGGAATACTCCACACAAGTTGACAGGACTATGCCATTCTCCTATCTTAAGTGCACTCGAGTTCGGGTATAGAACTCATCTCACAAAGATCACCAAGCAGCCAGCCAACAGAAACAGATACAACAATGATATGTACACAATGTAATAAGGTAAAGCAGGTAAATAAATAACTGTACAAAAGCATGAACACCCAATAAACAAACAAACTACAAAAGCTAGGAGGGACTCGCTTAGGGAAGATGGACTAGCAAGAGGTCAACTTCTTGAAGTCCCCAGCAGAGTCGCCAGCTGTCGCAACCTGAAAAATACAGTGTGCGAAAAAAACAACGGGCGAAAGAAAAAGACAGAAGAGTCGCCACCGTGCGTTATTCATCCCAAAGGAGGGAAAGGAAACGCTCGAAGTAAACCTAAAAAAGGAAAGGAAAAGACAAAGTCTCGCAACCAAATCTTGGGTTCGGGAGTCGGTTATGCGAAGGGAAGGTATTAGCACCCCTACGCATCCGTAGTACTCTACGGGATCCACTTTTGTAGTTTTCGTCTAAAGGGTGTGGGTTTATCTTATGTTGTTTGCCAAAAAAAACAAAAAAGGGTTAAATGAAAATGACTCGCGCGGATGTTGCATCTACTGCATACGTATCTCATCTGAATATGAGAATCAGAGTCTTCGTAGCTCGGCTGACCTATGGGTTGGGGGATGTGTGCTCGCTAAGACATCGCGTCTTATGCCTACGTATCTCATCTGGAATGAGAATCAGAGCAAACCGTAGTTCGGCTAACTACGGGGTTATGGATTGGGTTTTGGACGAACAACGTTACTACGCAATCTACCGGATGCTCGACCTTTGGAGACTTACTCGCCTGTAGTAGAAGGAGTAAACGTGTTGCTTTGGGTTTTAGGGTTTGGGATGCTCGAGGGCAAAAAGGCAGTCCTTGACGAAGGAACCGCGCTACCTGCAGGGATATGAATACAAAACACAAAACATGTATCTCAAAGTAAAATGCCACCAAGGGGCTCAAACATTGCCTCCTATCGAGGTCTTCCAGCTAAGAAAGCGATAAAGTATGAGAAAGGGAAAAAATTACCACACGGATAAAGATCCGAAGCTATAGCAGTTAAAGGGGCAAGAAACCCTGAAATGTCTCCAGCTGGACCGTCAAAGGAAATCAGTCAACACGAATAATTAGAATAAAATTCCAGGGGGTATCCCACAAATAAAGTGGGAAACCACGCGAGTGTCTCTGCGAAAGCCATGTGAGCCCTCACAAAACTCGACAAAGGGTTAGAGCAGCAGGATGAAATCAAGAGAAAACAATGCCATGGAAACACAAGACAGGTTAGAATAAACAAAATAGGGTAACCCAGAGTTGCCCCTAAATCAAAATGTAACCACATGAATAATTCCATCAAAATTCACAAAAGGCTCACAAAAAAGGTATCAAATTCACCCATAATACCTCATACATTTAGAGCATTCAAATAAAAGGCATAAAGATGATGGATATAGGGCAAACCTGATTGGAGAGCTTGATTGAAATTGAGTTGCGCCCGTGAGGTTTACAAGTTGAGTTCCCTTCAGGGTTTGGAGGTTGCTCTGAACTTTGTTGGCTTTTCTCTCACTATCTTTTCCTCAGGGTTTTGCTTCTCTTCCTTCTTTCTCCAGTGAATCTCCCAGTGTAACTCCAAGTGTGTTTTCCTCTACTGAAACTTCAGTATTTATAGACTGATTTTCGTGGGTAATGGGCTAAAATGAGGGAGACCCAAGTCCAAAATAATTTGTTATATTTTATTTATTTATTTTATTTATTTATTTAATTAATTAATTAATTAATTTTTTTTTTTTTTTCGTTTTTTTTTTCGTTTTTTCTTTTTTTTTTTTTTTTTTTTTTTTTCAGGAAAAATGAAGGGTAAATTTTGGGGTATTACACATAGCCACAAGTCCCATTGACATACTCGAGAATCCTCTTGACTTGATTTAAGTGGCTCACTTTGGGTTCTGCTTGATATCTAGCGCACACACCAACTGCATATGCAATATCAGGTCTACTGGCAGTTAGATATAGTAGACTACCTATCATGCTTCTATACAAGCATTGATCAACACTAGAACCTCCTTCATCTTTAGTTAATTTTAAATGAGTAGGTGCAGGAGTTCTTTTGTGACTAGCATTATCCATACCAAACTTCTTAACTATGTTCTTGACATATTTGCTTTGGGAGAGAAACATAGAATCCTCCATTTTATTAACTTGCAGTCCAAGAAAATAAGTCAATTCCCCAACCAGACTCATTTCAAACTCAGATTGCATTTGGTGAACAAAATGTTTCACCATTTGTTCTGACATTCCACCAAAGACAATATCATCCACATAAATTTGGGCAATCATGATTTTGCCATCTTCATCCTTCACAAACAAGGTCTTATCTATCCCTCCTTTTCTGTACCCATTAGAGGTTAGAAATTCAGTCAACCTTTCATACCAAGCTCTAGGAGCTTGCTTCAACCCATACAAGGCTTTCCTCAACTTGTACACATGTTTTTGCAGGTTAGGATCATAGAACCCTTTAGGTTGTTCCACATAGACTTCTTCATGTAAGTAGCCATTTAAAAAAGCACTCTTCACATCCATTTGGAACAATTTGAACTTCAGAATGCAGGCAACACCTAACAACAATCTTATTGACTCAAGCCTTGCAACAGGTGCAAAAGTCTCATCAAAATCAACCCCTTCAACTTGAGTATATCCTTGTGCCACTAGTCTTGATTTATTTATAGTGATTACTCCTTTCTCATCAGACTTGTTCCTGTAGATCCACTTGGTACCAATGATGTTAGTCCTTTCAGGTCGTGGAACTAACTCCCACACTTCATTCCTTTTAAACTGCTCCAGTTCATCTTGCATGGCATTGATCCAATATTCATCAGTCAGGGCTTCTTTCACATTTTTGGTTCAACCTTGAATACAAAACAGGAATTTGAGCTATTCTCCCTTGATCTGGTAGTCACACCATTATTGGGATCGCCTATGATAAGATCCTTAGGGTGGTATTTCTGAATTCTGATAGAAGGCACCTTGTTGGATGCATCTACATCACATTCAGGAGGAGTTTCCTGTACCTCTTCAGTCTTGACTGGTATGTCTGTTGAAGTATCAAGGAATGTTCCAACATCCTCTATGACATTGGCTCCTTCCTCTTTATCATCCATAATAACATTTATGGATTCCATCAGGACATTGGCCCTGGAGTTGAACACTCTGTAGGCTCTGCTGTTAGTTGAGTATCCTAGGAATATACCCTCATCACTTTTGGGGTCCATTTTCCTTCTCTGTTCACGATCTGTAAGAATGTAACATTTGCTTCCAAATATATGAAAGTGATGAGGGTATGTTTTCGAGGATGTGACTTGGGAACTTGAGAGTCAGATGAAGGAGTCTTATCCAGAGTTATTCGCTTGAGGTATGTTTTCGAGGACGAAAACTCTTTTAGTGGGGGAGAGTTGTAACACCCCGATAAAATATGATAATTATTTAATTTAAGTTAATAGTATATTTATTAATTTAATTAAATAATTGGAATATTATTGGATTATTATTATTGGAATATAAAGTTGGAATCAGAAAAGAGTCCCATTTGGTAAAAAGGGTTTTATACGTGAAAACAGAGAACACGTAAGAATTGGGAGAAAAGAGAAGAAACTGAGAAAGGGAGAAGAAGAGGCTAGGGCTCAAGAGGAGAATTCACGATTGTTGAAGGTCAAAGAATCAATTGCCGGATTAACTCAGGTAAGGGGGGTTTATCGTCGTTTAATGGGTATTATGGATTAACATGTGATGGGTAGTAATAAGCCATTGATTGACTCTAATTAGGTTTTGAGAAATACCTTTGAATTGGGATGAATAAGTTAAGTTAAAACTGTGAATGAACCTATATTTGGATGAGTTGTGATTTTCTGGACGTGTAGCCTTTTACGGAATCGAAATCGGAGGTCCGGAAGGCCTCCAACGGCGAAAAATGCGGGTAATTCTGCATTCTGTTCGTGTTAGCGCAGGAACAGCTTTCTGTCTTGCGTTAACCGGTTAACCCAGGGTGTTAACCGGTTAACACTGTTATGATAATTAAAAGAATTGATGTTTGTCTTGCGTTAACCGCTTAACCCAGGGCGTTAACCGGTTAACACTGTTAAAATTTGCCAGGAAGCGCGTTCTGTGTTGCGTTAACCGGTTAACCCAGGGCGTTAACCGGTTAACACTGTTGGAAAAGTGAAAAATTTATATTTAAATATTGTGGACATATTTGATGATTGGCCTATATTGGTGTATGATATAGTAGGGATCATTTCCCGTTGTTTTGAGCAGTATAGGTATTAGTAGAGCGTGCTAATACTGTGATTTATTATTTGGCATGACATGATATGATTCTGTGATAAATATGCTGATAATGTATGATTGTATGCATAATGCTGTGAATATATCTATTATGTATGCAATTGTGGATGGACTGTTTATGGCTTAGAGTGTGAGCATATGTCCATTGTGGATTGTTGTTGATGGTTGCATGCTAGGTGATTTAGCGTGCATAGTATGGCCTTTATGGTGGTAGCTAATTCCCATGGTGAGGAATTAGTGATTGAGTTATTGTGGATTGTTGTTGATGTTTGCATGCTAGGTGATTTAGCGTGCATAGCATAGCCCTTGGGGTGGTAGCTAATTCCCATGGTGAGGAATTAGTGAGTGAGTCACTAGGTCTCAAATGAGTGGGACTAGTGAGCTTGGTAGCCGTATCTGGATTTGATCGGTGAGGTTGAACTATGTGTTCACGAATAGTCGGTACCGCATGCATGGAGTCTCATTGCATAATGTATGTATGACGTATAATATGAATGGATGTATTCCAATATTACACGTGTGTTTTGTGTTGTGTTGTGTTGAGTATGATTATGAGTTGATGTTGCCGTTGCTGAATGTGTGATATGATTAGGGTGATGAAATGTGTTAATTTACTTAGCATTACATGATATTTTATAATGCTTATTATATCGATTGAGGAACTCACCCTTACAACTATGTTTCAGGTAACGAGCAGTGATTGAGTAGAAGCTAGTGCTTGGAGTCTAGTGTAGTTCCTTAGTGGGTCATGCTCTGGTAGATGTAACATCGGGACGGGATGTTTTACTTTGTTTTCATTTTGGTTGTTGAACAACTTTACATGTAATGTGTTACATGGTTTGCATGATTGATTAGATCTCTATCCGCTGCGAATTGTGCAATGTTTTATTTTGATTAATAAATGAGCATGACAAGTTATTATGGTGAATGGTGTGAAGTGTCAAGTGTGACACCCTTAAATTGCATATCTACTCTGATTTATATTTTGTTGAATTAATTAATTATTGGGGTATTTTAGAAGGGTGTTACATTAGTGGTATCAGAGCATAGTCGGTCGAGTCGAGTCGTAATTATTCTGTTTCCCTGTATGTGATAGGTGTTGTGTAACCCTATAAGTACTTATTGTTTTAGCTTGTTGGGTTCTCAGAATAGAGATGGCTGGAAGAGGTAGAGACGATGTTGCGATTGCTGAGGCTCTGGGTATGCTAGCTGGAGTACTTGGAGGAAATCCGAATGTTGTGGGACTGGGAGCTGCTCGTCAACTGAGTGAGTTCCAGAAGAACAATCCTCCAATGTTCAAGGGAGCATACGATCCAGATGGTGCTCAGAAGTGGTTGAAGGAGATCGAGAGGATCTTCTGAGTGAGTGAGTGTGCCGATAACCAGAAGGTCAGGTTCGGTACGCATATGCTGTCAGAGGAAGCAGATGATTGGTGGGTTGCTGCCCGCACTGAGTTGGAAGCTGCTGGGAGTGCTGAGATCACTTGGGCGGTGTTCAGAGAGAGATTCCTGAGGAAGTACTTTCCAGAGGATGTCAGAGGAAAGAAAGAAATAGAGTTCTTAGAATTGAAGCAGGGCAATCGGTCTGTTACTGAGTATGCTGCTAAGTTCACAGAGCTGTCGAAGTATTACACTCCCTATGATGAGGCTACTGGGGAATTTTCAAAATGTGTGAAGTTTGAGAACGGGTTACGTCCCGAGATCAAGCAGGCCATTGGGTATCAGCGGATTAGAGTGTTTTCTGACTTGGTTGACTGTTGCAGGATTTTTGAACAGGATACCAAGGCCAGAGCGGAGAGCTATCAGCAGAGGGTTGATAGGAAAGGCAAGAATCAGAATGATCGTGGGAAACCGTATGCAGCTGGCAAAGGTTTCCAGAGACAGAGTGGGATGAGGAGACCTAGTGGGGGAGACTCCAGTGCCCCTGCTAAGTGTTGCAGATGTGGTCAGGCTGGACATCGTATCCATGAGTGTACCAGTACTGAGAAGAAGTGTTTCAAGTGTGGCAAAGGTGGTCACTTGGCTGCAGAGTGCCGGTTGAAGACTATGACTTGTTTCAACTGTGGAGAGGTGGGTCATATTAACCCACAGTGTCCTAAGCCGAAGAAAGAGAACCAGTCGGGAGGCAAGGTCTTTGCTTTATCGGGTTCTGAGACTTCTGCAGATGATCGTTTGATCCGAGGTACGTGTTATATTAATGGCTTTCCTCTTGTAGCTATTATTGACACCGGTGCGACTCATTCCTTTATATCTTTGGATTGTGCTGTGAAACTTAAATTAGAGATATCTGAGATGCATGGGAGTATGGTGATTGATACTCCTGCGAAGGGTTCAGTGACTACTACTTCAGTTTGTTTAAATTGCCCTTTGAGTATTTTTGGTAGAGACTTTGGGATGGACCTCGTGTGTCTTCCACTAGTGCAGATTGATGTTATCCTGGGTATGAACTGGTTGGTGTTTAACCGAGTTTATATCAACTATTTTGATAAGACTGTGATCTTTCCTGAGATTGAGGAAGGAAAGAGTTTGTTTCTATCAGCAAGGCAGGTGAATGAGGCAGTAGCAGATGGGACAGAGTTGTTTATGCTGTTAGCGACTTTTGAGGCTAAAGATAAACTGGTGAATTGCGATCTAGCCGTGGTGTGTGATTTTCCTGATGTGTTTCCTGAAGAAGGTACTATGAGGTTGTGTGTGGACTACAGGCAACTGAATAAAGTGACAATCAAGAATCGGTATCCTTTGCCGAGGACTGATGATTTGATGGATCAGTTAGTTGGTGCGAGTGTGTTCAGCAAAATAGATTTGAGATCGGGGTATCATCAGATACGTGTGAAAACTGAGGATATTCAGAAGACTGCTTTCAGAACAAGGTATGGACATTATGAGTATTCTGTAATGCCTTTTGGTGTGACTAATGCGCCTGGGGTATTTATGGAGTATATGAATAGGATTTTCCATCCGTACCTAGACAAGTTTGTTGTGGTGTTTATTGACGATATTTTGGTGTATTCGAAATCTGAAGAAGAGCATGTTGAACATTTGAGAGTGGTTTTAGGAGTTCTACGAGAAAAGAAGTTATTTGCTAAACTGTCCAAGTGTGAATTTTGGTTAGAAGAGGTTAGTTTTCTTGGTCATGTGGTTTCAAGAGGTGGTGTTGCTGTTGATCCTTCTAAGATAGAAGCGGTATCTAAGTGGGAAGCTCCGAAGTCAGTTTCTGAGATAAGGAGTTTTCTTAGACTTGCAGGTTATTATAGGAAATTCATTGAGGGATTTTCTAAGTTGGCGTTACCGTTGACGATGTTGACTAGAAAGGGGCAAGCGTTTGTTTGGGACTCAAGATGTGAAGAAGGTTTCCAAGAGTTAAAGAGAAGGTTAACTACTGCTCCTATTCTGATATCACCAAGTCCGTCGGAACCATTTGAGGTTTACTGTGATGCTTCATTGTTGGGTTTGGGTGGTGTTTTGATGCAGAATAAGCAGGTTGTAGCTTATGCTTCGAGACAACTGAAGGTTCATGAGAGGAACTATCCGACACACGATTTAGAGTTGGCAGCTGTGGTATTTGTTCTGAAGTTATGGAGGCATTACTTGTACGGGTCAAGATTTGAGGTTTTCAGTGACCATAAAAGTTTAAAGTATTTGTTTGATCAGAAAGAACTGAATATGAGACAGAGGAGATGGTTAGAGTTTCTGAAGGATTATGACTTTGGTTTGAATTACCATCCGGGTAAAGCAAACGTAGTGGCTGATGCATTGAGTCGGAAATCATTGCATATGTCTATGTTAATGGTTAAGGAATTGGATTTAATTGAGCAGTTTAGAGACTTGAGTTTGGTGTGTGAGAGTACTCACAATAGTGTTAAATTGGGAATGTTGAAGTTAACGAGTGGTTTTCTGGATGAGATTAGAGAGGGTCAGAAATCCGATATGCTTTTGGTTGATAAGTTGACTCTAGTGAATCAAGGTCAAGGTGGTGAATTCAGAGTTGATGAGAATGGTGTTTTGAAATTTGGTAATCGGGTGTGTATTCCGGATGTTACCGAACTTAAGAAGAGTATTCTTGAGGAAGGACATCGTAGTGGCCTGAGTATTCATCCTGGGGCTACGAAGATGTATCATGATTTGAAAAAGTTATTTTGGTGGCCGGGAATGAAAAGAGAAATTGCGAGTTTTGTTTATTCTTGTTTGACTTGTCAGAAGTCAAAGATTGAGCATCAAAAGTCGTCTGGGCTAATGCAACCGTTGGCTATTCCAGAGTGGAAGTGGGATAGTATCAGTATGGATTTTGTTTCTGGTTTACCGAGGACAATTAAGAATTTTGAAGCTATTTGGGTGATTGTTGACAGATTGACAAAATCGGCTCATTTCATTCCGATCATAATGGATTATCCGTTAGAGAGATTAGCTGAGTTGTATATTGAGAAAATTGTAAGTTTGCATGGTATTCCGTCGAGTATTGTTTCGGACAGAGATCCTAGATTTACATCGAAGTTCTGGGAAGGTTTGCAGAGGGCTTTGGGAACTAAGCTGAGATTGAGTTCTGCATATCATCCGCAGACTGATGGTCAGACTGAGAGGACGATTCAGTCACTGGAGGATCTTTTGAGGGCTTGTGTTTTGGAAAAGGGAGGTGCTTGGGATTGTTATTTACCTTTGATTGAGTTTACCTACAACAATAGTTTTCATTTGAGCATTGGTATGGCACCGTTTGAAGCTTTGTATGGTAGGAGATGTCGGACACCTTTATGTGGGTATGAGTCCGGTAAGAGTGTTGTGGTTGGACCGGAGATTGTTCAACAAACTACGGAAAAGATTAAGATGATTCAGGAGAAGATGAGGACTGCTCAGAGTCGTCAGAAGAGTTATCACGACAAGAGGAGGAAGTCACTTGAGTTTCAAGAGGGAGATCATGTGTTTCTTCGTGTTACTCCGATAACTGGGGTTGGTCGAGCTTTGAAGACGAAGAAGTTGACACCTCGATTTATTGGTCCTTATCAGATTTTGGAGAGGATAGGAGAGGTAGCCTATCGTATCGCTTTACCGCCGTCACTTGCGAATTTGCATGAGGTTTTTCATGTGTCTCAGTTGAGGAGGTACATTCCTGATCCGTCGCATGTGGTCCAAGTAGATGATGTACAGGTGAGAGATAACCTGACTGTTGAAACATCACCTATGAGGATCGAGGATCGAGAGTTGAAGCAGTTGCGGGGTAAAGAGATTGCTTTGGTAAAGGTAGCTTGGGGAGGACCAGCAGGTGGCAATGTGACTTGGGAACTTGAGAGTCAGATGAAGGAGTCTTATCCAGAGTTATTCGCTTGAGGTATGTTTTCGAGGACGAAAACTCTTTTAGTGGGGGAGAGTTGTAACACCCCGATAAAATATGATAATTATTTAATTTAAGTTAATAGTATATTTATTAATTTAATTAAATAATTGGAATATTATTGGATTATTATTATTGGAATATAAAGTTGGAATCAGAAAAGAGTCCCATTTGGTAAAAAGGGTTTTATACGTGAAAACAGAGAACACGTAAGAATTGGGAGAAAAGAGAAGAAACTGAGAAAGGGAGAAGAAGAGGCTAGGGCTCAAGAGGAGAATTCACGATTGTTGAAGGTCAAAGAATCATTGCCGGATTAACTCAGGTAAGGGGGGTTTATCGTCGTTTAATGGGTATTATGGATTAACATGTGATGGGTAGTAATAAGCCATTGATTGACTCTAATTAGGTTTTGAGAAATACCTTTGAATTGGGATGAATAAGTTAAGTTAAAACTGTGAATGAACCTATATTTGGATGAGTTGTGATTTTCTGGACGTGTAGCCTTTTACGGAATCGAAATCGGAGGTCCGGAAGGCCTCCAACGGCGAAAAATGCGGGTAATTCTGCATTCTGTTCGTGTTAGCGCAGGAACAACTTTCTGTCTTGCGTTAACCGGTTAACCCAGGGTGTTAACCGGTTAACACTGTTATGATAATTAAAAGAATTGATGTTTGTCTTGCGTTAACCGCTTAACCCAGGGCGTTAACCGGTTAACACTGTTAAAATTTGCCAGGAAGCGCGTTCTGTGTTGCGTTAACCGGTTAACCCAGGGCGTTAACCGGTTAACACTGTTGGAAAAGTGAAAAATTTATATTTAAATATTGTGGACATATTTGATGATTGGCCTATATTGGTGTATGATATAGTAGGGATCATTTCCCGTTGTTTTGAGCAGTATAGGTATTAGTAGAGCGTGCTAATACTGTGATTTATTATTTGGCATGACATGATATGATTCTGTGATAAATATGCTGATAATGTATGATTGTATGCATAATGCTGTGAATATATCTATTATGTATGCAATTGTGGATGGACTGTTTATGGCTTAGAGTGTGAGCATATGTCCATTGTGGATTGTTGTTGATGGTTGCATGCTAGGTGATTTAGCGTGCATAGTATGGCCTTTATGGTGGTAGCTAATTCCCATGGTGAGGAATTAGTGATTGAGTTATTGTGGATTGTTGTTGATGTTTGCATGCTAGGTGATTTAGCGTGCATAGCATAGCCCTTGGGGTGGTAGCTAATTCCCATGGTGAGGAATTAGTGAGTGAGTCACTAGGTCTCAAATGAGTGGGACTAGTGAGCTTGGTAGCCGTATCTGGATTTGATCGGTGAGGTTGAACTATGTGTTCACGAATAGTCGGTACCGCATGCATGGAGTCTCATTGCATAATGTATGTATGACGTATAATATGAATGGATGTATTCCAATATTACACGTGTGTTTTGTGTTGTGTTGTGTTGAGTATGATTATGAGTTGATGTTGCCGTTGCTGAATGTGTGATATGATTAGGGTGATGAAATGTGTTAATTTACTTAGCATTACATGATATTTTATAATGCTTATTATATCGATTGAGGAACTCACCCTTACAACTATGTTTCAGGTAACGAGCAGTGATTGAGTAGAAGCTAGTGCTTGGAGTCTAGTGTAGTTCCTTAGTGGGTCATGCTCTGGTAGATGTAACATCGGGACGGGATGTTTTACTTTGTTTTCATTTTGGTTGTTGAACAACTTTACATGTAATGTGTTACATGGTTTGCATGATTGATTAGATCTCTATCCGCTGCGAATTGTGCAATGTTTTATTTTGATTAATAAATGAGCATGACAAGTTATTATGGTGAATGGTGTGAAGTGTCAAGTGTGACACCCTTAAATTGCATATCTACTCTGATTTATATTTTGTTGAATTAATTAATTATTGGGGTATTTTAGAAGGGTGTTACATTAGTGGTATCAGAGCATAGTCGGTCGAGTCGAGTCGTAATTATTCTGTTTCCCTGTATGTGATAGGTGTTGTGTAACCCTATAAGTACTTATTGTTTTAGCTTGTTGGGTTCTCAGAATAGAGATGGCTGGAAGAGGTAGAGACGATGCTACGATTGCTGAGGCTCTGGGTATGCTAGCTGGAGTACTTGGAGGAAATCCGAATGTTGTGGGACTGGGAGCTGCTCGTCAACTGAGTGAGTTCCAGAAGAACAATCCTCCAATGTTCAAGGGAGCATACGATCCAGATGGTGCTCAGAAGTGGTTGAAGGAGATCGAGAGGATCTTCTGAGTGAGTGAGTGTGCCGATAACCAGAAGGTCAGGTTCGGTACGCATATGCTGTCAGAGGAAGCAGATGATTGGTGGGTTGCTGCCCGCACTGAGTTGGAAGCTGCTGGGAGTGCTGAGATCACTTGGGCGGTGTTCAGAGAGAGATTCCTGAGGAAGTACTTTCCAGAGGATGTCAGAGGAAAGAAAGAATAGAGTTCTTAGAATTGAAGCAGGGCAATCGGTCTGTTACTGAGTATGCTGCTAAGTTCACAGAGCTGTCGAAGTATTACACTCCCTATGATGAGGCTACTGGGGAATTTTCAAAATGTGTGAAGTTTGAGAACGGGTTACGTCCCGAGATCAAGCAGGCCATTGGGTATCAGCGGATTAGAGTGTTTTCTGACTTGGTTGACTGTTGCAGGATTTTTGAACAGGATACCAAGGCCAGAGCGGAGAGCTATCAGCAGAGGGTTGATAGGAAAGGCAAGAATCAGAATGATCGTGGGAAACCGTATGCAGCTGGCAAAGGTTTCCAGAGACAGAGTGGGATGAGGAGACCTAGTGGGGGAGACTCCAGTGCCCCTGCTAAGTGTTGCAGATGTGGTCAGGCTGGACATCGTATCCATGAGTGTACCAGTACTGAGAAGAAGTGTTTCAAGTGTGGCAAAGGTGGTCACTTGGCTGCAGAGTGCCGGTTGAAGACTATGACTTGTTTCAACTGTGGAGAGGTGGGTCATATTAACCCACAGTGTCCTAAGCCGAAGAAAGAGAACCAGTCGGGAGGCAAGGTCTTTGCTTTATCGGGTTCTGAGACTTCTGCAGATGATCGTTTGATCCGAGGTACGTGTTATATTTTCCTCTTGTAGCTATTATTGACACCGGTGCGACTCATTCCTTTATATCTTTGGATTGTGCTGTGAAACTTAAATTAGAGATATCTGAGATGCATGGGAGTATGGTGATTGATACTCCTGCGAAGGGTTCAGTGACTACTACTTCAGTTTGTTTAAATTGCCCTTTGAGTATTTTTGGTAGAGACTTTGGGATGGACCTCGTGTGTCTTCCACTAGTGCAGATTGATGTTATCCTGGGTTTGAACTGGTTGGTGTTTAACCGAGTTTATATCAACTATTTTGATAAGACTGTGATCTTTCCTGAGATTGAGGAAGGAAAGAGTTTGTTTCTATCAGCAAGGCAGGTGAATGAGGCAGTAGCAGATGGGACAGAGTTGTTTATGCTGTTAGCGACTTTTGAGGCTAAAGATAAACTGGTGAATTGCGATCTAGCCGTGGTGTGTGATTTTCCTGATGTGTTTCCTGAAGAAGGTACTATGAGGTTGTGTGTGGACTACAGGCAACTGAATAAAGTGACAATCAAGAATCGGTATCCTTTGCCGAGGATTGATGATTTGATGGATCAGTTAGTTGGTGCGAGTGTGTTCAGCAAAATAGATTTGAGATCGGGGTATCATCAGATACGTGTGAAAACTGAGGATATTCAGAAGACTGCTTTCAGAACAAGGTATGGACATTATGAGTATTCTGTAATGCCTTTTGGTGTGACTAATGCGCCTGGGGTATTTATGGAGTATATGAATAGGATTTTCCATCCGTACCTAGACAAGTTTGTTGTGGTGTTTATTGACGATATTTTGGTGTATTCGAAATCTGAAGAAGAGCATGTTGAACATTTGAGAGTGGTTTTAGGAGTTCTACGAGAAAAGAAGTTATTTGCTAAACTGTCCAAGTGTGAATTTTGGTTAGAAGAGGTTAGTTTTCTTGGTCATGTGGTTTCAAGAGGTGGTGTTGCTGTTGATCCTTCTAAGATAGAAGCGGTATCTAAGTGGGAAGCTCCGAAGTCAGTTTCTGAGATAAGGAGTTTTCTTAGACTTGCAGGTTATTATAGGAAATTCATTGAGGGATTTTCTAAGTTGGCGTTACCGTTGACGATGTTGACTAGAAAGGGGCAAGCGTTTGTTTGGGACTCAAGATGTGAAGAAGGTTTCCAAGAGTTAAAGAGAAGGTTAACTACTGCTCCTATTCTGATATCACCAAGTCCGTCGGAACCATTTGAGGTTTACTGTGATGCTTCATTGTTGGGTTTGGGTGGTGTTTTGATGCAGAATAAGCAGGTTGTAGCTTATGCTTCGAGACAACTGAAGGTTCATGAGAGGAACTATCCGACACACGATTTAGAGTTGGCAGCTGTGGTATTTGTTCTGAAGTTATGGAGGCATTACTTGTACGGGTCAAGATTTGAGGTTTTCAGTGACCATAAAAGTTTAAAGTATTTGTTTGATCAGAAAGAATTGAATATGAGACAGAGGAGATGGTTAGAGTTTCTGAAGGATTATGACTTTGGTTTGAATTACCATCCGGGTAAAGCAAACGTAGTGGCTGATGCATTGAGTCGGAAATCATTGCATATGTCTATGTTAATGGTTAAGGAATTGGATTTAATTGAGCAGTTTAGAGACTTGAGTTTGGTGTGTGAGAGTACTCACAATAGTGTTAAATTGGGAATGTTGAAGTTAACGAGTGGTTTTCTGGATGAGATTAGAGAGGGTCAGAAATCCGATATGCTTTTGGTTGATAAGTTGACTCTAGTGAATCAAGGTCAAGGTGGTGAATTCAGAGTTGATGAGAATGGTGTTTTGAAATTTGGTAATCGGGTGTGTATTCCGGATGTTACCGAACTTAAGAAGAGTATTCTTGAGGAAGGACATCGTAGTGGCCTGAGTATTCATCCTGGGGCTACGAAGATGTATCATGATTTGAAAAAGTTATTTTGGTGGCCGGGAATGAAAAGAGAAATTGCGAGTTTTGTTTATTCTTGTTTGACTTGTCAGAAGTCAAAGATTGAGCATCAAAAGTCGTCTGGGCTAATGCAACCGTTGGCTATTCCAGAGTGGAAGTGGGATAGTATCAGTATGGATTTTGTTTCTGGTTTACCGAGGACAATTAAGAATTTTGAAGCTATTTGGGTGATTGTTGACAGATTGACAAAATCGGCTCATTTCATTCCGATCAGAATGGATTATCCGTTAGAGAGATTAGCTGAGTTGTATATTGAGAAAATTGTAAGTTTGCATGGTATTCCGTCGAGTATTGTTTCGGACAGAGATCCTAGATTTACATCGAAGTTCTGGGAAGGTTTGCAGAGGGCTTTGGGAACTAAGCTGAGATTGAGTTCTGCATATCATCCGCAGACTGATGGTCAGACTGAGAGGACGATTCAGTCACTGGAGGATCTTTTGAGGGCTTGTGTTTTGGAAAAGGGAGGTGCTTGGGATTGTTATTTACCTTTGATTGAGTTTACCTACAACAATAGTTTTCATTTGAGCATTGGTATGGCACCGTTTGAAGCTTTGTATGGTAGGAGATGTCGGACACCTTTATGTGGGTATGAGTCCGGTAAGAGTGTTGTGGTTGGACCGGAGATTGTTCAACAAACTACGGAAAAGATTAAGATGATTCAGGAGAAGATGAGGACTGCTCAGAGTCGTCAGAAGAGTTATCACGACAAGAGGAGGAAGTCACTTGAGTTTCAAGAGGGAGATCATGTGTTTCTTCGTGTTACTCCGATAACTGGGGTTGGTCGAGCTTTGAAGACGAAGAAGTTGACACCTCGATTTATTGGTCCTTATCAGATTTTGGAGAGGATAGGAGAGGTAGCCTATCGTATCGCTTTACCGCCGTCACTTGCGAATTTGCATGAGGTTTTTCATGTGTCTCAGTTGAGGAGGTACATTCCTGATCCGTCGCATGTGGTCCAAGTAGATGATGTACAGGTGAGAGATAACCTGACTGTTGAAACATCACCTATGAGGATCGAGGATCGAGAGTTGAAGCAGTTGCGGGGTAAAGAGATTGCTTTGGTAAAGGTAGCTTGGGGAGGACCAGCAGGTGGCAATGTGACTTGGGAACTTGAGAGTCAGATGAAGGAGTCTTATCCAGAGTTATTCGCTTGAGGTATGTTTTCGAGGACGAAAACTCTTTTAGTGGGGGAGAGTTGTAACACCCCGATAAAATATGATAATTATTTAATTTAAGTTAATAGTATATTTATTAATTTAATTAAATAATTGGAATATTATTGGATTATTATTATTGGAATATAAAGTTGGAATCAGAAAAGAGTCCCATTTGGTAAAAAGGGTTTTATACGTGAAAACAGAGAACACGTAAGAATTGGGAGAAAAGAGAAGAAACTGAGAAAGGGAGAAGAAGAGGCTAGGGCTCAAGAGGAGAATTCACGATTGTTGAAGGTCAAAGAATCAATTGCCGGATTAACTCAGGTAAGGGGGGTTTATCGTCGTTTAATGGGTATTATGGATTAACATGTGATGGGTAGTAATAAGCCATTGATTGACTCTAATTAGGTTTTGAGAAATACCTTTGAATTGGGATGAATAAGTTAAGTTAAAACTGTGAATGAACCTATATTTGGATGAGTTGTGATTTTCTGGACGTGTAGCCTTTTACGGAATCGAAATCGGAGGTCCGGAAGGCCTCCAACGGCGAAAAATGCGGGTAATTCTGCATTCTGTTCGTGTTAGCGCAGGAACAGCTTTCTGTCTTGCGTTAACCGGTTAACCCAGGGTGTTAACCGGTTAACACTGTTATGATAATTAAAAGAATTGATGTTTGTCTTGCGTTAACCGCTTAACCCAGGGCGTTAACCGGTTAACACTGTTAAAATTTGCCAGGAAGCGCGTTCTGTGTTGCGTTAACCGGTTAACCCAGGGCGTTAACCGGTTAACACTGTTGGAAAAGTGAAAAATTTATATTTAAATATTGTGGACATATTTGATGATTGGCCTATATTGGTGTATGATATAGTAGGGATCATTTCCCGTTGTTTTGAGCAGTATAGGTATTAGTAGAGCGTGCTAATACTGTGATTTATTATTTGGCATGACATGATATGATTCTGTGATAAATATGCTGATAATGTATGATTGTATGCATAATGCTGTGAATATATCTATTATGTATGCAATTGTGGATGGACTGTTTATGGCTTAGAGTGTGAGCATATGTCCATTGTGGATTGTTGTTGATGGTTGCATGCTAGGTGATTTAGCGTGCATAGTATGGCCTTTATGGTGGTAGCTAATTCCCATGGTGAGGAATTAGTGATTGAGTTATTGTGGATTGTTGTTGATGTTTGCATGCTAGGTGATTTAGCGTGCATAGCATAGCCCTTGGGGTGGTAGCTAATTCCCATGGTGAGGAATTAGTGAGTGAGTCACTAGGTCTCAAATGAGTGGGACTAGTGAGCTTGGTAGCCGTATCTGGATTTGATCGGTGAGGTTGAACTATGTGTTCACGAATAGTAGGTACCGCATGCATGGAGTCTCATTGCATAATGTATGTATGACGTATAATATGAATGGATGTATTCCAATATTACACGTGTGTTTTGTGTTGTGTTGTGTTGAGTATGATTATGAGTTGATGTTGCCGTTGCTGAATGTGTGATATGATTAGGGTGATGAAATGTGTTAATTTACTTAGCATTACATGATATTTTATAATGCTTATTATATCGATTGAGGAACTCACCCTTACAACTATGTTTCAGGTAACGAGCAGTGATTGAGTAGAAGCTAGTGCTTGGAGTCTAGTGTAGTTCCTTAGTGGGTCATGCTCTGGTAGATGTAACATCGGGACGGGATGTTTTACTTTGTTTTCATTTTGGTTGTTGAACAACTTTACATGTAATGTGTTACATGGTTTGCATGATTGATTAGATCTCTATCCGCTGCGAATTGTGCAATGTTTTATTTTGATTAATAAATGAGCATGACAAGTTATTATGGTGAATGGTGTGAAGTGTCAAGTGTGACACCCTTAAATTGCATATCTACTCTGATTTATATTTTGTTGAATTAATTAATTATTGGGGTATTTTAGAAGGGTGTTACAGCTTCGGCCCAAAAATGCATAGGGAGCTTCTTTGCATGAATCATAGCCCTGGCAGATTCTTGAATAGTTCTGTTTTTCCTTTCAACTATCCCATTTTGCTGAGTAGTAATAGGAGAGGAAAACTCATGACTTATCCCTTCAGACGAGCAGAACTCATCAAACTTGGAACTTTTAAACTCCGTCCCATGGTCACTCCTAATTCGAACAACACAACTATCCTTTTCCCTTTGAAGTCTGATGCACAGATCTTTGAAGACATCAAATGCATCTGATTTTTCTCTAATGAAGCTTATCCATGTGTATCTAGAATGGTCATCAACAACCACATAGGCATATCTCTTTCCACCCAGACTTTCAACCTGCATAGGTCCCATTAAGTCCATGTGCAAAAGTTCCAGAGTTTTGGATGTTGTAGGATGTCCCAGCTTAGGATGTGACATCTTGGTTTGCTTGCCAACCTGGAATTCTCCACAGACTCTTCCTTCATCAATAAGCAGCTTTGGGATTCCTCTAACTGCTTCCTTGGATATGATCTTTTTCATTCCCCTTAAATGAAGATGACCAAGACGTCTATGCCACAGCTTTACCTCCTGTTCTTCCTTGGCTGAGGAGCAAATTGTGGAGTAGTTTGAGACTTTAGGTTCCCATAGATAGCAGTTATCTTTGGATCTGGATCCTCTCATAACTTCCTGATTATCTCCATTCGTCACAACACATAGCTCCTTAGTGAACTGAACATAGAACCCTTGATCACACAGCTGGCTTATGCTGATGAGATTAGCAGTTAGTCCTTTCACTAAAAGCACATTATTCAGTTCTGGAACTCCAGAACTGTCCAGCTTACCCACACCTTTGATTCTTCCTTTAGCACCATCACCAAAGGTCATATAACTGGTAGTGTGAGGTTGTATATCCACCAATAAATTCTCCATACCAGTCATATGTTTTGAGCAGCCACTATCAAAGTACCAGTCTTCTCTGGTAGATGCCCTTAGAGCTGTGTGAGCTAACCTAGCAACCCATTGTCGTTTCTTGATGGGGGCATTATGCTTATATGCCTTATGCTTAGGTCTGACATGAGGGGTTTGGTTAGGATAACCATGCAACCTGTAGCAGAAGGCTTTTATATGACCAAATCTACCACAGTAGTGACATCTCCATCTCTGAAATTTCTTCTTCTGATGGTTATTCATCCTGGTTCTTTGATGTTGAGACATTGGTTGTGACTTCTGCTTGACTTTCTGAACTTCAGCCTTTGAGCGTTTGAGTTCAACAGAGGATTTCTTCACACAACCTAAACCAGACATGGTTCCTGACTTCTGTCCCACCTTTAGGATCTCTTCCAACGTGTCAGTTCCTTTATTTAGCATTCTGATGGATTTTGTCATTTGATCTAGCTTGGAGGTCAGCAAGGTTATCTCACCATTTAGACCATCTATGACTGTCAGATGCTTCTTTTTCTCATCCTCCAGCTCCTTGATGAGTTTCTTCTGCTTTTCTCCTTGTACACACACTTCTGCACTTTTGACACATAACTCTTTATATAAAGCAGCAAGTTCATCAAAAGTCAGTTCATCTCCACTTAAGTCATCATCAGAGGCACAGACACTGGTTAGTGCAGTGACATGTTTAGCAGATTCTCCTTCAGATTCACTCTTAGAATCTCCTTCAGACCAGGTGACAGATAGCCCCTTCTTTTGCATCTTGAGGTAAGTAGGACATTCAGCTCTAACATGTCCAAAACCTTCACATCCATGACACTGGATTCCCTTGCCTTGGTTGAACTTTTCTTCAGATGTTGATCTTTTCCTGATGTCAGACGAAATGTTCTTGACATTAGGTCTACCTTTTTTATCAATCTTCTTTATGAACTTGTTGAACTGTCTCCCAAGCATGGCTATGGCTTCTGATATGCTTCCATCACAATAAGAACATTTTCAGACTGGTGCATCACTGTGAACTGGCTAAAGAAGTTTGGGATACCCTCAAAACAACTCATGAAGGTACCTCCAAGGTGAGGATGTCTAAACTTCAGATGCTGACCACCAAGTTTGAAAATCTGAAGATGAAAAAGGATGAGACTATTCATGACTTCCACATGAACATTCTTGAAATTGCCACCACTTCTGGTGGCTTAGGAGAGAAAATGGCTGAAGAGAAACTTGTAAGAAATATTCTCAGATCATTGCCAAAGAGATTTGCCATGAAGGTCACAACCATAGAAGAGGCTCAAGATATCAGCAATATGAAGGTTGATGAGCTTATTGGTTCTCTTCAAACTTTTGAAATGGGCTTGTGTGAGAATGTTGAAAAGAAGAACAAAAGCATAGCTTTTGTATCAAATGCTGAAGAGGATTCAGAAGAGGGGAGTACTGGAGGTGATGGAAGCATATCAGAAGCCATAGCCATGCTTGGGAGACAGTTCAACAAGTTCATAAAGAAGATTGATAAAAAAGGTAGACCTAATGTCAAGAACATTTCGTCTGACATCAGGAAAAGATCAACATCTGAAGAAAAGTTCAACCAAGGCAAGGGAATCCAGTGTCATGGATGTGAAGGTTTTGGACATGTTAGAGCTGAATGTCCTACTTACCTCAAGATGCAAAAGAAGGGGCTATCTGTCACCTGGTCTGAAGGAGATTCTGAGAGTGAATCTGAAGGAGAATCTGCTAAACATGTCACTGCACTAACCAGTGTCTATGCCTCTGATGATGACTCAAGTGGAGATGAACTGACTTTTGATGAACTTGTTGCTTTATATAAAGAGCTATGTGTCAAAAGTGCAGAAGTGTGTGTACAAGGAGAAAAGCAGAAGAAACTCATCAAGGAGCTGGAGGATGAGAAAAAGAAGCATCTGACAGTCATAGATGGTCTAAATGGTGAGATAACCTTGCTGACCTCCAAGCTAGATCAAATGACAAAATCCATCAGAATGCTAAATAAAGGAACTGACACGTTGGAAGAGATCCTAAAGGTGGGACAGAAGTCAGGAACCATGTCTGGTTTAGGTTGTGTGAAGAAATCCTATGCTGAACTCAAACGCTCAAAGGCTGAAGTTCAGAAAGTCAAGCAGAAGTCACAACCAATGTCTCAACATCAAAGAACCAGGATGAATAACCATCAGAAGAAGAAATTTCAGAGATGGAGATGTCACTACTGTGGTAGATTTGGTCATATAAAAGCCTTCTGCTATAGGTTGCATGGTTATCCTAACCAAACCCCTCATGTCAGACCTAAGCATAAGGCATATAAGCATAATGCCCCCATCAAGAAACGACAACGGGTTGCTAGGTTAGCTCACACAGCTCTAAGGGCATCTACCAGAGAAGACTGGTACTTTGATAGTGGCTGCTCAAAACATATGACTGGTATGGAGAATTTATTGGTGGATATACAACCTCACACTACCAGTTATATGACCTTTGGTGATGGTGCTAAAGGAAGAATCAAAGGTGTGGGTAAGTTGGACAGTTCTGGAGTTCCAGAACTGAATAATGTGCTCTTAGTGAAAGGACTAACTGCTAATCTCATCAGCATAAGCCAACTGTGTGATCAAGGGTTCTATGTTCAGTTCACTAAGGAGCTATGTGTTGTGACGAATGGAGATAATCAGGAAGTTATGAGAGGATCCAGATCCAAATATAACTGCTATCTATGGGAACCTAAAGTCTCAAACTACTCCACAATTTGCTCCTCAGCCAAGGAAGAACAGGAGGTAAAGCTGTGGCATAGACGTCTTGGTCATCTTCATTTAAGGGGAATGAAAAAGATCATATCCAAGGAAGCAGTTAGAGGAATCCCAAAGCTGCTTATTGATGAAGGAAGAGTCTGTGGAGAATTCCAGGTTGGCAAGCAAACCAAGATGTCACATCCTAAGCTGGGACATCCTACAACATCCAAAACTCTGGAACTTTTGCACATAGACTTAATGGGACCTATGCAGGTTGAAAGTCTGGGTGGAAAGAGATATGCCTATGTGGTTGTTGATGACCATTCCAGATACACATGGATAAGCTTCATCAGAGAAAAATCAGATGCATTTGATGTCTTCAAAGATCTGTGCATCAGACTTCAAAGGGAAAAGGATAGTTGTGTTGTCCGAATTAGGAGTGACCATGGGACGGAGTTTAAAAGTTCCAAGTTTGATGAGTTCTGCTCGTCTGAAGGGATAAGTCATGAGTTTTCCTCTCCTATAACTACTCAGCAAAATGGGATAGTTGAAAGGAAAAACAGAACTATTCAAGAATCTGCCAGGGCTATGATTCATGCAAAGAAGCTCCCTATGCATTTTTGGGCCGAAGCTATGAATACAACTTGCTATGTTCACAATAGAGTTACCTTGAGAAAAGGAACCTCTTCCACTCTGTATGAAATATGGAAAGGAAGAAAACCCACTGTGAAGTACTTTCATATATTTGGAAGCAAATGTTACATTCTTACAGATCGTGAACAGAGAAGGAAAATGGACCCCAAAAGTGATGAGGGTATATTCCTAGGATACTCAACTAACAGAAGAGCCTACAGAGTGTTCAACTCCAGGACCAATGTCCTGATGGAATCCATAAATGTTATTATGGATGATAAAGAGGAAGGAGCCAATGTCATAGAGGATGTTGGAACATTCCTTGATACTTCAACAGACATACCAGTCAAGACTGAAGAGGTACAGGAAACTCCTCCTGAATGTGATGTAGATGCATCCAACAAGGTGCCTTCTATCAGAATTCAAAAATGCCACCCTAAGGATCTTATCATAGGCGATCCCAATAATGGTGTGACTACCAGATCAAGGGAGAATAGCTCAAATTCCTGTTTTGTATCCAAGGTTGAACCAAAAAATGTGAAAGAAGCCCTGACTGATGAATATTGGATCAATGCCATGCAAGATGAACTGGAGCAGTTTAAAAGGAATGAAGTGTGGGAGTTAGTTCCACGACCTGAAAGGACTAACATCATTGGTACCAAGTGGATCTACAGGAACAAATCTGATGAGAAAGGAGTAATCACTCTAAATAAAGCAAGACTAGTGGCACAAGGATATACTCAAGTTGAAGGGGTTGATTTTGATGAGACTTTTGCACCTGTTGCAAGGCTTGAGTCAATAAGATTGTTGTTAGGTGTTGCCTGCATTCTGAAGTTCAAATTGTTCCAAATGGATGTGAAGAGTGCTTTTTTAAATGGCTACTTACATGAAGAAGTCTATGTGGAACAACCTAAAGGGTTCTATGATCCTAACCTGCAAAAACATGTGTACAAGTTGAGGAAAGCCTTGTATGGGTTGAAGCAAGCTCCTAGAGCTTGGTATGAAAGGTTGACTGAATTTCTAACCTCTAATGGGTACAGAAAAGGAGGGATAGATAAGACCTTGTTTGTGAAGGATGAAGATGGCAAAATCATGATTGCCCAAATTTATGTGGATGATATTGTCTTTGGTGGAATGTCAGAACAAATGGTGAAACATTTTGTTCACCAAATGCAATCTGAGTTTGAAATGACTCTGGTTGGGGAATTGACTTATTTTCTTGGACTGCAAGTTAATAAAATGGAGGATTCTATGTTTCTCTCCCAAAGCAAATATGCCAAGAACATAGTTAAGAAGTTTGGTATGGATAATGCTAGTCACAAAAGAACTCCTGCACCTACTCATTTAAAATTAACTAAAGATGAAGGAGGTTCTAGTGTTGATCAATGCTTGTATAGAAGCATGATAGGTAGTCTACTATATCTAACTGCCAGTAGACCTGATATTGCATATGCAGTTGGTGTGTGCGCTAGATATCAAGCAGAACCCAAAGTGAGCCACTTAAATCAAGTCAAGAGGATTCTCGAGTATGTCAATGGGACTTGTGACTATGGTATGCTATACTCTCATGGCTCTGAGCCTGTCTTATCTGGGTATTGTGATGCTGATTGGGCTGGGAGTGCTGATGACAGAAAAAGCACATCAAGAGGATGTTTCTTCTTGGGAAACAATCTCATATCATGGTTCAGCAAGAAACAGAACTGTGTATCACTGTCCACTGCAGAGGCTGAGTACATAGCAGCTGGAAGCAGTTGTTCCCAACTGGTGTGGATGAAACAGATGCTGACTGAGTACAATGTCTCTCAGAATGTCATGACATTGTTCTGTGACAATCTCAGTGCCATCAATATTTCAAAGAATCCCATCCAACACAGTAGGACCAAACATATTGACATTAGACATCACTTCATCAGAGATCTGGTGGAAGACAAAGTGATTACCTTGGAACATGTAGCTACTGAACTACAACTTGCTGACATATTCACAAAGGCTTTGGATGCTACTCAGTTTGAAAATTTAAGGGGCAAATTGGGAATATGCCTTTCTGAGGATTTATAGCAACCGAGGATGTTTGGAATGTATTGTTTAATAAGTCTAACTATTAAACAATTGAAAGTATGCTCTGATTGGTCAATAAATCATAGCTATTTCACTTGCTGCAAGTGTGTCAACAAGATGTTAAGGGGATATCCTAACATGAGACAGCCTATGTACCTGCTGAAGTTCATGCAGGAGTGGTTCAAGATGTCATACACAAAGTCATGGCATCTGATATACCTGCTGTGAAGACAGAGTGTGTGTCTGCTTGATCAAAGCTGTGAAGCAAGATCAAGTGGATGTTGTCTTGATCAAGGCTGAGAAGCAAGATCAAGATTGAGTTTCTGACTAGTGTGTGTAATTCTGTTTTGTTTTGGTCTGTAATTTTAAGTGTTGCTTTGGCAACATTTTTGACAAAAAGGGGGAGTAACACATGTGGTGCCCTAGGACAACAGATTTGCTATGTGCTTGAACAGATATTGAAGATCCTCTAATCCAGAGGTTGTGATGAGTGCATGTGTGCTGCTGTTTGAAGTTTTTATTTAACTTCTGTGTGTGTACTGCTGATGAGTGCATGTGTGCTGCTGTTTGAAGTTTTTATTTAACTTCTGTGTGTGTTGCTGCTCTGAGTGTATTAGCTAGGTAAATTTCCCTGCTAGTTGAGTGTTTTCCGCTGCTGTGAACTCTGTTGTGATGCCAAGTTGTTTTAGCCAAAAATTTGCCAAAGGGGGAGTTTGTAGATGTTTGATTTGCTGCATTTTATGTTAAAACACTAACTGGACTCTAATGTCTTGACTGATGTCATGACATGCTTTGGAGATGTTTGATTGGCTGCATGTATGTTAAAACACTAACTGTACTTTGATGTCTTGACTGATGTCATGACATACTTGAGTAGTATGCTGCAGGTCTAGCTAATACAGGTTTTACTGAATGTCAAACTAGATGTTATGACCTTCATCCCTAACAGCAGATACTGAGGTATAGAATAGTTGGTTGTCTGTTATAACTCAGTATTTAATTCAGTTTTTTTATCAAGGGAATAACAGACCTGGCATAAGGCCTACTGTCTGAATGTCAAACTGGATGTTATGACATTCATCAGTGACAGCATATACTGAATAATAGGCAGGTTGGTTTTTCTGCTACAGTTCAGTATGTATTTTAGTCTGTTTATCAAAGGAATAACAGACCTGGCATAAGGCCCATTGTCTAAATGTCAAACTGGATGTTATGACATTTAATTTTGTCAGCCGATACTGAAGTATAGACTGGTTGGTCTTTTACAGTACAACATTTGGTAAAGTCTGTTTTCAGGAAAATAACATACCTAGCATATGGTTTATGTTCTGGACGTCAAACTGAATGTTATGACATTCATTCCTGACAGCATATGCTAAAGTGTAGGATGGTTAGTTTTTCTGTTTCAGTATTTTTCTCAGGCTATTTTTCAGGAATCCAACAGCTGAGCTAAAATCCAGGAAACTAACAACTGAGCTACAATTAATGAACCTAACAAATAGCCTATTTGTTAGCACCCTAATATGTGAAAATTAGGTTAACTTGCTTAACCTTAATTTTAGGAAATACAAGTACAAGGCCCAAGTGCTGCAATATAAAAGGATGGCAATCCTTCTTTCAGAACTCGGGGGTTTTAGGCGTGAAGATTTTATTGTTCCATCATACTTCACTGCTGTATTTTTGTTTGTGTCTTGTATTAGGTTTATCTTGTGAGCCAAGCAATTATCACCTAGATGATTGCATTGGACTAGGGTGTTCATTGAGTTGTAAGTGTTGTGTCACTCTAAGCTTTTAAGCGTGAGTGCTGTGTATCTTGATTAAAGCTGTTAAGCACAATCAAGAGTTGTTTGAAGTATAACTTCACCATTAACTTTAATCTAATTAAAGGTTGTAATCACTGAGGTGATTGAGGGGGAGTGAGTAGGAACTTTGGTCTTAGTTTAAGATTGAAATTGCATTGGATAGGTATTAAGTGATAGGATTAAATAGGTGGTTTAAGGCCTGAATTAATACTGCTAATAGTGGATTTCCTCCCTGGCTTGGTAGCCCCCAGACGTAGGTGTGTGTGACACCGAACTGGGTAAACAATTCCTTGTGTTATTTACTGCACTTACATTTACCTGCTGTTTACATTCCTGTCTGCACAGAATCGGATGTCATAACATCCTGTGTGACATCGATAGTCTGTTAACTAGAATTTTAGTAATGGACTTCTTCTGTTCCACCTTGTCTTTACCTTTCTCTTTCTTCATTATCTTTTCATATTATTTTTCGTGTTTTTCCAAGCAAGTGAGTGCTTGCTCATGTTCTTCCAATTTACCAAACAAAGTAGTAAGATCAGGTGCTTTAAGATCATTCGACTCTTTGATAGCAGTGACCTTGGGTTGCCATTCCCTATTAAGACATCTTAAAACCTTGTTAGTAGCAATAACATTAGAGATAAAATTACCTAGAGCATTCAATCTATTAATAAGATGTGTGAATCTCTTTTGCATGTCGGCAATGGTTTCACCATGCTTCATACGAAAGAGTTCAAACTCTTGGTTTAAAGTATTGATCCTAGCTTGTTTGACTTCATTAGTTCCCTCATAGGAAACTTCTAATGCGTCCCACATAGCTTTGGCAGTTTCACAATGAGAGACATGATAATACTCATCAACACCTAATATGGATATTCGAACATTTTGTGCTTTTCAATCATGAGATCACAACTTATTATCATTATCATTCCATTTATTTTCTGGTTTTGGTACGATGACGCCTTCATTATTGGTCATTGTAATTTGATTAGGACCATTGGCGATGACGTCCCATACACCCTTATCAACGGGTTAATATGGACACATATACAAGCTTCCCAATAGCCATAATTTTCACCGTGAAAATAAGTGCTCTATTATACGCCCCTTTAGGTTCGATAGCCATTATCTAATAAGAAAATCTTAAGACCGGAAATAACTGGAGCTCGTGATACCACTTGTTAGACGATAAGCTTAGATCTATAGGAGATGAATAAATCCCAAGTTAAAAAATTATTTGAAAACTTTATTTAGAAAAAAATTTAGCACGGAAGCAAGTTTCAAATATTTCCCATATCCAAAATCGTCTAATCGAACTGGCTATTTAAAAGCCCGAATATATGTAATAGTACCAATAGAATGATAATAATCCACAAGTCAATCAACAACTAATTGAATACTCTACAATAGTAAAAGTCTATCTCCAACGATATTCACACACAAAAACTAAGTCAAACAATTTGTCAAACACTTGGTGTACGAAAAATAAAGTTTGGAATTTTCTATGGTGTTTGTTATTATAAGAAATCCAATCACAACCAAATGGTTAATGATCAATATAACAAACAAACTATTCAAAATGTAATCAAAATTATGATCCAAACTATGTTGATCCGGTGATCAAAGTAATCGACAATTTGCGAATCGAAAAATAAAAGATATATATATATATATATATATATATATATATATATATATATATATATATATATATATATATATATATATATATATATATATATAGAGAGAGAGAGAGAGAGAGAGAGTATGCAAGGATTTGTTTAGGAAGTTCCCCAATCAACCTCGTTATGGGTACGTTTTCCCTCAATTCGAATTTGAATTAAGATATTAATATAATAAATCTTACTTTGCAAATGTATGAATACAAGAGATGGGAAATCAAATCCCATAAATCCTAAGTTTATTCTTGACTCTAGCACCTCCAAAAACCTTGATCAAAGACTGATCAAGTCACAAACAGTGTCGCTTCAATTCACCCGTTGTTGCAACTTCCTTGAACGATCTCTTTGTCTCAAGGACTTCACCCGGATGAATTAATCCCAAGCACGCACTTGTTGAACCCTAGATTTGTCAAGATGATTCACTGTTTCACGCTACTCCCTTGCCGACACACCTAGTCTCAAGGCTTTGACTCGATCGGATCCAAATTGCATAATCTTGTCAAAAACTTTCAAATCTTAAAGATCTTGAAGGAAACCCCTAAATCGATTTTCTTATTTGAATCTCTCAAAGATTAAAACCCAATATTCTCGATACAACAAATCTAATTGGACTTTATCAATCATAATCTAGATAGCACCCAATCAAAAAATGATTATGTATAATTTAATTGTGTGTATGCATAGATTGAGTTGAAGATGATGAGATACTTTGAAATCCTGGATTCATGTAGGTTTTACTCACTCTAAAAACCTTACTAGAGAATGATGCATGTATCAAGTATTTATATGTGTGAGACTCATAAGAGGCAAAAGGAATGCAAAAGGAAAGGAAACAAATGCAATTTTTCAAAAAAATAGTCAATAGGTCGACTTATACGAGTCATGTGTCGGCCTATTTAAGTCATGTGTCAACCTTATCAAGTCATGTGTTGACATGTAAGGTTATGTGTCGCTTATAGGTCGGCCTGAAGGCTCGACACATAAGACAGAAACTGTAGGCTTTAATACTGCAACGTACGTGTCAACCTATACCATCTATATGTCGACCTGAAGTTTAAAAAAATGGTCTATAGGTCGACTTGGACTCGTATATGTTGACCTATAATGACGATTTTTCACTTAAACTAAGTTTTTAATGCTTAACACACTATTTTGATGCACAAATATTTTCCAGACCATTTCCAACAATGTTTACATGCTTCCTAATGCAAGAATGCTAAAATGCACAACTAGACTCGGATGATATCGTCCAATGTACATAAACGATATTTCCTAGTTTTGACATCATGCAAAACATATCTAAACGGAAGGATGCACTCACAAACGTGTGCATTAGAGCCAACAACAGGTTTATGTCGTCTCTTAAAACATATTGTAGCTGTAAAAAATTTGAGTTTAAGCTATGAATTAACTTAACTCGCAAAGCAAGAGTCATCACCGCACTTTTATTATTTCCAAAGGAAAAGGGAAAAAGTACGAACAAAACCCAAAGAAGCTTTAAAATAAAACTAATAAAAAATAGATAAGGGTCTGGGGGGTTAGTTATGCAAAGGGAAGGTATTAACACCCTAAACATCTATAGTACTCTATAGGAAACTCTTTGAAACTCTGTGCATTTTGGTTTTAAAATGGTGTTGTTTGTAAATGATTGGGGAGATGAGAAAAGAAATATTTTTCATAATTTTTTTATGTTTGCCAAGACCTTTGGAGTCTCATGCCTACGTACCAACAAATTGCAATGGAGGATCAAAAACTCATAGTTCATGGTAAAAATAACAAAAAGGTTTGTTTTGATTCATTTTTTAATGAAAATATATTTTGTCATTTTTTAGGAGAATACTCAACTAGTCACCTACATGTATGAGAACTTTGCATCATCATGAGAATGACTTCAACTTAGATAAAGATCAACAAGTATGCAACTAGCTTTCTTAGATGGAAAATATTTATCATCCACACTATGGGGATAGGAGAATTATATCTCAACTATGTAAATGACTCATGTCTAAACTGTGAGAGAAGTTTTAAAAGAAAAAGTGCACAAAGGGCACAAAGTGATTTGAATGGGTTCATGTATTTTTTAAGTCTTTTGAAATTGGTATGATAATGTTTAAGATGGATTAGCATTTATTAAGAAAATATTTTTGAAAATCACTTGACAAAAGTCAAGGTTTATTGAGAAAGTGGTTCAAGTTTGAAAACAAGAAGATTTTGAAGGAAAAGAGAGAAGATTTTGAAAATCAAAGAAGGGGAGAAGAAAAAGAGACGATCCTAGAACATAAAGAAAAAATATAAGGAGGAAAGATCTAACCAAAATACAATAAGCCTTATGACATAAGTCAAGCAATCCTTCCCTCCTTTGGATTAAGTCTCAAGCAAGCTAAATGAACAAAGAATAAGTCATGTATCTGATGAAATCAAAGTAACCAAACTAAGTCTTTAAAAGGAACCCAAAATCATAGGTTTCAGATGGATCCCAAGGTCTCAAGTCACAAACTCCTAAAGAAAGGGTCAAGATCTTAGTCCTAAGCCTATATCTCCACAACAATGCTAAGGATAGTAACCATAAGTCCATGAGTCAAGAGGATCAATTCTTTTTTAGGTTTTTCCTTTATTAATGTCTTTTTACAAGGAAATCAAAGTCCAAAATGAGCAAAGAACAAATAACATAAACACAAATAATATGACATGAGATGATAAAAATAAAGCATAAAGTAAATGACAAAAGAGTAAAAAGCATAAGGTAAATGACATTAAAGTAAAGTCAAGGCAAAAATATGTTAGTAAATGTTAGTGATTAAAATGAAAGATGATTTTGTCATCTTTTGGAGAATACTAAACTATTCACCCACAAGTATGAAAATATGAACCTCTACATCACTTATGAGAAGGGCTCCGACATGGATAAAATTAATAAGTATGCCACTAACTCTCATAAATGAAAAGGAAAGCAATATTTTCACACAATACCATAAGGAGTAGGAGACTTGCAATCTCACTTATAAAAATGACTTACTTTCGAGACAAATTTAGCACTATATTAAGCAATTGTAATTGGACTTATGTAGAAGTCACAATTATCTGAGGCCGGTCAATATAACGTTTGTGTTGATACATGCTAGATACATGATACCTAAATCATTCTCCTAAAGTCATACCACACAAAAAGAAAAAAGGATGGATCAAGCACAAAGACTAAGAGGATGGTCAATTACTTTAATCTATACTTCATAGTACTTAGTACTAACTTATGCATCAATCCAAAATACCTTAAATGATTCATGATCAATTAGGAGGTAGATTTGAAATGATGAAAGTTCATCAAATACCAATTCATACATCATGAACAAGATGGACACAAACCATCCAATTGATCAAGAGGAAAAGAAAGAGATGAAGAAGAAGAGGACAATAGAGATCACGCCCAAATTGGATCAAAGGTTTGATCAAGTCATCATAAAAATTAATCATCCATTTTGTGAATTAGGGTTTTCACCCCATCAACATCTAAGATCCATTGAGTTTTATGAGACAGATGATCAAAACAACCATGATCCAAGGCCAACAGAAGTCAACAAAGGTCAAACAAATATAAAATGCAATAAAATAAAATAAAATGCAACAAAAATGATTTTAAAATAGAAATAAAGTGGAAAATCTATAAAGTCCTTCAAAACACCTAATAAGTGACCAATAAAATTATGGAAGGTTGGAAATAAAATAAGAAGCATATAATAATTTTTTCAGAATTTAAAAATGTAGAAAAGTATTTTTAAACCAATTAAAACAAAGGAGAAAAAATAAATTCCATGAAAAATAGAAAATAAAATAAAATAAAATATGGAAAAATAAAAATCAGATGAAGAAAAATAAAAGAGAATTTTAGAAATTAATTTGGGATTTTTTGGATGTAAAATGAATTTTAAAAGAAAATGCAATTAAAAACGAAAATAGAAAAAGAAATAAAATCATAAAAAACAGAGAGCGTTGGATATGACCTCATTAATTGACGTGATAGATCCAACATTCCTCAGGCTGGGGCGCACGATGGAATTTAACAAAAATGAAACACGAGATCTAATTCAAATTGGACCAATCAAAATATTTCATTTGCCCATCGTGTCTGGCCAAACTCAGACGAACTGAAACACTCTAGTCATCTTCCCCGATGATCCTTCATTGGAGCTTCTTCGTTTGGTAAATTCAGAACACGAGACCATCACCAATGTGATCGCTTCCTCATCATGAATTCAACCTCATGCTCCAAATTCAATTATTTAAATTGAGAATGGGGAAATTCAAAGATGTTTTAGAAGCAAGAAAGCCACATAAAATAAAATAAAATGATGAACATGACCAATCAATTCCAAATAAGTTAGGGGAAAGAATCAAAGAGTGAAAGACTACATTGTGGTAACTTGTTTGAGTTCAAATGATGCTCAGAACTACCTTGTCCAAATGGTGATCAGAAGTTGATGAAGCTCGGTCTGGTCTGGTCAGTTCAGAAGGTCTCAGATATGGGAATTGTTACAAAAGCTTCAGAGGAGGTCGAAGATGCTAATGGAATCAAGAAATTGGATTGCAACAAGCTGAAAATCAAACACGATAGCTCAATTTTCTGGAAAAATTTCAGATTGAAGCAAGGATTTCTTGGCTCTAAAAAGCTTGGAAATGAATGCAGTATCTTCCTCTATTTATAGGGATTGTGTTTGAACCCAAATACGCATGGAATCAAGCTTAAAACGTGCAAAACAAATTTGATCATGAAATGAAAAAAGTGTGACTTGCAACTCATCAAAACTCAGCCAAATGATGCGTTTCAAGGGTCAATTAACTTCTGGAGACTTGGTTAAACATTTGTAGGTCCAAAATGCATGCTAATTTAGCTTATAATTGAGATTTAGTAAAGTTAAAATTCGGACCACGGTGATTTCTTCAGTTCCAAGTCACCATGTTCAAACCAATGGGGCATCCTGCTCATGAGGATTTTTGATCCCATTCCTTTTACAAAGTGTTGACATAAAAACAAAGATTACAATGTGCCAAGAAAGGTTTCATTTGGATGCTTGAGCACAAAATTATGGCATGTTGAAGTTGGCACGAAAAACTGGTTATGTAACTAGAAAATTCTAAGTACCAAATGGCTGAAAATGACCATAATGTCTCAATGAATTCCATGGCCTTCAAAGCATATTTTGACTTTGATCTTTGAAGCAAACTTGTAGAGGGAATCAAAAATGATATTGTGCAAAAATAATTAGCCTCAATTTTTGAAAATTGAATAAGTTATAATCCTTGAAAGTTGAGAAAAAATCACTTGAAAATAGGTCAAATTTCACTAAGTCCATAAATGACCTATAATGTCTCCAAAGTTTTGATGATCCTCCAAGCATAATTGACTCTTGTCATGTAAAGAGAAGTTGTAGAGTATATTCATATTAAAAAAGAAGCATTCAAAAATGTTGAGAATTGAAGGAGTTGTGATCCTTGGAACTTTGACTTCAAATGTTGACTTTTTGGTCAAACCTTGTGGAATAAACTTGTGCACTTGGACTTTTATTGCATTTCAAGGTACATGGATGATCATATGAACTCAAAATAAAGTTTTGACTTTCTATTGATTAAATTTCCCAAAGTTTGAAGTAACTTATTGAAGAAGGCATGGAAATAAATACATAAACCTTTGACTTTTCTTGAGAAGTAAGCCACAAGACTTTGAGATGCTCTTGATCCAAATGAGATTACAAGATCCTTGAGGACCTTAGAGATCATGTCTTGAGATATTTCCCCTTGACAATAAATGGTTGACCACAGTTTACAGAGGAATCAAAACAAACACTAGCTGAGGAGCCATGCTTGATGTTCTTGATGGAAAAGCCCTACCTTGCACAATAGACTTAAAGAAAACAAAACATATTTTTGATATTTGATTAGTTGTTAGATAAGTAATGAACATATAAACACAAAAGGTAAAACACCAAAAAAGAGGTGCTTGATGATCCTTGCAAAAGGCAACCCCAAAGATGAGAGAGAGAGGACCAAAATGTGATCTTGTTTGTATGCAAGGATGCAAATGGTATGTGGGATTAGGGTTAAAAATTAGGGTATGACAAATGCTCTTATTTAAGTTTCTTCGTTTCGGAGATATGAAGATTGAGATCTTTGTCTCGACAAGATTGAGGACACTTAAATACAGAAAACCCAATTTTTAGGCCAAGATACTACAAAAAAAATGCTTATGATATGATAGATATGAATGTAGACGAGGATCTCTGTGGTGAATATGGTACCACGAGACAAAGAAACTACTGGAGAAAAGAGGAGACTAAAATTCTGCAGGGGAAATAACAGTTTCCAAAGGGGGAAAACCCAACTAGGGACAAACCAAGTTCCACAGGGGAATGACTCGGCTCAGGAGTAACTATTGTATTGGAAAGAAACCAACACACATATAGAAAAAAAATGAACCAAAGATCCAACGGGGGAATACTTATCAAAGCAAGACTCCATTGGGGGAAAGAAATATTACCTAACTATCAGCACAATGATAGCTTAACAAAGATAATAAGTTCAAAAGAAATGATTACCAACTACCAACTAGGTGATAGCTTAACAAAGAAAACACACCAAAGGCAAGATAAATTATTACCTACTATCAGCCGAGTGCTAGCTTAACAAAGATAATAAGTTCAAAAGGAATGATTACCAACTACCAACCAAGTGATAGCTTAACAAAGTTAACCAACCAAAGGTAAGAGAAATTATTACCTATTATCAGTCGAGTGATACCTTAACAAACATAATAAGTTCAAAAGGAATGATTACCAACTATCAACCAAGTGATAGCTTAACAAAGGTAACCAACCAAAGGTAAGAGGAATTATTACCTGCTATCAGCCGAGTGTTAGCTTAACAAAGATAATAAGTTCAAAAGGAATGATTACCAACTACTAACCAAGTGATAGCTTAACAAAGGTAACCAACCAAAGGTAAGAGAAATTATTACCTATTATTAGCCGAATGACGGTTTAACAAAGATAATAAGTTCAAAAGGAATGATTACCAACTACCAACCATGTGATAGCTTAACAAAGGTAACCAACCAAAGGTAAGAGAAATTATTACCTATTATCAGCCGAATGACAGTTTAACAAAATAATAAGTTCAAAAAGAATTATTACCAACTACCAACCATGTGATAGCTTAACAAAGGTAACCAACCAAAGGTAAGAGAAACTATTACCTACTATAAGTCGAGTGATAGATTGACAAAGATAATAAGTTCAAAAGGAATGATTACCAACTACCAACCAAGTGATAACTTAACAAAGGTAACCAACCAAAGGTAAGAGAAATTATTACCTATTGTCAGTCGAGTGATAGCTTAACAAAGATAATAAGTTCAAAAGGAATGATTACCAACTACCAACCAAGTGATAGCTTAACAAAGATAATAAACCAAAGGTAATAGAAATTATTACATACTATCAGCGAGTGATAGCTTAACAAAGATAATAAGTTCTAGGGACCAAAGTTCAACCCAGGAATAAACTGGAGAGAAACGGTCAAAGAAGACTCATCCCGATGAGGAAATAAACTCAATTGCGGATTAACTTCATCCAGATAATGAACTGGAAAAGAAAACTGAAGCAAAACCTTCCATGAGGATCAAACTCCATGGGGGATTAGAAAGGATAAGCTCTTTCTGCCTAAGGTCGACACTATATTGAAGAGAGGACTCACAAACTAAGTGGGGAGGAAAACACCAGAGAACGAGGAATGCACCAAGAGATGCAATATGCATTGATAAACATCATGATTCCATGAATATGCATATGAATATGTGCGTGAATGTGTTGACAAAACAGGCACAAAAGTGTTAGATCAATAACATAGTGCAACCGGATACTCGACTAATCTCAACAAGGTGGAGATGCTACTGGAGATCTTGCTAGGGATTTAGATGAAGAAAAACCATGCAAGGAATGATCATAAGCCATCAAAGGAGTTAAATCCTGATACAATGATCAAATCCTTCTAGAGAGAGAAAGAGGAAATGCTTGGAGACACAAAACTTAGTCTTCTAAAAGCACGAACTCTGTTCCAAGGAAAGGTTTGTCGGGGATAAGAAACATCCAAACAAACTCTGTTATGAAGACCTGTTGGCGACATCACTGGAGATTCTACCATTCCCGCAAATCTCATGCTGGGGAAACTAATGATTCTGGATACATCCATAAGGAAAATCCTATCTTGGGAGAATACTGAGTTCCGCTCTTCAAGATCTTACCATCCTTGAGATCACTGTTGACATCCCTCTTTTATAATCACAAGTCGAGGAAAAAATTATTTTTTTGTAAATTTCAAAACATGATTGTTTATATATATTTTGTTTCAAAAATTATAATAAAAAATAAATGAAATTTCATAAACTGAAACAAGATAAGAACAACAAACAAATGGGAATAAGGCTCAAATTTTATTGATAGAATGGTAGTCTGCAAATGGAGTGACCCCATGGATCATTACAAAGTTGGAAAAAATGGTAAATACATGGAAAAGTTTACATTAAAATATAATGACCACTATTCTCCCTAACAACTTTGAATTCCATTATGCTCTGATCAAGTCTGGCCTGATGCAGTTACTTGCCATAATTCCTAACTTTTTCCTAGATTTCCCTCTCGGGTTCAATCTACCAGGATGATTATTTTCTGTTTATGTCTTTAATATTTTCCTGGACAACCCTTTCGGGTTTTCAATCCACCGAGACACTCATTTTTGCTAAGCCGCCATTTCAGGTTTTCAACTTAGTGAGGTGTTCTTTTATTTTTCTAGGCGAAGTATTTCTTGACTACATCGACATTCACAGGACGAGGGAGCTCCTCACCATCCATAGTCGTAAGAGTCATTACACCTCCAGAAAAAACTTTCTTAACAACATATGGGCCTTCATAATTAGGAGTCCACTTTCCCCTAGAATCAATGTTGAAAGGCAAGATCTTCTTAAGCACGAGGTCGCCTTCTCTGAATATGCAGGGTTGAACCTTCTTGTCAAATGCTTTCTTCATTCTCTTTTGATATAATTGGCCATGACACAAAGTTGTCATCCTCTTCTCTTCAATCAAATTAAACTGGTCATATATGCTTTGACACCATCTAGCCTCATACAATTTAGCTTCCATCAAGACTCACGTTGATGATATCTCAACCTCTACGGGGAGCACTGCTTCCATGCCATACACATGAGAGAAAGGGGTTTCCCCTGTTGAAGTGTGATCGGATGTACGATACCCATGCAAAGCAAAAGGGAGCATCTCATGCAAATCCTTATGTGTCACATGAAGGAGAATAGCAATCCAAAACGCAGCGGAAATTAGAATTTTCTCCTTTAGTTATCCTTATGAATGGGCATGATCAGTGATAAAATCGTTACCTCTTGTGGCGATTGAAACCTTTGAGGCAGATCTAAGGAGTGATCACGAACGTTGAATGGTGACAACGCCTCTACTTAGTCCACGCGAATGGATTCCTTTAATCTCAGTGCTAGCTGTTACGAGTGAAGGCTTTGAGTGGGAGAGAGAGAGAGAGAGAGAAACAAAATTTCAACTGCACAAATCCTTCTGCACAAGGGTTCTATTTATAGAACCACTTATGTGGGCTGCAAGTTAAAAAGCCCACTTAAGTGTATGTGGCCCATATCTTATGATATGCCAAAATCACTTAAGCACGTGGTACCTTATCATATTTTGTATTCTACTTAAGTACACCGTACCTTACGATGTTCTACAATTCACTTAAGTGCATTGTACCTTACGGTGTTCCTTAGTTACTCTACCTCTTATCAATCTGTCCTTTTGTGTGTGACCCTATAGGTTTTTGCGATATTAAAAATTATATTAAATCACGTATTTAACATAATAAATAGTGAGCGGTATATAGCAACACATCACTGCTACCCAAGACACGAAAATTTCATGTGATTTGACAAATCCTTTTGTGATAATACTTATATGTATAATTACCCTTTTGCCCTTATGTTTATATTGAACACAAGGCATAAACCGTGTCATCCTTTTCCAGTTCAATATTGTGCCCTTAGACATTTATCCTGTTACGCAGGATGGGCAAATTCCATCTAGGTCACTCATGTACCTCAACATGTTTCGTGGAGTACCCATCAACTATTTTTATGCTCATCCAGTTACGGACAACATTTAATCAACAATAAGGCACTCGACTCTACATCTAGGGTCCATAGTGGTTTCAGGTTGAAGGGTGGTATACGCCACTATCACCATGAGAATAACTTATGACATTTTGCATAACGTTCTATATAGTATTCTCATAGCGGGTCAATCCAGTATAGATATTACTCTTAACATTCATACCTATGTTTAAGACTTGATAACTCCTTATCCATGATCCATGAGATGTGATCATCAGTCTATATACATAATAGTCTTAATGCTTTAATGTTATCCCACTTTACAACAAAGCTCGACTATGGATACTTTAATAATAGTGTCCTTATGTTTAATGGGATCTCATGATTAAGTCACACTTGATACATTAAACGGACTAGCTATTCTAGGGACTTTATTAAACAAACATAATAAATAAAAATCCTTTTATTATTAATAAATAATTTGATACGAGTACCAAAAGTATTGGCTTCTAGGGCTTACACCAATAATCTCCCACTAGCACTAGAGCCAATCAGGCATACCCCTAATGCCCATAAATCTAGTATGTCCATCATGTTTCTGCTGCGCAAGAGGCTTTGTTAGTGGGTTAGCAATATTGTCAAGTGTAAGTACTATGCATATTTTCACATCTCCTCTATATATTATCTCTCGAATAAGGTGATAACGCCTAAGTATATGTTTGGATCGTTGGTGAGATCTAGGCTCATTAGCTTGTGCGATAGAGCCATTGTTTTCACAATAGAGATCAATGGGATCTACAATGCTAGGAACTATATCAAGTTCACTAATGAACTTTTTGATCCAAACAACTTCCTTTGTTGCACTTGAGGTAGCAATATACTCAGCCTCGGTTGTAGAATCAGCAATTGTATCTTGCTTTGAACTTTTCCAGCTCACCGCGCCACCGTTTAAGCAAAACACATAACCAGGTTGCGATCTAAAGTCATCCTTATTTGTCTAGAAGCTAGCATCGGTGTATCCAATTACAATAAGCTCTTCCTGACCTCCATATATCAAGAATGAGTCCTTAGTCCTTCTCAAATACTTAAGGATATTCTTGACATCTACCCAATGAGCATCATCGGGATCAGATTGGTACCTACTCGTTACACGTAAAGCATACGAGACATCTGGTCGAGTACATCACATGGAATACATGATAGATCCTATTGCAGATGCATATGGAATCTTATTCATGCAATCCCTTTCTTCCTTAGTTGAAGGGGGTTGTGTTTTTGATAGACACATGCCATGTTGCATAGGTATGAATCCTTTCTTAGAATCATGCATATTAAAGCGTCTCAGCACTTTGTCTATGTATGTACTCTGACTTAGGCCAAACAGTTTTTATGATCTATCTCTATAGATCCTGATTCCTAATATGTAGGCTGCTTCACCTAGGTCCTTCATAGAAAAGCATTTCCCCAACCAAGACTTTACTTGTTGTAGGATAGGGACATCGTTTCCAATGAGTAATATGTCATCTACATATAACACCAGGAAACGATCATGCTCCCACTAACCTTCTTGTAGACACAAGGCTCATCTTCGTTCTTGATGAATCCATATTATTTTACTGTTTCATCAAAACGAAGATTCCAGCTTCTAGAAGCTTGCTTCAATCCATAGATTGATCTTTGTAACTTACATATCTTTTGGGCTTCTTATGATATATAAAATCCTTCAGGTTGTGTCATGTACACATCCTCAAGAAGATTCCCATTAAGGAAAGCAGTTTTGACATCCATCTGTCATATTTCATAATCATGATATGCAGCGATAGCAAGTAAAATCCAAACAGATTTAAGCATTGCAACTGGTGAAAAGGTTTCATCATAGTCAACCCCATGAATTTGTTTATATCCTTTTGCAACCAGTCTTGCCTTATAGGTATGTACCTTACCATCCATGTCAGTCTTCTTTTTGAAGACCCACTTGCATCCTATAGGGTTAAATCCTACAGGAGGCTCCACCAAGGTCCAAACCTGGTTTGTGTACATGGAATCCATTTCAGATTTCATGGCTTTTAGCCACTTCTCAGACTCGGGACCAGTTATGGCCTCTTGGTAGGTCACAGGCTCATCTTGATTCATGAGTAATACATCACCTTGATCAGTTATGAGATATCCATGTCTCTCAGGTAGGTGACGTATCCTGCTTGACCTACGCTGGTTTTGTTCTACTTTAGCAGGTTGCTCTTCCACAACTACTTGTGTTTCCTGCTCTAATTCCTCCATAGGTGTATCAATGCTTTATGATTCTTGAATTTCTTCAAGCTCTACTTTACTCCCACTTATTCCTTTGTAAATAAAATCCTTTTCTAGGAAAACTCCAGTTCAAGCGACAAACGCTTTACCCTCATAAGGATTATAGAAGTAATACCCTCTTATTTCTTTAGGATATCCCACAAATAAGCATTTGTCAAATTTAGGCTCAAGCTTAGTTAAAATTTGTCGTTTCACATAAACATCGCAACCCTAAATCTTCATGCAAGACATATGTGGTTTCTTACCACTCCATATCTCATATGGTGTCTTCTCAACCTTTTTGGATGGAACACGGTTAAGCGTGTAAGCTGCTGTCAACAGTAGATGTCCCCAAAAGGAGTTTGGAAGATCGGCGTGACTCATCATGGATTAGACCATGTCTAACAAGGTTCAATTTCTTCTCTTAGATACACCATTCCATTAGGCTATTCTAGGAGGAGTAAGTTCGGATATGATCCAACACTCTTTCAGATGGTCATCAGACTCCAGGCTTAAATACTCACCACCTCGATCTGATCGAAGAGTTTTAATATTCTTACCTTGTTGGTTTTATACTTCATTCTTGAATTCCTTGAACTTTTCAAAGGACTCTGATTTGTGTTTCATTAAATAAACATAACCATATCTATTAAAATCATCAGTAAATGTGATGAAGTACTGAAAACCTCCTCTGGCTGGTATGTTCAGTGGTCCACATACATCAGTATGTATGAGGGCCAAAAGATCATTAGCTCTTTCACCTTTTCCTGTGAATGGAGACTTTGTCATCTTTCCAATTAAACCAGATCTGCATGTCTCATATGATTCATAATCAAAAGAGTCCAAGAGTCCATCTTTATGGAGTTTGGAGATGCGTTTCTCATTTATGTGGCCTAATCGACATAGCCAAAGGTAAGTTGGATTTAACTCATTAGGTTTCATCCTTTTAGTATTAATGTTATAAATAGTCATTTCAAGATCAAGGACATATAGTCCATTGTTCATTTGTGCACTAGCATAGAATATATCATTCAAATAAATGGAGCAATAATTGTTCTTTATTAGAAATGAAAAGCCAAACTTGTCTAAACAAAAAATGGAAATAATATTCCTTCTAATTGCAGGTACATAATAACAGTTCTCTAACTGAATTATTAAATCACTAGGTAAAGTCAATACATAAGTTCCTACGGCTAAAGCAACAACCTTTGCTCCATTTCCAACTCGTAGGTCAACTTCACCTTTTGCCAAATCTCTACTCCTTTTTAGCCCCTGCACATTGGTACAAATGTGAGAACTGCATCCAGTATCTAATACCCATGATGCATAAGTAGATAAGTTAGTTTTAATAACAAAAAAATCATGAAGTTGAAGTCTATACTCTATTCTTCTTATCTTCCAGGTACTTTGGGCAGTTTCTCTTCCAATGTTTGGTCTTACCGTAATGGAAGCAGGTGCCTTCCTTTGCTATGCATCCACTAGGCTTCAAAGCAGGAGCAGTGGGTTTGGGTTTGGCAACTTTCTTGCCTTTCCCTTTATCACCCTGTTTGGTGGGTCTTTTGTTCTGTCTCTTTCCATTTCCGATCATTAGAATGGACTTCCCTTTTGACTTCAGATTCTGCTCAGCTGTTCTTAACATGGCTAGCAATTCAGGAAGAGATTTGTCCATATCATTCATATTGAAATTAAGGACAAATTGACTCAATCTATCTGGCAACGATTGCAAGATCAAATCAGTCGCAAGTTCCTTTCCGAGGGGAAAACCCAACCTCTCAAGGTTCTCCACATACCCAATCATCTTGAGCACATGGGAACATACAGGGGCTCTCTCAGCTAACTTGCCTTAAAAAAGGGCTTTTGAAACTTCAAACCTTTCATGCCTTGCCTGCTCTTGATAGAGCATCTTCAGGTGTTCGATCATATCGAACGATGTCATATTCTCATGTTGCTTTTGCAACTCTGAGTTCATGGTAGCTAGCATGAGGCGAGTAGTTTCATTGGCATCATCGACATGCTTCTTATAAGCATCTCTTTCTGCCTTAGGTGCAAAACTAGGCGGTTCCTCTTCAGGAACAAGTTTCTCCAAGATATACATCTTTCTATCATGTTTGAGGACAATCCTCAGATTTCGCCAGTAAATTTGTCCCAGACAATTTTTCCTTATCAAGGATTGACCAAAAAATGTTGTCGGAGGTGTTTGTTGTCATGGTAATCTACACGAAAATAATGAAAATATAAGTATCAATAACATATTTAATTAGGCCTTTAATTAAATATGCTCCCACTATTTTACTCAAAACAAATGACCCTTACCATTTGATTCGGAAAATCCCGTTGGAAGATTTTCTAGTGGGTTGAGATCCAAATTTCACTTTGTTTTAAGTCCGCGTAGGCGGATTACATAAAACTAGGTTATTTAGGTAGGAACTCCTTCCAATTGTATCTAATACAACTCTCGAATATTTTAGTTGGGTGAATAACTCCTTATTCCAATCCATCACATGGATCATTTCCAACTCTTGCTTCTAAACGTATATGATCTTATTATAATTTGTTTAGTTAAGTTTGACCCATTGTTTTAGCAATTAGATATTACAATCATCCCATCGCACCTTACTAATATAGAATATGCACCTCGCGTAGGCGAAACCTACATTATTCGATACTAGTCTTGATGAGTGCTAAAACTTGGAAAGCATAAACTTAATATTTAATTTGAGAGAATTTGCAATTATTCTGATCTCACCGGCTTATTTATCATCTAAATCATCTCTCACATGCATCAACATACATTCACATGCATCAAAATACATACAAAATGAAACAGTTATGGCCCCTAGCGCAATTGTTATCCCAAGCCAATGAGAGAACCTAAGCTAACCTAATAACGATCTAAGCTTCTCCAAGCAAGATCTTCAAGGTTGTCCTCCTTTGATATTGTATTCTTCTCTTTCTTCATAACATTACATTATATAAAAGAAACTCGTTTTACATATGATGGAGTAAGATGAGAAAAGAAGTTACATTAAGAGATTAAAAGAGAGGCACGATACGTAGGTCATATTTTAAAATCCAAAAACAAAATAAAGGAAAACTAAGGCCATAATCGATCACCAAAAGACAATAATAATAAACACATTATTATTATTAATTTAAATTTTGTTAATTAAATAAACCAAATAAAATTTCGGCGACCAATCACACTACGTAGAGTTAGCCGGGGTTTCCGCTGCCCGGTCAAGGGGGCAGCGCCCCGACGCAAAATTTTAATGATTAACTCATTTGAAATCGACGTCGATTTTCGCATCAACACTTGATACTTTAAAGCATAACTCTTGCGCAGTCACAACCCTAATCGCATAACTCTTTGACAACACAACCCTTGTACCGTCATGAACCCTAATGCACCAATTTCATACCGTCAAACGCCCCTAGATTGTTAATTTAGTATGATTGATCAACACATCATTGCTTCACCATACTTTCGTCGGATTCCGAAGCAAATGACCATTGATCGCTCAAAGGAAAACAACCATTAAGTGTTTGAATGAACGAAAGAGAAACATTATATCATATATATCATATTTTGTATCAGAATTACTTATATCATATATATAACTTGATCGATCTCAATTGTGTAACCTATGGACGATCGATGTATCGCTACCTCACCATGCTAACGTCTGATTCTGAAGCATACTCAACATCAATCATCCAAATCGTACACACATGATGCCAAATTTAATTACTCATTTATTCTTTGATTTATTCTGTCTTTGAATCGTATTAATACAGAAAATACAGAAAATAAGCAACTATCAGATGCATGGCTTCATAAGTGGCTCTGATACCACTGAAGGAGAATAGCGATCCAAAATGCAGCAGAAATTAAAATTTTATCCTTTAGTGATCCTTACGAATGGGCATGATTAGTGATAGAATCATTACCTCTTGTGGAGATTGAAACCTTTGATGTAGATCTAAGGAGTGATCACGAACGTTGAATGGTGACAACGCCTCTACTCAGTCCACACGAACAGATTCCTTCAATCTCAGTGCTAGCTGCTACAAATGAAGACTTTGAGAGAGAGAGAGAGAGAGAGAGAGAGAGAAACAAAATTTCAACTGCACAAATGCTTTTGCACAAGGGTTCTATTTATAGAACCACTTGTGTGGACTGCAAGCTAAAAAGCCCACTTAAGTGTATGTGGCACATATCTTATGATATGCCAAAATCACTTAAGCGCGTGGTACCTTACCATATTTCGTATTCTACTTAAGTAAACTATACCTTACGATGTTTTACAATTCACTTAAATACACCGTACCTTACAGTGTTCCTTAGTTACTCTATCTCTCATCAATCTGTCCTTCTGTGTGTGACACTATAGGTTTTCACGACATTAGCAATTATATTAAATCACGTATTTAACATAATAAACGATGAGTGATATCTAGAAACACATCACTGCTACCCATGACATGAAAATGTCATGTGATCTGATAAATCCTTTTGTGATAATACTTATATGTATAATTACCCTTTTGCCCTTATGTCTATATTAAACACAAGGCATAGACCGTGTTATCCTTGTCCAGTTAAATATTGGGCCCTTAGACATTTATCTTGTTATGCAGGATGGGCAATTCCATCTAGGTCACTCATGTCCCTCAACATGCTTCGTGGAGTATCCATCAACAGTCTTTATGGTCATCCAATTACGGACAATGTTTGGCCAGCAATAAGGCACTCGACTCTACATCTAAGGTTCATATTGGTTTTAGATCGAAGGGTGGTATACACCACTATCACCATGAGAATAATTTATGACACTTTGCATAACATTCTATATAGTATTCTCATAGCGGGTCAATCCAGTATAAATATTACTCTTAATATTCATACATATGTTTAAGACTTGATAACTCCTTATCCATGATCCATGAGATGTGATCATCAGTCTATATACATAATAGTCTTAATGCTTTAATGTTATGCCACTTTACAACAAATCTCGACTATAGATACTTTAAGAAGAGTGTCCTTATGTTTAATGGGATCTCATGATTAAGTCACACTTGATACATTAAATGGACTAGCTATTCTAGGGACTTTATTAAACAAACATAATAAAGAAAAAGCCTTTTATTATTAATAAATAATTCGATACAAGTACCAAAAGTATTGGCCTCTAGGGCTTACACCAACATCACAACCATTTTCTGGATAATCTTCTTAATATTCTTATTTGTAGCTTCAACAACCCCATTCATCTTAGGTCTGTAAAGGAGAAGAGTTACGATGTTTAACCTTGAATTTGTCATAAAGCTCTTTCATCATCTTATTATTCAAGTTTAACCGATTATGCGTGATGATCTTACTTGGAATACCATATCGATAAATAATCTAATTCTTGATAAATCTAACCATAACCTGCTTGGTCACATTAGCATAAGATATTGCCTCATCCCATTTGGTGAAGTAATCAATAGCTTCCAGAATGAAATGATGTTCGTTCAAAGCCTTGGGCTCAATCATATTGATCATGTCAATTCCCCACATATAGAAAGGCCATGTGGATGAAATAACATTGAGTAGAGTCGGAAGCACGTGAATCTTATCAGTATAAATATGACATTTATGGCACTTCTTCACATATTTTCAACAATCAGATTCCATTGTCAGCCAATAGTAACCTACCCTTGACATCTTTTTAGCCATTACATGTCCATTGGCATGAGTACCAAAGGATCCTTCATGAACTTCTTGCATTAATATGTTTGCTTCGTGTCTATCCACGCATTTGAGCAAGACCATGTCAAAGTTTCTCTTGTACAACACATCTTCATTCAGAAACAAATTGTCAACGAGTATTCTCAAAGTCTTCTTATCTTTGTTAGATGCCCTAAGAGGGTACTCTTGACATTGGAGGAAACACATGATATCATGATACCAAGGCTTATCATTTGTGACTTCTTCTGCTGCAAACACATTAGCAGGCCTATCAAGGCACATAATTCTGATACTGGGCATGTCATTCCAACGATTTACTTTATACATAGAAGATAAAGCAGCCAAATGGAAAGAAGACAGTTGGATGTAAATGGGTGTTTACTGTGAAGTATAATTCAGATGGGTCAATTGAAAGGTACAAGGCTCGCTTGGTGGCTAAAGGCTTTACTCATACCTACAATATAGATTACTCAGAGACATTTTCTCCTGTTGCAAAATTGAACACTGTCAGAATTATTTTGTCTCTTGCTGCTAACATGGATTGGCCTTTGCATCAGTTAGATGTTAAGAATGCCTTTCTTAATGGTGATCTAGAAGAAGAAGTATATATAGACATTCCTCCTAGATTTGAAAAAAAGTTTGGATCAAATGTGTGCAAACTAAATAAGTCTTTGTATGGATTAAAGCAGTCCCCTAGAGATTGGTTTGAAAAATTCACTCAATCCATGAAGAAACAAGGGTACATCCAAGGACAAGCTGACCACACCTTGTTCACAAAGTTCTCCCATGATGGGGAAGTTGTTGTCTTGATTATTTATGTTGATGATAGTTTCCGTACTAGAGATGATACAGTGGAAATGGAAAGAGTAAAAGAGAAATTGGCAGTATACTTTGGAATCAAGGACTTGGGATTCATGAGATATATTCTAGGTATGGAGGTTGCTCGGTCAAAGAATGGTATTATAGTTTCATAGCAGAAATACATTCCATACTTGTTGAAAGAAACAGGAATGAGTGGATGTCGTCATGCAGATACCCCTATGGATCCTAATGCTAAACTTTGGGGACAAGGTAATATTTATGTTGATACTGAGAGATATCAGAGATTGGTTGGGAAACTAATTTATTTGTCACACACCCAACTTGATATTGCTTTCTCAGTTAGTGTAGTGAGTCAGTTTTCATTCTCCTTTAGAGGAACATCTTGAGGCAGTCTATAGGATACTGAGATATTTGAAAGGAAATCCTGGAAAAGGATTATTTTTTAAGAAGACTAGTGAAAGAAATGTGTCTATCTTCATCGATGTCGATTGGGCAGGTTCGGTCACAGATAGAAGATCAACCTCTGGATATTGTACCTATGTTTGGGGTAATCTTGTGACATCGAGGAGAAAGAAACAAGGAGTTGTAGCAAGGAGAAGTGCAAAGGATGAGTTTAGAGTTATATCTCAAGATATTTGTGAAGGATTATGGATCCTTAGAGTCTTAGAAGAACTTAAGATGAAAATTGAGCTTCCATTGAAATTATACTCTGACGGTAAAGTTACTATTTTAGCATAGCTCATAATCCAGGTCAACATGACAGAATAAAGCATATCGAAATTGATCGACACTTCATAAAGGAGAAGTTAGATGCGGGAATCATATGTCTACCCTTGTGACTTAAAGCAGCATACTCCATATATCCTAACCAAAAGTTTGGCAAGACCTACTTTTGAGCATTTGATAGACAAGTTGGGCATGAAAGATATCTATGCACCAACTTGAGGGGGTGTTGGAAAATATATTATTTCCGATTTTATTATTGCCTTTAATACTACCTTTATTTTTATTTATTCTCCATTAAGGATAAAATCAATTCTAATAATTGTATCTTCACTATATAAACCAGCCTAAGGCTTACGAATAAGATATAACAACTTTTACCTATTTTCCCCAATAGTTAACTAGGCTACCCCCAGTCTAGACGTCAAGTGATTTTCCTTAGCCAAGGAATTAATCCAATAACAAAAATCATGATTACAAAGCAATGACAACCTGTTGTTGATTACCTCAAGAGCCTGACCTACCTGGTCGCTTGAGAAACCCTAATAGTCATTGACTCCTTAAGACCTGACCTACCTGGTAACTTAAGAAGATTTCTCCCTTAATGACTACTCGTCACTGACTTCTGAAGAGCCTGACCAACATGGTCGGTCGAGGAGCATAACCTGATTTGGTTAATTCAGTTTATGTTTACAAGAGTTCATCTTAGATAAGCATATTACACAAGATGAAGTTTAGATGATTACACTTAAAAAATATATATAATGAAATTTCTAAGTGTTTCTCTCATTGTTGTGTTGTGGTGTTGTAGCTTCAGCGTCTGCTAAGATTCACACACATCCATATGCATGCCTGTATCCACACGCTCCTTCTTCCTTTTTACTTTATTCTTTATTTTATGCTGGCTCTCTCACTCTTGACATCTTTCACCTTCCATATTATATAGAGTCTATAAAGGGTGAATATATCTATTAGAGGGTAGAATAGGAATTAACCTTTGAAGTATCCGTAGTATGAAGGTCATTTCATGTGCTGCAGTTGAGCGACGCTTGCAGCAGGGAGTTTTTTGATGATGAGAAGTAAGAAGTCTTCTTTACTTTAAAAGTATATCTACCTTTTGAACTTCTGTGGCATACAATAGTAATGACCTTTAATTCAAATCTTCTAGTCATAGGCTTCTTATGAATTTTTTTTGAAGCTTGAGTAGAGATTAGAGTCTATCTTCATCAAGAAATCTCTTTTTGATTGTGCTTTCCTTGAGTATACTACTCGTCATAATCAGAGGCTTTATATAATAGATGAAGTAAAACTTGATCAGAGGCCAGAGCCTAGAAAATGTAGACTACAAAGTCTATTCAGAGTGAGGCTTGAAAGTACTACAGTCCAGAGTGAATGTGAACAAGAAATGCAGAAGAATTTAATACTTTGTTCAACTCAGATGCGTTGACTATAAGATAATATTTCCTTTTCTTATCAACTTCTAGTCAGAGTCTTCTAATATAAGTTGGTGAAGCTTGAGTAGAATTCAGAAGTTATCTTTAGAACATTTGAGATACTTCAGAGTCCCTTGAGTATTGGGTTCTCAGACTTGCAACACTTGTAGTCAGAGCTTTATCAGAGTTTGTCTATATGGTTTTTTCCTGAAAATGTTGACTTGATCATCTTGAAGCTTGGCTTGCTGAAAACATATATTTAAATTCTTCCTTTGTACAACACGTGTTTTTCCTTTCTTTAATATGCTTTCTTCTATCTTAAGACTTCATCTGCATTTATATTGATTTCTCCAATGACATGGCTATCTTCAGGGTCTGGCTTTTATCTTTCAGACTTTACTTTAATTTGAAGTTTTATTTTCATTTGCCTTTGTTGTCTTTTGAGTTGACAATCATAGTTGGCTTATTTCAGAGCCTTCAACTATCAGAGTTGTCTATAGATAACCAATTGATGTTCCTATATCAGAATCTGCATTTGCTCTTTCCATTTAGATTTTGCTATGATCTTTGAGTATTTGAATATTTAACAAATAATTAGTGTACAAAATTTTTCTTCTACACTTTGTTATTATCAAAATATAAAAGTATGTAGATTTAGAACTAAACTTGTTATTATATCAAATGGCACTTCTCCCAATTCAACACAACATTTATCTTAACACATCTCTCTAAAACCTTATCTAGATTCAACAAATAATCATCAAAACTAGATCCATACACGAAGAAATCGTCCATAAAGACTTCCATAATATCCTCAATAAAATCAACAAAGATTGTCATCACACATCTTTAAAAAGTGGCGGGAGAATTACATAGCCCACATGGTATTTTCAGGTAAGCCAAAGTGCCATAAGGGCATGTAAATGTAGTTTTTCTTGGGCAGTTGGGTGTATCAGAATTTGGAAAAATCCTAAATATCCATCCAAGTAGCAGAAAAGTGAGTTCCTAACTAAGCTCTCTAACATCTGGTCAATAAAGGGGAAGGGTAAGTGATCCTTCATTGTAGCTTTATTCAATTTTCTGTAATTTATGCATATCCTCCATCTAGATACCATATGTGTAGCTAAGGAATCCCCTCTCTCATTCTTAACAACAGTCATACCACCTTTCCTCAATACCACATGTACCGAACTTAACCACTTACTATCAGATATGAGATAGATAATATTGGCATCAAGAAGTTCCATAAATTCCTTCTTAGAAACCTCACTCATGTTGGGGTTCAGTCGTCTTTAGTGCTATCGAGAGGTTTTAGAATCCTCTTCTAGAATAATCAGGTTCATGTATACAGATGTGTCAATTCCCTTTAGATCACCCAGGGTGTATCCTAAGGTTGCGGGATATTTATTTAAAACTGTGAGTAACTTATCGATCTCTTCTCTACCAAGGATAACATTTATATAATAGGGAAATTTAGTTCAAAATCTAAAAACTCATATCTAAGGGTCTCGGGTAGCTCCTTAAGCTCTAGTTTTGGCTTGTCTATGTCGAGCATCAAATTAGGGGTCAAGGTAAGGCACCGATCTCGACCTTCATCTAATAATACATCATCCTCATCTTGCTCTATGTCCGATGTAGTAGGCGCAACCGACTCTTCATTAGGTGGTGCCTCTAGCGACAACTCTTTTAAACATTCATCGATGATGTCCACCAAATAGAATGTATCATCAATGGCGGGAGCTTTCAGAAACTGGGAAAGAATAAACTCAATTTTCTCCTCACCGACCTCAAAAGTATGTTTTCCTCTCTTTACATTAATAATCACAACAACGATGGCTAAAAAGGGTGTTCCTAATAAGATTGAAATTTATTAGTCTTCCTTTATGTCCATCATTACAAAGTCAACAGGGATGTATAAATAGCCTATCCTAACTGGAATATCTTCCAGAATATCTACGGGATACTTCATTGAACGATCAATCAGCTGGAAGGACACCTTAGTGGGCTTTAAATCTCTTAAATTCAGTCTCTCATAAATTGAGAGGCATCAAACTTACGCTAGCTCCTAAATCACAAAGGGCCTTATCGATGACATATTTCCCAATTGCATAGGGAATATAAAAAATCCATAGATCATTTAGCTATGGTGGTATATTCTTTTGTATAATGGCACTACACTCTCCAGTGAGTGCCAGGATACTATCATCGTCAAGTTTCCTCTTACTATATAAGATCTCCTTGAGGAACTTAACGTATAATGTAACACCTTAATCCCTGACTCAAGATTTTATAAGATAAGTCAAATAAAATTCCACAATTAGAGTATCATTCATGCTTCACCATAGCATAAAACATCAACACAAATAGCCATATGAAAATAAGAAGCAGAAATCATCAAATTCGACATATAAGTCTTAACAAAAAAAATCCAACATAAGGAAAGCATAACACAAATAAAGAATGAACATCTCATCCCCAATGCTATATATCATAACGATAAAATCTATAGAGGAATCGGCACCATCCTCTAACTCAAGCGGTTACTCATGCACCTAATTGCCTGTACTCCCAAGGAAGACACACGCCACAACAATAAATTGTGGATGAGAATACATCTAACAAATATTAATAGGAAATTCAAAATCAAGATAGTAATAACGAGTTATAACATACATCATTCACACCCCAAAACACAATCAATTAGATAACAATGCAATGCAAATGCTAATGCCACCAACTCCTTCTCAAAATGCATGTGGTACCAAATCTCTGGGATCAAAGGTATATTACTGATTTTCCCATGTCTTTGGTTCCTCTCTGAATAAAGTCCTACCTAAGTCCTAAATAAATGAATGCATGGTTATAAATAATGTAAACATGCCACATCCTTAACATCATGGCACTAAAAAATCACAAATCTCAAAACATCCTCAAAAAGGTTCCACTCTTGAACCTCTAAGTCGCTAATCACATGTCATACTGTAATCCCTCTGGATAACTAAACTTAAATCGGCAATTAAGGTCGCATTATAATCCCTTTAGATTACTATACTCAAAAATATGTTTTTTTAAATATTTTTTTTAATCATTTTTCTTCAAAAAGGATGAAGTTGTGTTATTACCACAAACCTTCAACTCATCAAATCATTCAAAGAACTCAAAATGCCTCAAAACTCATAATTCTAAAAAATAACCCTCGAGTACCCTAAAAAAACTCTAAGGTACCCAAATGCTCTAAGTTTTTCAAACCCTTAGGGTAAAAGTTCACAACGATAACTCTTCTAGGATAAGGAACAAACGTTTTTTTCAATTCACTCAAAAGCGACCCTAAGGTCACCAAAAGAACTCTAATAACATACGTTTTTCAAAAACTTCCGAAAATGTATGAACTCAATTTTTTTTCAAAAAGGCCCGGAGTCAAAATCGCAATAAAAAATCGACCGACCACTGGACACCTCTAGTAACCGATGCGGCATCGCGCCCGCAGGGCCCACCCTCCGCCGTCTCCACCACTGTTGGACCGCTGCACGAAACACCTTGGTTGCCGCCTCGCGAAACAACTCTCCTCTGCGACAACCGTCACTCATCTCCTATCATGATTATCATCGGCCGCCACCTTTCTAGTGCGGCCCGACAGTCGCCGATGCCTCGCGGTGCGACTGTTGCCACCATCGATCGGCACAACCTTTCGTCGAGGCTCCCACGGTGTAGCCCCTCCTGCCGCGGCCGATCCCTCCCCCCCCCCCCCCCCCCCATGAACCGATGTTTTGACTTTTTCCCAAAAATCCGATTTTTTGAAAATAGATTTTCTAATTTTTAATTTTCTGCAAAAAAAAACCCGATTTTTTCATAAAAATAAGTTAAACTTAAGGTATTTATGTATTTTGGGGGAAATTCCAAAAAATCAACCGATTTAGAAAATAATAGGGAAACAAAACATGGTTATCAATGTAACGCATTTAGGAAATCAAACAACCTAAACATAGTCGTTCGAATTCTCGGGGCAAAGTCTCAACTCAACCGCAATCAACCAAAAATCAAAAGAACTCATATGATCAAATCGTCACCAATACAAGGTTATAAGCCTACAAATAAAACACATAGAAACCGTAGGGGATTTATCCCAAATCCTCTTTTTGGGTCTTGTCTCGGATGGAAAATTACATAGTCTCCATCATCATTTATTCGTTCTTAAAGAACAGAGAAATAATAATAAAACCTAAAAATTAATGATAAGACGTTTAGGGTTCGGGAGTCAATTAAGTGAGGGGAAAGTGTTATGAACCTTTCACTTTCATTGTATTCAATGGGAGCCTTCTCTAGTTCTAGGGTTAAGTTTGTTTGTCTAAGGGATGTTTGTTTAGATTATTTATTATTCTTTGCCTAATGGTTTATTTACATGAGATTATTATTCAAGTTATAAATAAAAAGAAATTTAATTAGATAAAAAGACAAAGAAAATGTTTGTTTTTGTTATTGTACTCGCTAGATTGTTTCAACTCTATGCCTACGTACCCTAAAGAAATATGAATGATCAGAATATCGTAGTTCGGCTAGAAAGTATTGTGTGTTTGTTGATTTTATTTGTGAAAAGATATCAACACACAATGGTGGAGAAAATCTTGTTTGAAAAGGAGTCTTAACGCACAAGGGCGGGGAAAATCGCATTTGATGTGTTTATATTGATTTTACATGTTTTGAATTATGAAAAATATTAAGTTGATTTGATTTGGTAAAGTTTAGATCTTTGATTAACTTCATGCTATTGATTTATGTATAGGTCAGGAGTTATTTACAAGTGAATGTGTGAATGTTAAATTCATTGGGAATCCTAAATATGTACATGTTAAGAAAATAAGACAATTTCTTGTATTTTTTAATAATTAAATGAAAATAATGTATTTTTGTATTCTTTTAAATTAAATAATATAAAAGAGAAATTTTTTATTATTACTTTTGATTTTATATCAATATCTAAAATTACCTAACATAAATTAAATTAATAAAATGAGGAAATACATAATAAAGTTAATTGACTAACACTAACTAACCATAATGAATTTTAATATTGGTATTTTTGTTCTTTTTATTATTTTTTTGTGTGTATTTTATTGATTAATAGACAAGGATTAAACAGCCTAACAACTAAAATAATTCAATGAAAAATGCTTTTAAAAAGTGGTAGTCGTGTGAGCATGGCGTGGTTCGAAGAGGAGTGGGGTGGAGGAAGACTGAGATTCGACTCACTTCAGATGCAACTCAGTTCAAGACTTCTTTGGTACTGTTTCAGTTTCGAATAATAGTTGGTTCTCGACTAGGTTCAGATTCTAACTCAGTTTGTTTTGTTGGTTTGTATTTCAAAAAAAAATTACATGGATATTGATTGAAATTAAGTATGGTTTTTTCTATTTTGGTTCGTATTTGGTTCCAAATCGAGTTTGCGTTGTATCTTGAAACTTGTATGTATTCTTTTTTATTAGGAGCAGTAGTATCAACATTTGAAACAGGTTATGGTTATTGATTGATTTTAAAAAAAAGGTATAGGTTTTTTATTTCAAAATAGACTATGGTTCTTGATTTTTTGAAACAACTATTACTATAGTTTTATTTTAAGTAGTATATCTTTATGGTTCAGTTTTGATATTAATTTAAAAGTCGATTCGTGATATTAGTTGAAAGAGTTTGTGATATTTGTTTGAAAAAGGTTTGACTCCATATTGATTCACAACACAGAGGAAAACATGTGGTTCTTACCTCTTTCAACTTGTTTGTTTATTTACAATAGGGATTGGTATTCGAAAGAAAAGATTTAAGGAGTGCTTTGAATTCTGGATAGTGGTGAAAAGTGAATTTGTGTTTAGTGATTATCAATGGATAGTAAATATATTGATTTGAAATTTTTCTATAGTGAAGAGGATGGTGTTGTTTTGTTATTTTTCTGAAAGAAAATTGTAAGATTTTTATTTAACAGTTAATTTAGTTGAATAGTTCATACTATGCATTACAAAATTAAGATAAAATCAACAAAAATAGATATAGGAAAATAATACTATGGTGATAAAAATTCACAAATGCCTCATGCGTTATCAGTGAAGCAACAAACTCTTAGTTATGCATATTATGAGAAGCTTTGATAATGAATTAGAATTTATAAACCATATGATTGATATATAAGTAATCAAATTCACATCGCTGCTTTTTTTTGGTAATGAGTTAAACAACAAAAATAGAGTTTGGTTTGTGTATTGTTATTTACTAAAAAAAGTTTAAGAAATAATGAAAAATACATGTACAAGAAACAAATTTAGTATATTGAAAAACAAATAGAAATTACAATAAAAATAATGAGAAAATTTAAAGTGAAGGTCGTCAGTTCATTATCATCATATGGTTAAAAGATTAAATTAAAAACATAAAAGCTAAAGTTGAGACTCTTGTGGAAAAAAAAGAGGGATTAGGACTCGGCTGTTTGGGACTCAGTGTGAAACTCAGTGTAGTTCTCTCTAAATCCGTGTCTGAAAAATTATGAGAAAAAATATTTTATTTGTAGGACAAATTAGGTCATTACAAATGGAAATGAATTAATTGTGACAAAGCAAAATCAATCAGAAACCAGATCTGGAAAAATTGACCAATCAGAAAAGACTATGTCAAAATACAGTGAATGTGGACGCTTTTGAGATATATATATATATATATATATATATATATATATATATATATATATATATATATATATATATATATATATATATATATATATATATATATATATATAATATTAAAAAAAGAAAAAGAAAAATTAATTATTTAAAAAATAAATATTTAATTAAAAACTAAAATTATAACAAAAATAAAAAAAAAATACAATTTTTTGAATTTTTTGACAAATAAGGGTAAAAACAAATAAAAGAGAAAAAAAACATAAAAATGGGAAAGTTGTGACTCGAACTCAGGACCTCGTGCTTGTAACTCCTTACACATGTTCTTCTATCATATGAAGGATGGATAAAATTTGGGGTACGATAGTTGTCCCTATTTAATCACCTTTAATCAAAGATGATGATGACAATAAGTTTTCATCCTCTCATGGGGGAAGATGATTAAATATATAGAGAGATCCTAATTTTGTCCATGGATTTAAATTCTCTAGGGATGTATAAGAACTTGATGTCTCTGGTACTCTGTTGGTATCCAAACCAACCTTTGGTGGAACCCTTGTGAAACTTACATAACCAATATGGTGGAACCCAGGTAATACCCTTAGTGGAACTCCAATCTCTGGACCACTCATTGGGGACTCCATGAAGCACTTTGATGGAACCCAAATCTTTGATAGGTTTCAACCCTTCTTGGTGAAACCTGAGTATGATTTCGCTGATCCTCCGATCATTCTTGACATAATTTAGGTAGGACTTTAACGATCATCTGTTTGTTGCTAATGAAACCTTGGTGGAACCCTTTGTAGAACCCTGATGAAACCTTGGTGGAACTCTTTGATGAAACCCTGGTGGAACCCTTTGATAAAACCCTTGGTGAAACCCTATGTGAAACCCTTGGTGAAATCCTGGTGGAACCCTTTGTGGAACCCTGATGAAACCCTTTAATGGAACCCTTTTATAAGACTTTGATGAAACCCTTTGATGAAACTATGATGAAACCCTTGGTGAAACCCTTTATGAAACCCTTGGTGAAACCCTAGTGGAACCCTTTGATAAAACCCTGTTGAAATCCATCTGGTAAAGCCCTGATGAAACCTTGGTGGAACCCTTTGATAAACCCTGGATAAATTTTGATGAAACCCTTCATTACTTCGATGGAACTTATCATGTATGAGGGATAGGTTGCTAAGTTGGGAATGTGAGAGATGAAAATCTACTCACCGGTTGGTAATAATCATCTAGGATGACCTGCTACTGGGTAAACTCTCTTGAAGACTTACTAGGAGTGAGCTTGCTGGGGAAATCCTTTCTAAAAAGGTTATGTGGAGATGTACTTATTGGGGAAGGCCAATAAGCATTCCTGCTTGGGGAATTGTACTGATATAGTTGGGGATTAATAATTTAATCGTCATCGATATAAGAACCAATGCTAAATAATTTATGATTGGATTAAGACCCCATAGTAGTGACAGTGGTATAAGAACTGAAAGAAATAACAACGGTATGAGAACCGTAAAGCAATATGATAAACAATGCAAGAACCGTAAAATGAAATGACACATGGTATAAGAAGCATAGTGAGAATGACAATGGTTTAAGAACCATAGTGAGAATGACAACTGTGTAAGAACCGAAGTGATAATTTCAATGGTGTAAGAACCAAAAATAAAAAGAACAACAGTGTGTCATGATACTTGTATTCTCAGGGAGAGAACCCCATTGGGACTTCGTGTGGATTCTTAGTTCAACCTCTCACTACTGTGGTACTCTAGAAATAAAAGTATCATGGATATAAATAGAAGAAAGAGAAATAACGGAGTAAGAATGAAGATTAATAGAAAAACTCGATGTCTCTACTAGGGAAGACTGGTGTCACGTAAGATGACTGTCTACTAGGGAGTAGGATTCCATCCAAGGTTCCCTAAGGAGCGCGAGTGTCAGGTAAAGTCCTAAGAAATCCATACAAGAATCTGGTGAGGGAATTAGGGCATACTGGGGACAATGTTTCCAAGTATTTTATGCTTGGGAAATGAGTTCCAAGGATACTTGATGGGGGATTGCCCCTAAGACCGACTCATTGGGATGTATAGAAAGAAAAGAGTCGGGGAGAAGCTTGGATGGAGATCTATCACCAAATTATATGGGGGTTGGTCCATACTCTTACGATGAGTCTTGACTCTCAACCTATGATATGTATCTATATTATGTATGCATGTTATCCTATGTTATGTATGCATGTTATCCTATGTTATGTATGCATGTTTAGCGTTTTGATGGTGTAATGCTCCACATTCATGGATATACTACGTGTAATATAATGTATGAGTGTGATGTTATGGATGATTCGTCCATGAATGATATATTCTTTTGAAGAAAAGGGCTTATTTTCTTTTGGTGAAGAGTTAAGTGGGACCTTTGGAAATGGCTTTTGAAGGCTGAGTTTTGGAATTATTAAGGAGGATGGACTCTGGGATTTTTGCGACATTAGGTGAGCTCGAGCTCTTTGATCATGAATATTAGGTGCCAAACAAGATCAGGATCTTTGGGTAAATACCAAGTGATGTTGGTATTTTTATAGGGTATTGAATGTCGAGGAAGGTTATGCTTTTGTGAGGTGCCAAGTAGGATTGGGCTTTTGTGAGGAGGCCAGATTCATCCTATGGGAATATGCTAGATAAATGAGATAATATGCACGATTAGATGCTAGAGCATAGCGACATGATTAATGCATGACAATGATTTGAATGTTTCAACAAATGCCCATATGGTGAGTCGCAGACTATTGAGTCTTAGAGAGGCTGCTTGTATTACAAGGTTATTTGTCAAAATATGATAGGGTATTATGTCAACATGACTTCTCGATACTCATTTAGAACTTGATGATTGTTGATGTACGACCGAGCTTGTATATGCATCTTGAAAGTAATGTGAGGGTTTGTCCCTACAATATCTTATAGTTTCCTCAACCTGTTGAGTCTTTGAAGAGGTTTGCCTCATGATGAGTTTTGAAGCATCTTGTCCATACCATGCACTTGAGACGGCTTGCATTATATGAGCCCTTGAGAGATCCGTCCTTAACTAACAGACTCTTGGAATTATCTTCCCCTGATGAACTGTCTTTTAAAGCAATTTCTTTTGATCAAGCCTTGTAGCGGTCAGCCTCAGATTGATTCAGCTTCGGAGGTTATTGCCCTTATTTGTAGGTCTTCTTGGAATAGCTTCCTGAAAAGAAACTTGGATCCCACCATGTTGTGGTATGACTTTGATATGGACTGCCCCAGTATATGAATCTTGATCCCTAGGTAATATTTCCCTAGTCAGAAGTGTCTTGAATCGGTATGCCCCTGATCAGACCTTTGTTGAAATTTCCTTGAAGCTACGTATTGATTTGTGAGTAAAATGTTTCTTTTGAAAAGTAATTCTAACGCGATGCTCATGCAAGTTTTTGAAATCGAAAACAGATAGGGAAACAAATATGGTGTATACGAATGATATCTGGCCACGAGGTTGGCACAAATGGAGGTGTGAAAATGTGGTTAGCGGTGATTTAACAAATATTTGGAGTCAGTTTAACAATGATTTTTTCGAGTATGCTTTCATAGTGAACCTAACTTCAATTAAGACTTTTGGAGGTTATAACGTGGTCTAGTTCACGGTTTATGAAAAAAAAGGATTATAAGGCTCAAATTTTAATTAAGACCCCCTTCTTCTTGATGATCTTCACTCTTAAATCCAAATAATTCAATGGTTGCATTAAGTTACAAGAGAATTTTGGTAAATGATGATGGAGGTAGATGTAATGGTTCAAACCCTGATGAGATTCTTGAGGTGGTAGGCACCTACTTTCACTTACAAGATTTTTTCCGTTTTTCTTTTGTTTTTTAAATCCTTATTTTGCATGGACCAATTCTTTTGAGTTTATGGTCCATCGAGATACCCTAACGTTTTCCTAAGTCAACTCCTTTTTAGTTTTTTTTACTTAGTGGGTTCTTTTTGAAACATGATGCCCTAACTTTTGCCTAATTCAATTTTTTTTCGATTCTTTTTTCTTTTTGAATTAGCAGGCTCTTTTTGGAACAACTCTTGTGAGATTTTGCATGTGGTTTAGAATTTCATGATTGCCATGCTAACATTGCAAGAGAACAACTATTGTTAGCTTTATTCTTTCACTACTTCATCGATGTTGGATGATGTGTGTGAGGAAGATGATGTGCTTAACTCTCTTACTATGGTGATTAGATGGAATAATTCTCTTGAGACTAGAATGCATTAATAAATTAATTGAAAAACTACCCCGCCCCTGGTTAAGATAAAGGTTTTTTTATAAATAGAAAAAAAAACACTGACTTCAGGCTTGAGGGGGTTGACTACGGATAAACTCCTTATTTCTCCAGTGTTTGGGGAGGAGAAATAATGCCTTACATTGTCAACCATGCCTTACTATTGAAAGCATACGTCAACAAATTTAGTTATTTTATTTACATAGTTCTCCTCCTAAGTTTGTTAATAGGTGACAAGTGAAAAGAAAATGTGTTGATTTTTTTTATGATGGCATAAAAAATAGTGAAAACGAATAGATCGATTCCAAAGTTATGCATGTTCGTTTTATTAAAATTATTTCTCAAAGAGTAAAAATTTAAAATACAAACAACACTTAGCAAAAAAGAAATTACAACTAGAAATGATAAGGTCTATTGATCCTAGGGGTGAGCTTCCTTATTGAGCCACCAAATTTTTGGAGATGCTTTTTGGCGTTGTTGCACTGGTCAAAGTAAATGGGTGATCATTTACTAATGGGACTCCTTCTTTGAAAGTCAACCGCTTATCGATCAGGTCTTGAACTTTGTGCTCACATCGGGCATTCTTGTCATAGCTTCTAGGATCTGGACGAGGAGAAGGATTAGGTGATTGTAACGTCACTGTAAGACCCCAATTTTTGCCCTAAGATCCCTCATGACATCATACCATATCATATTCATTGCCTCAAGGATCTTTGTGCACCTTTGCTTGCCTCCTAGTGGGTGGACATGTTCTGAGTGTGGTTTTTGATCACCAAGCATGTATTGCATTTGTATATCATTGCTTTTCATTTGTTTACTAACCAAAAGTACAAAAATATTGTCATCTAACCTTGTTTCTTGCAGATGAAGCAAACTAGGTCAAAACAGTCAAATCAGTCATTGAGCAATGGATGGTGGCCATTCTTGAAGAATTTGGGCACCATGATCATTCATAAGAAGCTCATAAGAGTTGTGGTATCATTTGGTATCAAGATCTCAAGAGAAAAAGGCTTGAAATTCATCAAAGCATGGCTCAGTCAGCCAAAACCCTAGCAAAGTCAACTGTGGTCAACTGTGCATTTAATCAGGAATTTGAAGGTGTGAGATGGTTGGAAAGGTCTCATTCATGTCCATACAATCCTCATATGACATTTCAAACATCCACAGTGAAGAATTTGAGGTCAGACAAAAAGTTTCCCAAAATGGCAATGACCTGTAATTTTCACCTGCCCAAAATGGAAAGTCATTCTCCTCAAAATTACATGTCCAAGCAAGCTTCAAATCAAAATTTTTCCAACATTAAAGTTGAAGAGCTTGATCTTGCCTTTCCAAAAAGTCCAAGAACACTCATTTCTCATGTGTGGTTGGCAAGTTATGATCAAATCATTTTCAGAAAAAGTTGAAATTCAAAGTGCTATAACTTTTGAACGGAAAGACCAAATTGGTTGATTCTTTTTTGAGCAAACCACATTTGATGTGTACTATCCAAATCCATCATTACATTTCATTAAAAACCTTCACATAAAAAGGTCATTTTTCAAGTGAACCATTTAGAAATTAGATGGGAAAAAAGTCAAATTCAAAAGTACAAGGGATTTTCACACCAAACCAATTCAATCCATTTCCAAATGTGGTTTGTGACTTGCTGCAAAAGAAAAATCACTGTTCCATTGGTTCTAAGTGAGGAAGGGTAATTTGGCCAAAATGCATAAGGAGCTTCATTCACTAATCCTTCCAATTATGCTAAACATGATTAAGGCTTTGGATTAAGAGGTGGTATTTAAGCCTAATCATAACAGAAAGTTCAGAATCCACATTCACAATTTCAGATCAAATCACAAAATTCACAAATTCTCTCACTTCTCTCAATTTTCACTCACACTTTTTTTCACTCATTCATCAAGAATTCATCATTTTTTCTGCTTCCTCTTGTGTGAATCATCAATTGCAGGTACTATTGAAGATCTGTTTTAGGCTAGATCGTGGAGAAGCTTTGAGAATTGCAACTGTTGAAGACAAAGCTCATTCATGGCAGATGCGAGTTTTGGACTCTTGAAGCACAATTGATTCATTTTGCACCTTCCTTCCATCTTCATAACCACTATAGAATACCTGTTTTGCACTATCAGGACTTGAAGAGCTCGATTTCATCATTGCATCATCAAGAAGGTAAGAATTCGAATCCTCTAATCCATGAAATCTTGATATGCGTCTTGTAGATCTTGCAACGTAGAGTAGACTGCAGCTCGAATCATGAATTTTCGTTGAGTATCGCATGAGATATCTTGATTTGAACCTTTGAGTGTGAAACTTATTTCGATCGATCCCGTTGATATGGTTAGGATTAGAACAAATGCTTGCTGGATTGTTGATATGCATGATGAGATCTTTCTAGTGGTGTGTGTTTTGTTGAGTTTAATGAACATTTGCTCTTGGTTGATTTTTCTGGATGAAAAACTGATGAACATGCGCAAGAACGCTTCCTGAATGCGTTTTAATCCGCTATGCCTGGCTTTGTTTTTCGAATTCATGTTTCCCGCTTGCACTGCCCACTCACATGATGACAGCTCCGTTAATGAAACGGGGCGTTTTGCCCCTGGCTGCGCATATTTACAAAATTGCCACTGGCGCCATTTTATTTCATTTAAACTCTTAAATAATTATATCATTTTCTCATCAATCTTCAAAAATTCACAAATGATTCATTCTTGATCCAAATTGAGTGAGGATTTTTGCATTCATCTCCATATTCTCTCTAGTTTTTTTTAGGTATGATAACAAAAGTTGTGCCTGATTGATTCTTAAATTTGCCTAGAGACTTTGATTATGTATGCTTTTTGTATATGTTTTGCCATTTCATTCATAAAATAATGATGCATTATCCAAAATGTGTGAAACTTTGTATGCATGTTCTTTACTCTTTCCTGGTGATTTTGGTATATAGTTTGCTAATTTTGAGTTTCTGGTTAGAGAGATATGATATGATCAAATTGAGTGTGACAATGTGTGTCACACTATGTTATGCCAACTTCATGAATTTTGCTTCCATGCTTATGCTATGTCATTTGCCCTGGATTTTTGCATGTGATTACATCTGTATGTCTAGTTTTAGCATGATTTTTTGTAGGATTTGTTGATACATTTCCAATTTGATTGATAATTTTCCATGCTGTTTAGTCTTTTTTGGGCTTTTCTTGAGTGATCATCTTACGTAGCTTGTGAAATTCTCATACCTTATCACATGAAGATGAAATTTGGTAGAGTGATCCTTAACATGTTCAAATTCATTTTGGCCTTGGTCTCATTCATTTATCATTTGTTTCCACTGTTTTACACTTGATTGAAGTTGATGCTCAATTTGATACCATGTATGAGCTTGTTTCTATATGCTTTGACTTGTTGATTTTCATTTCTATACTTCCTCTGGTCCAAATAGCATGAAATTTGATATGTGGCTCATTGAATGTGTTTTGTTTAAGCTGGAATGTTTCTGGAATTTATTGAGATATTTTGGTATTGGTTTGATTGTGATCATTCTGTTTACACCATTGAGTTCTCAAAATGCATAGTTTCACATGTTTAGCTTATGAATTGGATTTGGTACATAGTTTTGACATGAGACCAATTAGACTTTGTTCTTGTTTGATAAACCCTGATTTTGATCAATTTTTACTTGCTGTTTTGAATTTTTCACCTCCTTTTGACCCTAGGCTTGTCCTAGTGGTCTTACTTCTCACATTTGAGTTGTTTTTTTTAGGTTAAAGAAGCAATTTGGTTTAAGGAGTTTAATTCAAGTTGATTGAGTTTAGTTTAATTGATTGTGATGAACTAACTTGTTTGTTTTGTAGGATGCTAACTCATTTGCTTTGAGTTTGTGCTTTGCACATATGATTGATTGTGTTGTCTGTTGGTTCTTAACTTGTCTGTTTTGACTTTGTGATTGGGATCCTGATTGTATTTGATTGATTTCAGGTACCATAGTCGCTTTAGTTCCTTTGAGAACTTGCTATTGCTTTGCTTTGCTTAAGCATTGAGGTAGACTCTCTTGTCTCCATGTAGTCTGAAAGACCTGGCTTGTTATTTAGCCAGGCACCTGTCTGAAGTCCTCCTTAAGAGGCAATGTTTGTGATTGTTTAAATTTGTCCCCAAGCAGGTAGAGACCTCATATGAGGCAATTGGTAGACAGAAGAGATATGTAGCCTATCTCCTACTATTCTGTGAGTCACTCACCTTGCTCACACCACATGTGTTGATGCATAGTGAGTAAAAACCCAAGATCAATCGAGTCTAACTTGTGGAGAGAGTTCCATCTTTCTGAACTCCCACACCTTCTTATATTCAATGCTCTCCCTGACCAGGGATAAGAGTGATGAGGCACACCCCTCATATCCTTTCATCTGCTTCACCTTGGCTCTCAATGTCAAGGTTAAGAGCACCATTGACCCTATTCCAGTTGACTTTTAAGTCTCACCCTTTGATTGAGCCTAATTGTTTGGTTATAGAGTGTGCTAAATGTTTGTTTGATTGATTACTTCATATGTATATGTTTGCTTGCATACCTTTGTGCATTTACCATCATTGATTGTTCATTATTTCAGGACCATCATTTCATATCTTTGTGATTCATATTTGAGTTTAGCCATTGAGGACAATTGTAAGACCATGTTCTTTGGCCATTGTTCCTAGGATTTGGAAGGGACAGAGTGTAAGACCATTTCACTTGGTCACTCATGTCCATTGCTTAGTGCATTGTTTGTTTGTTGTATGTGAGGATGCAATTGTAAGACCATGTTGTTGGCATTTGTATTCCTATGATCATCCTTTGGAGGTTGGTATAAGCCCAGATAGATTGGCATCCGACATCCAAGTTTTGTTTTATTTTAGGAGGTTGGTGTAAACCCATTTATTGGTATCCGATATCCGCTTTTTGCTTTTGTGGGATTGGTATAAGACCATTGATGGCATCCGGTATCATTTGTTTTGTTTTAGGAGATTGGTGTAAACCCATTTATTGGTATCCGATATCCGCTTTTCCTTTGTGAGATTGGTATAAGACCATTGATGGCATCCGGTATCACCTTGTTTTATGCTTACTTGCTTTGTTGCCTCATTCCTAAGGACACGCTTGAATCATCTTCTATATGATCTCAAGAGGTGAACCTATCTAAGAAGTTTTACATTCCATCATCCACACCCTCTTTGTCCTAAACCTTTTCACACTTTGCTTTAAAAAAAAACTTTTGACTTGTTGTGCAACATCTTCATGTATTTTCAAATTAGAAACCTGGACCATAAGTCCTTGATTTTTCAAACTCCACTTTTCATAACACTTCTTTGAATCAATCTTAATCATACCTTGACCATATTTTGTGAATAATCATAATCAATTAACTTCACCCATTCAATTGTTTTGGCTTTGTCCATTGTTAATATGTTTTCATACATTAGCCGTAGGTTTTAATTACCATAGTGGTTGATGTAAATCTTACCTTGTCCTTAGTGAGTTGATTGTAAATCTCCCATACTTATTATAGGGTTAACCCCTCACTAGTATGTTGAAGCCGTCCTCGCATGGTGGATTGTTGAATTCAGGTTGAGTTTTCTCCCATTGGTAATGAAAAGCCTTAGTGCTTGTGTTTTAAAATGAATTCACTAATTTTTGGAAATCTTTTAGCCGAACTACGGCATTTTGATCCTTACCTTTGATGGAAGGTACGTAGGCAACGGGTTCATCCGTTCGAACACAAAAATAACTAATTTGTACATTCTTTTCTCATCATCCCAGTCATGTTTGCACAATATGTCAAAACAAATAAACATTTTTATACAACAAGTGTGAAAAGGGCTCCCTAGGAGTACCTAGGACGTGGTGGGTGCCTAACACCTTCCCATCGCGTAATTTACCCCTTACCCAGACTCTCTGATCTTTTATTGGTTTTCTACGTGTAAAACTTCTTAGGTTTTTGTTCGCTTTTTAACCAGTCCTTAGGATAAATAAAAGTGCGGTGGCGACTCGAATTCATCGTATACTTTGCTTATGGTTTAATCAATAAATCATATAGTGACGAATACACCGCTACAGAAAAGTGGCGACTCTGCTGGGGAGAACATTAGACCTTCCCTGGTGGTATTGCCTACTTTTCACCCTTGTTGTATGATATTTGTTTATGTGTTATTTGACATATTTTTGTACAATTTGGGATAACTGTATTGATTGTAATGCTTGAATTGCTTGATATACAATTGTTGTTTGCTTTGGTGATCTCTGTGAGATGAGTTCTATACCCGAACTCGAGTGCACTCTAGGATAGGAGAATGGCGTAGTCTTGTTGACTGGTGTGGAGTATTCCTTAGCCAGTTGACTTGCGAGTCCATTCACTTGGTGGAGGTCATGTTGGATTAATAATGTCACACAATTCATTTGTGGTTAGGCATTATTCGTTCAATCATGTGCCTTAGAAGCCAAGGATCTTAGTTTACCAAACCCATCTTGGCCTATTTTTAGGACGTAGTGCGGAAGTCGTTCAAATGTAAGTTCTGATGCGATTGTTACGCGATACTACACTCATAAGAGTCTCTCTTGAGAATATTCTTGGAATACGAGTATTCGTTCCTCCGATAATATCCGAAAGATGGGACGATGATTATGGGAACCTCTGGTAGAACATGTCCGACAGGTTTAAACCCTAGTACACTCCCTTTGGGTGGTTCTTAACCGAGACTCCATGCTCGTGACTCTCAGCAAACCCGTGATTCGTGGTTGAGTCGTTCAAACATCGTTAATATCAATGGAACTTGGGCGTTGATAAGGTGTAAACCATAATCCGCCAAAATGGATGATTGATATTAAGGATGTTAGAGCCGGTTCATGTACCGTTAATATCAATGGAACTTGGGTGTTGATAAGGTGAAAAACCCACATCCACCAAAATGGATGATTGATCTTAGGGATACAATGAGCTTTCCCATGACCTTTGTTTGGTGTGACTTGCTCGATCCTTGAGTGTGATTGTTGCATTCATGCATTCATGCATTCATCTGCATCCATGTCATCAGAAAAACAGAAAATTTTCAAGGGACTCAAGGGAGTTTATTTGCAAAAAATTTCAAACATGGAAAAAACCGGGAAATTTTTTTCACCTGATATATCTAATGAGATATTCTCATATATGATCAAAATGCTTAAACATTTCAAAGTTTGCAAATAAAACTCTCGAGTTCCTTTGAAATAAAAACAAATCATCCGCACGAGCTTTGCATGCATCATGTGCACAAGCGGGTTTTGTTCCAGTCTCCCGTCCTGTGGTCTGACCCTGCGATCTCCATTTATTTTGGAGACGCACTTCGCCGGTACTATACCAAAGCCATCTCTGCCAGATTGATGGATCATCCTGAGCAAGTGAGTTGTGAACTCGAGGGGGAATTTGCCAGACTAAGTGCTGTTGATGGATTTATTCCTGGTTAATAGATCCCGGGATGGAATTGGCTAATGTTCTGGGGCATATAATGAGCAAGGTTTGTTCACAAGTGGGGGATTCATCCATGATGATCTACCTGAAGAGGAAGCTGCTGCTATCTTGGAAGAGGATGCAGAGGATCTGAACAATTTTGTCATTCCTGGTGGTGTCTGCCACAATTGGGTCGCTGTAGATGTTCCTACAGTCATCCATAGATCAGAGTAATTGTTCACTTTGTTTAAAACCCTTCTCCCATGCCAAAAGGAGAAGTGATGACATTGTTGGCAGCATTTAATACAATGATGTTTTCATTCAATTAATGCATTGTTAAACATTTGTTTTTCCATTCGTTTTCACTTTTTGCTTTTGCATGAAATCGGTGATCACAAAAAACCCTGAAAAACAATAAAACAACATTTTTCATCTGCATAAATGATTTGCTTGTTTAAATATCAAAAGCTTTTCATTATCCAGAATCATTATGCAGGGATTTCTAAACCCATTGAACATAATGATCCAACGCCATCTCCCAATCTTGAATTCCTTGTATTTGAGGCAGAGGAAGATGATGTTGAAGGGGATTCCTGATGAGATTTCCTATCCTTCTTGGGCACGAAAAAGAGGCTCATTCAGCTGTATCATGAGAATCAGCAAACCAGTCAAACTGGGGCATTACGAATGTAATGTAAAAAAATGAAAAGAGAGAGGGTGAAAAAAAAAGATGAAAAAATCAAAAATCAGGAAAAAAAATTCAAATTTTTTCAAAAGAAAAAAGGAAAAAGTATACCCTCAAGTCCCTAGTTGACTGATGCTGAATGGATTCAGAGTCGTTACGACCAAGTGAATCTGATCGAAAAGAAGAGATTAACTGCCACGTGTCATGGTCAGTTATATCAGCAGAGAATGAAGAAAGCATTCGATAAGAAGGTCAAGCCTCGCGTGTTCCGAGAAGGTGACCTCGTGCTCAAGAAAGTTTTGTCTTTCGTGCCCGATTCCAAGGGCAAGTGGACTCCAAACTATGAGGGTCCATATGTTGTTAAGAGAGCCTTTTCAGGCGGTGCTTTGATGCTTACAACAATGGATGGGGAGGATTTCACTCGTCCTGTGAATTCAGATGCAGTCAAGAAATACTTTGCCTAAAAAAAGGGTATATGCAAATGAAAAACAGAATAGCTCGCTAAGTTGAAAACCCGAAAGGGCGGCTTAGGCAAAAATGAGCGTCTCGGTGGAGAACCCGCAAGGGTAATCCAGGCAAAAGTTAGAGACTTGAAAAAAGAGTATATTTGCATCCCGCTAGATTGAGTACCTCACCCTGGGGCAATCTAGGCAAAAATTAGGGATTTGGCAAGTAACTGTATCCTGACAAGATTTTCTGTTCCGCAACCGTCTGTTCGTCAGAGATTCTCGATTCGTCGTCAACTGAAGCTTCGCATACATCGAGATTCAAATTGGTAGAGAAAGGATCATTATGTTCAATGTAGCCCTCTTCCAATATATATCACTGATTTCAAATTTGTACAGATCTATGGAGTCTTGCCATTTGCAGGCTACCATTCCATCAAATCAATTTGAGCTTTTATCCAATTATTTGCATTCTTATTTGTTCAATTCAACAAATGTTTTGCATGTTTTAATTGATAAAATGTCATTGTTTTAAACAAATTTTTTCAAAATTGTTGTTTTAAACAAAGTGAACATTCACAATGACAAAAGGATACTTAAGAATTTCTCAGTGCTCTCCCAAGGGTGGCATAATTCCCAACAGGTAAGACATTGGTTCATATTCCTGGCATTTGATTGTATCCTCTTTCTCCCGCTTTGTTGTTAGGGTTGTTCCCCAAGCAAAAGTGGTTGTTGAAGACTCAGTTTCTTCTCCAGCAGTAATCTCCCCAGCATGGTTGTTCTCATTGTGGTAGATTCAGTGGTTGGTGGATTGATGTCCCGGTACTTTACCGCTTTCCCCAGCATTGTCGCAAGCAGAGCTGTTGGTGGGGTTGTTCCCCGGTATAGTCGCAAGCAGAGATGTTGTTGAAGACTTCGCGTTCTTCTCCAGCAGTAACCTCTCCTCAGTGCAGCTGCCAGCAGAGTTGTTGTGTCTCTCCTCAGTATGGTTGCTTTCCATTTTTTCCAGCTTAGTCTGCAGAATGGTTGTTGTGGAAGTTTCTGCCCATTGAAAGCTATCTCAATCCCCAGTAAAGGTCGATTGGTGGCTCTAGCATCCCAAAGATTGGAGTGATTTCCTGATTATCTTTTGATCCTCAGTAGAGTGGCTTATTGCAGAATCTACTTGTGTGATCCGTTGGATGTATGTTCTCCTCGAGTAGAGTGGCTTGTTGCAGAATCTACTTGTGTGGGTGCTTTCTCCCTCAGTGGGTTGTTCCCCAAGAGGATAGCTGACAGCTTTCCCCAGTAGAGTTGCTTGTGCAGTTAGATTCTACTCGGATGATTCTCCTGCAGTAGGTTGTCCCCCAGAGTTGTTTGGAGTTGCCTTTGCAGCAGTTCTTGGTTGAGCCATGAACTTTTGTTTCTCAGTTGATGCTGGGATCCCCTGCAGATATCCTCAGGATTCTCCTGATCCCCTGCAGTACCCGCAAATCTGTGCTTTACAGCACGTGGATCTCTAGCAGATTGGCTTTCCAGTTGGGTTTTTCCCTGGAAGTATAGTACCGGGCGTTTGATTCCTAGGCCTGTTTGTGTTAGAATTGTCTGTTTTGTCAGCATTCATCAAACATAAATTACGCATATTCATGCATATTCATAAAACATTCAGATATTCATGTTGCATTTTTTGCCATATATCTTTTATTTGTTGTTCCCTGCTTTTGGTGATATAGATCTCTTTATAGATCTTCCCAAGCAGATGTCGGGTGTTAATCTCTCTGTATAGAGTCAGCCCATAAGCAGAAAGTGTCTGTCTTTTCCTTCTGCAGTTCCCCGCTGAGATATATCCTCGTGGATGACGGTTTTTTCCGTTTCCTCCCAACACATATATTGGGATGGATTTTCCTAATGAGCTATATCCTCATAGGACGTGTTTTGATTCAGTCTGTCTTTTCGGATCAATCCCGAATCAGCGTTGTGTCAGCTGTTTCTTGTGCTTCCCTGTGGAAGAAATGAATGGTTTGCCCAGTAACCGGCATCAATTCATTTATCCCCAGCGGAATTTTTTGGGCCTCTACCCTTATACCGGTAGTTGTAAGTCCTATGTTCCTTGCTCCTTGGCGGAATTTGTGGTTATATACCTTTTATTCCTCAAGCAAGAGTTGTTGGTTTTCTACCCAGTAGTCGGTAGTCGTAAATCCTATTTGCCTGCTCTCCAGCAGTTTGCGGTTTGTTATAAACCCTCTTTTGTTTCCCGTGCGGATTTGTGATTCGCTCTATCCCCACGCAGAGTTGTTGGTTTTCTACCCAGTATTCGGTAGATGTAAACCCTAATTTGTGGTTATTCCCACCAGAGTATGGCTACTACCCCGTATTCGGTAGTTGTAAGTCCTATCTTTTTACCTAGCAGAGGTAACCTTTGTGGTTCGTTCTGGTTGATGGTGGATGCTCTGTTGTTGTGGTTTTTATCCCCAAACAGAGTTTGCGTTTCCCTGTGGAATAAGTTGAATAAGTGCTCAGTATTTGGCCTTCATTCACCCTATCCCCAGTGGAACCTGTGGTCTTCTACCCCGTTTTTGGTAGTTATAAATCCCATGTTGTGTTTGTTCTCCCCATCGGAGTTTGTGCCTTATGGTACATTTGGATAATTTCCGGATGCTTGTAATTTTATCCCAGCTGAGTCGTTGGTTTCTACCCAGTAGTCGGTAGTGTTAACCTCTTGTTTCCTCAGCCAGATCTTTGGTATTCTATCCCGTATTCGGTAGTTGTAAACCCTAATTTCTCCCCTTTGCAGAGTTAACCTGGTTGTTCATCCTAACCGATGCCGGTTACTCTTTGTGGTTATCTTCATTCAATATTTGATGTTGATATTCCTCCCTTTGCTTATGGATAATTGCCGGATGTTAGCAATTTATCCCCAGCAAGTTGTCTTCTGGATCATTGCCGTATGCTCGCAATGTTATCCCTTTTGAAGTTGCCCGTGGGTCTTTTCACCGTTTGCTAGTGATTTGTTCCCCGAATCATTGATTGTTTATCAATGTATCCCCAGCCAGTCCCTGTGGATAATTGCCGGATGCTTGCAATTCATTCCCAGCGGGTCGCCTTTCATTTACCCGTTTGCTCGGTAATGATTGTTGCTCTCTTTGATTGGTCATCATTATATACCTGATTGGTATCCCGATGCCTTTCTTTTTGGTCGATTTATACTTTGTTAACCCGGTAACCGGTGGTGGATAATCTTCCATGCGAGTGTTATCCACGTTCTGACGGTAATGGATAATATATCTCATGCCCTCTTCAGTTGAAACCTTTCGTGTTTCCCCAGTCGAGTAAGATTCGTTATTCCCTTTGTGGGGTCGAATATTTGTTGTTTGGATAATTGTCGGATGCTTGCAATTTATCCTCTTTGAGTTTTCTTTCGTTTACCCGGATGCTTGGTATCAATTGTCTCTCTTTTGGTTAGTCACCTATTATATACTCCGGTATCTCTGGTGCCTCTTCCTTTTCGAGTATATTATTCACGGTCTGCCGGTAATGAATAATATGTCTCTTTCACTCTTTGGTTGGAATCCTTTGTTGATCTTCCCCAGTAGAGCAAGATTCGTATTCTTTGTAGAATCGAATATCCATCCTTTAACCAGTTTGTGTTTTGGATGATGAGTGTGTTGGCATATATACCAATCCACGTTTTCGGTAGATCGCCTATTATATACTTCGGTATCCCTGGTGTTTCTTACCATGCGAGTGTATTATCTACGGTCTGCCGGTAATAGGTAATATATCTCATGCGAGTATTCTATCCACGTTCTGACGGTAATGGATATTATACCTCATACACTCTTTGGGTTTGTGTCCCCAGTTGAGTAAGATTCGTTTTCCTGTTGTGGATTCGAACGTCCATCCTGTAAGTCGATTTTCTTTTTTCAAGCCCTCCTTTCGGATGATGAGTGTTTTGGCATATATACCAATTCACGTCTTTGGTTAGTCACCTATTATATACCTCGGTATCTCTGGTGTCTCTTCCTTTTCGAGTATATTATTCACGGTATGCCGGTAATGAATAATATGTCTCATGCACTCTTGGGTCAATCTTTTGATTGTTTTCTCCGCAGAGTAAGATTCATATTCCTTGTGGAATTGAGTATCCATCCTATAAACAAGTATGCTTTTCTAGCTTTCTTCAGGATGATGAGTGTCTTGGCATATATACCAATTCACGTTTCGGTCGGTCACCTATTATATACCTCGGTATCCCTGGTGTTCCTTCCTTTTTGCTCCCTATTATGACCTTGGTCCCCTGTGGAGTCAGATTTGCCTGAGTTGACGTACCGTTTTCAGGTCTTTCTCAGATGTTTGGATTGATGGATATCTCTCACCCTTATACCGGTCTTAGATATTCATTCTTCCTGAGTTTGTTGCCCTTATACCGGTAACATCTCATCCTTGGCTTCCCCTGGAAAGTCTTTTCTAGATTTCCCCAGCGGATTTGTGTTCCTATTTGTGTTGTTGTACTGGCGTTCTCCCCAGTACGTGCATTGTGTGAGTCAGCTTGAGTCATTCCAATGGATGTGTTTCCTTTGGAATCGATTCTTATCCCCAGTGTGAGTCCTTTGCTTCCCCAGTGAGGTCTCCAGTCTGATTCCTGTTATCCCCTAATCAGAGTCGTGTCTTGCGCGCGTTATGTCAGTTTTGTTTTCCCAACTCGGAGTCGTGTCCTGCTCATGCATTCTTTTTCTTTCTATTATCCCCATAAGAATCCCCGCAAGAGTCTTGTTAGAGTCTCTGTTCCTGGTGAGTGTATTACTCCGATGGATCGTCTTTTCTTCTGTGTGAACTATATCCCCACAGAGTTGTGTCTTTTGCATGCATACATTTGCATCATGAGGTCTCTTAGGGACCAAAATTTGTCTCATTACTGTTATTTAAGCCCATTCTACCGCGTCGAGATGAAGATTTCTAAACTTCACTTCTCCGGCTAGAATGACCTTAAATAGGGGCATCTGTAAGACCCCAATTTTTGCCCTAAGATCCCTCATGACATCATACCATATCATATTCATTGCCTCAAGGATCTTTGTGCACCTTTGCTTGCCTCCTAGTGGGTGGACATCTTCTGAGTGTGGTTTTTGATCACCAAGCATGTATTGCATTTGTATATCATTGCTTTTCATTTGTTTACTAACCAAAAGTACAAAAATATTGTCATCTAACCTTGTTTCTTGCAGATGAAGCAAACTAGGTCAAAACAGTCAAATCAGTCATTGAGCAATGGATGGTGGCCATTCTTAAAGAATTTGGGCACCATGATCATTCATAAGAAGCTCATAAGAGTTATGGTATCATTTGGTATCAAGATCTCAAGAGAAAAAGGCTTGAAATTCATCAAAGCATGGCTCAGTCAGCCAAAACCCTAGCAAAGTCAACTGTGGTCAACTGTGCATTTAATCAGGAATTTGAAGGTGTGAGATGGTTGGAAAGGTCTCATTCATGTCCATACAATCCTCATATGACATTTCAAACATCCACAGTGAAGAATTTGAGGTCAGACAAAAAGTTTCCCAAAATGGCAATGACCTGTAATTTTCACCTGCCCAAAATGGAAAGTCATTCTCCTCAAAATTACATGTCCAAGAAAGCTTCAAATCAAAATTTGTCCAACATGAAAGTTGAAGAGCTTGATCTTGCCTTTCCAAAAAGTCCAAGAACACTCATTTCTCATGTGTGGTTGGCAAGTTATGATCAAATCATTTTCAGAAAAAGTTGAAATTCAAAGTGCTATAACTTTTGAATGGAAAGGCCAAATTGGTTGATTCTTTTTTGAGCAAACCATATTTGATGTGTACTATCCAAATCCATCATTACATTTCATTAAAAACCTTCACATAAAAAGGTCATTTTTCAAGTGAACCATTTAGAAATTAGATGGGAAAAAAGTCAAATTCAAAAGTACAAGGGATTTTCACACCAAACCAATTCAATCCATTTCTAAATGTGGTTTGTGACTTGCTGCAAAAGAAAAATCACTGTTCCATTGGTTCTAAGTGAGGAAGGGTAATTTGGCCAAAATGCATAAGGAGCTTCATTCACTAATCCTTCCAATTATGCTAAACATGATTAAGGCTTTGGATTAAGAGGTGGTATTTAAGCCTAATCATAACAGAAAGTTCAGAATCCACATTCACAATTTCAGATCAAATCACAAAATTCACAAATTCTCTCACTTCTCTCAATTTTCACTCACACTTTTTTTCACTCATTCATCAAGAATTCATCATTTTTTCTGCTTCCTCTTGTGTGAATCATCAATTGCAGGTACTATTGAAGATCTGTTTTAGGCTAGATCGTGGAGAAGCTTTGAGAATTGCAACTGTTGAAGACAAAGCTCATTCATGGCAGATGCGAGTTTTGGACTCTTGAAGCACAATTGATTCATTCTGCACCTTCCTTCCATCTTCATAACCACTATAGAATACTTGTTTTGCACTATCAGGACTTGAAGAGCTCGATTTCATCACTGCATCATCAAGAAGGTAAGAATTTGAATCCTCTAATCCATGAAATCTTGATATGTGTCTTGTAGATCTTGCAACGTAGAGTAGAGTGCAGCTCGAATCATGAATTTTCGTTGAGTATCGCATGAGATATCTTGATTTGAACCTTTGAGTGTGAAACTTATTTCGATCGATCCCGTTGATATGGTTAGGATTAGAACAAATGCTTGCTGGATTATTGATATGCACGATGAGATCTTTCCAGTGGTGTGCGTTTTGTTGAGTTTAATGAACATTTGCTCTTGGTTGATTTTTCTGGATGAAAAACTGATGAACATGCGCAAGAACGCTTCCTGAATGCGTTTTAATCCGCTATGCCTGGCTTTGTTTTTCGAATTCATGTTTCCCGCGTGCACTGGCCACTCACATGATGACAGCTCCGTTAATGAAACGGGGCGTTTTGCCCCTGGCTGCGCATATTTACAAAATTGCCACTGGCGCCATTTTATTTCATTTAAACTCTTAAATAATTATTTCATTTTCTCATCAATCTTCAAAAATTCACAAATGATTCATTCTTGATCCAAATTGAGTGAGGAGTTTTGCATTCATCTCCATATTCTCTCTAGTTTTTTTTAGGTATGATAACAAAAGTTGTGCCTGATTGATTTTTAAATTTGCCTAGAGACTTTGATTATGTATGCTTTTTGTATATGTTTTGCCATTTCATTCATAAAATAATGATGCATTATCCAAAATGTGTGAAATTTTGTATGCATGTTCTTGACTCATTCCTGGTGATTTTGGTATATAGTTTGCTAATTTTGAGTTTCTGGTTAGAGAGATATGATGTGATTAAGTTGAGTGTGACAATGTGTGTCACACTATGTTATGCCAACTTCATGAATTTTGCTTCCATGCCTATGCTATGTCATTTGCCCTGGATTTTTGCATGTGATTACATATGTATGTCTAGTTTGAGAATGATTTTTTGTAGGATTTGTTGATACATTTCCTATTTGATTGATAATTTTCCATGATGTTTAGTCTTTTTTGGGCTTTTCTTGAGTGATCATTTTACATAGCTTGTGACATTCTCATATCTTATCACATGAAGATGAAATTTGGTAGAGTGATCCTTAACATGTTCAACTTCATTTTGGCCTTGGTCCCATTCATTTATCATTTGTTTCCACTGTTTTACACTTGATTGAAGTTGATGCTCAATTTGATACCATGTATGAGCTTGTTTCTATATGCTTTGACTTGTTGATTTTCATTTCTATACTTCCTCTGGTCCAAATAGCATGAAATTTGATATGTGGCTCATTGAATGTGTTCTGTTTAAGCTGGAATTTTTCTGGAATTTATTGAGCTATTTTGGTATTGGTTTGATTGTGATCATTCTGTTTACACCATTGAGTTCTCAAAATGCATAGTTTGATATGTTTAGCTTATGAATTGGATTTGGTACATAGTTTTGACATGAGACCAATTAGACTTTGTTCTTGTTTGATAAACCCTGATTTTGATCAATTTTTACTTGCTGTTTTGAATTTTTCACCTCCTTTTGACCCTAGGCTTGTCCTAGTGGTCTTACTTCTCACATTTGAGTTGTTTTTTTCAGGTTAAAGAAGCAATTTGGTTTAAGGAGTTTAATTCAAGTTGATTGAGTTTAGTTTAATTGATTGTGATGAACTAACTTGTTTGTTTTGTAGGATGCTAACTCATTTGCTTTGAGTTTGTGCTTTGCACATATGATTGATTGTGTTGTCTGTTGGTTCTTAACTTGTCTGTTTTGACTTTGTGATTGGGATCCTGATTGTATTTGATTGATTTCAGGTACCATAGTCGCTTTAGTTCCTTTGAGAACTTGCTATTGATTTGCTTTGCTTAAGCATTGAGGTAGACTCTCTTGTCTCCATGTAGTCTGAAAGACCTGGCTTGTTATTTAGCCAGGCACCTGTCTGAAGTCCTCCTTAAGAGGCAATGTTTGTGATTGTTTAAATTTGTCCCCAAGCAGGTAGAGACCTCATATGAGGCAATTGGTAGACAGAAGAGATATGTAGCCTATCTCCTACTATTCTGTGAGTCACTCACCTTGCTCACACCACATGTGTTGATGCATAGTGAGTAAAAACCCAAGATCAATCGAGTCTAACTTGTGGAGAGAGTTCCATCTTTCTGAACTCCCACACCTTCTTATATTCAATGCTCTCCCTGACCAGGGATAAGAGTGATGAGGCACACCCCTCATATCCTTTCATCTGCTTCACCTTGGCTCTCAATGTCAAGGTTAAGAGCACCATTAACCCTATTCCAGTTGACTTTTAAGTCTCACCCTTTGATTGAGCCTAATTGTTTGGTTATAGAGTGTGCTAAATGTTTGTTTGATTGATTACTTCATATGTATATGTTTGCTTGCATACCTTTGTGCATTTATCATCATTGATTGTTCATTATTGCATGACCATCATTTCATATCTTTGTGATTCATATTTGAGTTTACCCATTGAGGACAATTGTAAGACCATGTTCTTTGGCCATTGTTCCTAGGATTTGGAAGGGACAGAGTGTAAGACCATTTCACTTGGTCACTCATGTCCATTGCTTAGTGCATTGTTTGTTTGTTGTATGTGAGGATGCAATTGTAAGACCATGTTGTTGGCATTTGTATTCCTATGATCATCCTTTGGAGGTTGGTGTAAGCCCAGATAGATTGGCATCCGACATCCAAGTTTTGTTTTATTTTAGGAGGTTGGTGTAAACCCATTTATTGGTATCCGATATCCGCTTTTTGCTTTTGTGGGATTGGTATAAGACCATTGATGGCATCCGGTATCATTTGTTTTGTTTTAGGAGATTTGTGTAAACCCATTTATTGGTATCCGATATCCGCTTTTCCTTTGTGAGATTGGTATAAGACCATTGATGGCATCCGGTATCACCTTGTTTTATGCTTACTTGCTTTGTTGCCTCATTCCTAAGGACACGCTTGAATCATCTTCTATATGATCTCAAGAGGTGAACCTTTCTAAGAAGTTTTACATTCCATCATCCATACCCTCTTTGTCCTAAACCTTTTCACACTTTGCTTTAAAAAAAAAACTTTTGACTTGTTGTGCAACATCTTCATGTATTTTCAAATTAGAAACCTGGACCATAAGTCCTTGATTTTTCAAACTCCACTTTTCATAACACTTCTTTGAATCAATCTTAATCATACCTTGACCATATTTTGTGAATAATCATAATCAATTAACTTCACCCATTCAATTGTTTTGGCTTTGTCCATTGTTAATATGTTTTCATACATTAGCCGTAGGTTTTAATTACCATAGTGGTTGATGTAAATCTTACCTTGTCCTTAGTGAGTTGATTGTAAATCTTCCATACTTATTATAGGGTTAACCCCTCACTAGTATGTTGAAGTCGTCCTCGCATGGTGGATTGTTGAATTCAGGTTGAGTTTTCTCCCATTGGTAATGAAAAGCCTTAGTGCTTGTGTTTTAAAATGAATTCACTAATTTTTGGAAATCTTTTAGCCGAACTACGGCATTTTGATCCTTACCTTTGATGGAAGGTACGTAGGCAACGGGTTCATCCGTTCGAACACAAAAATAACTAATTTGTACATTCTTTTCTCATCATCCCAGTCATGTTTGCACAATATGTCAAAACAAATAAACATTTTTATACAACAAGTGTGAAAAGGGCTCCCTAGGAGTACCTAGGACGTGGTGGGTGCCTAACACCTTCCCATCGCGTAATTTACCCCTTACCCAGACTCTCTGATCTTTTATTGGTTTTCTACATGTAAAACTTCTTAGGTTTTTGTTCGCTTTTTAACCAGTCCTTAGGATAAATAAAAGTGCGGTGGCGACTCGAATTCATCGTATACTTTGCTTATGGTTTAATCAATAAATCATATAGCGACGAATACACCGTTACAGTCACTAGGGCATCTTTGAGAAAGTGTTGAAGTGGTTAGCCATAACACTTTGGTATAGGATCCAGTTTACTTCCAAACTTCCTTTTTTGTGGCAAGACATATTGATCTCGTGATTGATGAGGCACATGAAGTTGTTGCATTTGATGCATTGGGTAAGCCTATGGCTGGCATGTGTCATACCCCAAAGTTTACCCTCCCTTTTTCTTTCTTTTAACTACCACATTTTCATGCATAAAAATCATATCATGCATGGCCATTGCATTTGGTCATGTAATCACAAGTATGGCCACTTTGTGTGTCGTATTTTAACCCTAGGGTTTCACTTTGTTTTACTTGTCAAATAACCCTAACTTCATGAAGATATGGTACTTGTTTTCTTTTGTTACTCAAGTAGGTGATCATGTTTCAAATCAAATCAAAATCAAGGTCTTTGATAAAAGGAAATACAAATTGATCGTGTTGATTCAAAAGTGACTCATGTGTGTTTGTCCATGCCAAAACCCTCAACCTTCAAGCCATGTTCCATATCACTTAATCCCCAATAAAGATTTCATCAAGGGATTCTAATTGCATCATCATCATCATCATGGTTTAAAATTCAAGGAAATATCAAGTTTTCACAAAGGGGCACAAGGTGGTTTGACCTAATTTGCAAGTATGCCATGCCTTTGGTCCAAACTCCATAACTCTTTCAATTTTTCTCCAAATTCCAATATTCATTGAGACAGATGTACATTTTTGTATCCTCTACAACTTTGATTCAATGTTCAAACATCAATTTATCCATTTAGGACCTCATTTGTGCCAATGACCAAGTGGCCACAATGAGCCAAAACCTTGTCATGACCCCTACATTCCACCCTTGCCATTTTCAGATCAATTATTATTTTGATCATATTATTTTTACATAATGTTAAGCTTATGTCAAATGTCATTTGGTCCAAGTTTGGATCAAAATGCACGAGAGAATCAAAAGTTATGGCATCATGAACATAGGACCTCAAAATGACCAAGCATGTTGCAAAGTGCTTGACCAATTGCCTAGCCCATAAAACCAGGTCATGAACTCAACTTCACAAGACCATAAATTTCACATAAAAGATCCCTTTGTATTTATTATTTTTGCATCTTATTCTACTCCATGAAGTGATCATTTGACTCAAAGAAAATCACAAAACACGTGAGTGGATTGGGTTTGGCCCAAGCTTGAACATGGTGACCTAACTCTGTTTAGGTCAGTGACCTATAATGTTGAAACTTGCAAAAATAAAATTGGGACCACTTATCACGCATGCAAACCAATTACCCATGACCAAACGCATCTGATGACAACTTGAAATGACTTGAGAACCTCCAAAATCACGAGTTTGTCACCGAAATTTTGCACGATCGAGATCTGAAATTTTCCCACTCAATTCACATGAACTCAAGCCAATTTCACACGTATTTGGATACCAACATATTCCCTATAAATAGTTGAAGTTGTTTCCTTCATTTTCAAGCATTGAAATCCAAAGAAACTCTGCCACCATTAAAGCTAGATACCTCAAATAACCAGTTAAGCTCCTTTTCGATTCAAGCTCTTTTCCTTCCATTTCTTTGCCCAAAATCCTTCATCAGTATCCTCTGGAGGTGTTTGAAGCTTTGATTTGGTCTTAATCCTTCTACAACCTTGATACCGAATCCACCATTGTTGACTTCTGAAGCTTCACTCAAATAGGTAGATACGAGTTACAACCTTGAGCAAACAAGTTACCACACTTTTCGCCTTGTTCCACTGATCAAAAGTCCTAACCTACTGGTCATTTATTTCCAGTATTCACCATTTAATTTTACTTTGAAGAACTAGGGTTCTTTGAGTTTTTGAGCAAATTCTCCCTGCTTAGAGAAAATCAATTGCTCTGATGCAGAGAGACATGAACGATGAAGTGTTTCGCAACTAAATCCATGCTTGGTTCATGTTAAAAACACGAGTTCATGAGGTTGCAAAATCACAAATCATGAGGTTGAAGAGGAAGTGTTTCACACGCTTCAGTGGGAATATTCAAACCCTCACCCAATCAGAACGCGCCACCTTGTTAGTTGTTCAATTCAAATTGTTTTTTTATTTTATTTTATTTCCTTTTCTTTCAAAATTAATTTTAAATAGCTACCTTACTATTTTTTAATCCATTTTTTCCCATAAAAATATTTTCTACCTTATATCATTTTTTGCATTTAATGCATATTTTCTTTTATTTTCCATTTAATTTTCTTTTTGCATTTTTATTTTATTCATTTTTAAATATTTTTACCCCAACTTTTGAGGTCAACTCACTGTTGATTTTTTTGACCTCCCATATTTTTGTTGGACTTTTGTTTGATGCTTTGACCCCTCTTTGACATTTTCCCTTTTATTTTCTTTATCTAATCAGCTATTAAATCATTATTAATTGAATTTTATTTTCTTCTGATGATCATTTGATATTTTTAATTGAGTTTGATTGCTTGGTTGATGTTTTGTTCCTCATCTCAAATCATTGATATATAGATTTGAGATTGATCAACTTTCTTCGATCCAAAACTCTTGATAGATGATTGTGAATCATCTTCAATACTTTGCATCAATGATAAGTTAACCCTCGATGCACCATATTTTGAGTCTTTTGATTTGAGGATAGAATTATACCATGTTATTGAATTGATTCCCTCTTTCACTCTCTCATTTCATCTCTTTCTTTTCTTTTAACTATTGTATGTCATGATGTAGGAGATTAACTTTGTGTTAGTTCTCTAACATGTCTGATACATACGTTGTTATTGATCGACCTCATATAGGTATGACTTCTATATAAGCCTACTTATGATTGCTTAATATAGCGCTAAATTGTCCCGACATCATTGACTAACCATTAACTCCTAACATTAATAATTGTTCTTTATATTATTGCCTTTAATTCAAGTCATTTAAATTCAAGTCATTTAAATTCAAGTCATTTAAGTTTATGTCATTTAATTTTATGTTATTTACTTAATTCACTTTTATCTTATGTCCCATTAATCATCACATCATTCCATATTTTATCCATCTATATTCAATCTTTGCTCTTATATTGTTTGACTTTTGGCTTATTAAAACTCAATGAATCAAAACATAATAAAGTAACTTGGACCTAATCCTAATCATATTGTTGATCTGGAGTATTGAAGACCATTTTGGACTTTGGACTTTGACTTAGGATTTATCCCCCCTTTGCTTGACTTGGAGTGGCATTGGCCCTGAGACCTTGTGGAAACTTTCACTTGCCCTTGTCCCTATTTAGCTTTTGAGCTTGTGTGTTATTTCATCTGCTTTATGCCTCTTGCATGCATCTACTTAGGCTTAGTATACACTAACACACACATGGTTTTCTCTTGGGCTACCTTACAATGAGACATATGAAGATACACTTTATACCCACATGGCTTTCTCTTGGGCTACCTAACAATGATAACCTAAGCTAGCTTTATATGATCATGTATCTTTTTTTGTTCATCAATCCTTTCCTTTGATTTGGCTTGATCCAATTCACATTGGATCTACTAACTCCCTTCACTCAGTGGCGGAACTGAGGGGGGACGTGGGAAGGCCACGGCCACCCCTCAACTTTTTTTTTTTTAATTCATATATATTAAATTACTAAAACATCCTTATTTTAAATTAAAATTAATTTTTATTTTTATTTTTTTTATTCAAAGTTAGGTTAAAATATAGATAAGGTAAAAAACTCATACCTTTCCTTTCTTTCTCATATGGGTTTGCTACCGGCACCGGAATCGGAACAGATTAAAGTGATCGGCATCTAACAGGTAAAAAACTTTATTCATTCTTCTTTTATAAAAAGTAACAAATTAAAGTGATTGCTTAATTTGTGTTTTTGAGATTTTTAGGGTTCTTCTTTCTTGATGTGTTAAAATAATCTATATGAGGTTTATTAAGCCAATTCATAACACTGCAATTTACAAATATAGTTATACACTGTAATAAGGTTTATTTAATCATTGTTGCTGCTAATTTCTAATAGTGAAGTTACTGGTATTTGAAAACGGATTAAAGTTGATTAATTAAGTTTATTAATTTTTTTCTCTTTTAATTTTTATGTTCTCTAAATTGATTTTTGGATCTGATATGATATTATAGGAAGAGTAAAGATGAATAATAGGAAAATTGATTTTCTTTTCAAAAGGAAAACATGTGAAATTTAAAGAGAAGAGAGAGATGAAGAAATTATAATCCCGACATCCGAATCTGAAACAGTTCTTGAGAATCCAACAATTGAAGAGCATCATGGTTTTGAAAATTCTTTGGAACGCGATCCTTGAAAGCGTCCTCCAATTTGGCAATATCCACCAAATCAAGTGGATTCAATAAGAAGAGCTTATCTAAAATGGGGTCCATATCAAATTCATTTAGAAAACTATCCTTTGTCCGGTAATGATGATCATCCGAGAAGGTTTCAACATACTTGGTTTAGCATATTTCCATCATGGTTAGAATATTCACCATCTGAAGATGCCGCATATTGCTTACCATGTTACCTTTTTAGCAAAAAACTAAGTGGACGTCCCGGATCACTTGTCTTTATTTATATGGGTTTTAGAAATTGGAAGAAAGTTAGGAATGGAAAACATTGTTCCTTTCTTAAACACATAGGGAAGGATCCTTGCTCACCACACAACAATGCAATGAAAGCTTGTCAAGACTTGTTAAATCAAGATGGTCATATTAGAAATGTTATTCAAGTGCAAAGTTCAAGTCAAAGAATGAATAATCGGTTACGACTCAAGACTTTAATTGACATTGTTCGTTGGTTAACACTACAAGCTTGTGCTTTTAGGGGTCACGACGAAAGTAACAAACCAAGAAATCAAGGTAACTTTCTTGAGTTATTGAAACTTTTAGCATCCTACAATGATGAAGTTGCAAAAGTTGTGTTGGAAAATGCTCCACAAAATTGCAAGTATACTTCACATCAAATTCAAAAAGAGCTCTTGCAAATTCTTTCTAGTAGGGTGAAAAAGAGTATTCATGAGGAAATTGGTGATTCCAAATTTTGTATCGTTGTTGATGAAGCTCGTGATGAGTCAAAAAAGGAACAAATGGCTCTTGTATTAAGATTTGTTGATAAAGTTGGTTTAATACAAGAGAGATTTTTTGATGTGGCACATGTTAAAGACACCACATTTTTAACTCTTAAGGAAGCAATATGTGATATACTTTCTCGACATAACCTTGATGTTTCTAACATTCGTGGCCAAGGGTATGATGGTGCTAGCAATATGAGAGGAGAATGGAATGGTTTACAAGCCCTCTTTATGAAGGATTGTCCTTATGCATACTATGTTCATTATTTTGCTCATCGATTGCAACTTGCATTAGTTACATCATCAAGAGAAGTCAAACCTGTTCATAAATTTTTTGAGAAGTTGATCTTTATTGTGAATGTTGTTTGTTCTTCTACAAAGCGTCATGATGAGTTACAATCTGCCCAATTAGAAGAAATTTCTTATTTGTTAGAGATTGATGAGATTGTAACCGGTAAAGGTGCAAATCAAGTTGGTACATTGAAACGAGTTGGAGATACTCGTTGGGGATCACATTACGATTCAATTTCTAGCTTGATAAACATGTATGAAGCAAATTGTTTAGTTTTAAAAAAATTTGCAAAACATAGAGGGAGTTATGCTACACGTGGGGATGCAGATAGTCGTTACAATTACTTGAAGGCATTTGATTTTATATTTATTTTGCATTTGATGAAAGAAATCATGGGAATAATAGATATGCTTTGTCAAGCCTTACAAAAAAAATCAAGATGTAGTTAATGCTATGAACTTGGTTCGTTCAACAAAACATCTTATTCAAGGTTTGAGAGAAAATGGTTGGGATATATTGTTTACTAAAGTGGTATCTTTTTGTGAAAAGCATGGTATTGAGATTCCTGATCTTAATGATGTTCATTCAACAACAAGATTTGGACGCTCCCGTCTTGAAGAGAATCAAGTCACAATTCATCATTACGCTAAAGTTGAAATCTTTTTCACTACCATTGACAAACAGTTACAAGAGTTGAATAGCAGATTCAGTGAGCAGACAATGGATTTGTTAACTCTTTCTTGTTCTTTATCTCCTAAGGATGGATATAAAGCTTTTAGCATTGATACTATTTGTTCTTTAGTTGAAAAATATTATCCTATGGATTTTAGTGATCAAGAGAAGAATAGTTTGCAATTTCAACTTCAACATTTTCTATTTGTTGCTCGTCAAGCATCAAACTTGAATAATTTATCAACTATTCAAGAACTATGTTCATGTTTGGTTGCATCTGGACATGCTGAAACTTACTTCTTGATTGATAGACTACTTCGTCTTATCATGACTCTTCCCGTTTCTACGGCCACAACTGAGAGGTCTTTTTCAGCAATGAAAATTATTAAGACTAAGTTGAGAAACAAGATGGATGATGGGTTTCTTGGAGATAGCATGACAGTATATATTAAAAGGGAGATTAGTGCAAGCATTAGTTCGGAGTCAATTATTGACGATTTCAAGTCACTCGGAACGCGTAAAGCATTACTTTAAGGTAGTTTTAAGTCATGTAATTTAAATTTTTAGTAATTAACTTTGTATTTATTTTAACTTTAATGTTTTATTTAAAATACTATTTACATTTTATTTATAATCTTTATTTTACGTTAGCGGTCATCCCAAATTTTTTTATTTGGCTCCGCCACTGCCTTCACTTGTTACATATCCCCTTTGTCTTTCTCAATTGATCATAAGTCTCTTGGTAACTTAATAGGACTTGCCTTTGTGACCTTGGAGCTTCACCCTCCCTCACAAGTCCAAGACCCTCAGTGTAAAACCTCTTTCCTCAGCAGTCAGTCATCTAACTCATCTCTACAAGCATCTTTATGAACCTGCTTCAACAACTTGCCAGTCATTGACTAGGCTTGCATGCCATGATCCTTAAGCAATAAAAACGGATGAGAGGGGATCTTCCCTACCTTTGTCTAGAGTACCTCTGTGCACAGGATATAGACCCTAGCTACTTAGAGTATTTTTTTTATAGACTTTAGTGCAATTCCCTGTCTATTTAGTTTTATTTACGTTTGGTGCATGTTCTTGTTTTATTCAGCTTTATTTACATTTTAATTTCCTTGTCTATTTAGTTTCCTCGCATTTTATTTCCCGTATTTTATTTTCCCTAGTTTAATTTCCTCGCTTTTTCCTTTAAAAACCATTTTATTAAATTCGTCGTTATGTTTAATTATAAATCCAAACCAAATGCCTTTTTGTTTACCATAATCATGTCTAGCTGATTTATCTGTACTAGAATCTGAATACTGTCAATTGACGGTACTCTATCCGTTAATTCTTTAGGACTACAATTATGGGCTATTTTGGTTTTAGCGCAATTTTTCCGAACTTAATATAATTTGTTACTTTGAACGTAGGATAATGATAACGTCAGGTAAGATCGAAAGTCGTCTGACACTAAAGATTAAAATTGGTTTATTTTTGGTTAGTAAATAGCACGAAAGCATTTTATTAATTATCTAGGAGGTTTAATATTTCTATAAGTGGTTTTAAAACTATTTGCGAACGCACGCACCTATAGGAATAGGACCCGGTCACCTTAGCGGAAGCTGGGGACCCTTTTTATTTAAACTTACCAATCAAAATCACTTTTGAACTGAGTAAGGAGTCTAATTTCTTAAAATAGGGTTTACTACTTTAACGCAATAAGCGCCAGTAATATGTGACAGTGGACAGTATAAATTAAGGAGTAAAATCAAATTCTAAATACGCGAAAGCGATAGTTCCTATTTAATTGAATTCTTTTCAATGTAGAAAATATTGCCCTGTACAGTAATCCTAGTTATAAACAATCAAGAGTACTGTTAATTGATGTGAACCACATTATAGTATTACTTGTCCGAATTTATTAAAGTTTATTATTTCATCTTTTTCCCACTCTTTATTTAATTGCCTTAGATAAACACCGTAACAATTATAAACGTTAGATTTGACTATTGATCTCTATGGGATCGATATCTTTTAAAACTACACGATAGACTGTAAACTTGCAGTTAGTTAATCTGATAGACTTATAATTGAAGGTGTGAAAAACACAAGAAATGGGGGTTTGAATTGGGTTTTACAAGCAAAAGCTTTTTCCGAAACAAGAACACCGCTAACAAGTTAATAACAAAGAGATAAAAATACAAGTATTTTTATCCTGGTTCGCTTGAACTCAAAGCTAATCTAGTCCACCCGCCAAGGTGATTTTGGCTTATACACAAGGACTTAATCCACTATAATCAACAGATTACAACAAACACAAAGAATAGCCTTCTTTGTCTTCTCAAGGATCCAACTAAACCTTAGCCTCCTTAAGGACTCATAAAGAACAATCTTCTTTGTCTTTTTAAGGATAACCTCCTTAAGGAATCAAACAAAGAGTTTGAATAACATTTTGTGTGTTACAAGATGCTTCTACACAAGCATATTTCACACAAATGAATAACAAACGCTTAAAGAAAAAATTGTATACAAAAGAATGATAAAGAAAATAACTTGTCAAAAATATTTACGTAACATGTGTTTTTATTCAAGTATCCAAGTCTTACTTATATAGTATAAGCATAGGACCGTTGGAGGGTAAAAAGGGAAAAGCTCATTTGAGCGGTTGTCCGCTGTTGGATGGGAAAGGAATGATACTACATAATGTCCTATCACCCACAAAATCAGTTACAAGTGTGATGTATAGTACTGTTCTTGCCCACGAAATCAGGTAGTGGAAAGGTTGTTCATTTTGTATCATGTACTATTTAATCATGTTCCTATTTTGATCTTATCTTCAAATTTATTGGCTTCTGATGAAAGTTGATAAAGCATGAAATGAAGAAATAGAGAGCTGGATTCAGAAACTTCAGAATCTTTGGTGAGAAGCTTGACATCGTCATTAGTCAGACTTTAGACTTCAGTATCTTCAGAATCTTCATAGTCTTCAGAATCCTCAGTCAGAACCTTGATAACTTCAATCGTTTGTCTTCAGATCATCATAATCTTCAGCTGCATAACACACCTTCATAAGCTTGCCATTCTTCATAAGTTTGGTGATCCAGAAGCACAAACTGAGAGAATATTGCAGCAACAACATAGTGTCTCCTTAGAAGCTTTTGATGAGTGAAATAGCTCAAAAGCAGAAAGAACATTGCAGCAACAATATTAACGTCTTTCAAAACTTCTAATATCTTACGCAGAAGCGGATGCATAATACATAGTTTAGAAACTTATGATTTTGCACACCATATATTCAGAATAAAAATTGGTTGTTAAAGCTACACAATAACAAACCATTAGGGTACCAAATTTGTTCTCACACAAATACAATATTATTATCATAAAAACTCAAGGTATAGATGCAGAACCAAATCTTGTTCTAACAATCTCCCCCTTTTTTTAGATGACAAAACATGTATTTTAATGAAAAGTTTTGTACATGGTAATCACAAAAGAATACATCTTTCAGAAGCACAAAGCTCCCCCTGAGATGTATAATCCTATAAAGATAAAATCAGAATGAAATAACACTTTCCTGATTAACCTTTTTGAAATACCAAAGTGAATGTTCTGTCAGAATCTAGTTTATCTTCAGAAGTTAGTTAATGTTGTCCAGAGCACTGGTTGATAACATCATCATTCTGATAGACTTCACTTCATAAGCTTTTAAAGGAGCAAGTTTTCTTATTGGAACCTTGACTTTTTGAGTCAGATTACTATAGAAGAAAATCTCTCTTATCTGAATTCCAAATCCATGCTTTTCAGAAATAACATATTCATAACCATTTTGATTCTTGAGAAATAACCCTGCAAAACACTTAACAAACTCTTTTTTGAAGTAGTGGTTAGCAGAAACATTAATCAATGTTTTAGTTTTTAATTAAGGAAATTAGATATCAAAATAAACTCTAATTCTTCCCCTTTAGAATGTTATGTTTTATCCCCCTTTGTCATCAATCAAAAAGACATAAGAAAAAAATAAATTAAGAGAAAAAAAACATTTTTCATTGAAACTTGCCAAAAGGCAGTGCAAAGTACAACTTGATAAAACAAAAATAAATTTTCAAGAAAGTAAAAAAATAACTTAAGGTTTGTGGGAGTAATGTGCGCGTAGTGTGAAAATGTGAGTGAAGTGGGTTTATATAGAAAATTTTGCAATGATGACAAAAAGGGAATACACAACCATAAGGGGAAGCATAAGAGTTTAAACCTAATTCCAAGAATTGCTAAACCCAATGTGTCATGCTTTTATCACGCATGCTTAGAAAGTGGGATAGTTGCCGCCACTAAGAACCACATGAAATCAAACGACAAGACAACCATTTAATGTAGTGACTGTTCAGAATCAAGAAGACAAATCAATAAGATTGCTTCTGATCATAACCTTTCTAATTCATGAAAACTTCCTTACTTCAGAAAGCTCATGTTTTAGAGTCAGAAAGAATAACAATCTCGGAATCTAATCTAGAGTTCTGAAGACTTTGACATTCTGAAATACATCTTTTCATTCTGGACATAGTTTCATAAATAGGTTTTTCAGAATGAATACGAATCTATCTTCAGGAAGGGGTTTTGTAAAGATATCATCCCATTGATGGTCTGTATCAACAAATTTTAAATGAAATATTCCCTTCTGAACATAGTCACGTAAAAAGTGATGTTTTATTTCAATATGCTTAGCCCTAGAATGCAAGATAGGATTCTTATAGAGACAAATAACAGAAGTATTATCACAGAGAATAGGAATGTTACTCTCAAATATCCGATAATCCTCCAGCCGGCTCTTTATCCAGAGTATCTAAGTGTTGCATCCAGAAGCTGAAATGTATCCAACTTTGGCTGTTGAGAGCGCAATTGTTGATTGTCTCTTGCTAGACCATGAGATCAAGTTATCTCCCAGAAATTGGCAACTTCTAAAAGTGATTTTTCTTTAAATTCTGTCTCCAGCATAGTCAGCATCACAATAGCCTACTAATTTATACTAACTTGATTTTCTATAAAATAAACCAAGGTTAGTAGTACCTTTCAGATACCTAAAGATTCTCTTAAAATTTAAGTGAGTTTCCCTAGGATCTGATTGGAAGCGAGCACACAAGAAGACACTGAATAAGATATCAGGTCTACAAGCGGTTAGATATAAAAGAGAACCTACCATACCTATGAATAACTTCTGAGTTACCTTACGGCTTACCTCTTCTTTCTCCATAATACATGTAGGATGCATTGGAGTTGTTGCTTGCTTGCATTATGATAAGTTGAACTTCTTCAGAAGTTCCTTTGTGTATTTGCTCTGATGAATATAAGTGCCTTCTGATCTTTGATCAATCTGGATTCCCAAAAAGAACTTAAGTTCTCCTATCAAACTCATTTCAAATTCTACCTGCATAGACTTAGCAAAATCCTTGCTCAACGATACATTAGTACAACCAAAAATAATATCATCAACATATATTTGCACAACTAGAATGTCATTCTTGAGGGTTTTGCAAAACAGAGTTGTGTCCACTTTCCCTCTGGTAAGATCATTTCCCAAAAGAAAGTCTCTTAGTCTATCATACCAAGCGCTGGGAGCTTGCTTCAGACCATACAAATATTTTTTCAGTTTAAAAACAAAATCAGGATTTTGAGAACTTTCAAAACCAGGGGGATGATGCACATGCACATATACTTCTTCAGTAATATATCCATTCAGGAGGAATGCACTCTTAACATCCATCTGATAAAGGATGATGTCATGATTGACTACAAAAGAAATTAAAAGATGAATAGACTCTAACCTGGAAACTAGAGCAAAGGTTTCTGTATAGTCTATACCTTCTTACTGACTATAACCCCGTGCTGATGTCGAGCTTTGTTTCTGACAACCTCGTCTTTCTCATTCAACTTGTTTCTGAAGACCCATTTGGTTCCAATGACATGGAAACCTTTTGGTTTCTGAACAAGATCCCAAACACCGTTTCTGGTGAATTGATTCACTTCTTCTTCCATAGCCAGAATCTATTCGTTATCCAAAATAGCTTCATCAATTAATATGGGTTCTATCAGAGACACCAAACCTAGAAGAGTCTCTTCAGAAGGTTTGATGAAGATCTAGTTCTGACTAGAGCATTCTTATCTCCCAGAATCAGTTCTTCAGAATGAGAAGTTTTATATCTGCTCTTCTTCTGATGAGTTGGATCAACTATTGCTTCTGGTTGAGTCGTTTCTTCAGATTCTTTGGCTTTTCCTTCTGAGTCTTTTTCTCTAGAGACATAGTATTTAGATTTTGAAAGATTGATCTTCATATCTGCAAATTTCTCAACTAGCTTTGACTTTTCAAGGTCAGGTTTATCATTGAATTTAACATGAATTAATTCCTCAACGATTCATTTTTCTCTGTTAAATATTATGTATCCTTTAGAGCGTTCAAAATATCCTAACAGTAAACACTTATGTACTTTAGAATCAAACTTGCCAAGATTCTCTTTAGTGTTTAAAATAAAACATTCATATCCAAAAGGATGAAAGTAAGAAATGTTGGGATTTCTGTTCTTCTATAATTCTTAAGGAGTCTTACCAATAATAGGTCGGATAGAAATCATGTTCTGAATGTAACACGATATGTTAACTACTTCTGCCCAAAAAGGCTTAGCCATATCAGTTTCTTGGGTCATGGTGCGAGCCATTTCTTACAAAGTCTTATTCTTCCTTTCTACAACTCCATTTTTTTGTGGAGTTCTAAGACAAGAGAAATCATGGGAAATACCATTTGAACCAAAAAGGTTTTCAAAATGTTTGTTTTCAAATTTGCCACCATGATCACTTCTGACTTTGACTATTTTGCAATTCATTTCTTTCTGCACTAGTGAGCAAAAGGTAGAAAACACAAAATGTGACTCATCCTTGTGTTTCAAGAACTTTACCCATGTCCAACGACTGTAGTCATCAACAATGACTAATCCATACTTCTTTCCATTGATAGAAGCAATTTTCATTGGTCGAAACAAATCAATGTGAATAAGTTCTAATAGTCTAGAGGTAGAAACAACAATTTCAGCTTTGAAAGAAGTTTTAGAAAACTTGCCTTTCTGACATGCTTCACAAAGAGCATCTGAAGCGGACTTCAGTTTGGGTAGACCTCTGGCTAATTCAAGCTTATTTAGCAGAGAAATCCTTCTCATGCTAACATGTCCCAAACGCCTACGCGATACCCATTTCTCCTCATTAACAAACATTAGACATTTTACATTTTGATCTTCAAGATCAGAAATTCTAATTTTATAAATGTTGTTCTTCCTCTTTCCGTTAAAAAGGATTGTACCATCTTTATGACATACAACCTTAGAGGACTTTTGATTAAAGATGATATCGTAACCATTGTCACTAAGTTGGCTAATAGACAAAAGGTTATGCATCAGACCATCAACTAAAAGAAAATTAGTAATAGAGGGAAGTTTACTATTACCAATGGTTCCAGAGCCAAAGATCTTTCCTTTCTGGTTTCCTCCAAAGCCAACAAAGCCTTCAGGCTTAAGTTCCAAATCTTGGAACATATACCTTCTTCCTATCATGTGTCGCGAGCATCCACTGTCCAGATACCATGACTGGTGTTTCAGTTGAGTTGTTAAGGATGTGTGCAACATAAATTATTTTATCCTTAGGTACCCACTTTTTGGGTCCTCTTTTGTTAGTTTCCCCAGAGTTTCTTACAACTTTGGATCTTTTAGCAGAAGGATAATCATGAGAGATTTGTGCATGATACTTAGGTTTCAGAACAAAGTTCTTATCCTTAGTATGCTTCTGTGTCTATGCAGAAGTATCAAGCTCAATGCCAACAGGCATGAAATGCACATAGAGAGGTTTTAGTTTGACCTTTTGACTTTCGTCAGGTTTTATAGATTTTGTACAACCCAAATCTTTCCTTCCATTTCTGCTAACTCCATAGATTAAGGAAGCCATTTTGCTTATATCTATGCTTTTAGCCAGAAAGTATTGGAATGCTCTGTCATATCTGATGATGCAATCAGTACCAGATGCTTCTGAAATTATTCCCTCCTCTCGTTTTGAAATTTTACTTTTTAAAGCAGAGTGAATACTTTCTAAAGAAAATACTTTTTCATTTAAAGACGAAATATCTTTCTCAAGCTCTTTCTGAGTTTCATAAGTAATTGCTTGGACTTGTTTAAGGTCCTTGTATTTACTCTGAAGACTCTGGTTCTTTTCCAGCATTTTAGAGATACATGATTCAATATTAGAACGAGATAGGTTAGAAGATACCTCTTCATAATTAGAGTCTAATTCTGATTCTGATAATACCTTGTCTTCTGGTTCTTTAGAGCTTGTGGGATCCTCTATGGTTACCATCAGTGTAACGTTGGCTTTTTCTTCGTTAGAATCTTCTTCTTCAGATTCTGAGTCATCCCAGGTAGTCATCAGTCCCTTTTTAACTTTGGAGAAGTTATTCTTGGGCCTTCTGTCCTTCTTCATCTTGGGACAATCATTTTTGTAGTGGCCTGACTCCTTGCACTCGAAGCAGATAACTTCTTTTTCGGAACCTTGCTTCTTTTGTCCGTATGAAGAATCGAAGTGACCAACATTTCTTCTGACTCCCTTGAACTTGCCTTGAACACTTTGCTTGTGTTTCCAGAGTTTGCTGACTCTCTTTGAGATTAGAGACAACTCATCATCATTATCTGAGTCTTCATATGATCCTTCCTCATCTTGATAGACTCTTGTCTTCTCTGGCATAGATTTTAGAGCAACGAATTTACCTAACTTTTGAGGTTCATCTTCTTCTAGCTCAATCTCATGAATTATTAAAGAACTAACAGGTTCTTCAAGACTGATGTTGTTGAGATCCTTTGCTAGCTTCAAGGCAGTTACCATAGGTATCCATTTTTGGGGAAGACTTCTAATAATTTTCTTGACGTGACCAGTTGTAGAATACCCTTTGTCCAGAACTTTAAATCATGCGAGAAGAATCTGAAATCTTGAGAACATAGTCTCAACTTTTTCATCATCTTCCATTTTGAAAGCCTCATATTTCTGGATTAAGGCCATGGCCTTTGTCTCATTTACTTGAGTGTTTCCCTCACGAGTCATTCTCAGAGAGTCAAAGATGGATTTGGAAGAATACATGTTTGTCATCTTCTCATACTCCGTATAAGAGATAACATTAAGCAATATGGTCCTGGCCTTATGATGATTTTTGAAGTCTTTCTTATGTTGATCAGACATAACAATTCTTGTTAAAGTATTTCCTTCAGCATTTACTGGGTGAACATAGCCATCGACTACGAGATCCCAGAGATAACATCGTAACCAAGATAGAAACTTTCTATTCTATCTTTCCAGTAGTCAAATTTCTCACCATCAAAAATAGGTGGTTTTGCATTGTAATGATATCAAACATTCTTATTAACAACGTTAGCAGCATCCATTATTTCTCACACAACTGGATCGGTACTGAACACAATGAGGTGTTGATAAAATTTTTATCACAATCAGAACCGGAGCTCTGATGCCAATTGAAGGTGTGAAAAACATAGGAAATGGGGGTTTGGATTGGGTTTTACAAGCAAAAGCTTTTTCCAAAACAAGAGCACCACTAACAAGTTAATAACAAAGAGATAAATACACAAGTATTTTTATCCTGGTTCGCTTGAACTCAAAGCTAATCCAGTCCGCCCGCCAAGGTGATTTTGCCTTATACACAAGGACTTAATCCACTATAATCAACATATTACAACAAACACAAAGAACAACCTTATTTGTCTTCTCAAGGATCCAACTAAACCTTAGTCTCCTTAAGGACTCACAAAGAACAACCTTCTTTGTCTTCTTAAGCGTAACCTCCTTAAGGAATCAAATAAAGAGTTTGAATAACATTTTGTGTGTTACAAGATGCTTCTACACAAGAAGATTTTATACAAATGAATAGCAAACACTTAAAGCAAAAATTATATACAAAAGAATGATAGATTTTCACAAAGAAAATGACTTGTCAAAAATATTTGCATAACAAGTGTTTTTCTTCAAGTCTTCAAGTCTTACTTATATAGCATAAGCATAGGACTGTTGAAGGGAAAAAAAGGAAAATCTCATTTGAGCGGTTGCCCATTGTTGGATGGGAAATGAATGATACTGCATACTGTCCTTTTGCCCATAAAATCAACGACATGTGTGATGTATAATACTGTCCTTGCCCACGAAATCAGGTAGTGGAAAGATTGTTTGTTTTGTACCATGTACTATTTGATCACATTCCCATTTTGATATTATATTTAAATTCATTGGTTCTAATGAAAGTTAATGAAGCATGAAATGAAGAAATAGAGAGTTGGATTCAAAAACTTCAGAACCTTTGGTCAGAACCTTGACATCGTCAGTAGTCTGGCTTGAGATATTCAGTATCTTCAGAATCTTCAGAGTCTTCAGAATCCTTAATCAAAACCTTGATAACTTCAATCTTTTCTCTTGTGATTTTCAAAATCTTCAGCTGCATAACACAACTTCATAAGCTTGCCATTATTCAGAAGTTTGGTGATTAGAGTCACATCCAGAAGCATGAACTGAGAGAATATTGCAGCAGCAACATAATGTCTCCTCAAAAGCTTCTAATGAGTGAAATAGCTCATAAGCAAAAAGAACATTGCAACAACAATATTGACGTCTTTCAGAACTTCTAATACCTTACGCAGAAGCGGATTCAGAACACATAGTTCAGAAACTGATGATGTTGCGCATCATATATTCAGAATCAGAACTGGTTGTTAAAACTACACAATAACAAACCATTAGGGTACCAAAATTATTCACACACAAATACAATATTGTTATCATCAAAACTCAAGGTATAGATGCATAACCAAATCTTGTTCTAACAATAATCTCATGAACAAGTTTTTGGCGCCGATGCCGAAGATCAATTACATCAAAATTTCATAACTTGTTGTTACATCGTCTAGATTAAGGCACCCATGTCTCTATCATTATGCATCAACAAAAATTTTCTTACAATTACTGCTCTCAATATTATGAAGTACTGCATGAGTCTCATAAATCCAATCTTAAAATTATATGGGATAATTACGTTGATACGCTAACTCTCTTCAACCTAGAATGCACCATGCGAAACTTTGTGGCAACACAAACCATGCGGAATAAAGAGTTTATAAACCAAATTTTTAATACTAAAGAGAACCTTAAGAAACTAGACACACTGGTCGACTCCCTAGTCACAAGAAGCAAAGCATTGGAGACTAAAATATCCCTACTTGCACAAACATCTTTAGGCCCTTCCTCTAAGAAACATACAACTATAGTAACAACCAGTAGTGAAAAACTGATCGAAAATCCTAAGGAGAGCGATAATGAGTTAAAAAAAATAGATGAGAAAAGAATAGAGACTTTAAAAACTATCCACACTAATCTACCTCTATCGAAGGTCCCTCACAAGGATATAAAGTTATAGGACCATGAAACGCATGAAAATAGAGAATTATTAGCATTTAAGACAAGGAAAGAAAAAGGTGAACCCAAAAAGCTAATACATATAATAATACCTGAACTGCCTTGCAAAAAAGGAAAAAAAAGGTGAAGGATATGAGAGATGGCTCGATAAGTGGCCATGGAAACCAAAGACTATTGATAGTTCAATCTAGGAATTATCCTCTATAGAACCCCCCATGAGCATTGACATCTCTCCGATTTTTCGATCTACCGACATTAAACAAAGTACTGCGTGGGAGGCAACCCACGATTTCATTTTCTTTATTATGCATATTTTCTTTCTTTATATATAACAGTGATTTATTTTCTTCCTACTAATGAGACTATTTGTTTGTTGATTTCACTCCAGGTCTCAGAATTCTTTATTCCTACTAACCATACTTTCAGGATGCATAACTTGGATGATATGCACATTCATTTTAGAGATGAAGTCCAGAAGAAACGCTATGAGGCATTATTTGAGAGACATATGTTACCTACCAGATACCCTGACTCTCACTACTTAGAGACCCTAGGGATCGAGTCAAACATTAGATCCATGTGTAACCAGTTAGATTGGGATGAGTATTCATAGAGCAAAAATGTTACTTACTGGAACCTTACTCTTGAGTTCTTGAGTTCACTTACATATGAGCCTTATAGTGGTCGTGGATTTAATAGAGGGAACATCACATTCAGATTATTTGGACATGAGTATACCTATAAACATAAGGAGTTTGCAAAACTATTAAGATTCTAGAATGGCCCAGCCGTTGTAGCTGGAGTATCTTATGATAAGGATGCATAGGATAAGCTAGATACTTTCTGGGGAGCTATTACTACAGAAGGTAATCCCGACCCATCCACCCAGTTCTCCATATACATCCATAACCCAGAACTTAGGTATTTCCAAATGATTTTAGCCCAAACCTTCTTTGGTATTGTAAGACTCCAATTTTGACCCTAAGATCCCTCATGCAATCTCATCATATGCATTAGCATTATGATCACACCTTGGCATCCTCCTTACCCCTTTTTCATTGGGTTTGTTTTGGGAGAGATCCCCAAGCACTATGTGATTGTATCATACTTGTATATTATCATTTTTTACTAACCAAAATACCAAAAATATGTATTTTCATTTGCCTAACTCTTTTGTAGGAAGGGCATGATCCCCATTTGATCTATCAAGTTCATATCTAGGGTTTAAGACCATCATGGCTAAGATCACAACCAATAAATGATCCACAAAGTCTCTAAGCATCATATATGAGTCCCAATGATCTCTACATGTTATTTTGATCAAGTATTCTTCAAGAGTTTGGAGTTGGTTTGCCTTGGAAACCCTAGTTCATCTGGGTATCTTGAGTAACTTCTTCAATAAGATTCCTCGCCAATTGATCAAATTTCTCAAGGGACACTTCAAAATTCATCATGTTATGCATATATGATCTACCATGAGCCTAAAAAGTCAAGAGAATTGCAAGTTATCAAGTTGGTTGATGGTGGTTGGCGAGATGAATTCATCTGATCAAAACTGGATCTCCCTAGACCCTATCTCCTACAATTTTCACCATATGAAAATTATTCCAAGAGAAAAGTTACTCTAAATGACATTCCAAACAACTTTAATGTTTAAGTCTAAAGATAATTTTGAGAAAAGTTACTCTAAATGACATTCCAAACAACTTTAATATTTAAGTCTAGAGCTAATTTTTCTTGGCAAGTCATTTCATATGTTGAAACATTATAGGTCATTTTGTCTAAACCCTAATTTGAAAGTCAACTTCTCAAGGCCATAACTTGATCAATTTTTATGAGATGAAATATTTCCAAGTTATGCAATCAAATTCAAGATGTCTACTTCAACTTTGATGTTTGTAGTGAAAGCTAATTAAACTTTTATGAGCATGTGATATGAGGATACATTATAGGTCATTTTTGACTTATACCATTGAACAAGTGATTTTCCTCAACTTAAAAAATTCATAACCCTATCATTCTAAATCCAAATTACATGAAATTTATGACCATTTTGAAGGTCTTTGAAAGAGCTACAACTTTTATGAAGACACTTTTCTCATTTGGAGCTCACATAAAAAGTTTAGTGAGGTGGAACATTGAGGTATATGGCTTGACACTTAGAGAATTTTTCAACATGTTGAAATTTCCAAACTTCCACCTCAAAATTCACCTTGATCCAAGTTCCAAATGGAGAAGTGTTCAATATAATAGATGTTCCCCTTGATCTTAGCTTTCCAAAGAGTCCTATTTCATTCATTTTGGATAAGGTTTGTTAGGGCTGCGCATGGTCTTAACAGGTCTGCATCAAGTGGAAAGATCAAATGTTCAAAACATCACATAGCATTGCCTTGTCATTCAAGCTTCATTTCAACTTCATTTCAGATGCATTTGGACCAAAATGGATTGCTTCATGGTCCTGTACACGCCCATGCAAGCATGTGCATGACATTGCCAAATTTAGAAGCAAATTCGAGTGTGCAAATAACATTCTTAATTGCTATAAATACAAGCCATCTGAGATCATTTGAAGGATGCCTTGCGCGCTAGCTTTTCCCCCTCTTTTCAAACCCTTAAAATTCAAAGGAAAACCTGAGAATTTTCAATCTGAAAATTGAGTTTGAATCTCACTGTTTGGAGATTCAAAAACTTTAGGATCCAAAGCTTTGTTCCATTTCCAAACCACTTCTGCAAGTTCCCTGAGTGTGATCAAGCAAGGATTGAAGCAAGCAATATCAAGTTCTGCACAACATTGAAGGTATTTTCCAAAAAAAATCTTCTCTTTGATTCACACTCAATTCTCATCAATTCTCTTGGATCTTTGGTTGTCTGAAGTCCTACCAATGTAGGCAAGAAGATTGAGTTGCTTTGAGGTCAAATCGAAGCAACTCAATTGACACACCTCAAAATTCAACTCCTCATATCTTTCTATATATGTGGAGTTAGTTAAAATTGAGGTCAGATTCGTGCTTTACGTCATTTTTTCTTTCAGATCATGTCCTTCTTTTTCATTTATGTGATGGTGATGACTAAACCAGTCAGGTGAGGTTCGCCTGAGAAGGTGACCAGAGGTTTAGCGTCGGTGATGTGTTGGACAGGTTCTAAGCCACATGATCAATTCAAATTGTTTTAATCTCACGCGTTGGTTTTGATTACCATCCCTGTGGCGCATTGACTTAAGTCCATGGTGGAAAGTACCCTGATGACCACTTGATCTGCCACCTCAATTAATGAGGGAGATCAAGTGGTCCACGTTTTTTTGTATTTTCTAATTTTCATTTTATTCTTTTGATTTTCATTAATTCATATTAATTTTAATATTGATCTAAAAAATATGAGAGTTTCACCAAAAAAATTTAAATAAAATCCTCTTTCATATTTTGAATTTTTAAATAAAATCCTCTTTCATATTGTGAATATTTTTAATTGTTTAAAAATACTTTTAAGTCTCTAAAAATTCGAAATTTTTTCTCTAAGGTCCTTTGACCTTGTTTGACCTATGATAAATCTCATGACCATTTCTTTGGTGTTTTGATGAGATTTTAGGAATTTGTCAAACCATATTTGATTTAATGCATTATTTTTAATATTTTTTAAATTGACTAAATGCCAAATAATTGTGTTGAGCCATTTTGATTGTTAGTATGAGTTTGACTTGTGTTGTTGGGCCTTGGTCAAGGTTTATTTGACTTTGCTAGGTTAAGATCATTGAATTTAGGGGATTGATGAAATGTACATTCTATCTCCCAAAATGAATGAATGGTCTTAATTTGGTAAAAGTCCTCCTTTGTCCAATTTGAGTTTTGATTTATTCCCCTCCCTCTTCATCTTATCCCCTTCTTTATGCATTCATGTCATGGTACTATGATATCTCAAGATCCTAAGGCTAGTTAATTGAAAATCAACATAAGTATGGATGAGATTAGGCCACCTCTTTTGCATATTCTTTTTGTGTGTGGTGTGTTTCATGAGCATAGTCCATTATATTATGTCTCTAACATGCATTAGCACCAAAATTCTATTTCCCGACCTCAAATAGTTATGACTTATACATAAGTCCAATTATTATTGCTTAACATAACACTAAATTTTTGACACAAAAGACATAACATTCTAGTTAGTGAGATTGTAAGTCTCCCCTCTTTCATGGTATTATGTGGAAACTTGGCCTTTTTTCCTTCCTTTGGAAGATGTCTTGGTTCAAGGATCCATTCTTGTGATAAGTGGGTTGAGTGTTCTCCAAAGAATGAATTAAAAGAAAAAGAAAAAGAAATACTAACCTCGAGTTCATTAACAACTAACATTTACTTTCAAGTTATTTACTTTAATGCACTTTACTTGTAAGCCCTATTCATTTGCCACTATTCATACCATTCTAATTGTTTATGTTAATGTCATTTTCACTTTGTCCATTTGGACCAGATTTTGTGATATATTTTGCTTGTGTATATTGTGTTGTTTGGTCTTTGACCATTAATGTACATAATAAGAACAAAAACCCTAAAAAACATCTTGTGTGGACTGTTGGTTTGATCTGAGACAATTGAACTTAGAATTTAGGCAACACTCCCTATGCAAAGGATTTGGCCAATGCCAACTTTCATGTAACCAAGTGCTTGTAATCTGAAACTTCATCTGATACATCATTGAAGATACATTTGAGTTCATCTCCAACATGATCATTGTGAAGCTGCTATTTTGAACTTGTGACTTGTAGCATTGTGGAATTCATCTACTACATGGGCAAATTTGAAGAAGATCATGGAAGGGTTAAGCTTGGACGTGGCTATCTTTATTTGATGCCTTGATCTTCAAGTTGATATTTTGTGCATTGTTTGTTGCTTGATTCTAATGTTCAAGGGAATTTGAGTTTCTATATGACATTCTTGTCTATTGGATTGCAACCCATTGGTCAGATCTTTTCAACTCTTAACTTTTAATTTTGTGCTTAGGATTAGCCTCTTCATCTCCTCCCCATCTCTTTAATTTCAAAATCTCTCCCTCCTTTTAAAAACTTCTTTGTCTGAACTTGTTTTTTTGCTAAACTTAGACCCTTTGCAAATTAGAAACTTTGGCCTTATGCCATTGCATTTTCAAACTTCTTTTCTTAAATCCAACTTGTAAATAAACTTAACCATACTTGACTTAAAATTTTCAAAAGCCAAAAAGAACTAACTCATTCAAACCATTTTCTAGGCCTTTGTGCCTTTGAAACCTATTTGTTATTAAAAGCAATGCATCCACTTTGAAATTTGTATGACGAACTACGAGGTTTTGATCCCTCATTTTTATGTTGGTACGTAGGACCAAGTCCGAAGGTCTTGTCAAACACAAAAATATAATTAATGAATTCTTTTCTCATCCCCCCATTGTATTTGTTTGTAAACATCATTCTTTACAAAATACATATGCACACAAGAAAGGGCTCCCTAGGAGTACCTAGGACATTTTGGGTGCTAATACCTTCCCTCTGTGTAACCAACCCCCTTACCTGTAATCTCTGGCATTTTATTAGTTTTGATTTGAAAACTTCTTATTTTTGGGTTTTGTTCGTACTTTTCCCTTTCCCTTGGAAACAATAAAAGCGCGGTAGTGACTCTTGTTATTTGATGTCTTGCTTATCCATAGCTTAATGATCATGAGTTTACCGCTACAGAAGTTAAGTGGCGACTCTGCTGGGGAGTAGTCTCCGGTGGGTTTAGCCTACTTTTTTGTGTGTATACAATTGTATATATTTGATGTATGTATATTTGTTTGTGTGATATAATATGCTTGTTGTGCTTGGTGATCTTTGAGTGGTGAGATAAATTCTAACCCGAACTTGAGTGCAATTAAGATAGGAGGATGGTATAGTCATGTTCAACTTGTGTGGAGTAGTCCTTAACAAGTTGGCTTGAGATCCATCTGCTCAGTGGAGACCCTTTTGGATTTGGAAATATCACACAAGTATTTATGGTTAGGCATTACTATCTCTAATTTGGGGTCCGAGAAGCTGAGGACCGTAGCACCTTTAATCCCACTTGGCCTATTTAAGACGTAGTGCAGAGGCTATTCAAGTGTAGACTTGATAACAGTTGTCACGTGATACTACACTCAAACGAGTTTCTCTTGAGAATATTATAGGTCGATGAGTCAGTCATCTTAACCTGTAATGTCCGATAGATGGAATTGAGACTCTGGGAACATTTTAGAACATGATCTACAGGTTATTATCCTTAGTTCACTCTATTGGGATGGTTCTTACCCAGACTCCATGCTCGTGACTTACAACACACCCTTGATTCTTGGTTGGTCCAATCAAGTCTTGTCAATATCAATGGAACTTGGGTGTCGATAAGGTGTAAACCATAATCTACCAAAATGGATGATTGATCTTGACAATGACTTGATTCATCCCTTGACCTTTGTTTGTTTTCCTTATGTGTGATCCCTTATTTGTGATTGTTGCATTCATGTATTCATGCGCATCATGACATTCATCGCACGAAAATTTCAAGGAACTAAGGTGTTATTTGCAAATATTTTCAGACCATGGATTGTGGACGAAGGAATACTAAGAAGTACAGTTTCAGATGTCCCGACTTGAAAGAGTTAAGGAAGCTAGAATCTTTTGTATTAGATCCCTTGGACTTCAAGCAACGTCATGAGAAGCTTTTATCTGTCTTGTCTGCTGATGCGGTTGAAGGACTTTTGAGTGTATTGGTACAGTTCTACAACCCTCTCTACCGTTGCTTCACTTTTTCGGATTATCAGCTTGTGCCTACGTTGGAGGAGTATACCCATCTCTTGGGAATACATGTTTATAGCAAGGTGCCTTTTAATGGATTGGAAGAGATTCTCAGATCTCATCTTATTGCTGAAGCTCTTCATTTGAAGAAGTCTGAGATAGAGGCTCATTGGGTGAAGAAAGAAGGATTGTTTGGGTTGCCATCTGATTTCCTCATCAAGGAAGCTACTGCCTTTGCTCAAGCTGGTAGTGTGGACGCTTTTGAAGCTATCTTTGTGTTGCTCATTAATGGATTAGCTTTGTTCCCTAACATTGGCGGTTTTGTCGATGTTAACACCATTAGAATCTTCTTGATTGGGAATCATGTGCCTACTTTGTTAGGAGATATGTACTTCTATTTGCATCTAAGGAATTCAAAGGATGGTGGATTTATTGTTTGTTGTATTCCTCTTCTGTACAAGTGGTTTATTTCGCACTTGCCTCACACACCTGCTTTTGTGGAGAACAAACAATGTTTACGGTGGTCTCAAAGACTTATGTCTCTCACTAATGATGATATAGTTTGGTATGATCCTTCTTTATGAAGTTTGGAGATTATTGATCGTTGTGGTGAATTCTCTAATGTGCCTCTCATTGGTACACAAGGAGGAATTAACTACAACCCTGCTTTGGCCCGTCGTCAACTTGGGTTCCCCTTGAGAGACAAACCTAACATCATGTTGTTAGAAGGTCTTTTCTATCAAGAGGGTAAAGATCCCCAACATTTTAAGCAGAAGACTGTGCATTCTTAGCATAATGTGGATAGGAAAGGAAGAATCGAGCTTGGTCCGTGCAATTGTGTAGCTTTGGAGGCTTACACTCTTTGGGTGAAGAAGAGAGCTTTGGAGTTGAAGATGCCTTATCCTTGTGAGAGACATATGTATATGGTTGTGGTTGAGCCATTAACTCTCCCTAACTAAGATGTAGAGGAGTTGGAAGACGCACTCGCCAAGATGAAGCGAGAGAAGGATATGTGGGAAGAGTGTTTCCATTCTTTGAGAAAAAAGCATGAGGAGTTGCAGTTGGAGTATAAGAACAAGGATGCACTTATTGAGTTACTTGAAGACTGAGTGACAAAGAGACAGAGAGAGCCATAGGTTTCATCTTCTAGCATACCTCAGCCTTCCGTTGCTTAGAAGAGAATTGTTGATCATCTTGTCCTCGAGAAGACTCAGATGAAGGCTTCTTTTGAGACCGAGATTCGACACATTCGAGGGAAGCATACACCTGCAGCCAGATCTTTTGACGTTGTTGTTAGGGATCCTTAGGATGACTAGTCTCCTTTTCTCTTGTATTTTTCGATTGGTTTCTGAAATTGTACTCAGTGTAATCCTTCCAATTATATAAATAAAAAGAGATTTTTTATGGACATATCAAATTGTTGCAATTGTTGTTATATATATATATATATATATATATATATATATATATATATATATATATATATATATATATATATATATATATATATATATATATATATATATATATATATATATATATATATATATATATATATATATATATATATGCAAATAGTATAGTAAGTTCCTTGAAAATAAAAATAAAAAAGAATTGCATTTCATGCATCATTTGCATAAGTAGGTTTCTCTTTCGCCAGATGTCTCATTTGTATTTCTTCTGTGCTTCAGCCAAGCTGACTCATCGATACAATACTCGCGCCAATCGCTCCAGAATTATGGAACATCTTAAGCAAGAGAATAGAGATCTGAAAGAGGAGATCACCCACCTGACTACCATGATGAAGTCAGTTCTAGCCACGCAGAGCCAGTCTTCTCCAACACCCGCAACTCCTCCTCCTCAGAGGACTGTTATTTCAGAGGTGACTACCTCTACCATGCCTGTTGCTACCGCTTATTTCGCGCCTGCTATGCCTGCCAGATTCCCATGGGGAATGCCACCAAACTTCATGCCTGAGGGTTTTGCACCCACATTTGCTTCCATGTCGGCATCTAGCCCGGTCATGTCTGTGTCACCGGTTGTAGTGCATACCTTACCTCGTGTGGAAGACACCATTTATCATTTCGAGCCATCTGAGGGCCCAGACGTATATGAGAAAATAAATAAAATGAAAGATCAATTTCTTGAGCTGCGTAAGGAGTTGAAGACTTTGAGAGGTAAGGACCTTTTTGGGAAGAGTGCTGTTGAGTTATGCCTGGTGCCGAATGTGAAGATTCTGGTGAAGTTCAAAGTACCTGACTTTGAAAAATACAAAGGGACCACATGTCCGCTCAGTCATTTGGTGATGTATGCTCGCAAGATGTCTACCCAAACAAACAATGATCAGCTTTTAATCCACTAATTTCAAGACAGTCTGACTGGCGCCACACTAAGATGATATATGGGGTTGGATAGTGCGAGCATCCGCACTTTCAACGATTTGGGTGAAGCATTTGTTAAGCAGTACAAGTACAACATTGATATGACTCCGGACCGAGATCAGTTGAGATCATTGTCTCATAAGGACAAGGAAACGTTTAAGGAGTCTGCGCAAAGATGGAGAGAACTCGCTGCTTAGATCAACCCTCCTTTAGAGGAAAAGGAGATGACAAAGATTTTTCTGAAGACCCTTAGCTCATTTTATTATGAGAAGATGATCGCCAGTGCCCCTAGTGATTTTACCGAGATGGTAAACATGGGGATGAAGCTAGAAGAAGGTGTCCGAGAAGGATGGTTGTCAAAGGAGGAGGTATCATCCAGCAAAAGATATGGCAGGAGTTTCAGTAAGAAGAAGGATAGTAAAACCAACGGAATTTCCAGTGGGAGGCAGAGGAGGCCCCAAATCAGAAGAAGTAAACCACCCTGTCAACACCATCATCAAGTATCTTCAGTAATTCCCGTTTTCTCAACAAATCAATCAACCCTAATTCAACAACAACAACGTCAACAACAACAACCACAACAACGAACAAACACCTGCAACGACAACAATACCAACAATCATCAGCAACAAACTTTTGAGAGGAAGAAGGTCTCTTTCGACCCAATTCCTATGACATATGCATAGCTTTATCCATCGTTGGTTCTCAAGAACCTGCTACAACCGAGAAATCCGCCATAAATTCCTGAACCACTTCCATGGTGGTACAAGCCTGACCTCCGTTGTGCTTTTCATCAAGAAGCACCCGGACATGACATTGAGAACTGATATCCACTTAAATATGAAGTTCAGAAGCTAGTGAAAAGTGAAATGGTGTCCTTTGAGGACCGTGCACCTAATGTGAAAGCAAACCCACTACCCGCTCATGGAAATTCATCTGTTAATATGGTAGACGGCTGTCCTGGGGAGTTCAAAGTGTTTGATGTTTGTTTCATAAGGAGATCCTTGGTGACGATGCACAAGGATATTTGCTTGGTTAGTGAATATGAGCATGACCATGATGGTTGTGCTATTTGTAGTGTTAATTCAAGGGGTTGTGAGATTGTGAAAAGGGACATCAAACGGTTGATAGATGAGGGTATGATTTAGATTGTTCAATCCCGTCATGTAGATGACGATGTGAATGTGATCGTTCCAGTGTTTTAGAATCCCGAGAGAGCGGTGATTCAATATGATAGCAACAACAGTAACAATATCCGTCAAAGATCGGTATCGCCGTTAGTTATACAGTTGGCGGGTCCAGTCCTGTATGCATCCGATAAGGCTGTTCCTTATCAGTATAATGCAACTATGTTGAAAGATGGTCAAGAGGTTCCATTACCTACGACCAGTTCTGTCATGAGCATTGTTGATGTTACTAAGGTGACCTGTAGTGGTCGAGTGTTTGGGTCGGTGTTCCCAAAAGATGTAGAAGATTCAACAGTTGAAAAGAAAGTGGAAGTGCCTGCAGCAGATCCAGTTAGTGCTTCAAAGCGTCAATCTGGTGAATCCAGTAATTTGAACACTAATGATGATGATGAGGTACTTAGATTGATAAAGAAAAGTGAGTTTAACCTGGTGGAGCAGCTGCGCCAAACCCCCTCAAAGATTTCAGTGTTGTCTTTGCTCATGAATTCAGAAGCGCACAGAGAAGCACTACAAAGAGTTCTAGAGAAAGCTTTTGTGGAACATGATGTTACGGTGGATCATTTTGATCATATTGTAGATAACATCACTTCTTGCAACAATCTCAGTTTCTGTGATGAAGAACTCCATGAGGAGGGTAGGAATCATAATCTGGCTTTGCATATCTCCATGAATTGCAAAGATGACAATTTATCCAATGTTCTAGTTGACACTATGATCAGTGCATTTTGATGCACCTTCTTCTACTATTAAACTTAGGCAACTCTATAGTTTATTCTATTATTTTTACTATTTTAGTGTATTTTTATATTTAAGTTTATTTTTGGTTTTATTTTATTTTCGTACTTTATTTTCAGCATAAATAGTTATTTCATACCTCGTTACTATGCAGATCATAACTTGAGCTACGAGGATTGGATTGATGCGTTCTAATATATGTTGGAAAGCTGAGAGGACAAGCTAAAAGTTTCATGTTTAAGTAAAAAGCTGATTCTAAGTGAAGGAGGGTCGAATAATTCTTTGAAGTTCCATACTTAATTAAAATAGTTAGTTTGGGTCAGTTTTTGTAATTTTCGGGTCGGATCCTATAAGGGCCCGAATTTACCTTTATTATATTAGGTCTTTCACTACTATAGAAATCCTAATTCTGAATTTTGATGAGATAATATTGCTTAGAAGATTTCATGGAGAGCTAATTTCCAAAGAGTTGATCTGTTGTATTCGAACTCCACTTTGAGGTTTTTATTAATTTCAGTTTAATTTCAATTTCTTTTCAATTCTTCCTATAAACTCGTTTGCTTAATTCGATTACTTTCGTTTGCTTAATTCTATTATTTCTTATAGGATAGAGTTGATTAAATTTGATTATTTGTATGATCCTTAACTATAATCTTGTTAGCATAACTTTTTTGTTATCGTGTTTGATTAAGTCACGTTTGCTTAATTCGTGTCTGCTTAAATCCGTTTGCTTAATTCAGAAATTAGGAACATACATCATATAATACCAATTTGCGCTTGTCAGTGGGTATTGTAATTGAATGAGATTGAATCCGCTAGGGAATTGAAATTATAAGAATCGATGATAATTCGGAAATCGATACAATAGATTAGCTTATTTATCAATTTTGTTTTTACCTTTAATCATCTTCGATTTAAGTTTTGAACCTTAAAAACCCCCTTTTTTCCATTCGTTTGGTTATAACATTCAAGAGTCCTTGTGATACGATATTTGAGTGTCGCTTCCGTTTTACTACATTTTTAAACTCGTTTTTGACCCGTGTGCGACATCGGATCACACCAAAATATCGTTGAACGTACTGCCAAAGTCAACATTGTCAAAGATGTCATATCAAGGAGCGCCTATGAGGTATAGTGGTGTAATCGTCAAAGCTTTTGACGGTTCACGCAAAACAGTGATAGGTGAAGTGGATCTTCCAGTGAAGATATGTCCGAGTGATTTTCAAATTACTTTTCAAGTAATGGATATCCACCCGGCCTATAGTTGTCTATTGGGAAGGCCATGGATTCAGGAGGCAGGAGATGTTACTTCCACATTGCATCAGAAACTCAAATTCGTTAAGAACAGAAAATTAGTCATTGTTGGTGGGAAAAGGTGTTGTTGGTTAGCCATCTGTCATCTTTCTCTTACGTTGAAGTTGAGGATGAGGTTGGAACTCTGTTCCAAGCCTTATCTATTATTGTTGAAAAGAGAGTTGGGACACATATGTCCTTATTGAAAGATGCAAGGGAGATTGTTGAAGAAGGTAATGTCGACCAGTGGGGGCGAGTGGTAGAGGTCTCCAACAATAAGAATAGAATTGGTATGGGTTTTTAACAAGGTTCATCAACTGCTAGATCAGAGGATATGTAACTCAGCTTCCGTAGCAGAGGGTTCATTCATGGCAATGAACAACACTTAGTTGTTGTGATAAAGGATGACAAAGAGGAAGACTGCACCAATTTTGTGACGCATGGAAAAGCTTGCGACAATTGGACTGTTGTTGATATTCCTGTTATTTTGCATCGATCTAAGTAATTGCTTCTATTTGTTTAAAAAAATCCTTCTCTTATGCCTAAGGGAGAAGTGAACATGGTTGGGCATTTCAAATTTGATCATCAATAAAATTAATTCTATTCATCCACATCTATGATGTTTGTTTTTACTTTTTTCTTTATTCTGAAAATGGCAATCACAAAAAACATAAATCAATAATATATTTGTCCATCTGCATAATATTTGGTCACAAATTCACTTCTCTAAAATCAAAATATAAAATCATTATGCAGGTTGGTTTCTAACCCCATTGAATACAATGATCCTTCGCCTTCTCCAAATTTTGAATTCCCTGTGCTTGAGGTTGAGGAGGAAAGTGATGAAGAAGTGGGTGATGAATTGTCTCGTCTTCTTGAGCATGAAGGAAAAGCCATTCAGTCGTTTGAAGAGCAGATTGAGTTAGTCAACTTGGATTCCGAGGATGAAGTGAAGGAAGTCAAGATTGGATCTCGACTTTGTCCAGACGTTAAGAAGGGGTTGATTGATCTTATTCGAGAGTATTTAGATGTGTTTGCTTGGTCCTATCAAGACATGCCTGGTTTGGATTCTGAGATAGTGGAGTATAGATTGCAGTTGAAGCCAGAATGCCCACCAGTCAAGCAGACGTTGAGAAGAACGCATCCTGATATGGCAGTAAAGATCAAAGAAGAAGTGCAAAAGCATATTGATGTCGGTTTCCTTGTGACCGTTGAGTACTCGCAATGGGTGGCCAATACCGTGCCTGTGCTAAAGAAAGATGGAAAAGTCCGCATGTGTGTTGATTACTGAGATTTGAATAAAGCTAGTCTGAAAGATGATTTCCCTCTGCCACACATTGATATGTTGGTAGATAATACTTCTAAATTCAAAGTCTTTTCGTTTATGGACGGATTTTACGGATATAATCAGATCAAGATGGCACACGAAGATATGGAGAAGACCACATTCATTACACCTTGGGGAACATTATGTTATAGGGTGATGCCTTCCGGTTTAAAGAATGTTGGTGCAAGTTACCAAAGAGCAATGACTACTCTTTTTCATGATATGATGCATAAAAAGATTGAAGTTTATGTTGATGATATGATTGCCAAATCAATAGATGAAGAGGAACATGTTAAGCATTTGTTGAAGCTTTTCCAGCGTTTGAGGAAGTATAAACTCCGCTTGAATCCCAATAAGTTTACTTTTGGTGTTCGTTCTGGTAAGTTGTTGGGCTTTATCGTCAGTGAGAAGGGTATTGAAGTTGATCCCGCCAAGGTCAAAGCAATACAAGAGATGCTTGCGCCCAAAACTGAGAAGCAAGTCAGAGGTTTCCTCGGCCGCTTGAATTATATCTCAAGATTCATTTCACACATGACTGCCACATGTGCGCCTATATTCAAGCTTCTTCGGAAAGAGCAGTCTTGTGATTGGACCGAAGAATTCCAGAAAGCTTTTGACAGTATCAAAGAGTATCTGCTTGAGCCTCCGATTCTGTCTCCACCAGTTGAAGGAAGACTGTTGATTATGTATTTGACTGTGCTTGAAGATAGTATGGGTTGTGTTCTAGGTCAGCAAGACGAGACTGGAAAGAAAGAATTTTCAATTTACTACCTCAGTAAAAAGTTCACCGATTGTGAGACTCGGTATTCTATGCTAGAGAAGACTTGTTGTGCATTGGCTTGGGCTGCTAAGCGTCTGCGCCAGTGTATGTTGAATCATACCACTTGTTTGATATCCAAAATGGATCCAATCAAGTATATATTTGAGAATCCTGCTTTAACTGGGAGGATTGCCCGTTGGCAGATGTTGTTATCAGAGTATGATATTGAATACCGATCTCAGAAAGCAATCAAAGGTAGTGTCTTGGCTGACCATTTGGCTCATCAACCAATTGAAGATTACCAGTCAGTGTAGTATGATTTTCCTGATGAAGAGATCTTGTACTTGAAAATGAAGGATTGTGATGAACCATTGCTTGAAGAATGGCCAGAACATGGTTCCCGTTGGGGCATGGTATTTGATGGAGCTGTTAATCAATATAATAATGGCATTGGGCAGTGATTATTACTTCTCAAGGCACGCATTTTCCATTTACATCTAGATTGACTTTCAAGTGCATAAACAATATGGCAAAATATGAAGCTTGCATTATGGGGCTTGAGGAGGCCATTGATCTCAGAGTCAAGCATTTAGATGTCTTTTGAGATGAATCAACCCGGTTTGATACCATATAGAGATTATGCAAGGAGGATTTTAACTTTCTTTACCAAGGTTGAGTTTCATCATATCCCTCGAGATGAAAACCGCATGGCGGATGCTCTTGCAACGTTAGCATCAATGATTGTAGTAAAGTATTGGAATGAGGTTCCCAATTTGACTGTGATGCGTCTTGATAGGCCAGCTCATGTGTTTTCTGTTGAAGAGATCAAAGATGAGAAGCCGTGGTATTATGACATCAAGTGTTTCCTCCAAAGACATATTTACCCGTCTGAGGCATCCTTGAAAGATAAGAAGACTTTGAGGAGATTAGCCGACAATTTTTACCTAAATGGTGATGTATTGTACAAGAGAAACTTCGATTTGGTTCTGCTCAGATGCGTGGATAGACACGAAGTAGATCTATTGATGACTGAAGTCGATGAAGGTTCCTTTGGTACTTATTCCAATGGACATGCGATGGAAAGGAAGATGTTACAAGCAGGTTACTATTGGCTGACAACGGAATCTGACTGTTGCAAGTTTGTGAAGAAATGCCACAAGTGTCAAATATATGCGGATAAGATTCACGTTCCTCCGACACTGTTGAATGTCATTTCCTCCCCATGGCCCTTCTCCATGTGGGGAATTGATATGGTTGGCATGGTTAAGCCCAAAGCTTCGAACGGACATCGTTTCATTTTGGTGGCAATTGACTACTTTACAAAATGGGTTGAAGCGGTATCGTATGCAAATGTAACCAAGCAAGTTGTTGTAAGGTTTATCAAGAATCAGATTATATGTCGTTATGGTGTGCCAAGTAAGATCATTACTGATAATGGATCGAACTTAAATAATAATATGATGGAAATTCTTTGTAAAGACTTCAAGATTACACATCATAATTCTTCTCCCTATAGACCTAAGATGAATGGGGTTATTGAAGCTGCGAATAAAAACATCAAGAAGATTATTCAGAAGATGGTTGTAGCGTATAAGGATTGGCATGAGATGCTCCCATTTGCTTTGCACGGGTATCGTACATCCATCCGCACTTCAACAGGGGCAACCCCTTTCTCTCTTATTTATGGTATGGAAGCAGTACTCCCCGTAGAGGTTGAGATCCCTTCATTGCGTATGCTCATGGAAGCCAAGTTGACTGAGGATGAATGGTGCCAAACCAGGTATGATCAGTTGAATTTGATAGAAGAGAAGATATTGACTGCCATGTGCCATGGTCAGTTATATCAGCAGAGAATGAAGAATTTTTTTGATAAGAAGGTTAGACCACGCATATTCAAAGAAGGTGACCTTGTGCTCAAGAATATTTTATCGTTCAAACCAAATTCTAGGGGAAAATGGACTCCTAATTATGAAGGCCCATATGTTGTTAAGAGAGCCTTTTCAGGTGGTGCTTTGATTCTTACAGCTATGGATGGTGAAGAGTTCACTCGTCCTGTGAACATAGATGCAGTCAAGAAATACTTCGCCTAAAAAGAAAAGAAGAGCTCGCTAAGTTGAAAACCCGAAAGGGCGGCTTAGGCAAAAATGAGCGTCTCAGTGGATTAAAAACCCGAAAGGGCGATCCAGGAAAAAGTTAGAGACATATAAACAAAAAAGAATCATCCCGATAAATTGAGTACCCCACCTGGGGGAAATTTATGCAAAAGTTAGGGATTATGGAAAGTAACTACATCCTGCTGATCTTCAGTTTGGAAAACTTTATTGAGCACAACGTCCAACGGTGATACATCACCCCAATATCGGCCAAAAGCATAATGGACATCAAGAGTTGGTAGAAGGATTAGTGGTCATTTGAATTCAATGTAACCCTTTTTCATGTAAATTACCATTTTCAACTTTGTAAAAATCTATGGAGTCTTGTCATTTACAAGCTACCATTTTATTAAATAAAGTTGAGCTTTTATCCAATTGTTTCTACTCTTGTCTATTTTAGCCAAATAGTTTAAATTTTATTGTGATCATTTTCGAAATTTAGAATTTTAAAATCAAGATCTTTTTCTTAAACATATAAAAGCATGAATTTTAAAGCGATCAAAAGGAATGTCAATGGCAGTTCGAAAGCAGTAAGCCCTAAGTGTGGAGCACTATTGGTCCTCCCCGAGTAGGAGGCGCAATTTCTCTTTCGTCCCCGATGACATTCGTCAGCACTCGATTTTTGTTCTCCATCCCCTGTGGAGTGCTTTTCCCCTAGAGGATCTTGTGGTTATTCCCCAGCGAGGTTGGTGATTATTACCCGACCATTTTTATCTCCAGCAGAATAAGGATGTTGTCCTCAGCAGTTTGCATGATTGCAGTAGAACTTTGGTTTCCTCACCAATCATCATCAGATTCGCTCCCGGTCAGAGTTTCCTCCTGGTCTCTGAGCAGCTATTTGTGTTTATCCCATGCATGGTTGTCTCCCATTTTATATGGTGTTGACCTAAGATTCCTCGCAGACTCGATAACATTTTTCCTCGGCGGATCTCCTCCTTCCCCAGCTAGAGTTGAGCCTTTGGGATGTTAATCTCTCTTTTCTCTAGTAGTTGTCTCCCTCTTTCGTGGATTGACCGAGGATTGTATCGATGATTCAACTCTACAACACCTTTGTATCCTTTGCGATAGTTTTTTCCAGCATAATCATCACATATACATATACATATACATGCACTCATATAATTCCATTATTGCAATATCACATTGATTGTTTCATTCCTGTGATCTTAAATTCTCTGTTATGGTGGTACTTTATCCATATACAAATTTGGTGTCTGTACTCCGTCAATTATAGAGTGTTAGCCCCTTAAGCAGAAAGACTTTAACCTTTCTCCTTTCCCCACAGAGTTATTTCCTCGTAGATGATTATTATTTCAGTTTCCTCCCCAGTTGGTTATCTTGATGGAACTACTCCTCTTGAGATATATCCTTATTGGGTTGAGTCTTGATTGATCGTTTCTTTATAGATCTTACCTAGATAGATGCTTTGGGTCCCCTAAGAGTTTATTACCCAGTAACTAGTGATATTCTTCTTAGTTCGCAGTTTGTTACTTCTTGCCCGAATACCCGACAAAAGTACCTCTGTTTTCTCCTCAGCGGAGTCCCAGTTGGATTCATTTTTTATGTTTCCAGGAAGTATATCCTTGATATGATGGATATTTTCTTCCCTCATTTTGAGTTTATCCTTGATATGTTCATCCTAAACGATGACGGATACTCTCACCTTTGGTATTATACCCAGTAAAAAGGTAGTTATAATCCCTATTTTGTTCCCTAGAGAGTTAATCCTTGATATGTTCATCCTAACCGATGACGGGTTTCCTTCTCTTTTGGTCTTCTGCCCAGTAACCGGTAGTTGTAAATCCTGCTTGTCTCCCTTGTGCAGAGTGTATCCTTGATATGTTCATCTTAACCGGTGACGGGTATTCTCTTTGGTGGTATTCTATCCAGTTTTTGATAGATGTAATTCCTACATTTTGTTCAGTGAGTTTATCCTTGATATGTTCATCTTAACCGATGACGGATATCCTCCTTAACATCCCCATGCAAGTCTATCCTTGATATGTTCATCTTAACCGATGATGGATTTTCTTTCCTTTTGAGTTTATCCTTGATATGTTCATCCTAACTGATTACGAATATTCTCATCTTTGGTATTCTATCCAGTAACCGGTAGATGTAATTCCTATTTATTTTCTTCTTCGCAGAGTTTATCCTTGATATTTTCATCTTAACCGGTGACGGATATCCCCATCTTTGGTCTTCTGCCCAATAGTTGGTAGTTGTAAATCCTATTCTTGCAGTTTTCCCCAGCAAGGCTATTTTTACCCAGTAACCGGTAATGAATACTCCCTCCTGCCGATTCCCAGCGAGTCATCCTTGATATGTTCATCTTAATCGATGAGGGATGTCCTCACTGTCAGATCTTTATTACCCCTTTACCCAGTAGTGGATAATATATTTCTGCTCCTCCTGTGTTGAACCTTATTTCTTCCCCAGTTGAGTTGAGTGCGCATTTCCTTTGCAAAATCGATGTTCCTGCATGATTCAAGTACGTCAGTTTTATCCTGATCTATTTGTTTCCCCTACAGAGGTTCTTTTGTTTCCCCCGGCTGAGTCTTTCCATATTTATGGAATTCCTCTAGTCCCCCGAAAGTTGTAAGTCGTAACCTGGCATACACATACCCTTTCTATCCCCTCAGAGTCTTTGTCTCCCTAGTGAGTTTTCCTTACGGAATGCATCATGCTCCTGCGATATTCGGTCTCTCTGATTTCTTTTCCTTTGTGGAAATATTTCCCCACAAAGAATTTGCGTTTACATTCATATCATATGCATCATGAGGTCTCTTAGGGACTAATTTTTTTCTATATGTTGTCATTTAAGCCCATTCTACTAAGTCGATACGAAGATTTTAACCTTCACCTCCTCAATTAGATTTTCCTTAAATAGGGGAAGCTGTAAGACCCCAATTTTGACCCTAAGATCCCTCATGCAATCTCATCATATGCATTAACATTGGGATCACACCTTGACATCCTCCTTACCCCTTTTTCATTGGGTTTGTTTTGGGAGAGATCACCAAGAACTATGTGATTGTATCATACTTGTATATTATCATTTTTTACTAACCAAAATACCAAAAAAATATCTTTGCATTTTCCTTACTCTTTTGTAGGAAGGGCATGACCCCCATTTGATCTATCAAGTTCATATCTAGGGTTTAAGACCCTCATGGCTAAGAGCACAACCAAGAAATGATCCACAAAGTCTCTAAGCATCATATGCGAGTCCCAATGATCTCTACATGTTATTTTGATCAAGTATTCTTCAAGATTTTGGAGTTGGTTTGCCTTGGAAACCCTAGTTCATCTGGGTATCTTGAGTAACTTCTTCAACAAGATTCCTCACCAATTGATCAAATTTCTCAAGTTAAACTTCAAAATTCATCATCTTATGCATATATGATCTACCATGAGCTTAAAAAGTCAAGAGAATTGCAAGTTAGCAAGTTGGTTGATGGTGGTTGGCCAGATGAATTCATCTGACCAAAACTGGTTCTCCCTAGACCCTATCTCCTACAATTTTCACCATATGAAAATGGTTACAGGATAAAAGTTACTCTAAATGACATTCCAAACAACTTTCATGTTGAAGTATAGAGCTAATTGTTCTTGGAAAGTCATTTCATATGTTGAAACATTATAGGTCATTTTGTCTAAACCCTAATTTGAAAGTCAACTTCCCAAGGCCATAACTTGCTCAATTTTTATGATATGAAAGATTTCCAAGTTTCACAATCAAATTAAATATGTCTACTTCAACTTTTATGTTTGGAGTGGAAGCTAATTCAACTTTTATGAGCATGTGATATGAGGATACATTATAGGTCATTTTTGACCTATACCATTGAACAGGTGATTTCCCTCAACTTCAAAGATGCATAACTCTATAATTCTAAATCCAAATGACATGAAATTTGTGACCATTTTGAAGGTATTTCAAAGGTATACAATTTTTATGAATACACTCTTCTCATTTGGAGCTCACATAAAAAGTTTAATAAGGTGGAACGTTGAGGTATATGGCTTGACACTTAGAGAATTTTTCAACATGTTGAAAATTCCAAACTTCCACCTCATAATTCACCTTGATCCAAGTTCCAAATGGAGAAGTGTTCAACATAAGAGTTGTTCCCCTTGATCTTAGATTTCCAAAGAGTCTTATTTAATTCATTTTGGACAAGGTTTGTTAGGGTTGCGCATCGTCTTAACAGGTCTGCATCAAGTGGAAAGATCAAATGTTCAAAACATCACATAGCATTGCCTTGCCATTCAAGCTTCATTTCAACTTTATTTCAGATGCATTTGGACCAAAATGGATTGCTTCATGGGCCTGTACACGCCTATGCAAGCATGTATACGCCAAATTTGGAAGCAAATTCGAGTGTGTAAATAACATTCCCAATTGCTATAAATACAAGCCCCCTGAGCTCATTTGAAGGATCCCTTGCGTGTCATCCTTGCCCTCTCTTTTCAAACCCTCACAATTCAAAGGAAAACCTGAGAATTTTCAATCTGAAAATTGAGTTTGAATCTCACTATTTGGAGATTCAAAAAATCCAGGATCCAAAGCTTTGTTCCATTTCCAAACCACTTCTTCAAGTTCCCTGAGTGTGATCAAGCAAGGATTGAAGCAAGCAAGATCAAGTTCTGCACAGCATTGAAGGTATTTTCCAGAAATTTTCTTCTCTTTGATTCTCACTCAATTCTCATCAATTCTCTTGGATCTTTGGTTGTCTGAAGTCCTACCAATGTAGGCAAGAAGATTGAGTTGCTTTGAGGTCAAATCGAAGCACCTCAGTTGACACACCTCAAAATTCAACTCCTCATATCTTTCTATATATGTGGAGTTAGTTAAAATTGAGGTCAGATTCGTGCTCTATGCCATTTTTTCTTTCAGATCATATCCTCCTTTTTCATTTATGTGATGGTGATGACTGAACCAGTCAGGCAAGGTTCGCCTGAGAAGGTGACCGGAGGTTTAGCGTCGGTGATGTGCTTGACAGGTTCTGAGCCACATGATCAATTCAAATTGTTTTAATCTCATGCGTTGGTTTTGATTACCATCCCTATGGCGCATTGACTTAAGTCGATGGTGGAAAGCGCGTTGATGACCACTTGATCTGCCACCTCAATTAATGAGAGAGATCAAGTGGTCCACGTTTTTTTGTTATTTCTGATTTTCATTTTATTCTTTTGATTTTCATTTATTCATATTAGTTTTAATATTGATCCAAAAAATATGAGAGTTTCACCAATTTTCTTTAAATAAAATGCTCTTTCATGTTTTGAATAAAAATTATTTTTTGGATCATTATTAATATTTTTCATGATTTAATTGATTTTGTGAATATTTTTAATTGTTTAAAAATACTTTTAAGTCTCTAAAAATTCTGAATTTTTTTCTCTAAAGTCCTCTGACCTATGATAAATCTCATGGCTATTTCTTTGGTATTTTGATGAGATTTTAGGAATTTGACAAATCATATTTAATTTAATGCATTATTTTTAGTATTTATTGAATAAATGCCAAATAATTGTGTTGAGCCATTTTTTATTGTTAGTATGAGTTTGACTTGTGTTGTTGGGCCTTGGTCAAGGTTGATTTGACTTTTCTAGGTTAAGATAATTGGATTTAGGGGATTGATGGATTGTACATTCCATCTCCCAAAATGAATGAATGATCTTAATTTGGTAAAAGACCTCATTTGTCCAATTTGAGTTTTGATTTATTGCCCCCCCTCTTCATCTTATTCCCCTTCTTTATGCATTCATGTCATGGTCCTATGATATCTCAAGGTCCTAAGGCTAGTTGATTGAAAATCAACATAAGTATGGATGAGATTAGGCCACCTCTTTTGCATATTCTTTTTGTGTGTGGTATGTTTCATGAGCATAGTCCATTATACTATGTCTATAACATGCATTAGCACCCAAATTCTATTGTCCGACCTCAAATAGTTGTGACTTCTACATAAGTCCAATTACGATTGCTTAACATAGCGCTAAATTTTTTACACAAAAGGCATAGCATTCTAGTTAGTGAGATTGTAAGTCTCTCCTCTTTCATGGTATTGTGTGGAAACTTGACATTTATTTCTTCCTTTGGAAGATGTCTTGGTTCAAGGATCCATGCTTGTGATAAGTGGGTTGAGTGTTCTCCAAAGAATGACTTAAAAGAAAAAGCAAAAGCAATACTAACCTCTAACTCATTAACAACTAACATTTACTTTCAAGTTATTTACTTTAATGCACTTTACTTTTAAGCCCCATTCATTTGTCATTATTCATACCATTCTAATTGTTTATGTTAATGTCATTTTCACTTTGTCCATTTGGACCATATTTTGTGATATATTTTACTTGTGTATATTGTGTTGTTTGGTCTTTGGCCATTAATGTACATAATAAGAACAAAAACCCTAAAAAATATCTTGTGTGGACTGTTGGTTTGATATGAGACAATTGGACTTAGAATTTAGGCAACACTTCTTATGCCAAGGACTTGGCCAATGCCAACTTTCATGTAACCAAGTGCTTGTAATCTTAAACTTCATCTGATACATCATTAAAGATCCATTTGAGTTCATCTGCAACATGATCATTGTGAAGTTGTTATTTTGAACCTGTGACCTGTAGCATTGTGGAATTCATCTACTACATGGGCAAATTTGAAGAAGATCATGGAAGGGTTAAGCTTGGATGTGGATATCTTTATTTGATTCCTTGCTCTTCAAGTTGATATTTTGTGCATTATTTGTTGCTTGATTCTAATGTTCAAGGGAATTTGGGTTTCTATATGACATTCTTGTCTATTGGATTGCAACCCATTGGTCAGATCTTTTCAACTCTTAACTTTAAATTTTGTGCTTAGGATTATCCTCTTCATCTCCTCCCCATCTCTTTAATTTCAAAATCTCTCCCTCCTTTTAAAAACTTATTTCTCTGAACTTGTTTTTTTTTTTGCTAAACTTAGACCCTTTGCAAATTAGAAACTTTGGCTTTATGCCATTGCATTTTCAAACTTCTTTTCTTAAATCCAACTTGTAAATAAACTTAACCATACTTGGCTTAAAATTTTCAAAAGCCAAAAAGAACTAACTCATTCAAACCATTTTCTAGGCCTTTGTGCCTTTCAAACCTAATTTTTGTTAAACGCAATGCATCCACTTTGAAATTTGTAACACAAACTACGAGGTTTTGATCCCTCATTTTTATGTTGGTACGTAGGCACAAGTCTGAAGGTCTTGTCAAACACAAAAATATAATTAATGAATTCTTTTCTCATCCCCCCATTCTATTTGTTTGTAAACATCATTTTGTACAAAATACATATGCACACAAGAAAGGGCTCCCTAGGAGTACCTAGGAAACTTTGGGTGCTAATACCTTCCCTCTATGTAACCAACCCCCTTACCTGTAATCTCTGGCATTTTATTAGTTTTGATTTGAAAACTTCTTATTTTTGGGTTTTGTTCGTACTTTACCCTTGGAAATAATAAAAGCGCGATGACGACTCTTGTTATTTGATGTCTTGCTTATCCATAACTTGATGATCATGAATTTACCGCTACAGGTATGAGTGAGGGTAGCGAGCCTATTAGTGCATAAGAATTATTATTTCTCTGTTGCATCGCCGAGTCGGAACCAGTTGAATCAGGAACTTTCCTAATAGGCAACCTCGAAGGTGTTGTTGGGTCTACGAAAGGCCCAATCCATGTGGGAAGAACTATTACACAAATAGCATATGCCTTGAAACTCCAAGACCAAGTTTCCCACCTAGTCTCGCATTGTTGATTCACCCTTCTCGATATAGGATATTGCTTAGACCATGTCCTGGTACGACGAGTGTACTTCAGGATTAATGAGTACAAATTACTCATTAATAATAAGGTCGTTCACCATTTTACCTTGCCAAACCCCGAGAGAACCAACATTTATAATAGGGAGAATTGGAAATATGATTTGGAAGGACAAGGAGAAACATCAGTTAGACCAATCACCTCTCTCACTCCAGAATAACACCCATCACCTATCTCACTAAGGCCTAATGCATTTTCTTCCATAGGACCAACACAGATGCACAACATTGATTATGAGCTCAATGTCATGCACTGGGAGACTGTTTCCCTTTGCAAAGAAGTTCGCGACCTCACTTCACATATGGAAGTGGCTAACGCCACTCACACCGTGGAGATAGATTTCCTATGTAGGGAGCTCCATAACCTTCAACGCCAGATTACTACAACTCAGGCGTCCAGACCACCCCAAATTCCGGGATACCCACTGCAGTCCCGTCAGTAGAATTCACTACAAATTTATTTATGAGGGAAGAAGAAATTATTTCTACCGTTATCATTACTATTAATTTTATTTAAACTTATTTTCTTTTCGGTTGTTTTTTTAGTTACTTCCAAATATTTTTTCCATTATGCATCATTTAACATATTTTTTATTTTTTATTTTTTATCATTATATTATGTTTCATATTATTTTGAATATGTCTAATTCAAGGTCAATCTATACTATTCAATTAACCGTCTAGAACAAAATGGCGAAAAATCCCTTAGAAGCCCAAATCTACAGCCAAAAGCCCAAACTGTGAAGATGGCGTTCACCATCCCCATGTGGCGTCTGCCATGGGGTCTGAAGGTGAAAACACAGGACAGAACCAAAAAAGACCCCATTTTCCCCAAATTCAACTCATCTTCAACCTCATACAACTCATTTTCTCTCATCTTTAACCCACATAAAACCCCACTTACCCACATTCACTCACCAAAATTCTAATACCCACTACCTTCCCCACCTATCCATCCACTCTTCATTCTTAAATACCCCACTTTTCACTCAAAACCCTAACCCCCCCCCCCCCCTTCATTCTTCCATTTTCACCAAAATACTCAAATTTATTCACAAGAATGGCAGCCATGGGATACAAAGGAATTATCTTCCGCGAGGGAAGGTATGGCAACAGGCAGAGGCAGAAATATCAAGAATTGCTGGCCCGGGAAGTTTTCTCCACAAGGTATATCGATGACAACTGCTTATATAGTTTATGCATTTCCATTGTGTTTACTATTTGTTACAAAATTTAAGTATCCAACACCTGTTTAACCATAAAGACAATACTTAGGAGAACCTGACTTGGGAATTTTTGAGTTTCCTCATGTATATTGTTATACCAAACACTACAAGCACCATAGGCACGGTTAAGTTCTGCATGTTCAATGTGGAATATGCATTTACTACTGACCAACTTGCAGGTTTGTTGGGATTTCCCACGAAGAAGGTGTTTTATGTGAGGAACCATTAAATATTAACTGGGCAGTTGAAGCATACTAGTTATGGAGAGATATGATAAGTCTCACCACTAATTCCTTTCAAGGAAATCTGGCTTCTGATATCCAAAACCTGACCATATGTGTCTTCCGCCAACTGTTGGCAGATACTATATTTGGCGGGGATAATTCTAATAAATTAAATGCAAAAGAATTTCTTTACTTGCATGCAGCTCTGAAACAACGAAGGCTGAATTCGGTCCCTTTCATGATATCCCACATGTGCCCTGTTGTGAAAAAGAAGGGGACCATCTCTTTTAGAGGATTGATTACCTCCATCGCCCGTGCTATGGAGCTTGATACTGAGCTAGCTACGCTAGAACCCTTACCACCTCGTACTTTAGACATCAATCTTACGAGGCATATGAGGCTTTGCAAGGTAAGGAGAGAAGGAGGGTACCACCTCATGGTCCGAAACCATGAAATTAGAAGTATTGTTTTTCCATGGCCCGCCCATACATATGTACGTCAAAGGGCCAACTGGACCTTTGATTTGCAGGCCCCACCTTACACCTTCCCGATGTCGATGATGGATATTCCTCAAAATGTCAATGCCGAGGATGATGGGACCGATGATGAGTGTGAGCGAAGACACATGTCTCTCGTTCATGATGCCCCTCCTCCACCTGCACGTGGTTATTCTAACCCTTTTGCAGGTACCTCTTCTGGTTTTGTTTACACTGAGGATATGTACTGAGATCAAATGGCATGTGAAGTTTAACATGATGGATTGTTTTACGCCATGTATGAACAACAACAAGATATGATGGAGTTTATGCGGGAATCATAATGCCAAACAGATCTCTCCCTAAGATCAGTGGCGGAAGCCCAAGCCACCATGACGGCCCAACAAATATGTCTGCAAGCTTCATAGGAACACGGCCTAGCCCTTGTGCATACTAAATAGACATTCATAATAGGGAACCTCTAGAGTCTACAGGCGTCCAACGCCTCGCTCTCAGCACGAGTCCAACAACAAGAGCATATGGAACATCTGGGAGTGGTATTGTGGACTTTGAAAGAGAAACAGTTATATGCGAGGTTGTCCAAGTGCGAGTTCTGGTTGCGAGAAGTGAGTTTCCTTGGTCACGTGATTTCTAGTGGTAGTATAGCTATGGATCCACCAAAGTTAGATGTTGTGTAACAATGGAGGCTCTAAAATATGTTATATAGATTATAAGTTTTCTTGGGTTGGTTGGTTACTACCGGAAGTTCATTAAAGGTTTTTCGAAGTGAGCATTGCCTTTAAATCAATTGACTCGAAAGGTTCAAGCCTATATTTAGGATGTGCATTATGAATATATTTTTCAAGAACTCAAGAAGAATGTGAAGTCTTCTCCAAAGTTTGACACATTTTTTATTTTTCTGAATCCTAGTGAATCCTTTGTTGTGTATTGTGATGCTTCGAAGATGAGTCTAGGAGATGTGCTGATCCAAAATGGTCAGGTTGTGGCTTATGCTTCGAGACACTTGAGGGTTAATAAAAGGAATTATCCTACTAATGATCTTGAGTTGGCATCTATGGTATTCATGTTGAAGATTTGGAGGTACTATCTATTTGGATCCAGATTTGAGGTGTTCGGTGATCAAAAGAGTTTGAAGTATCTATTCATCAGAAGGATTTAAATATGAGGCAGCAAAGATGGATCGAATTTTTTAAGGACTATGATTTTGGATTAAGTTACCATCCAGGTAAAGCTAGTGTTGTAGTTGATGCATTGAGCATAAATTCGTTGCATATGTCAATGTTGATTGTTAGAGAGTTAGAATTGATTAAGCAATTATGAGACATGAGTTTGGTATGTGAAGAAACTCCTAATAGTGTGAAGTTGGGTATATTAAAGTTGACCAGTGGTATTCTTGAGGAGGGTCACAAAAGTGGGCTGAGTATTCATCCAAGTGCCACTAAGATGTATCAAGACTTGAGGAAATTATTTTGGTGGCCAGAAATGAAGAAGGAAATAGTTGAGTTTATGTATGCTTGTATGACTTGCCAAAAGTCAAAGATTGAACATCAGAAGTTATTGGATCTGATGCAACCATTGAGTATTCAGGAGTGGAAGTAGAATAACATTTTCATGGATTTTGTGATAAGTTTTCCAAAGACGACGAAGGGATGTAATTCTATTTGGGTGATTGTTTATAGGCTGACTAAATCGGCTCATTTCATACCAATTAGGATCAATTATACTTTGCATAAGTATATTGAGTTGTATATTGAAAAGATTATTAGTCTACACGATATTCCATCAAGCATTTTATAGGATAGAGATATGAGGTTCACGTCGAGGTTTTGGAAGAGTTTGAAAGAGGCATTAGGTACTAAGCTAAGGTTAAGTTCCTCTTATCACCTGCAGACTGATGGGAAAACAGAGTGGACTATCCAATGCTTGGAGGATTTGTTGAGGGCTTATTTGGTAGAACAATGAGGTGTTTGGGATATCTACTTTCCACTGATTAAGTTCACATACAATAACAATTTCCATTCGAGTTTTGGCACGGCCCCGTTTGAAGCATTGTATGGTAGGAGGTGTAAGACATCTCTATGTTTGTATGAATCTGGAGAAAGTGCAGTAATTGGAACCGATATTATGCAATAAACTTATGAAAAGATTAAGATGATCTAAGACAAGATAAAAGCTTCACATAGTTTCCAGAAGAGTTACCATGATAAGAGGAGGAAAACAATTAAGTTCCAAGAGGGAGACCGTGTGTTTTTGAGAGGTACTCCAGTAACTGGTGTCGGTCGAGCTTTGAAGTCTCGAAAGCTCACGTCATATTTTATCAGTCCATACCAGATCTTGTAGAGGATAGGGTAGATGGTCTACCAGTTTGCCTTGTGATCGCCGCTTTCTAGCCTTCATGATGTGTTTCATGTGTATAAGTTGAGGAGATACATTACGAATTTGTCTCATATGATCCAAGTGTATAATATACGGGTGAGAGAGAACTTGATTATTGAGGTATCGCCCATGCAGATAGAGGATCGGGAAGTGAAGCAGTTGCTTGGAAATGAGATTTCCTTAGTGAAGGTAATTTGGGAAGGACCAGTTGCTGGAAGCTTAACTTGGGAACTAGAGAGTCAGATGAGAGAGTCGTAACCGACTCTGTTTCCTTCAGGTAATTTTTCAGGGAGAAAATTTTTCTAAGAGGGGGAGAGTTTTAACATTCCAAATTTGATTAATTAATTAAATTATTTTAAATTTTATTTGATTAATTTGTGTTTTAATCAATTGTTGTGTGGCCGTGCGGATAAGTATTCTTGAAGTAGAGGTACAGAGAGAATAGGAGTTCGGTATGGTTGTTTAGAATTAATTGGAATTTTAATAAATTATTAGAATAAATAGTATTTTATTTGAATTAATTAAATAAAATAGTAAAATGATAAAATTAGGCCAATACGGAGAATTTGGATAAATAAATGGGAGTAAAGAGTTAGGGAGTTGGGGCAATTGTGTGAATTAATAAAATTGAGGGTTAATAAGGCAATTGGAAAGAAATGTGTAGAAAATCTTAAGGATATATTAGAAGTAAGAGAAAAGTAGCCTAATTTTATCAATACGTGTAATTTGAGAAAAGAGGCAAAAAGGAGAGAAAGAGTTTTTGAAGGGAGAAGAGCAAAAACTAAGATTTTAAAGAGGGAAGCCATGGAAGTTGTTTGATTCATCATCATTTCTAGAAGTTTAAGGTAAGGGGTAGAAAAGGCATTCAATTTAAGTGCATTGCATTATGGAGTAGAGATAAGAAAACAAAATGAAGCATAACAAGAACATCTTCCAGTAAAATGAATCAAATACCAAAAAAAAATATATAGAAAACAAGAACATGTTCAAGCATAACAACACACGTAATGCATCATCTTTCTATATACAGTAGATATCAGAAAAAGAAAACCAAAATGAAGTAGAACAAAATCCAAAATCTTCTACAGCATAACTACAACCAACACATCAATAATGCACTGACTCATAAGCTCATACAACCTTCCCGTAGCACCGCCACAACCAACACATCAATTTCCTCAAATCATACAGATCTACTAAAAATCTCTCTCAATTAAGAAGAATCGTGACATCGACAATGGAGAAACGAACCATTCAACCACAAGATTTATAAGCTACATAAAAATGACAAAACAATGATACCCATTAAACTAAAACAGATTAAATTAGTAAGTATAGCATTAAAGTTTTCATTTTTATCATTATAAAGATGTGAACAAGTAATGAAATTTGAAGATATGAAGAAACACTCATTAAGCGAAATTGCAAGATTTGAGTTCAGAAATGAAAAAACTAACTTGAAATAGGTTTGGGATGAAATTTAGAAAATAAAAAAAAGAGAATAAAATGAATTAGTTTTTATTTGAGTTTTAGTGGATTTTTTTGGAGATTTTTTTTAGATTGTTGGATTTCTGAGTTTAGCATATATTCTTCATCTTCTTCAAGTTTTATTTGAGTTTTTGAATGTTAAAATAATTTATTGTTTTCTTTTTAAATGTTATTAATTATGTTGAATATAAATGAATTCCACTTGAAAAAATAAAATTACACCTAGTCATTTTAAATTCTATATCAATGCCACGTACACAAACTAATTGACTTTGACTAACAGAGTACATGTAAGGGATTAACTTGAAACGTTTTGGAAAGTTAAAGGATCCAAATTGTCATTTTTTTAGTTAAGGGGCTAAAATGAACCACGGGTACAAGATACATGACTAAAAAGAGTATTTTGTCATTTATTTATGATCGATGATGAATTTGTTGTTAAAATCATTGATGAAATTGTTATGGATTATGATGAAATAAGTGTTGTTTATGCTAATGGTTATGCTAACCTAAATCACTGCCAATTTTTTTTGAATAAATGGATTTAGGGAAATATCAGTTGGAGACATGTATAAAGGTTTAAGGGTGAGAGGGGTGAAGATCATAAACTGATTTTTTTTTGGAAAAAACTACAATGATAGTCGATTGTCATCAAATGCAATCGATTGCGCCAGGGCTATAATCAGTTGTATATCCCAAAAAAGTGATTTTTTGCGAAGTCCGTATCGAAACGTGGTTGCTGACAATCGATTGTCATAGGCCAAAAGGTGAAAAGTTATGTGTTGTCTTTGTTGTGTTGTCCTACGATTTTGGTCATATCTTCAATTTCGTAAGTCCAAATGAGACATCGTTCGAAGGGTTAGAAATCTAACACACAGAGCTGCCTCATGGTAGTATTTGGTAAATTTTTTGAATTATAATCATGTGTCTTCTATGGAAATGTTTGTGCTAACTTGATGATTGGTTAGCGAATCGTTATGTTTATACAATGATGTGTTGTTATTGTGGTGAAGTAACATAAATGAATGCCTATGAATTTATATTTATTGAGTTTCTGTTGTTTGTTGTTATTTATTGATGTCGTAACATTGACTAATTTTTGCGTATGATAAATGATGTGTGCATAAATGGTGAGATGTTTATGGTGACCCTTTTGGTGAACTTTTTTGTGGTAATGAATGTTGTCGAGAGTCATGCACCATGGTGTATGGACTTTGGTCCAATTTTGGTGTGCTATGGTCCTATTGTGGGGATCAAGAACGAGTATCCGGTTCCATGTGGGGATCAATGAATCGTTACATATGGTGGTGGTAACAATTTGGTGTGCTCTGGTCCAATGGTGAGGATCGAGAGCGAGATGAACCCGAGTGTTCATGAATGGTACCGTATGCATAATGAGTCAGTTGTGGAGTGAATTTTTATGTATAATCACATGTGTAGATGCTTTTTCATGATGTTGATGATTGGTTGTGAATTTGTACATCTTGATCTGAAGGGTGTGAGATTATGTGGTGGTTAATTGTGTAAGGAATGTTTGCTTATTGTGTATTATCTACATTAGCATTCTTTACATTGTGTATATTAGTTTGTTGTTTCTCACCCCCTTCATTTAGTTTCATCGTTGTTTAGAAGTTTTGCTATGATCCTATAACATCGGGGTTGGGAACATTTGTTTGCTTATCATGTTTGTTGGAGTTTAATTATTTATTCGGTTTATGTTGAAGTTGTTCAAGAGTTGAATATGACAACTCTTTATTTTGAAAATAATTTATTATGATTTGAAGATTGAGACTAAAAGTCTAAGTTGCAATGTTTTATCATTTAAAATAAATCAATACTACCACAATGATACCCTAAGTGAAGGTGAGCATGTGATGACAAGTGTTGTATGGCGTTAATATTTTCCGCTACGTGTTTTTCAGTTGTTTGATTTATTAGAGGATTTGTTGTTGGTGACACCATAGATTGTCGTGTAAAGCTTAATTTTTAAGTTTCGAAGTTTAGGGTGTTAAAGTGTAGACCTTATTCAAAACTTCCAATCTAGTAACTAGAGTTTGAAACCTTGAGAAAAAATCCTCAATAGTTTCATCTTCTTCCATTTTGAGAGCTTCATATTTCTAGATCAAAGTTAGAGCCTTACTTTCCTTCACTTGCTCATTTCCTTCATGAGTCATCCTCAAAGAATCAAAGATATACTTATTTGAGTCTCTATTTATAATTTCCTCATACTTAGTATAAGAAATAGCATTCAACAAGATTGTTCTGATTTGTGATGGTTCATGTTGTCCTTCTTTTATTGTTCATCCATCTTGTTTGTTTCAAGCTTTAGACCATTTGAATCCACAAAATGTGTGTAACCTATCCATTACAATATCCCATAGATCTGCATTATATCCAAGGAAGAAAATTTTGATTTTATCTTTCCAGTAGTCAAACTTTACTCCACCAATGATTAGAGGTTTAGAAGAATAATGATTTTTTCATTGTTGCTGGTAGATGTCATAATGTGTTTCTAAAAATGGATCTTTATATGACACAATTAAGTGTTTGACACAAGAAGTCACTATCATAACTAGAGCTCTGATTCCATTTGAAGGTTCAAGAAATACAATAAATGAGGGGGGGGGGGGGTGAATTGGGTTTCAGATATGACAACTTTTTGCAAACGAATGACAAGAACAACAATGATAGAAATACACATGACTTTTATACTGGTTCCCAGTTAAATAACCTAATACAACCCACTCGTCATAGTGATTTTGCCTTCTCACAAGGACTTAATCCACTAATCAAACATATTACAAACTCAAAAATCAACTTTCAATGACTTCTTAAGGCTACAGATTAAACTTAGTCCCTAAAGAAATTTATCCAAAGTTAAAATATAATTATTGGTTTTTACAAGAATGCTTATAAAAAAGCAGATACACAAGATGAAATTATGTGTTTACACTTAAGAAAATATACAAGTAAAATTTTTCCTTTTAAAGAAGTATTTGATTTTGATGCTTGATTGTACTATTTCCAAGAATATTCTTTCAACATTTTTCTCTAAATCATTGGTTTCGTATTTGAGATGATTTGAGCTTGATTAGAGTTCAGAGCCTTGAAGATTAGACTTCAGAGTCTAGTGAAAATGAGGTTTGGGTTATCAGAGTAAATATGGATTGTTTGTTCCAGAAGCATTGACTTGGTTATCCAGATGGTTGACTATCAGTTAAATACTTCTTCATATTTCAACCTTGTTTTAGAATCTGTTGAAGTTCAAACTCTCTTGTCCAGGGTCTGCTTTGTCCATAGTCTGCTTTGTCTAGAGTCTGCTCTATCCAGAGTCTATTTTGTCCAGAGTCAACTTTGTCCATAGTCCACTTAGTCTAGTGTCCAGGATCTGCTTTACTTATCTTTAAGATTTTTCCCATTTAATGAAATTATTAGTGTACAAAAGTGTTCTTTATACTTTGTTATCATCAAAACTTAAGGATTTTAGATGTAGAATCAAACTTGTTGCAACAAATACATAATTGATGATTTTGTTAATTTATAACCTACCTCTTTGGGCATGCATGAAGTGCAAGTTTATGATGTTAAGCATGTTTATTTTTAGGCCTAAAACATAGGGAAATATTATAGACATATATTTGACTCCATTAAATGAAGACTTGAAATTTTGTGAAAGACAATGGTGTGGATATATGATGAATGCAACAAAAAACTGTTCACGTTAAGGGATATGTTATTTGGAATAATTATTGATTTTTGCAACCTATGGTAATCTACCATGCTACAATGTCAAAGGAAAATGTGTATGTCCCGTTTTTGAAAATGATACAAATATGGCACAGTTGGAGCATGGCAAAAAGAGTGCATTTTTTTATATTAGTGAAGAGTCCTAAAACCATTTGATATAGATAAGTGAATTTGAAAATCACACGAGTATACGATTTTTTTAAAAAAATTTGAGCTTCAATAACTAAAAGTATCATTAAATATGTTGAAGAGTGTTGAACAACATATCAAATCAAGAACAAACTTTTCAATTCAAAGAGTCATACTCTGAGAAAAAAATTATAATAATACGAGAGTTCCAATGAGAAATTATAAAATATTTATAACGATAAAGATTTATAACTAAGTAATTAAATAAGGATAATAAATTTTTTCATCGCTAATTTGGTGCCAAAAATTTCAATTTTACTTGAGGTCATAAAGGAACTACCAATGCTAATATATCATAAAGTTGAAAACCATGTTATGATACAAAGACATAATACTATCATAATATATCTTTTGTGCATACGAGCCTATACAAACTGTCACAAATTTCAATTATCAAACCTAAACTAGATACATGAAATTAGATTAAAAAATGTGAACTTAAATTAATAACTTAATTATATAAAATAAAAATAAACCTAAATATAATCTAAAATATAATCTAAAAAGTATATGAACTTAGATACATCAATAAACATTTTTTTTTAAATAATTATTTTTTTGAATTTTCCCTCGAAAATAATCAATAATTAAAAAAAAAATACAAAAATAACCAGGTTTAAAAGAGGATGCGCCAGTTCAACAAACGCACCCCCAAAATATTAAGAGGAGGCGTCAATAGCATTGACGCATGCATTGAGCTCCTCATGAGGAAACGCCAATGTTATTGGCGCATGCATTGACCCTCATGAGGAGGCGCAAATGCTCCTGGCGCCTAGGTGTGCCTTGTAGTGTGGGCGCCAATTCATTTGACGCCTGCATGTTCTCTCATGTGGGCGTCAATCCCTCAGGCGTCTGCATGTCATATACAATTGATGTTCAGTCTCTATAAATACCACACCTTGGATGCAATATTTTTCACTCAAAATCATCTCCTAATACCATAATTTCTCTAGCTCAACCACCATCACCTTCAAGTTTCTCTGTTTTAACAATGTCTGCATACATTCAGAAATGAAATGCTGATGTAATATTTTCCGTCGTTGTGGCTCCGATACAAATTCGACTTTGGAACACAGATACATTTGAACGTCTTAATCGGACGTTGTACAGTTGGTTAGAGGGAGAAATTGGAGAGGGTGAAAGGATTAGAAGAATACAATGGCTTGTCTCCACATTCAACCAAAACGGAGAAGTGCGCGAATGAGTGGATATTAAGACCGACCAAGACGCTCGTAGGATGATGCATTACATGTTCAAAATTGTTTTGATGGTTGTAATCGCATAGTTCTTGTATCGTATTTGTTATAATTATTTGTGTTACTGTTTATGTAATGGTACTTTCGTCACAAACGTCTAATATGAAATAAATTTAGTTTTTCATATATTGCAATAGAGGTACATGTGAATTTATCTGGTTGTGCTCGTTCCAACACTAGGACAGTTATTACGATTGTGACCTGGTTGACGGCATGAACTACATAGTCTAACCATTTTGTTCGCCGTATCCATTTCGGTTCGAATCCGGGTGCTGTTTGGGCGACCATTTTTCTTCCTTCGCATAACTTCGTTGTGTTAGACGATGTCCCCTTCATATTCTGGCCAATAATCCTCTTTTGCCACTACGGAAAAACTAATTTTATAAACATTTGAAAGGCTAGAGACTTTGTAAACTTCAGATAGCAAGTAAGATGGATCTCTTCGAACCTTTGAGCATGCCGCAATCACATGGGAGCAGGGGGTACGAAAGGCTTGGAACTTTCCACAATCGCACCAACCTCTATCTAGTTCGACTCTGTACTGTCCCATCAACATGCCCTCATTGTGATCCATGGACTCGACAACATTATACCAACCTTTAGTGTGGTCAAAGACCATAACCACGTGTGTGTTTGCTTTGGCAGCTTCATGTCTAATGAATTTCATTGAAGCATCACTAAATGACTGTCCAGATTGCAACACTGAACTCCATTTTGAGCGTCTGGTTTCAAACAGCGCCCCTAGCCTGAAATATGTTGCCTGCACCAAAGCGGTTATAGGTAGGTTATGGATGCCTTTAAAGACAGAGTTCATAGATTCCACAAGATTTGTTGTCATGTGGCCCCAACGTTGACCGTTGTCGTATGCCCTAGTCCACTTTTCCAATGGAATACTATCAATCCACTGTACTGCATCTTCATTTGACAATCTTATTTCCTCGCGGTAGTGTTTGAAAGAAGGTTCTGATAATGCGTAACCTGCATTGACAACCTTCTTCCGCAACGTCCTATCTTTGATTTCCCGCATGAAATTCTGAGCAATATGTCTAATACAGAACACGTGCGTCGAAGGAGGATTTTGCCAGCCGTTATCAATGTTATTATATGCACTGATGATTGAAGGGTGTCTGTCGAAGATCAAACATAAGTTAGGCTGAGGTGCAACGTGCAATCAGAGATTTTTTAGGAAAAAAACTCCATCCCTCAGCAGTCTCCCCTTCAACTAAGGCAAAGGCGATTGGAAAAATGTTGTTGTTCCCATCTTGTACCACTGCCATCAGTAACGTTCCTTTGTATTTTTCGTACAACCATGTACCATCAATTTGTATAATTGGTTTATAGAAAGAAAAACCTACGATGCATGGTTGATACACCCAGAAGAGACAGTAAAATATTCCATTTCCAACAGCACACGTACCATCTGGTGTATACGCGGGCAATGTTTCCAACTTGACAATAGTCCCGGGAGCATATTCTTTTAGAGTCAACAGGTATTTTGGAAGTTGTTTGTAAGACTCCTCCCAATTGTCAAACACTTTTTCAACAACATTTGTCCTAGCTATCCATGCCTTCCTATATGATGGAGTGTACTCGTACTCTTCCCTAATATGCGAGATTATTGTACTCACCTTTAACGAAGGATTGTCGTCAATGACAGACAATATTTCATCGCATATTAGCTGAGAGCTTAATTTACGATGATCCTGCATTGGGTTTGTCAGCATGCATGTGTGATCTGGACCCATTGAAACCAAATTCAACCTTTTCATGTGTTAGTATGGACAATATACATGACTTGTTGGTATTGGCTCCTCTTCCTCATCAGCGTTCACCATTGAATCAACCATGATCTCGGCTTCTTCTTCTTCGTCATCTGGAACATTCACCTCCGCTTGTTCGTCATCAGTCTCACAAAACACTTGTGACTGATCAATGAACTGAGACACATGTTGTTGATGTGATAATATATACAACTCTATATCATTATAACTGGATTGTTCGTGACTGACAAACATATGCTGAACATCGTCATCATCTCGAATCTTCTTCTAATAAAATTTTACCTAGTTTTCTGCAAACCAAACCAGATTTTTATAGATGATTTGGCCCACATTAATGCACTACAATTTCTTTTCTATTCTTTGTTTCAGATGTGAAAATTTTTATCATCGATTTATTGTAAACCGAGTTACCTATGTGTTTCGAAAACAAAAACCGAACAACTGATGATCAAATATTTCACCTTTGACATGGACATTGATCATATAATGTTGTGTGGAAGACATTTTGTTCAAATATTAAAAATCTAAGTTTCTTTACTGGAATTGAATGAATTGCTAAGTTGTTCATTTGCACAGCATAAATAACGTTGCATTAATCACCTGGTTTGTCTGTACAGACTTGACCATGCATGCAGTGAAAAGAATCCACATGCAATGACAAGAGTGACAAGAACACACATGCGCTCAGGGAATCCAGGAATCTCTGAAGCAAGGAATCTCTGAGCCCTAATATTCCTAACAGGCGCCCATTCCCTAGGCGCCATAAATCAACTTGGGCGCCAAGAGGAAGGGCGTCCCTTCACTTCAAATGAGCTAAGGCGCCACTAGGAAGGGCGCCCCTTCCCATTCCCTACACTAAGGCGCTAAGAGGAAGGGCGCCTCTTCCTTGCATGTGAAGAATCACATGCAGGCGCCAAGAGGAAGGGCGTGTCTTCCTTTGCATGTGATTCTTCACATGCGCCTAGGACAAAGACAAAGCTAAGGGTAGTCTGCATTTTGTCATTCCATTGTCTTCTTTTGCCATTGCATGCAACCAATCCCATTCTTCTTAGGTTGCAAACCTACTAACTCATTCATCTATAAACAGCCTTTCATATCAACAATATCAAATCATCTTTATCACTACTCATCTATATTCTTCTTTGTCACACTATTTCTGTACCACACCCAAGCTCTGCAACATCAAATCATGTCTTTGTTGACTATGGGCGATGAACATAGAGAAACACTCGAGAATATCTCGGCATTTGTATGTTATCTCTCTCTTTTTACTTATTCCATTTTTTAGTCGTATACCTTTGTTATCTATGTTTTTCTTACTTCTTATAGAGTTGTCTTTGTTGATTATGTATTTCTTCTTCTTATTGCATTTCTTACTTTTTTGTTATTAGGATCCAAAGCGTTTTAGATTCCGTGTACATGAATATGTACCCCACGATCCTTTAATAAAACCATATATTAGAGGATGTGGATTTGGAAATCTACTCAACATTGTTTCGTACTCGGTGGACTACAAGTTCATTCTTGCTTTGTTGGAGAGGTGGAGACCCGAGACCCACACATTTCACCTTCTGATTGGTGAGTGTACCGTCACACTTGAGGACGTGTACATGTTGTTGGGTCTCCATATAGATGGAAAGACCGTGAATGGTAGAGTTAACCAAGACAACTCTATCTGCAATGAATTATTGGGTTCCCCTTTGTTAGACGACGAAACTGAGGGAGAGACATCTGGTCAAGCAAGGGGGCAGGGTATAAATTTAAAATACCTTAAACAATATTATACCAGTATAGTATTGTCCGAAGATTCAACCCAGTACGAGAAAATCATAAAAGCTCGGTGTTATATTATGATTTTATTTGGTAATATTTTGTTTCCAGAAAGTACAGGTAATTATGTAAATATAATGTATTTACCTTTATTACGCAACATTAATAAGGTAAACACATATAGTTGGGTTCAGCTGTGTTGGCCCATCTATATAGTGCAATGTGTAAAACTGCAAAAAATAATACCTGTACTTTTTTTTCATGTGCGTATTTGCTTCAAGCATGGGGTTGGTCAAGAATGTCGTCACTCACCCCAATAAACGAGCTCCCATTCGTGTTCCCATTTGCAACCAAGTAAGTCTAACACTTTACCATTTAGTTAATTATATTTTATATTATAATTAACAGTAGATAATATTTTTCACTTTTTTATCTAAGGTGGTCAGTAAGGGGGATGAACTATAATAGGTGTCTGAAACACGCTATTGTAGTCTATCGCAATCTATTTGACCACATTGGACATGACGATGTAATACTCCTACATAACTATATTTTAATTTAAAAATATTTATCAAATTATTTTCCATCTAATCATTTCGTATTGTTTTACAGTTTATCTAGAGGCCATATATGGGTCTGGATCATGATGTGAACCATGAAGATGCTTCAGTTTGGACAGCGAAGACACCGATAATCCGATTCACTACGGTGGAAATGCACCAGAGTGACCAGGTCAAACTGCAGTTCGACATGCTACAACAGATTCCAGAATCTCCCACGTGTTTTGGGAATTGGGATCAAAAAAGGGTTGATGCACAATGAGATTATTCTGACTGGAGAGACTTTGCAAAAGAGATGTGTCGTCAATGGAGGAACCGATGATAACACATCTTAAACAAACCAGTCATGCATGGTGCAAGACCGACTCAACAATATATGGCATGATTTAGGTCGGTAACAACTCAACAATTTGTATCTGAGCCGCAGTATTTGATGGATCCACGCCAACGTGCTTTGTCATCGTAGGCCCAACAACAATTCCCCATCCAACACCAATGTGAACCCACCCAAACCCAACAACCAACCACATAACAACAACCTACCACATACACACAACAACCAAACACCCAACCTCGTAACTCGTTCATGTCATCCACCCAAGAACCAACCATTCAACGTCGCAATCCATTCATACCACCCACCCAAACACAATACCAAGAATAAAACCCCACAACCACAACCGTCTATAGCCCAGATGATTCATATGAGTCACTTCATCGTAGTCCCCCACCAATGACCACCCAAACATCCCATCAACATAACACCTAACCATTGTTTAACTATAGTACGCCCCAAGAACCATTGCTTCGTTTCCAAAACGACTCAATGACCCAATTTGGGCAACTATACCGTCCCTAATCCATCCAACCCCAATGACTTAACTATGATGACATGGACACCGAACTCCATTACGGAAGCGTCGTTGGCCAGAGCCCCTCCGGATATTGGGAACGAATGATGACACATATGTCAAATACCGCTGGAACTTCCGTCGGACCTTCCCACCAACCATCACTCGATCAGGTCAGCACACAAAGACCTCAAACACCTCAAGAAAATCGTGGGAGACCTCCAAGACAAACTAACGCACCTGGATATGGAAGAGGGGGACGTTATAATCGGGTCGGTCATTAGTTTATTGTCAGTCCAATGTAATCAATTATTACATCATCAATAAATTTATTTTTTTCCTTTACTATTTTTTATTTATTAAATAAACAAAATTAAAATTAAAATTAAAATAAAAATACAAGGGGTGTATGCACTAGAGGAATTGGCGCATACACCATCCATTGCACCTAGGCTAGGAGCATTGGCGCCTCCTCATGAGGGTCAATGCATGCGCCAATACATTGGCGCCTCCTCATGAAGAGCTCAATGCATGCGCCAATGCTATTGGCGCCTCCTCTTAATGCTTTGAGGGTGCATCAATTCATTTGGCGCATCCTCTTCTAAACCTGGCTATTTTGGTATTTTTTTGAATTATTGGTTATTTTTGATTTTTTTTTTGAAAAAAATGGTTATTTTAAAAAAAAATCCCAATAAAGATATTCTAGAAGGTGAATGATATAGAGAGAAATTAAAAACATACGAAAAGAAGAATATGAAAAAATAAGAAACATGGTGATGTTTCAAATGACTAAGATGATAGTGATTCAAACGAGGAAGATGAAAAAATGAGGAAGATGATAGTATTTTAAATGACGAAATTGATAGTATTTCGAATGAGGAAGTTGAAGGAATGAAGAAAATGAAGCCTCTAACTCATGCTCACTGTCACTATGATGCCTTTTATGATTTGTGAAATGAGGGATTGAGTTAAGTATAGTGTTTTATGGAGAAAAATCAAAAACATTTATTTTTTCTACACATGCTTTATTAAAAGACAACGTCTAGAAACAAAATGTTATTTTTTTAATACAAAATACAGTTGAATTTCACATGCATTCTTAAAAATCAAGCGCAGAAAAAGGGTAATGTTTTTATAAAAAATTATTACTATTTTTAAGAGCCTTTTTTTTTGGAAAAGCATGGTTAAAATTAATAATTTTATTTTATACAATGGAGGAAACCACCCACAATCAGACTGCAACTACTAAAATACCACCTCGCTAGATCTTAAATTAAACAGGTTCATCATCAATAGATCAGATCTCATCAAAATAGGAAGAAAAAGTCCATCACTAAACTCTGAATCAAGTAAAACACTCAATTCGTTATAGGTGTATGCAGATGATAGAATTTTAAAATCAATACTTGAAGGTGCAAGGTTTCACCCCAGGTCTACCCAAAAACCATATACAAGCCAAAATATTACTCTTCTCATCCACCTTTCTCGTTGTTTTTGTGACCCCGTTAAAGATGACATCATTTTGGACTTTCCAAATGGACCAGCCTACAACTTGTCAAATCAAGATATAACCATCCATATACTTAGCCCTACCCCCAAAAAGAGAGAAAAGACAAAAAAGAAATCACCATAGGATCGTGATAGATAACCACTTGTCACTCCAACCATTTAAAAACTCTATACCACACAGAGGAAGCTAAATCCTAGGTAACAAAAAGATGAGAAGTTCTTTCAATCAAAAACCCACATAAGGGACACAAAGTTCTACTAAGGCCAAAAAATAAACCCCCTAGTTAAATTTTCTCTGAACGAAAATCTATCTTGCAAAACCTGTCAATGGAAGACCAAGATCTTAGACAAAGTTCAACTACTCCAGATGAGGGGGGATCTAGCTCTCTATCAGAAGTGGAGCCACTAAAGTAGTCGAGCTCTCCTTCTAGACAAGGTAAGCAGAGGTCAAAGAAAATGTACCCTTACTAGAATGTCCAAGATAAGAGTGACATCTCGAAGAAAAGATAGAAACTCATCTAAAATATGTATTTCTCTGAGGAATAATGGTCTCTGCTATCTAAGATCTAAAGTCAAAAACCTATTAACAATCACTGTTATCTCATTCATCAACTTTCTAATTGGAGAGAGTTGGAGATCACATTAAAAAAATTTAGGTTTTAAAGAGATGCTTCTTAACCAAAAATCTTAAAATATATATATATATATATAAAAACTCAACTCCACTTTTCTAACAAATGTGAGCTAACCTCTTTTTTAGTTCTAAGAAGAACAAACTTTTTTTCATCTAAAAGAAGAAGGATGAAACCGTATACACCTCTCTCCATTTGAAAATATTTATTGATAATCAATCTTATATATTAATAATAAATCAGCGGACATCTGCATTCAGACGTGTACTTTACTACTTCGAATAAAAAAGCATGACTATGATGGAAAGGAAATCAAGTCTAATAGGAAACGGAAATAAAGAAAAGCAAAACACAACATAATCAAGATTATATCTTCACATGAAGAAACATCTGCATGTTCTTACAAACTAAACGAAAATGACAAACTAAAAAACAATTAAGGCAAAACTACATTTTTGCCCTCTAAATTTATTTTAATGTTTGTTTATTAGGTTTTACGTTAAATGTGGAATTTAGCCAATTGATAGATTAAAAAAAGAAAATATTTAAAGTGGAATCACTTTGACATGCATGGCTTTATTACAACACTAGCGTAAAAAGCAAATTAAAGGGATGTGATTTATAACCTTTCAGTGTCTGTTACGTGTTAAATTCTTTCCTTATTGTTTCACTGGACATGATTTGTGACTTCAGTTTGACTACTAGTAAAACCATTTTAAAAGACTGAAAACCCATTGATGTCGCACAATTTTTTTTTTTTGAAAAAGTGATAGTTTATTATTTAATTTTAAAAATTGTAGTAGTTTGATATATTATTTGAAAAGTGGTGGTATATTGATCCAAATTCCTTGCGAGTAATCTCTACAATGTGTTATAAGAACTTTAGATTGTCAATTATTTTTAGCGGTGTTTGCAATATGTTCTTTAGACGATTTTGACGCTAAAAGTCAGAGAAAAATATGTGATTTAGTTAGATTTTAAAAATAAAATCAAACTAAACCAATACGGTTTGAGATGATTCAGGTTTTACAAAAAAAATTATTGAGACATACATACACATATAAAGAATAATATATGTGTTTAATCATTCATACATCATAATAAAATAAGTTTATAATTTCAAAATAAATTTATAATTAGATGCATAAATATGAATTGTGTCTTACAATTATATCTTATGCTTAAAGAACAATATTAATAAATTTAAAATACTATATTATGTAATAATAAGTTAGTGCATGCATGTGACTATGCTAACCTTTTAACAGTAATGTTTTTCTTACTATCAATATTTTATATATAAAGCGATATAAAATTGATGTAAATAAAAAAAATTATTTGTATCTTATCAATGTAAACAAATTAAAAATAAAAATAAAAATAAATATATAGCAATTTCATTTCAAATAAAAATAATAGTATTTATAAGTAAATAATATTATTAATATAAAAATTAAAATAAATATCATACATAAAATATGATAAAATATACACGTAGTACTTGGTTGATTTCTCTATAGAATTAAAAAAATGTAATGAATTGTAAGATATTGTAACATAATGCGGTTTGGTTTGTTTGGTTTGGTTTGCAAAATACAAACTACAAACCAAACAAAACCATGATGTTTTGTCAGAAAGTTTTTCAAACACATCCGAACCAAATGTATTTTTTTGCGATTTTTGTTTGGTTTGGTTCGATAGCGATTTTCTATAGAGTCGGTTTGATTTTCAAGACCCTTAGTTATTCTTCCTAATAACCTCTTGTAGCTTTGCGAGGTCTTTTTATCCCTAGTTGGGTCTAATAAATTGATAGGTGATTATTTTATGGTTTATGATGCAATGGTTTGATCTGTATGAAAGCATAAGAATGATTTATGTGAAGGTCCTAAGAGACCTGTTATTTTAAGTGCATTAAAAACCCACCAAAGAACAAAAGTGAGAGAAAAAACAAAAACAACATAAGAAAAACAATGCCTCTAAAACAAGAGATACCACCAAAATTTTAAGTGCATTAAAAACCCACCAAAGAACAAAAGTGAGAGAAAAAACAAAAACAACATAAGAAAAACAATGCCTCTAAAACAAGAGATACCACCAAAAAACCAGGCTAAAAACTAAGAAAAACAAACCACCGTCGACTGAGCATAAACATTCACGTGTAACTTAGAATCACACCTCTAAGGAAATTAGAAGACACGCTTGAACCTCTATTGACGCACATAAAGGATAGATTCTCCTAACCAATTAGAGAAAAAAACAACACATCCCAACGACCTACCAAGAGATAATTACCAAGAAAGCGGGATATACTTATATTCCAAGGCCTTCTAGTCAATCAGTGATCATGTAAACATAAAATTATTCATGGATTTCTATAAAGTTCACACCATTTAATATTGAATCATGATAAGACCACCTATAATCCTAGTCAAATCCTTTAAGGAGGAAAAAATCTCATACAGAGATATAATATTATTTGGTAAGACTACTACCCTCCTCCACCACTGGAAAATCCTATACTACAAGTTTGTAGAGATATAACCAGTCATAAACAAGTGGAAGACAAACTCTAAGGACCTAATATATAACCCGTAAGAAAGACCATTATGATCTAGAATAACTCGTCTAATACGCAGATTCTCTATGGTCTAGATCTTATGTTGGAGAAGCTGCCAAGAAAAGACCACCACTTTTGAGGGAGCCTAACTACCAAATGGAAGCCAGTGAAAACCTAAACTAAAGGGAAATGTATAAATATAACAACAAGACTGAAAAAGATTATAGTAAGTGGGTGTGACAATGAGAGCTAATGATTGTTCTCTTGGGAGAATAACACTATAATTGATCAATATAAGGTCATCCACCAAATCTTGTTCATGGTCAAAGAGAGGTATCCTTCGCAAAAAAATTTATACCATGATCCCATCTTCCCAAGTAACAATATCACTCACCTTACTCCTTTTTTGCTCAGATATCAGGAAGAGCATATCAAAACCAAATCTAAGAAGGACGAGCCCCACCTAAGAGTCATCCCAAAAATATGTGAGCATAGTTGAAATTCTAGTTAACAGACTTTCGATGTCACACGGGTTGTTATGACATCCAATTCTGCGCAGACAAGAATTATGCAGAACTTAAAAAGTAAGTGCAGTAAATAACACAAGGAATTGTTTACCCAGTTCGGTCCAACATGACCTACGTCTGGGGGCTACCAAGTCAGGGAGGAAATCCACTATTATTAGTATTAATTCAGACCTTAAACCAACTGTTTAACCCTATCACTTAATACCTACCCAATGCAATTTCAATCTTACACTAAGATCAGAGTTCCTACTCACTCCCCCTCAATCACCTCAGTGATTACACCCTTTAATTAAGATTAAAGACAATTATGAAGTCACACTTCAAACAACTCTTGATTGTGCTTAACAGCTTTAATCAAGATACACAGCACTCACGCTTAAAAGCTTAGAGTGACACAACACTTACAACTCAATGAACACCCTATACCAATGCAATCATCTCAATGATAATAGCTTGGCTCACAAGATACACCTAATACAAGACACACAAAAATACAGCAGTGAAGTATGATGGACACACAAAATCTTCACGCCTAAAATCCCCGAGTTTTGAAAGAAGGATTGCCATCCTTTTATATTGCAGCACTTGGTCCTTGTACTTGTATTTCCTGAATTTAAGGTCAAGCGAGTTAACCTAAATTCCACAACTAGGTTACTAACAAATAGGCTATTTGTTAGGTTCATTTATTGTAGCTTAGTCGTTGGTTTCCTGGATTTTAGCTCAGCTGTTGACTTCCTGAAGAATGGCTTGAGAAAAATGCTGAAACAGAAAAACTAAACAACCTACAATTTAGCATATGTTGCCAGGAGTGAATGTCACAACATTTAGTTTGACATCCAAAGCATAGACCATATGCTAAGTCTGTTATCTTCCTGAAAACAAACTGTACAAATTTGTTGTACTGTACAGGACCAATCTGTCTATACTTCAGCGTACATTCATAAATGTCAAAGCATCCAATTTGACATTTACACAATGAGCCTTACGTCAGGTCTGTTATCCTCTTGATAAGCAGACTGAGAAATATACTGAATTGTAGCAGACAACCAACCTGCCTATTATTCAGTATATGTTGTCAATGATGAATGTCATAACATCCAGTTTGACATTCAGACAGTAGGCTTTGTGTCAGGTCTGTTATCCCCTTGATAAACAGACTGGAAATAAATACTGAGTTATTAAAGAACACCAGTTGTTCTATTCCTCAGTAACTGCTGACAGGGATGAATGTCATAACATATAGTTTGACATTCAGTAGATCATGTATTAGCTAAACCTGCAGCATACAACTCAAGTATGTCATGACATCAGTCAAGACATCAGAGTACAGTTAGATATTCTAACATACAATGCAGTCAAACAGTCATCTCCACAGCATGTCATGACATCAGTTAAGACATTAGAATCCAGCTAGTGTTTTACCATACAATGCAGCCAATCAAACATCTACAAACACCCCCTTTGGCAAATTTTTGGCTAAAACACTTTGGCCTCACAACAGAGTCCACAGCAGCGGAAAACACACATCTAGCAGGAAATTAACCTAGCTAATACACTCAGAGTAGCAGCACACTCACACAGATGGAAGTTAAATAAAAACTTCACATATCAGCACACATACAGAAGTTAAATAAAAACTTCTAATTGCAGCACACATACACACACTCACACTCATAGAAGTGGAACATCAACTGCAGCACAACCTCTGGATTAGAGGATCTTCAATATCTGTTTAGCAAAACAATCTGTTGTCCTGGGGCATCACCATCACAGGTGTTACTCCCCCTTTTTATCAAAAATGTTGCCAAAGCAACACTTTAAATTATAGACCAACATAACAAAAACAGAATTACACACATGACAGAATTACAGAAAATGATTTATTCATCTGACTTAGAGTCAGCCTCATCATTAGTGCCATCATCAGAACTGGCCTCCTCCTCACCCTCTGAACTTTGCCTTGCAGCTCCATCTGTAGCCTCAGCAGCTTCACCAAGCACACCATCATCAGACATCTCCAATTGGATAATCAGTTTTTCCAAAGTGAGCTTCCTAGCCTCCAGCTCTTTGCAAGTCTCTCTGAGTACAGCAATGACAACAGCTTTATCTGGTTGGTTGCCAACACTGGATGTTTCTCTAGTTGTCATGACAATGTCAGGGACATGCTTACCCAGGAACAGTTTGTAATTGAAGGCCAACGGACTCTCTCTTATTTTCACAAAGTCATTGTCTATCAAGATGTTTGGGAATTGATTCAGCACAATGCCACATATGAGGGAAGGAAAGGCTATAGGCCCCTTCACACTGAAACTCCCAGCATGTTTCATGGTCTGATAAAAAATGTAGGTTCCATAGTCAAACTTTGCTTTGGTTCCAACAGCATAGATGAACTTTCCAAGCATCACAGACATAGTGGACTTGTGATTTGTGGGCACCCAGTTGGCAGCTCCAACTTTGTGTAGCATAGCATACTTCACACTGAGTTTGCTGGCCACCAGTTTCCCTTTAAGAGGCCACTTCCTGACTTGATTTGCAGTGATGACTTGACAGATTCTGTTGTCAGTCACTTCACGCTCTGGTTGCACTACATCAGCTCTTCCCAAATACAGATTGATTACTGAGGAAGAGAAGTTCACACACTTGCCTCACACATAGACCTTTCTGAATTCTCTAGACTTCCCATCTGCACATTCCTCAGACACATTGACAATGAACTCCTTCACCAAAGTCTCATAGCACTTTGGGAGTTGAGTTACAGTTCTCATTAGCCCTGCCTCTTTAATGAGGTCCACAATCTCCTTACACTCCAGGGCATTCTGAGCCAGTTCCCTCTCCAAGGCCAGCCTCTTGTGATAGACAAACTTCCACCTGTTCACACTAGAAGCGAAATGGAATGACACATTGTCAATAGGTACCTCAGGAACACTAGCAGCCAGCTTGCTAGTGGTTGGCTTCTTCTTAGACAGAGATGTTGTGACATCACATGGGACATCTGAATCAGACTCCACCACAACAGACTTGGTCTTCATTTTCTTGGGCACCTCTTTGCTCCAAGATTTTGCAGGTCCATGTCCTTTCCTTTTGAGGGAACTCTCTGTCACCTTTGGATTGGGAGAAGTTGCCACATCAAACTCCCTTGTTGGGGACCTCTGCACCACAGTCTTCTTCTCTCTCCTAGTCCTAACCCTTTTGGCTATGCTAGGGACAACTGAGGTCAACAGTTCATTATCAGAGAACTCTTCCAAATTCACTGTGTCAGCATTAGGGTTGTCACTGACATCTTGAGTGACACAGACCTTCTCACCTCTCATATTGTCTGAGGGTTTGTCAATTTTTGACCCCTCATGAGCATCAGGTTGCTCATCATTGTCAGAGACATTCTTTCTTAACACGACTGCGTTTTCTTGACATGCAACATTATCGGGTATGATAGTGTTCAAGGGAACAGAAACCCCAGGAACATTCTGATTACCAGATAGTATCTTAGTGACAATAGTTGCAATGGCGTTATGCACATACCTCGAGCCTTCCCTGGTTTGTTCATCAAGTGCGATCGCTGAGGAGAATCCGGAGACCGTTTCTTTAGGTCTTCTTGCATGGGACGAAGTTGTAGCGTCAGCAACAGGATCCCCCCGGTTAGGGTTGCAAGACTCGGTGCTGGGGGAATCAGACATGGTCGTGTAGGAGGTTGAGTCGGATTGGTGCGACATGATGAATATCTCGGAGGAGAGTTGAACAATTTCTTTGGAAGAAAGTTTGCAAGACTGAAAGTTGAAGCGATGGAATAGGAAACGCTTGTTGCACGAGTAATGTCTATTATTTGTTGACCACTCAGAGTGCACTATTAATTGTTTAATAAGTTGACTTACTAAACAGTAACTAACTAACATCATTAGTTGCTATAATTTCTCAGAAGCGCACATTCCCTCTTTGCCCCTAACTTTGTCAAACTGAGTAGCATCTAATGTCATGACATTCTGAGTGACATTGTACTCAGTCTGCATCAGGTTCATACATACCAGTGATGAACACCTGCTACCAGAATCTAGGTACTTAGCTTCTGTAGTGGACAATGATACACACGTCTGTTTATCCCTTGCTACTGCACCATTTGTATGATGACCAATAGGTGACAATGACTCACAACTTTCAATCAGACATTTTCCATAGTTTGTTCTTTTATCCATGAGAAGATTTGGGATTCCTCTAATTGCTCCCTTGGATATGATCATCTTCATTCCTTTTAAATGAAGTTGTCCAAGTCTTCCATGTCCTAGCTTCACTTCCTGCTCTCCCTTGGCTAAGGGGCACTTGGAGGAGTAGAGTGAGTCTTTAGCTTCCCATAGATAACAGTTATCTTTGGATCTGGCTCCTCTCATCACTTCCTGATTGCAACCATTCAACACCATACATCCTCCCCTAGTGAATTGCACATTGAATCCTTGGTCACACAGCTGGCTTATGCTGATGAGATTAGCAGTTAGTCCTTTTACTAATAGCACATTCCTCAGTTTTGGAGCTCCAGGACAATCCAGCTTACCAGCACCCTTAATTTCTCCTTTAGCTCCATCACCAAATGTCACATACCTGGTGGCATGGGGTTATAGATCCACCAGTAAGTTGCTCATCCCAGTCATATGTCTTGAGCAGCCATTATCAAAGTACCAGTCTTGTCTGGTAGATGCCCTTGGAGATGTGTGAGCTAGTTTAGCAACACATTGTTGATTCTCAAGGGGAAGATTAAGCTTAGATGCCTGCTGCTTAGGTCTGACTTGAGGTGTCTGATTAGCAGCCCATTTTTGTTTCTTAATGGGGGCATTATGCTTAGATGCCTTCTGCTTAGGTCTGACTTGAGTAGTCTGGTTAGGATAACGATGCAGCCTGTAGCAGAAGGGTTTTATGTGACCAAATCTACCACAGTGGTGACATCTCCATCTCTGAAATTTCTTCTTCTAATGGTTACTCATCCTGGTTCCCTGATATTGAGACATCGGTTGTGACTTCTGCTTGAGTTTCTGAACTTCAGCCTTTGATCTTTTGAGTTCAGTTGAAGACTTCTTAGCAAAGCCTAAACCAGACATGGTTCCTGACTTCTGTCCCACCTTTAGAATCTCTTCCAAGGTGTCAGTTCTTTTATTCAACATTCTGATGGATTTAGTCATTTGTTCTAGCTTAGATGTCAGCAAAGATATCTCACCATTCAGACCATCTATGACTTTCAGCTGCTTCTGTTTCTCGGCTTCCAGCTCTTTGATGAGTTTCTTCTGCTTTTCTCCTTGGATACACACTTCTGCACTTTTAACACATAGTTCTTTATATGAAGCAGCAAGTTCATCCAAGGTAAGTTCATCTCCGCTTGAGTCATCATCTGAGGCACAGACACTGGTCAGAGCAGTGACATGTTTAGCAGATTCTCCTTCAGATTCACTCTCAGAATCTCCTTCTGACCAGGTTCCAGATAGCCCTTTCTTTTGCATCTTGAGAAAGGTAGGGCATTCAGCTTTAATATGACCATAACCTTCACATCCATGGCACTGGATTCCCTTGCCTTGAGTGACCTTTTCTTCATATTTTGACTTTCTACTGATGTCATATGAAGAGTTCTTGACATTAGGTCTACCCTGTTGATCAACCTTCTTTATGAACTTGTTGAACTGTCTTCCAAGCATGGCTATGGCTTCTGAAATGCTTTCATTTCCTCCAATGTTTCCTTCTTCTGAATTCTCTTCAGTATTTGATACAAAAGCTATGCTTTTGTTCTTCTTTTCAGCATCCTCACAGAAGCCCATTTCAAAGGTTTGGAGAGAACCAATGAGCTCATCCACCTTCATATTGCTGATCTCCTGAGCCTCTTCTATAGCAGTGACCTTCATGGAAAATCTCTTAGGTAATGACCTGAGAATCTTTCTTACAAGTTTCTCTTCAGCCATTTTCTCGCCTAGGCCACCAGAGGTGTTGGCAATTTCAAGAATATTCATGTGAAAGTCATGAATAGTCTCATCCTCTTTCATCCTCAGATTTTCAAACTTGGTGGTCAGCATCTGAAGTTTAGACATATTCACCTTGGAGGTACCTTCATGAGTTATCTTGAGGGTATCCCACACTTCCTTGGCCATCTCACAGTGGTGCACCAGTCTGAAGATGTTCTTGCTTATTCCATTGAACAATGCATTCAAGGCCTTAGAATTTCCAAGGGCTAATGCCTTTTGCTCCTTGTCCCACTCTTCTTCAGGAATTTGCATATTGACTCCATCGTTACCTGTCTTCGTTGGATGTTCCCATCCTTTGTTGACAGCTCTCCAGACTTTGCTATCTAGAGACCTTAAGAAGGCTATCATACGAGGCTTCCAGTCATCATAGTTAGAACCATCCAGCATGGGTGGTCTATTTGAGTGTCCTACATCCTTGTCCATGGTACTAGAAAGTAACTTCCCTAGATCTCACCCAGAAATTAACAGGCAGGGTGCCTGCTCTGATACCAATTGAAATTCTAGTTAACAGGCTTTCGATGTCACACGGGTTGTTATGACATCCAATTCTGCGCAGACAAGAATTATGCAGAACTTAGAAAGTAAGTGCAGTAAATAACACAAGGAATTGTTTACCCAGTTCGGTCCAACATGACCTACGTCTGGGGGCTACCAAGCCAGGGAGGAAATCCACTATTAGTAGTATTAATTCAGACCTTAAACCAACTGTTTAACCTTATCACTTAATACCTACCCAATGCAATTTCAATCTTACACTAAGATCAGAGTTCCTACTCACTCCCCCTCAATCACCTCAGTGATTACACCTTTTAATTAAGATTAAAGACAATTATGAAGTCACACTTCAAACAACTCTTGGTTGTGCTTAACAGCTTTAATCAAGATACACAGCACTCACGCTTAAAAGCTTAGAGTGACACAACACTTACAACTCAATGAACACCCTATATCAATGCAATCATCTCAGTGATAATAGCTTGGCTCACAAGATACACCTAATACAAGACACACAAAAATACAGCAGTGAAGTATGATGGACCCACAAAATCTTCACGCCTAAAATCCCCGAGTTCTGAAAGAAGGATTGCCATCCTTTTATATTGCAGCACTTGGGCCTTGTACTTGTATTTCCTGAATTTAAGGTCAAGCGAGTTAACCTAAATTCCACAACTAGGTTACTAACAAATAGGCTATTTGTTAGGTTCATTTATTGTAGCTTAGTTGTTGGTTTCCTGGATTTTAGCTCAGCTGTTGACTTCCTGAAGAATAGCCTGAGAAAAATGCTGAAACAGAAAAACTAAACAACCTACAATTTAGCATATGTTGCCAGGAGTGAATGTCACAACATTTAGTTTGACATCCAAAGCATAGACCATATGCTAAGTCTGTTATCTTCCTAAAAACAGACTGTACAAATTTGTTGTACTGTACAGGACCAATCTGTCCATACTTCAGCGTACATTCATAAATGTCAAAGCATCCAATTTGACATTTACACAATGAGCCTTACGTCAGGTTTGTTATCCTCTTGATAAGCAGACTGAGAAATATACTGAATTGTAGCAGACAACCAACCTGCCCATTATTCAGTATATGTTATCAATGATGAATGTCATAACATCTAGTTTGACATTCAGACAGTAGGCTTTGTGTCAGGTCTGTTATCCCCTTGATAAACAGACTGGAAATAAATACTGAGTTATTAAAGAACACCAGCTGTTCTATTCCTCAGTAACTGCTGACAGAGATGAATGTCATAACATCTAGTTTGACATTCAGTAGATCCTGTATTAACTAAACCTGCAGCATACAACTCAAGTATGTCATGACATCAGTCAAGACATCAGAGTACAGTTAGATATTCTAACATACAATGCAGTCAAACAGTCATCTCAACAGCATGTCATGACATCAGTCAAGACATTAGAATCCAGCTAGTGTTTTACCATACAATGCAGCCAATCAAACATCTACAATACTTGATCACACCTTTCTCCTCAGGCCATCCACAAAATAACTCGAGGAGTCAGAAGATTAGAATCTACAAGGGAGACTCCTTTCCACCAAGGAGAAGTAGACTGAAGTCCAGTCGACCTACCTCCTTTGAAGGAAGTGATAGCTTAGATATCATATATAGCAATAAAAATATTCCTCCAAAGATTAATGGAATCGAAAATAAAATATCACATCTATTTGACTATGAGAGCCAAATTTACTAAGTGAAGGTCACCGACTCTAAGTCCATTATTCTTCTTGGGTTTACATTAATCTATTCAACTAACCAAAGGAATATTATCATTGCCATTAACCCCACCCCATAGTAACCTCTTGTGAAGCTTAATAATACTCTTTCAAACCATAATTGGCATCTTGAGAAAAAATAGAAAGAAAATATGAATGACATTCAAAAAGAATTAAGGAGGATTACCCTACCTCCCAAGAGTTAAAGAGGATTACCCTACCTCCTAAGCTAACAAACCTATGTTTCCAAGAGAGGAGACGTCTAAACAAGGTGGAGACAAGAGGTTCCCATGTTGCCTCTAAATGGGAATTAGCCTCAATTGAAAGATCAGATTACTTGAAAGGGAGGGACTGGTGATAGAAATTCAAGAAATCACTAGCTAAATCCAAAATAGGAGATCCCACATTAATACCCATAAGGACATTTTTGAAGAAATTTACCCTAAGGACAAAAGGTAGCTCAAAAACTCTAATGATAACTTTGCCTCACCTTGTCTTGGAAATGATACCTTGTGAAGTCTTCAAACATCTCTTGCCCTGGGTTTGTCTTATTTCCCGGGTCTTAGAGAGCCCTAATTCCCTTTCTGGATTGAGTATGTTTTTGTTGATGGTAGTCCCAGGTAGTTGATTTGTAGTTGGCCTTATCTTGGTGGAAAGTCATCTTGGTGGAGAGTTAGAGGTATTATTTAGGAGTTATTGTTCTTTTTTTAGTGTGTCCTTTTCCTTCCTAATTCTATGTCGTTGGGTGTTGAGAGGTTTTATTTTGGTTTTTCTTGAGATTATTATTAGGATTTTGGCTCTGCATACCTTAAATAGGTACTCATTGTGCCTTTTAATATTGTTGTATATTCTTGTTTGGAACCTGGTTATTTTTGCTTTTAGTTTCAGGGGTTATTATTATAGATAAAGTTATATTTTCCTTTTAAAAGAAATTATCCTATATACGATTATTCTTGTTGAGGCCTCCATTGATAACCTTTGGGCCATCAAATCTACTTTTCTATATTTTGTGCTAGTTACTAGCCTCAGGACTTCAGATAAAGTTTCCTAAGAGTGTCCTCACTGGGCTAAATTGTGACCTTGCATTCTTAGATCTTGCTTGTGACTTCCTTCATTGTAAGAAAGAGTCTCTTCCTTTTTATACCTTGACCTTCCGGTAGGAGCCAATGCTCTCTTTTCCTCTACTTGGGAACCCTAAGTAAAGCTCATTATTAGATGGCTCATCTCTTTGAGGCATATGTATGTGTCTTTTTCAGGGAGAATGTTCCTCTTTAACTCGGTTCTAAATGTTATTCTTATCTTATTTTCTCTTTTCTGAAGATTTATATCAAGATTTGGAATAATATTGTTAAAATTCAAAAGAGAGTCCTTTGGTGTGAAGATGAGAAAAACACAATAAGAGGGTGGTTGAATTGTGTTTTTTTTTCTTCTAAGCTTTGTTTTATACTACTTTTTATTGATCTCAATAAGATTCTGAACATTTAGTTCAGAGTCTGAATCAAAATCACTAGGTTTGCTTCTGAAAGTCCATATCAGATTCTGAACTAGAATCTGACTTAGAGTTGCAAAGATGATAGCAGCGGAGTGATAAGATCAAAAACCAGGAAAGTAAGAGCAAAGACACACAACAATTATCCTGGTTCCTCTCAGAACTTGAGAATAATCCAGTCCCCTTGTACTTCTAATAGACTTTCACTATAACCAACAAGATTACAAATTTTCAAGCACCAAGCAAGAAACTTCCAATGGTCAAACCCTCAAGTAAGAGATTTATATGCTCAAGCACACAAGAAAAAGACTTAAAATGTTCAAAACCTCAAGTAAGAGACTTTTATGCTCGAGCACATAGGAAAGAGACTTCAAATTCTCAAACCCTCAAGTAAGATACTTTTATGCTCAAGCATACGAGCAAGAGACTTCCGAGTCTATAACGAATTGTTATGAGATTTTGGGTAAAACTACACTTGGTATGCAATCAGAGGTGTAGATAGAATATAACTTGTTAAGACTCTTAAGACTTGAATAAATTCTAAAATATACAGTTGATAAGATGTTCTAAGTGTTTCTAATTTGACAGAGTGACTTCTCTTTGAAATGTCAAGGATCAGATTCTTGTATTGCATTGTCTTAGTCTTCATATTCAAGTCTTTCACCTCCTTATATATAGAGAAGGAAAAGAGAAGTTGGAAGACTTTCACCAAAAAGTTTGATAAGCTTTGTTCTTGATTGGACATGTCAATAAATCACCTTTCTATAAAAGGAATTATTCATTGAAGCTCAGACAACTATGAAGAGATTTTTCCTTAAGCCTTCACGTGAACAAAATATCTCTGAGTTTGTTAGAGTTTCCTTGATTGAAGATATTAGAAAACCTTCAAATTATAGATCCCATGTTCTAATCCTCTAGAGGTTAACTTTCTTCAGACTTCACTCTTCAAAGGCTTATCGCTTCAGAGTCTTCTTCTTGGGTTATGAAGCTTCAAAGTCTGTATCACTAGAGGTAGACTTTCTTCAGATGTTAACGTCTTCAGAGTTTGGATCTTCCATTAGAGCTAAAGTCTTCAGAAGTGATCTTCAGATCCAGAGTCTGAACTTCAGATTTAGAATCTTCAAGCTTTTCTTCATATGTTCTTAGTCTTATAATCCTTCATACTTGAACATATGTTATAATACCCAATTTTTCTCTAAATACTTTGTTATCATCAAAATACAAGAGATATGGTATCAACCAATTTTTTCCCAACAATATCCCCCTTTTTTATGATGACAAACATAAGTATTTACGAAAAATGGTTGTTAATTTAATAACATGTTGACTTCAGGGTCTGAGGTTTGTAAGCTCCCTCTGAGTCTGGTAGTCCAGATGGTGAGGTTTGTAAGCTCCCCCTAAGTCCTATCCAGGTTAATTAAATCCCTTTTAAGCATAATATAATTAACTTTATAAATTAATTAAGTAGTAGTAAGAATAGTCATCAAATTCATGTGCTTAGGTGTGCTTAAATACCCATAATCTTTGTCCCTATTTTGTCATAAACAAAAATATATATGAAAAAGGAAAGAAAGACACTGAAAAGATTCCATTAACAAAAAAAAATGCAACCCACATGTTCAGAAAAGATAAAACAAAAGGTGACTAAATCTTAGAGCATATGGTTTTTTCTTTGGGAGCTCCATAATTGCTTTTAGATCAGCACCCATGTCATCTTGTCTGGAAATCATAGTTTTCATCTAATCGTCCATCTCTTTTTGCTTAGTATCCATGACTTCAAGAATAGTGGCAACAATAGCCAACTTTGCTTCTACACGCTCTTACCTCTGACAGGAAGAAGCAACAAATTCTGAGGAGAGGTACTTCAGACTTTGTAGAACTGATACTACAGAAGTTGTGAGAGAATCCCATTTTGTAGCATAAACTATTGGGTCAGAAGTTGTAATTCTCTCAGCAACAAGATTTTGCATTCTATCAAAAATAACAGTTTTGTATTCTTAAATTTGAGATAGGATAAATGGTGGAGGAGGTGGAATGTCTGTTTGTGGGAGAGGTGAAGGGAATAGGTAGGAGTACTATTCCAGATTCTAACACAACATTTGTTCTTTTAAGATAAGAGTGATGGTCAGATATTTGGTTTTCTTGGACATTTTGGTTTAAGGTTGTTTCTGATGGAGGTTGGTCCAAGGAGACTTTTTTCAACTTCACTCTAAATTTTAAATGCAGTTTGAATTTAAGATTGAGTCTGTGTAGGATTTGGTTCAAGATCAGGTTAAGGTTGGGGTCCAGATGAATGTTCGAGTTCTTGTTGGTTTTGGATATCATGTTCACCTTCAGTTTGAACATGTAAGTTATTATGTCAAATATTTGTTTCAATAAAACATGTTGGGCTATTTCATGGATTTTCTATGGTGTAGATTTTAAGAGGGATATCTTGGATGGGTGTAGCAAATACATGTTTGAAAGAAGTATCATCAAAGTATGAGTCTGAGTCTGAGCTTGAACTTGATTCATCTTTACCACTAGAGACCTCTATAAGGGGTCCAAACATGGTGCTTATAGGTTTAGGTTATTCAAAATCAGAAATGCATTCCAATTATATTTGATCATCAGTGGTTTCACCAGCTGGATGTTCATAATCAATTGGATTCAAGGCATTTTCTAGAATCTAAAGGAGGGGTGTAGGGTTAAGGGAATCCATCACAGGTTCTGAATGTTGAACCATGTTATGAGCAGGTGATGAAGTGTGTTCTAGAGATTGTTTTGGGGAAGTATTTTGTGATATATGGTTTAGAGTGGAACAATAAAAAAAGTCCTCAGATATAGAATTCAGATTGTTACCTATAATATTAAACTCTTCTACATCTAGAGCAGTTTTCTCCTTTTCAACAACAGCTTCAGAAGCAAGATTAATAACGACTTTTGGTACTACTTCTTATGGCACAAGAGAAGCTTCATCTTTAGAAGTACCTTCAGCAATCTTCAAAGCAATTATTACTTCATCATCTTGAACTTCAGTTATCTTTAGAACATCTTCTATAGAAGAATCTTCTTACATTCGAGCTTCAGAAGTTACAGGCTGTTCCTTTTCTTGTTCCCACATAGCAGAGACAATAAATTATACTCCTCTCTGAATGGACCCCTTTACAACCCTCTGAGTTTCAGCTTCCACGACCTTTGTTTTCGTGACAAAAGGTGCCTCAGTTTCCTCTTCTTCCTCTTCCTCTGCAATATTAGAAGGTATAATCATCTTTCTCAACTTCTTCTTCTTCATAGGTGCAGTAGTGGTGACAGAAGAAGAAGATGTCTTATGAGAAGTGCTTCTAGTTTCTCAACTTCTTGTCTTAGTAGGCATCAAGACAGTGGATGAGATTACCTCTTCAATCTCCTTCTAAATTTATTTCTGTTCTACAACCTTTTTCTTATGAGGCTTCTGAACTATCTTATGAGCATCAAATGAAACCTGTTTTCTTTTTCTAGAAGGTTTTTACATGTATGATGGTTCATCTAGTATATCCTCATAAATCAGAACAATGCCAGTATCTTTTCTTTCCATCTTGATGAATTCAATAATTACCTCTGGATTGTCATGCTTGGTAATTAATGGAAAGTGAATGTTTCTATGAGTTTCTTCCAGATCATCATGAGCATAAGTATCTCTCAGAGAGTCAATCAGATGACCTTGATGAAACAACTCAGGCAAGAGTATGGCATAAGGTACATTCCTTTTTTTTGCTTCTTACTCTCCTTCATAGCTTCACACAAATGATGAAAGATATAGCCATACATATTGATTTTCTCCTTATTGACCAAAAACCAGATGAAATGTTTATGATCCTAAGAGATTTGATAAGTGCTACCTTCTTTAGGAATTAGACACCTAATAAGGATCTTGAACAGAAATTTGTAAGGAGTTTTCATTTTCTTCACCTTTCTAAAATCATTAGAATATTCAAACAAAATGGTTTTGATGACTTCGGCTTCTGGATTGCTTTCCTTGGTGTTTAAAGTGCACCTTCCTACAACTGACACACCAAGAAGTTAGGAAATAATTTCTTGAGTTATGGTGACATTAATTCCCATCACAATAGATCTTATTTAAACTTCCTCGAACTCTTTCAATTGAATCTCCTTTCTACTCTTCCTTTTCAAAGAACTATCTTCAGCAACTTTCTAATTTACTTTAAGAGAAGCAACAAACTTATCATACACCTTAGCTCTAACCCAGAAATCCTTAACCATATGAGGATAGGTTGGTTCATTCAACATATCAAAGATTGAACCCCATTATTGTGATTTAAAGAAATTCCATAGGGGGTACCTATTATGACTAAAGGACTCGCAATCAACAATCTTCTCCATAATAAGTTTAAGATCCTCATTGCTAACCTCCATGGTTCTTGGTTTGATATAAAGACTTTTACTAGATTCGACAACCATGGGTACTTGTTAAGAAAAAGATGATGAAGCACTTGCAAAGGGGTTTTAGGGTTTCTTTAAAATAGGTAGTTTTTTAGAGAAGGCTAGAGAATGAAAATGAAGGAAGTAAGAGAAAGTGTGTGAATCTGATTTGATAGCGTGTTTTAAGTGAATTTTTTTTTTTTTATCAAAACAAAACTTAAAGACACCGGAGGCGGGATGCAAATATTTTAAGAAAAATCATTATTATCTGAAGGTTTTTACCCAACAGTTACAAATCACTTGTTAGAAGACATTTCAGATTCGTGACAAATAAGTGGGCAAGTGCTAGAGGTAGTTGAAAAGGTTTTCCACTTATGTGTTTATCAAAGGAAATTAGCCTTATTCTGACTTTCAGAGGTTGAGATGCTTTAGAGGATATATTATTCACAAGAAGCTATTTCATAGTTTCTGATCACAGTAGTGTCTGGTCATCATCAAACTCTGATTCTTCATTTAGATGCGAGCACATAATTTTAAAAGGTTTTCAAAGTTCTTGATTTGAAATAGAATAAGATTCTTTGTTACTCATATAGAAGTATTATTATCACAATGAAGTGTAATTCTACTTTCATAGTTTTGATATTCTTCTAAACATATTTTGAAATATCATATTTAGAAACTATTAAGTAAAAACAGAGAAGTTTCCATAGCTTTATGCAGTTTCTGATATGATTTCTTTTGCTATTGAGATTGTTTTTTAGGAACTTTTTTGTTCTAATAATTCTCTTTTTGATAACGATTATGAGCCTTTTTAGAGGCCATATCAACTGGATGAGCTCCAGAGATTGGTTAAGCATCTAAAGCACTATCTTCTGATCAATCAGCTTTAGTCTTCCCACTACCAGTGATCTTTCTGTAAGACCCCAATTTTGTCCCTAAGATCCCTCATGGCATCATATCATATCATATCATTGCCTCAAGGATCTTTGTGCACCTTGCCTCCTTCCCTGTGGGTGGGTTATCTTTTGAGAGTGATTTCTTGATCACCAAGAATATTTTGCATTTGTATATCATTGCTTTTCATTTGTTTACTAACCAAAAGTACAAAAATATGTCATCTAACCTTGTTACTTGCAGATGAAGCAATCACAGGTCAAGGCAGTCAAAGGCAGCCATTGAGCAATAGATGGTGGCCATTCTTGAGAATTTGGGCACCATAATCATTCATAAGAGTTCATATGAGCTATGACATCATTTTGAATCAAAATCCCAAGTGGTAGAGGCTTGAATCTCATCAAGGCATTCTTCAGTCAACTGAAGCCCTAGCCAGTCAACTGCAAGTCAACTGTGATTTTTGGAGGTGGGAAGTGATGGGAAATACTTCATTCATGTTCAAACAAGTATCATTTGACATTTCAAATATCAACATTGAAGAAAATAAAGTCAGGTCAAAACTTTCCAAAAATAGAAAGTGACCTATAATTCAAAATTGCCAAAAATGGAAAGGTTTTCTCCTCAAGATTACATCACCAAAAATGCTTCAAATGAAATTTTGTTGAACATGAAAGTTGTAGATATTTGTCTCCCATTTCCAAAATGTCCAAGAACATGAATTTCTCATTTGTGGTTGAAGAGATATGATCAAAACATGGCCAAGTGTGGATTGAACTTCAAAAGTGCATAACTTCTCAACCAAATGGCCAAATGGAGTGGTTCTTTTTGCTAAATTCCTCTCTTGAACTCTATTATCCAAATCATGCATTACATTTCATCAATTCTCATCACATGATTACTTGCATTTCACTTGAATTTTTGGAGGGAAAAATTATAATTTGAAATTGGTACATTATTTGAATGATACACCAATGCATTTAGCTCCAAAATGAAAATTTAAGTGAAATCAAGCTCAGCCACGTGCACTGTTCATGCCATGCTCATGCATAAGGTGAAAATACCAAAATGTGCAAAACACCTCCAAAGTTAAGCATTCATTAGCATTTTGGTTAAACATGATTAAGGATTGGATTAAGAGGGAGTATATAACCCTAAGCATAACAGAATTCTGTAACGACAATTCACAAATTTCAGATCCAAAAATTTTCATCAAATTTTCTCTCAAATTTTTCTCTTATTTCTTCAAAGCAATTCACAAATTCTTGCTTAGTTCATCATCTAGCATCATCACTGATCATTATTCAAGCAAGAACCACTCCAATTCGTGCATCTTGAAGCTGCTCCAAGCAAGAATTCATCAATGGTGAAATCCCCATTCTGTTGAATCGTGCTCAATTGGACATCAAGAACTCCTCCAATCCACTCCACAAGCTTGCTAGAGAAAGATCTAAACACTACAAGGCCAGGAACTCGTGGATTTGAAAGCTGCTCTTTAAGAGGTGTTGAAATCGATCCTCTCTTTTCTTAATTTCATTATGTGAATCTTGTAGATCTCTCTCTTGTGAGCATGCTGAGCTTTGAATCACTTAAAACCGTGCATTATTCACTTAGATTCATCGATTTAAAGTTTGCACATGAAAATTTACTTTGCTCGATCCGTGCGTTTTATGTTGTTATATGCTTGTTGATTGTTTGATTTATGATGTATGATGTGTATGCTTCGTGAATGTATGCTTAATTGTTGATTCTGGGAAATTTGTTCATGTTGAGTTTGACTGCTTGCTGGCTATGGAGTTGTCGCGTTTAGGAAGATGATACAGGCGCTATGGCAACGGTTTTTGATGTTCGTTCTGCCACGCTTTTCTGTTTTCTAATGTTTGTTGAAACCGTTGCCTTTGCCTTAGGGTTTGAATTGTATTGGTTGCATGCGCGCGCCATGCTTGATGTTGATTGGCTGATGGCATTTTAATTGAAACGCACCGTTTTGTCCTGGGCGCCAATTCCAAATTCGGATTTAATTCAAATAATTTCCTTTAATTCATTTCCCTTGCAATTTTTATTTCATTTTCATGTTGCATCTTCAAAAAATCATATAAAATCAAAAAATGATCCAATTTGCATGGGAATTTTTGCATCGATTTCCTTTTTCTCTCTACTTTTTTTATCAGCATGAAAATAAAAGTTGTGCCTGGCCTGGATTTATTTTTGCTTAGGGATTTTGTATGTGTATGCATTTTGAACCTTGCTTGCCATTTCCTTTGTGAAATAATGTGTGTTGATCCAATGCTTCTGAAATTTTTCATGATGAAACTAGGCACTCTAATTGATATTTTGGTGTTGAGTTTGCAATTTTCTCATTTGTGGTTTCTGGTTTGTGAATTTTCTAAGTAGGTGTGACAATTTGTGTCACACCTTTGCATGTTCATCTTATGCCATGTGTTTACCCTATCAAATGATGCTCAATTGTTCTGATTTTTTGCATGCTGATCATATGATATGTCTTGAACATGTATGAATTTTTCCAGATTTTTGTGAATCATTTCTGATTTAATTGAGATTTATCCTTCTGTTTGATCACATGTGGACTTTAAATTTGCCTTGAACTTCAAATGATCATGAAATGCACTTGGTAAATGATATGAATGTGAGACTTTCTTCTATGTGTCAATAATTGTTTGAAGTTTCATCATGTCAAATTTGAGCTTCTGTTTTAAATTTTTTCTCCATCTTTGACCCTAGGCTTTGACCTAGTGGTTTGCCTCTCATGTTTGAAGCTTTGTTTCAGGTTACACATGCAAGTTACACAATTTATGATGTCTCATCTTGAGAGCATTTGATATTTTCTTTTGATTACTAATGTGTGTTTTGTAGGTTGATGTTGACTCTCTTGAGCTTGACCTGTGGCTTATGCCTTAGCTTATATTGGTTGTCTGTCGATATTAACTGTTGGTTGTTTATCTGAGTTGTATACTGATTTGTTTGATGTTTCCACAGGTACATTAGTTTCTTAAGTTCACTTTGAACTTGCTTTTGCTTGGTTGCTTAACCACTTTAGGTATAACCTCTCTTCTTCATGTAGTCTAGAAGACCTGGCCTGTTGTGTGGCCAGGCACCTGTCTGAAGTCCTCCTTAAGAGGCAATGCTTGTGATTGTTTACTCTTTGTGCCAAGCAGGAAAAGTCCTCATATGAGGCAATTGGTAGATAAAAGAGATGTGTAGTCCATCTCCTACTATTCAGTGTGTCATCCCTTTGCTCACATTACATGTTGATGCATTGTGGATATTAACCCAAGATCTATAGAGTCATTCACTTGTGGAGAGAGTTCCAACTTTCTGAACTCCCACACCTTCTATTATTCAAAGCTCTCCCAGGCCAGGGATAAGAGCTATGAGGCACACCCCTCATCTCCATTTCATCTGCTTCACCTTAACTCTCAATGTTAAGGTTAAGAGCACAACTTACCCCATTCCAGTTGACTGAAAAGTCTAACCTTGCTTGAGCCTAATTGCTTGTATATAGTGTGTGCTAACTGAATTGATTGTCTGTTTACTTGATTCATCTGTGCATATCTGCTTGAGTGTGCCTTAGTGCATTTATCATCATCATGTGTATATCATTTCATAAGCTTTTCTTTATAGCATGTTTTTGCTTTGTCCATGGAGGAGACAAGCATAAGTCCATTACTTGGCAGTTGTTCCAATGATATGGTGTGAGACTAGTATAAGTCCATTGATTGGCATCTGGTATCATTTGTTTTGTTTTAGGAGATTGGTGTAAATCCATTGATTGGTATCCGGTATCCATGTTTGTTTGTGAGATTGGTATAAGTCCATTGATTGGCATCTGGTATCATTGTTTTGTTTTAGGAGATTGGTGTAAATCCATTGATTGGTATCCGGTATCCATGTTTGTTTGTGAGATTGGTATAAGTCCATTGATTGGCATCTGGTATCATTGTTTTGTTTTAGGAGATTGGTGTAAATCCATTGATTGGTATCCGGTATCCATGTTTGTTTGTGAGATTGGTGTAAATTCATTTGCTTACTTGCATTGTTGCCTCATTCTAAAGGACACACTTGAATAATCTACATATGATTTCAAGAGGTGAACATCTAAGAAGTTTTACTTCCTCATCCTTCCATTTTTGTGTGTGTTTTCAAAACTCCCTTTTCACATGTTAATCCAAAACTTTGACATCTATTGTGCAAACATTCTCATCTCTTTTCAAATTAGAAACCTAGGCTTTAGGCCTTTGATTTTTCAAACTCCATTTCATAATACTTCTTTGAATTGAATTCTAATCATACTTTGACCACTCTTTTGTGAATAAATCCTAATTGGTTAATCCAACTCATTCAATTGTTTTGTGGCTTTGTCCATTCTTGATAAGTTTTCTTACATTAGCCATAGGTTTGATTTATCCTAGTTGGTTGATATTAATCTCACCTTCTTGTCCTTAGTGATTGAATTATAAGACTTCCTTGCTTATCATAGGGTTAACCCCTCACTAGCAAGTTGAAGCTGTTCTCACATGGTGGACTCGTTGTTTGTATAAGGTTGAGTTTTCTCCCGTGGATAACGAAAGACCTTAGGGCTTTTATTTTAAAATGAACCCACTCATATTTTGGAATTTTTTTTGCCGAACTACGGCGTTTTGATCCTTACCTTCCATGGAGAGGTACGTAGGCAACGGGTTCATCCATTCAAACAAAAAATAATAACTTGTATATTCTTTTCTCATCTTCCCAATCATGTTTGCACAATATGTCATAAACAAATAAACTTTTTATACAACAAGTGTGAAAAGGGCTCCCTAGGAGTACCTAGGACGTTTTGGGTGCCTAACACCTTCCCATTGCGTAATTAACCCCTTATCCAGACTCTCTGATCTTTTCATTAGTTTTCTATGTGTAAAACTTCTTAGGCTTTTGTTCGCTTTTTAGCCAATCCTTTGGATAAATAAAAGTGCGGTGGCGACTCGATTCTTTGTATGCTTTACTTTTGATTTAATCAATAAATCATAAAGTGACGAATACACCGCTACACTTTCCTTACTGGTTTCTTCCAGATTCCACATTTCCTTCCTCCTTCAGAGTTAGGATTTGGAACATAGGTTTTTCTTTTGTTATATGTTGTAAGCATTCATTGTCCTGGAACTGAAATTGTTGGTTTGTTCTTCCCTTTTTGCATATTTTCAGTAGAGATAATCTCACTTTTTGGTACCCATAATATTATATGTCCTCTGAGGTTAGTTTTCATAGGCTTCCTCTTATTTTGAGCCTTAGCTTTGTAATAAGGCTCTGGATCATTCAAAACTTTATATTTAAGAGTTTGTTGTCTTGAATGAATCATAGCCTTAGGTTATGGACCTTTCAGAACCTTGTAACTTGATTTCTTAGGTTCTAGCTTCTTCAAAACCTTTGACTTTGAGGTCTTAGGTTTTGATTATTTTAAAACCTTTGACTTAAGAATCATTGGTTCGATTTCTTCAAAACTTATGATTCTGCAGTCATAGGTTCTGATTGGTTTAAAACCTTAGTTTAATTAGAAGGTACAAAATAAGAGTACATGCCTTTTTTAGCATAGCTTAAAGAAGAAGACTTTATAGATTTATTCAAGATTTCAGAGTAATCAAGACCTTGTCCTTTGCTTCTACTTACACCAGAGACTATGGGTGAAAGTTTGGTTCTTTTGAGGCTAGTTATGACAAATTCTTGAAGAGCCTTTTCATACTCATCAAAGGGTTTATCAGACATATCCTTTACTAAATAAATCTGATCTCTTTCTAATTTTTCAATCTTATTCTTAGAGAAATTTAATCCATTTTTCATAAGATTATATTTCTTTTGTATAATTTTCATATGTTTGGCTTTCTCCTGACATCGACCCATAAGGTTATGACATAAAGTAATTAAATCAGATCTAAAGAGTTTAGAGAATATTGAAGCCATCAAATTTAGATTTGCTTCTTCTTCATTCTTGTCGGCTTCTTCTTCATCATCAAGTTCATCACATACTTCCATGAGACTTTTCTTGAACTTGCTTCTTAAGTTGTTTTTCTGGAAGCTTCCCTTTTTGTCTTTGTCCTTTTGAAGCTCTAGAGAATCAACTATAAAGTGATCAAACTTCTAGCAATTGAAGTATCCTTTCTGATAATCTTTGTTGAACTTGGAGCTTGATCCTATGAAGCTATATCTTCTTCTAGAGAACCTTTTGTTCTTTCTAGCAAGATACTGAAATCTCTTTATGATGAAATCCATTTCATCATCATTTGAGCGTTCTTCATAAGCTTCAGAATGAATGGCTTCTTTATGCTCCCAAGTATATGAAGATTTAATAGATTTCCCACAGATTTCAAAGTCGGAGACTTTAATTTCTTGATTGGTTCTCCGTATCCATTGAGTTCTAACTCATGGCTTTGAAAATTATTGATCAGAATTTCAAGATTGATATTGTTCAGGTCTTTAGCTTTCTAAATAGCTGTCACTTTTGGTATGTATCTGACATAAAGAATCCTAAGTATCTTCTTTACATGATCACATATGGTATAGCTCTTGTTCAAGACTTGAAGTCCAAACACAAGAAATTGAAACCTTGAAAACATGGTTTCAATAATTTCATCCTCTTTCATTTTGAACAACTCATATTGTTGAACTAGAAGATTAGCTTTGGCTTCTTTAACTTTTTGGTTTCCTTCATAAGTAGCACATACAGATTCAAAAATAGTTTTAGCAATAGACTTGTCAATGATCTTCATGTACTTAGAGTGAGGCATATCATTTACCATAATGCCTCTCACTCTATGGTGTTTTCTATAAGTCTTCTTCTGAGTTGGTGTAAGAGTTTTTCTATCAGCTACCATTCCTACTCCATTCACAGGAATATCAATTCCATCTTCAAGAATGTACCATAACCCATCATCAAGACCCATGATATGTGTTTAAATCTTTCTTATCTGCCATTCAAATTCAGTAGAGTCTCCATTGAATGTTGGAGGTCTAAAAACATAGTTGTTATTTTCAGATGTACTATAATCATATTAATAACACCATTAGTAGTTTGTATTCTAGGAGAAACATCATCAGAAGTAGATGTTTCAGAATCACACATGATATATAAAGTGTTTTCTCGGGATATTTTCTGCACCATTAGTAAGTGTTTAGCACAAACCTTGCTCTGATGCTAATCGAAGGTAAGAAAAACACAAGAAGAGGGGTTGAATTGTGTTTTTTCTTCTAAGATTTTTCTTATTTTGTTTATGATTGATCTCAATCATTTTCTTAAAACTTAGTTCACAATCTAAATTAGAATCATTAGGTTTGCTTATGAAAGTCCTTATATAATTCTGAACCAAAATCTGACTCAAAGTTGCAAAGATGATAGCAATAAAATGATAAGATAAGAACCAGGAAAGTAAAATCAAAGACACACAACAATTATCCCGGTTCCTCTCAAAACTTGAGAGTAGTCCAGTCCCCTTGTACTTCCAAGAGACTTTCATTATAACCAACAAGATTCCAAATGCTCAAGCACCAAGCAAGAGACTTCCAATGCTTAAACCCTCAAGTAAGAGACTTATATGCTCAATCACACAAGAAAGATACTTCAAATTCTCAAATCCTCAATTAAGAGACTTTTATGCTCAAACACACAATAAAGAGACTTAAAATGCTTAAACCCTCAAGTAAGATACTTTTATGCTCAAGCACATGCAAGAGACTTCAAATGCTCAAACGCTTAAGTAAGAGACTTATATGCTCAAGAACACAAGCAAGAGACTTCAAATGCTCAAACCCTCAAGTAAGAGACTTCTATGCTCAAGCACACAAGCAAGAGACTTCTAACTCTATAACAAACTGTTAAGATATTTTGGGTAAAACTACATTTGTTATGCAATCAGAGGTGTAGATAGAATACAACTTGTTAAGACTCTGAAGACTTTAAGAACTTCTAAAATATACAGTTGATATGATGTTCTAAGTATATCTAATTTGACATAGTGGCCTCTCTTTGAAATTTCAAGGATTAGAGTCTTGTATTGTATTAGTCTTCATCTTCAAGTCTTTCTGCTCCTTATAAAGAGAGCAGGAAAAGAGACTTTGGAAGACTTTCACCAAAAAGTTGGACGAGCTTTGTTCTTGATTAGACATGTCAAGAAAGCACCTTTATGCAAGAGGAACCATCCATTAAAGCTCAGAAAACAATGAAGATATTTTTCCTTAAGTCTTCACGTGAACAAAAGATCTTTGAGTCTATCAGAGTTTCCTCGATTGAAGAGATTAGACAACCTTAAGGTTTTAGATCCCAGGTTCTGATCCTTCAGAGGTTGACTTTCTTTAGACTTCACTCTTAAGATGATGATCTCTTTAGAGTCCACTTCTTTGCTTCTAAAGCTTCAAAGTATGGATCACCAAAGGTTGACTTTGTTCAGATGTTGACTTCTTCATAATCTGGATCTTCCTCCAGAGCTAGAGTCATCAGAAGTGATCTTCAGAGCCAAAGTCTTAACTTTAGATTCAGAATATTCAAACTTTTCTTCATCTGGTCTTAGTCTTATAATCCCGCATACTTGAACAGATATTAGAATATCTAATTGTTCTTTAAATACTTTGTTATCATCAAAATCCAATGGATATGCTATCTGTAACACCCCGATTAAAATAAGAGAATTATTTAATTGAGTTAATATTATTTTATTAATTTAATTAAATAAAGTTGAATTATTGGATTATTTTTATTACTATTATAGATGTTATTTATTTTAATAATAATTAAATAAATAAAATAAATGGAATATGAAGAGTGGAAGGGTAAAAGTGGAAATTGGATAAAAGAGGCCAAAGTGAGGACTCAGGTTGTTTCACGTGTTTTGCCTCAGAGTCAGAGAAAGGGGGAGAAACGCTGAAGAGAAAGAGAAGGAAGAGGAAAAGGCCAAAGATTGCTCAGAGCTTCCTTCAATCCAAAGAGGTAAGGGGTCTGAACCTTATTAAACAATAATATGCTGAAAATGGTGAAATATTGGATGAACGAAATTGGGATTTTAATCGAAGGAATTCGTAGAAATTATATGCAATGATGTTAAGATTTGTGAAATCGAATAGGGGACTATTTGTATTAGATGATATGAGTGATTTTGTGTGAAATTTGGACTGTGGAAGGATGAATTTGGATAGATCTCGTAGCAGAGAAAGCCATTGCTGATCTGGAAATCTGGTTTCTGGTCATACGCGTATGGCACTAGGCAATACGCGTATGAGATTGCTGGTACGCGTATGGCACTAGGCAATACGCGTATGGCACTAGGCAATACGCGTATGGATGAGGAAGATGATGTGTTGAACGTGTTTTGGTCTCTGTTGGTACGCGTATGGGAATGTGATACGTGTAGCATACGCGTATGGACATGGGCAATACGCGTATGGATTTGGTCAGGCGTGGGTAATACGCGTATGGGCATAGGCAATACGCGTATGGGCAGACTTGTGGTCGTTCCTGGGCTGTTGTTGTGCAGTTTTTGGTTGTTTAGGCTGAGCGAGGTAACTTAGCTGATGCATGGTATACGAGGGATCATTTCCCGTTGCTTTGAGTGGTATAGATATTAGTAGAGTGTGATAATACTGTGTTTGATTATGTGGCATGATGTGATATGCTTTTGTGATAGAATGTGTTAATGATGATGATAACATGACTATATGATGCTGTTGTTGCTATGTTGATTATGATGCATGCTTGGTGTGCATGCATTCATGAAAGGCCGATGCCTAGTGATGAACGGACTGAGTTCCAATGATGTTGTTGACTCCGGGCTTGTTGAGAGGCTTGGTTCCTTGCGGGGAACTCGGATTCTATGGTGATGAATCTGGGAGTGGTGATCCTGTAGTTGGTCACAAAATGGGTATACCGAGTCGTGTTGAGTCATGCATGGGTGTGTGCATTGCATTTGATATGTTGTTTTGTTGATGTTCATGAGTATGTTGATTATGATGATTATGATGAGCTGTGTTGGCATATGTGAAATATATTTATGTTTATATTTCTGTCGTTATATTATTATTTAATAATGTAATTCTCACCCCTTCTGCATGTGTTTATGTTCATCTATGATGAGCAATGTGCAGATAAAGAGGAGTAGCTATTGTTGAGGTTTGAAGAATAAGTGTAGAGTTATTCTACAGAGTCGAGTCAAATGCTCTGGTCATGTGACACCGGGGTTATGGGATTCGATAGATAATTGGTTATTATTTACGTTGTTTATGATGACTAATATGTTGAGATGCTTTGTTGAGATAATGTTGAAACATTATTATGAATTGTTATATGATGAATGATAATATTTGTGTTGTTGTCCGCTGCGAAGTTTTAATAAAATAAATAATATGTTTTATGTTGTGATGCGATAAGTGTTATGTTGTAAGAAATGTAAACTCTTCTACATGTTGTACTCTGATAATCTATTTAAATATGTCGTTTGGGTAGAAGGGTGTTACACTATCTACCAATTTTTTTCCAACATGTAGTAGTGTTAAGATAGGCTCTAAGACTCCTGGGTTAAATGAGATATTGTATATAAGCCTAAGAAGTTGCACGGTCTAGGTGTATGTGATCTAATGTTGGTTAACCTGGCCCTTTGAGTAAGTGGAGGTGGAGGTTTCTATCTTGGGCTTCTATTATTTGGCATGATATTTTAATCGCGAAATATGGTTATATTTCCTATCTCGCCTTCCTCGGGTGGCAGAGTTGGGTGTCTTCGGTCACCGTTGCTCTGATGGAGAGGGGTTTCCTTCTCGGGGATAAATCAGAAGACCCCGTAGATTGGTTTTCTGATGGCTTACTCAAGTGGGTTGGCTCGGGTCTTCGCACCTATTTTAGAAAGGACACTTGGTTGGGAGTAAATCCTCTTAGTGTTTGATTCCCTAGGCTCTTATATATCAATTATCATCAAGCTTGATCCTGGGAGAGGGGTTGGTAAATGGGAGGGTCAACTTTCGGTCTAGCATCTTAAGTGGAGAAGAGCTTGTACTTTTGAATATGAGTAGCGTTTGATTGTTGATCTTCACTCGATTAGTAATGGTTTTAACCCCTCAAAGAAGCAAAATTGGTGGTGGTAGCGTCATCCCAAAGATGGTGATTATCATGTGTCCTCTGCCTACACCTATATTTTTTCACGGGAACTTCCTAGAGATATCCATGAATCTTCTGTTAATGGTGTCCTTCCATGCTTTTAGAGTAGTTAGGAATCCTCCAAAGTAAGGTTTTTCTCCTAGAAACTCCTTTAGGATTACATCTCTACTAGAGTGAACTTACATACAGAGGAATCTATTTGCATTCGGGGAATTTTCTTTGTCCTTTATATTCGGAGGCTACCGAGTCGTCCTCCCATTCCTTTGTATCTTGTGAGGTGGAATTTTTGTTTGGTATAGAATATTTTGATGGTTAGGTGTGTTATGGTTTTACCTAGGGATTTGGTGACCCTTTCTCAGATGTTCTTACCTAATGGTAGTCCGCCTAAGATTAGAGGTGGATGTCTTTTGATTTGGCATATGTTGTGATTTGGTCGATTTGGAAATCTCATAATGATATAGTGTTATAAGATAAATTGGTGAATTCAAAGGACATGGAAGACTTGAGTATTCTCTTGGCTTGGAAATTCTATATTGGTAGGTTCGTGGATAACTCATGTGCTTTTTCAGTCTGACTTGAGAATCATATCTTATATTTGAGCCAATAACGGCTTGAGAGTCGGCGACCTCCCTTTCGTGCATCCTTAGTGCTTTGGTGGAGGTAGGTTCTCAACTACCTATTACCTTTCTAGTGAGCTCTAGCTTTGTTCTCGTTTTCTATTATTATGTTGTCGGGGGTTGTAGGGGAGTTTTTCCTGGTTATTTTTGAATTGTTTGGGCGATTGGCCCTTGTCTTGTATGTTGTTTATTGTTCTTTTCTTTTTTCTAGCGCTTTAATCACCTTGTGCATGTCACCAAAAACTCATTGTATTTTTTTTAGAAGTTGTCTTTTAAATATATATATATATATATATATATATATATATATATATATATATATATATATATATATATATATATATATATATATATATATATATATATAAAGGTCCAATTCGCCTCAAATTCACTCCACTCCGTCCAAGGTTAAAAGTTAGTATTCACAAGAAATAAGGTATAAAATTTCTAATCTCCACTTATACTATATTCATCTTGAGCCTTGAATTGACCCGGACGTTGGAGTGCTAACCATGCAGTTTCACCCTCGTCGTCGTCATGGAGAGCAACACTACCGGTTCATGGCATCTAGTTCACCAATTGCAATATAGCCTGGTGACACACATTTTTGCGATACAACAAGAACTTTCATGACTTGCCATTTGAGGCGGTTTTAACAGCCGTAACCTGCTAAAATTAACCGTCGTAACTTGCCAATTTTCTTGTATTGAGTGGCGCCATAAATGGGAGTCGACCTACGATTCATATGTTTTCCATGATCTCAAATCCAATCTAATATTTACGTGTTTGTAACCTCCTCAGATCACCAAATTCAAGAGCATGCAAAATCATACGCAAAGATTCGTCGCATTTGATCCAGGGGTTTATCGTTTCAGCAACGATTTAGTTTATCTCTAGATCTTTGATTTCCCTAAGGAACTCTGTGAAGTAAAAGAAGACAAGATCCAAATCTAGATACACATTGAAAGTACCGGAAAGTGAAGATAATTTTCTTAGATATCATGCCGAAGATTCATGATCCATCTTAAGATCAAACTTCGCATCTATCTCTTGCCACCAACGTAATACTTCATACGACGACATCGAAGATACGATGAGTTCGTAGTTAATGCCACACGTAGGTCCGATATCAGATTACCTACTTTATATATAAAAGGATATACAACTGGCCTCATGCTCAGTCTAGTAGGTCGTGATCGAGAAGCTCTAGCCCACTATATCTTTTCCATATCGCTTAGATATATTATTATTGAAGAAGCGATTTATTCTAGTGACGACCTTGTTGCAAATACCTCTTCCATATTACCCTAAGTCAGAGTATCAAGAAATAAAGTCGGTCGAAGAACAAGAACTTTAAACAAATTACAACCCCAGACTGGCCATTAAGGGTAACAATTTCCATCAAGACAGGAGTCTGCACGAGATAGACCAAAAGCGACCCCCAAACTATGGTAGCAAGGAAACTAATTCCCCTCCAAAGGCACCTCAGGCCAGACATTATCCTTATTCCTCTGTCCCACATCTCCAACCCTCGGAAAGGTGACCGTATTAAGATAGCATATTGAGCTTGTTTTACAAAGACCGGGGGGTAAGCCTCACAAAGAACATCACTTTTGTTCGACCATACTTTCAGCTCTGGGAGAATTCTACCATAATCCTAGAGCCAAACTAAAGTGGTATATGTCTTAGGTTTACTTATTTATATATTTTATTGTCTCTCTGTAAAAAATCAACCTTATTTTGAATATAAATATTTGTATACTCTTTCTTTTTTTGCTATATGGTTTCTTGTCTATCTCTCTTTAAGATCTCTAAAGGAATGAACAATAAAGATTAAATGTATGTTTGTGTAGAAGATACAACCTTAATGCATTCATGCGTAGCAGATACAACCTAAACGCATGTCTACGAATTTCATATAGACTAAACGCATGTTTGTGTAGCTTATACAACATAAACACATTTATGCGTAGCTGACATAACCTATATGCATGTCTACGTATCTGATATAGACTAAACACATTTATGCGTAGCTGACGCACTCCCCTTCAACTCTAGGAAACCCAAAGGCATAGGTAGTGGATCCTAGAGAGGTCCACTTCCATCCAAGCCAAACCCCAAGGGCAGGGACGGGGATACTACCCTTAGCTGGGAAACAATCCTCTATAGCACATAACATAATACAAAGATACGGCTACTTCTCATCGGCCTTTCCAATTACTAACCCAACATGAGAGACACAATAAGCATGCTCTGTAACACGCATGGAATTAATACATTTCTACAGTAGACACTAAACACAACGAAAAAACATAGGAACCATAAATGGTAAGACAATATCACCCAATACGCTTAACCGCAAGTCACGAAAGCCATTAAAAAGGAAGTGAAAATAACTCATCAGGTTCTCCAATGCAACCATGCACCTCTAAATCCCCTAAAGGCAAACATTATGGGTTCACATGCCCTAAACGAATGACCCTTCCTAGTTGTCGACGTGCATACTTTAAATTAACAAGTGAACACCAATATTGCCCAGTAGCAGGCAGACCTGGCCTCCCAGAGATAGCAAGAAAGCCCTAACGTCAGAACAACCTACAAACAACCAAAGTCGTAACAGAGCGACAAAAATAAAGAGAGATAGATTATGAACTTAAAATATAAAGGATGCACGAAGCATTGAGGTAAAAATACTTTTATAAATTTAATTGTTACATCCAAGGAAACAATGGCCTGAAAAATAATACAGGTAAAAAGAAAAAGAAATGGTCAAGCAGAAGCGCCCGGAGCCGGGGTACCAAGATCACCAACTGGATTCTCAACAGAAGCAGCTTGAAAAGGGTTTAAGCCTCCAACCAGAACTAAAGCAGTGGTATAGAACTTCTCTGCCTACTCTATAACCTGATCACATACCCATAACATAACTTTCATAGCCCTTTGAATGGAATCGTGAAACATTTCCTTCAACCCCAGAAACCTCATCTTCAAGAGTCCTTAGGGCCTGGGGTGAGACCCGTCCTCTTGAAAGTGTGCCTTCTAATACTCCTTGACACGATGAGTCATCTCAGCAGCAGAATTAGAGGCATCATGATACCATTTATCTTCCTCTGTAAGAGCACCCTCTAGCTCGGTTACCCAGGTTTCCCTAATAGAAAGGGAATTTTGTATCTTCGCCTCATCTTGAAAAGAGCTAGCAAGCTCCTCCTTCTCCTGCAACTCATCTAAATCCTTCTAAAGAGCGGAGTGCTTATGGTTCATCCTTTCCAAGTGTCCATTTCCTTGGAAGGGATGCCAAAAGTCAGGACATCTCATCGGCCAGCAGTAATGAGGGAGAATAAATATTCAATATGATATATGTTGTGAGTGACCTTAGAAATAAGCTCCATCTTTTCCTTCTCAGAGATATTCTTAACAAAGGACAAATCCGACATTGGCACAGTAGAAGCAACATCTTCAAGAGTACGAGTAAATCGGGAAGAGAAAACATCCAGCATTCGCAAGAAAGGAGTTACTTCCCTGGAGCATCTTTCTTAGTAAAACGGGTCCGTTTTGGGGAAATCTTTCTTGAAATTGGAGATGGGGGCCCTCCCCCATAGTGAAAATGGCTATAGTATCAGGAAGTTGGCCAACCTCAAGTGTAGGAGTATAAGTCTTGGCATCCGAGATGAGAGTAGGGGTCAGAGCATTAGTAGTGGCAGTCCAAGGGGGCACTACAACCTTGATACCCCGAGCATTAGTAAGGCTTCTATGATTTATGCTCAACATACAGATAGAACACCTTCATGAAGGCCTAGGACCTCATATGAAGCTGGAAAAGAGCAACTTTTAAGTGTTTAAGGATGACCACTTAGAAGTTGGAGAAAGGTAGTCGTAGTCATATCCTTGTGAACAAACACCTAGAGAGGAATCACACAATCATCAAAGGAACCGTATATCCTCTTATCTAGGCCCACTGGAAGAGACGACCATTCTAGAGGATTGTCGACCACGATACTGGAAGCCTCTAGTATTTCCCATATGCTCTGAACGGATAGAGTACCCATTGTTTTTACATCAACACAGTCTTACTCCGTTGTGCCTAGTCGATCTCGAAGATCGATGTAGGCCTCCACTTGAGTGTCACTTGGTTCACAATGATAGGTCCTCAAGAAAACTTGGATAAAGCTTTTAGCACGCTATCTCCTTTGCTGATTGACTTCTATTTCTACTTGTTTAACATGGGAGAGGGCATATGGACCTCGACACGATTCACCTTTCCGCCAACATTTGATAAAAGAGCTTCTAATGAGTCTGATGAATAAGCTCCTTCCTCCAAAGAATTCTCAGATACCCTTTTTGAATTAGAATCATCAGATAAAGGTATGACATCCGATTCTAGGTGATTATGATCTAGAGAATGGAGATAAGAATCAGAGGATCTCCCCATTCTCGAGGCAGATAAATTTTCACCCTTAAAATCGCTCATTAAGTTAATCGTATTATCACTCATCCTTGCTAAAATATAAGAAATGCTGAAGAAAAGCCTAAGTTTAGGATGGAACATGGGGCATGAAATTGATGAAAGTGGAGATTTTGATAACAAAACTGTAATCGTCCCAATTAATACTCTCTCTTGAGAGAGAGAAAAAGTGAAGGTGTCACTAAGTTAGTGAATACGAGCGAACTCGAATGACAAGGATTCTGAAAAGTTTCCAAAACGCGCAACACCTCTAATTTATATGTGAGAATGGTTAGACGATCCAAATTATCTAAAGAAAGGAGTTATGAATTCAACGACTAAATTCATCATTTTGAGATACATGCAAACTCGAATGCACTCAAGTGTACTATGAACCGCAATATGCCCTAGCTTGTCGCATCATTGCACGTGTCAAAAACAAGCAGTGAAATGTCCCAATGATGAAAACACATCAAATGCACTTGTTTCCCACTACTTTTTCATCTAATTCCAAATGTTTCACGTCTAGCTCACCTCGACCAATGTCTTAAAGGCCGCCATAATGATTAAAGGTTTCCATGACTCACTCAGTGTCCGACAAAGCAATGTAGGCAAGTGTTATGAGCTGGCCAAATGCTCAAATAGCTAAGGCCCAATTTGTCTCAAATCCACTCCACTCAGCCCAAGGTATAAAGTCAATACTCACAAGAAACAAGGTACACATTTTCGGATCTTCACTATTCACTATACTCATCTTGAACCCAAAATTTACTTGGGCATTGAAATGCTAACCATACAGATCCATCTCGGACCGTCGTCATAGAGATCAACACCACTAGTTCAACATCTAGTTCACCAACCGCATCTTTTGGTTTTTGAACGAAACACACACACACACACACAACAATGGTGTATTACAACCAAGTGTGGCAAAACGACTCTGACTTGTCAAACATGTTTGTTTTGCCTGTACTTTTCATGAGATTAGTTAAGGTTTCAATTTTGCACTTTCAAATATGTCTACACACATCTTTTCTCGAATATGTGAAAACAAACTCTCAAATATCTATCAATTGAGACATAGAAGCGAAATCGACAGTCACTCATGAAAAAAGAAAGAGTAAACTAAATTTTTTACCAATATACTCCCTCCGTCTAATATTATAAGACGTATTCAACATTTCACATGAATTAAGAAATACAATTAATGTTGTATAGAAAAAAAATTATGTATGAGTTTATATTATTGTCCATAATTTATTATATAGATGAAAGAGAAATTTAAAAAATTAAAAAAAAAAAAAATAATAATAAATGATAGAGATATTTTGAAGAAAAAAATCATCAATATTAACATTGAAATTGTACACTGATTTATAATTGAAAGAGGAAATATCATTTTCATAGTGAGAAGATGATCATATTCAACAAAATCTTCAAAATTACTAACATATTTGTGAAGATAGATTTTTTTGCTGGATTTTCAAAAAGTCACACCATATAGTGTCAAATGAATGTTTAATCAACTTTGATGTCTGTGACTACTTGTTTACTTTTATGCCTGACTATCTCATACTCTATACTCATTCTCTATTTCTTTCTGTCTGACATATTGGTGCCTAATTTACCCTAAAATTGATGTTTAAAATATTACTCTCTTAAAAAATCTGTCATATTTATAAAGTAAAATATATAAAAAAATGTTTCAAGTAATCTAATTTAGGAGTACGTTGTACATAACTCTTAGTTTATATTTTGAAGTTTAAATTGATATTAATGAAAATAAAGTAATACACGTCTAATTAATAGTAATATTTATGAAACATCAACATCCTTTATATGAACATAATGAAAGAGAAATGTCCCGTGGTAAGTGATTTAAAAAGACTAAAGTCCAGAACGCACTTGAAGACGTAGCTTAACTGGAACAAGAAAGACACTGATTTTTTTGCTTAATTTAAGCTAAACCGGCAAAAAGAAAAGTATATCGCAAGGTTGGTTTTTACCTTAAACAATGAAATGAAGATAAGTGTGATTGATTGAGTAATTGGACCTAGTTGAGGACGCAAAGGACATATAGTCAAGTAGTATATCTATCTAGATGGACCACAATAAGATAGAATAGATAGTAATGATGGATTATTATGTGCTACTTAGGGGCATGAACTGATGGATTACAACCTTAAAGAGGCACCTAACATGGCCCCCCCTTTTCAACTCTTCTACTTATGGCCGACCACATTCAGATTTTCAAAGTACTTGATAAACAATCTTTGTCTCGTTACATTTCTTTAACCATTATTGTTCTTGTTACTATTCAAATGTATTATGGTTCTACTACAAAGATTGCCAAAATACATAAAAACTAAAGGAAATCTTTTTTTTTTCTTCCTTCAAGAAACGTGAAAGATGCGGAGGAAAATAGTATTTTTGTTTGTTTTAGAATTAACTTTTAGGTACGAACTCATGTATTTTTAGTTTTAGAATTTTATCATCGAGAGTTTTAACTTGATTTTGAGGATGTTTTGAGATTTCAATATTTTTATCGGAGACTTGTGTTCATTTGATGGTGGTTACGATCAGAGCCGACCCTAGCCTAAGTCCAAAAGTGCGATGGCTAGGACTCAAGAATTTTAGGGACCCAATGTATTTTTTTAATACTCACATGGTATTTTAAAGAAAAAAATTCTCTCTCTCTCTCTCTCTCTCTATATATATATATATATATATATATATATATATATATATATATATATATATATATATATATATATATATATATATATATATATATGACCCATTTTTATACACATAGTATTATAAAAAAAATTATACGCATGTTAGGCCCAAATTTTTATACAGTTTCTTTTTTTTCTTTCTAATGTTCGATCAAGTCACGATTGGAGCTCTTTCAATTAGGAAATGCAAATCAATTTGCATCCATATTAAAGAAATTCTTTTCACATCTATCAATAGAAATTCTACTTCCCAATTGAAATAATGAATTTTACTCCAATTCTCCATCCCCAATTTCAATACTACTCCAATTCAATTAATCATTTAACAGGTTTTTTCGTTGATTTTTTTTATTGAATCACTCTAAATCTCCAATTTATTTGAAAAATTGCCATCGAAGTTTATTTTTTAGAAGAGAAAACATTGATAAAATCCTTAAGAACGAAAATATGATAATCACAACCAAATTCATATTCGGGGGTTGATTATACGCGGGGAAGATATTAATATCCCGCGACATCCATTGCAAACAGACAATCTTCTTACCGCCTTTTGCACGATCAAATATGCTTAGTTCTAGGTAGCAAAAACATGTGTGTTGATTGATTTTAAATAAAAAAGTTTGATCGCGCAGAGATGGTAAGAAGATTGTTTGTTCGTTGAGAATACAAGATTTATTCAAGCTACTGCGGAAAGAAAGTTGTTTGGTTGGTTGTAGTTAGTTTTAGAAGGAGGACGAGTATTCGAACTAGCAAGTTATACAACTTGTATTTGAATGTTCGGGGGTCAGAGGGATATACTTCTAAATGATTTATTTTAATCCATTTTTGTTTAGAAAATATCTGAGACGAATCGAGTCATGATTCCTTAAAGGAAGACAAACATTGAAACTAAGCAAGTTATATGGCTTGTGTCTGAACGCTTGAGGCTCAAAGGGACATACGTCCAATTGATTCTTTTTTATCTGATAAAGTAACGATCTCAAAATGACGTTTATTTAAATTATTCTTTTAAAGGGAATACAAACACTCGAACTAGCAAACTATATGGCTTATGTCTGAACGTTGGGGCTAAAAGGGAAATACATCAAATTGATCCTTTTTTATCTGGTTTTTAATTGGAAAAGAGAACCAGTGTGATTTATTCGAGTTCAAAATCACTAAAGCGTCTAACCCTAAGGTTTCTTAAAGTCACGAATAAATAAAAAATCAAATAGTCATAAATGAATGAAATTTTATACCGCTGAGAATTGGATCGAGACTCAACACCTAAATTTAATATAACATATAAATATACTCATAGTATAAATAAATGAATGGATTATCAAAATTTTCTTAATTTTGTGCCATTAAAAAAATATAACTTTTTTTTTTAATTTATAATTTTTATTTGTCACTATAAAATAAAATATTTATTTTAAAATTATTTATTGTTTCAATTGAAATTGTTTTGTAAGTGTTTTTCCCTCCTAAATCTAATGGGCTAGGACTAAACAAAGAAACTCACAAATCAATGGGACTGACTAGCCACTACAGTCAAACATTGAGATATTTTATCCTGTCATCCCATCTTGATCTGATACTCCCACATGAAAGTTGCAATTACATTTACGCTTTTACTAAAATATTTCCGATCTTTCAACAATTTATGTAATTACCGAATTTTTACTTGAAGCATCAGATTTTTTTGCCAATTTTTTCGTTCGAATGAATAAATAGCGGATTATTTTGAAAAAATACTGATATTTTGCAAAATTATGAAGAATTATCAGACGTTTCAAAAATTGATGGTAAAAATTCACGGGATTCTGCAAAAATGTTGAAGAAATACCGGATATTTGAAAAATCCGATTCATTTTTACATAATATTTGAAAAATTCGATGCATTTTGACAGATATTTAAAAAATATAATGCATTTATATAGGATATTTGAAAAAATATAGTTAACAATAAGACCTACCATATATTTTGGGGTTAAATACACTTTACCCCCCTGTAATGTTAGCGAGTTTAGGGTTACCCCCCTGTAAAAATATTTTTTGTAAACCCCCCCTTATGTTATGTAGATTCCTTCATAGAACCCCCTTAATATCCAGGTGGCATGGAATCTTGGTTTTTTATTTCAGACGTGGCTTTTTAATTTTTTTATTTTCACATGTGAATCTCCAGCATGGCATAAATTAGAATTTAGGGTTCCCTTCCCAAATCCATCCCCCTCTCTTTCTTCGTGAAATCCCAAATCCCTACCCCAAATCCATCCCCCTCTCTGTCTTCGTGAAATCCCAAATCCCTACCCCAAATCCATCCCTCTCTTCATCTTCGTCCGTGTCCCCTTCATCTGGGTTATGGGTGGCAGCAAGGCATCTTCCACGAGTGAAGTTGGAAACGGCTTACCAAGATGTGGATGCAATGAAACCATGAAGTTGTTGGTCTCCAAGTCAATTGAAAATCCCGGTCGCAGATTTTGGAAATGCAGGAATTCTATGGTGAGCAATTTTGAAGCATTTTATTATTTTGAGTTTGATTTCGAAATTAATTGTTGGTGGTGTTTGTCTCAAATTGCAGAATGGGTGCGGTTTATTTTTGTGGGATGATTTGGTCAGTGAGTTTGCAGTGAAAGAAACCAATCCGTCCGGATGCCGCCAATGTGAAGTCAACAAGGCTTATTTGATTGAATTTGCTAAAGAGATTGTTGAGGAGATAGATTGCAGAGTCGGAAAGCTTAACAAGTTAGAAAAACTGAAGAAAAAGATTGCAATGGAAAAGAGGAAAAATTTATGGTTAATGTTTGTAATTGGTCTGTCATGGATGTTGATAGCAGCTATGGTTAAGTTAGTCTAATGAGTCTGTCATGTAATTGTTATGTCATTAGTGTTTTTCAGCAATGTAATGTTGAACTTGTAATGTGTTCATCAATGAAATGTAATCTGTTCATCAATCTTAAACTGTCAGTGCAGCATCATTACCGTAATAAGTCTACATTGGCCTACATTGGCCTCCTTTGTGGTTGCAGCACTCTTCACAATCAGCAGATAATACTATTTTAACAACCATCTGACCAGATACAAATGATAAGATGTTTTCGGTATCAGTCAAGTCTTTAGATGGAAACTGAAGTAGGGAGCAGGATGAGGAAAAACTACGCGCTTTCTCTTTAGTAACATTGGAATGCTGCTTTCTGTCATAATAGATATCGAAGGAAGGGCAGTTGTATTTAAAATACTCTGAAGGGGGATTGAAATTGTGGCTATGGTTGCACTGGAAGAGAGTTACATTATAATTTATATAAAAAGAAATTGTGGCTATGGTTGCTATATTTCCTTTTTTGACAAAACAGCACATTCAGACATTGAATCCTTCAACATTCAAACGCTTCCCAATTATTGACTGTTCCAACTTGAAACTTATTTATGTGATGGTTTAACCATAAGAGGGAATATAACATGAATTGCAGAATTGCAGATGAATCTTGCAGCAACATGAAAACCAGCACAAGCCCTGCACTAGTACACATAAGAAGCATGTCCAGAACTACAAGCTGCAAAATAAACTCAAGTAAAACATGAAATACACCAGAACCAGCATAATTCATTTCAAATCTACATCAACATACACATAGCAAAGAAAACTGACATTTTCCTTCAATTGAAGTTTGATAATTGGGCAAAACAAGGCTCACTATATTTTGCAAATACATTCTGGTAGATTGCTTTTACTGCATCAGTTCATAAACATAAACATTTTCAGGCCATTCTAATTGGTTTATGTCTATTGGCATAGCAAGACTAAGATGCAAAAGTCATTGACTAGTTTCTTATTAAGGTGTATCATGGCAATACAAACTAGTCCCAAATTCTGCATTGAAGTCAATTACAAGTCAGGATCAAACTTTGCAGTGCTATGACAGTTCACAAAACATCAGCATATCACAACATACTGTTTTACATCAGAAGCATCACAACTAACCATCATGCTAAACATAACATAACCTACTCAAACAAAATGAACTAACCAATTAGTGTCACCTCAATTGAACTTCAAGTTCCACAATTGTCTCAAAATGCACTAACAAACTTTTAACTGAATAACTAACCATTTGTCTCGAATTCCAAGTTCCACAATTGAACTTCATTAACTCCTAGGCTGCCCAAATTTGAGACAGTTTTTCATTCAATGAGGCAACAAAGGGTTATTCTTGCTTTAACATGGAAATAATGGTGTATGGCCAATTTAGAGTCAAAATTTTAAGAGTTTTTCTTGCTTTAAAAAACTGCCAATATGTTGACTAAAATTAACAAAAGATGAGTGGTAGCAGAGTGCATATGTATGAATCCAGCCAAATAAGAGAGAGCATTCAAAAGATCAGTGGTAGCAGAGTGCATATGTATTAACCATAGCAGTAAGTGTTTTCCAAAAGGATTACAAAAGGATTACAAAAGGATTAACCATAGCAGAGTGCATATGTATTAACCAAACAAATTTCTAATGTATGAATCCAGCCACCAAGCAGTAAGTGTTTTCCAAAAGGATTACAAAAGGATTACAAATTTCCAAAAGGATTACAAAAGGACTACAAAGATCAGTTGGCATTACAAAAGAGTTTTCCAAAAGGATTACATGTCTTCATTTTCTGGTAGGGTAATTGGTTTGTCACTAGATATTCCTTCACCTGTTATGGGTCTTTTAAACCAACTCAACTTGATCCTCTCACTTTGCCTTCTTTTGATGATAGGTTTTTTTCAACCCTTTTTCTGGATTGTTTTGTGATTGAGGCAGCCACACTAGATCCTGTTTGACTCATTGCAGTTGGAACAGGCATATCAGTTGGAGGCTGTGGATCAGTTGGAACAGGCACATTTGTTGGAACAGTCATATCAGTTGCAGTTGGGACAGGCATATCAGTTGCAGTTGGGACAGGCATATCAGTTGCAGTTGGGGCAGGCATATCAGATGCAGTTGGGGCAGGCATATCAGATGCAGTTGGCATATCAGTTGCAGTTGGGGCAGGCATAGAATTTGCAGTTGGCACATGTCCTTTTTTAGGTTTTCTCTACAATGTAAGACACAATGTATGGTTGTCATCACAATGCATATCACAATGAAGAATGTAAGACAGAATGTAGAATGTAAGACAAAATGTATATCACAATGAATTACCTTTCTTTTAAGTGCATTGGGATCCTGAGTGGTAGCCTTACAAGTCATAGCATTGTGACCAAAATTATCACATTTGGTGCACTTATATGCAACACCAGATCTTCTCTTCCTTGCACCATCCTCTCCACTTTCTCTTATCCTAATCTTCTTAGGTCTACCAGGACCATTTTTATATGCAGGTGGTAGAGGTGGTTCCATCTCAACTTCTGGCCACATATCTTGACCATTGATTGGACTTACTGAAAATCCATAACATAGTGCAAACTTTTCTCTTGTGTAACAAGCATCAACAAATTCATCAGGGTTTTGCTTTCTATAACTCAGAGCAGCTACAGCATGCCTACATGGAATTCCTACTAATTCCCAAAAATTACAACTACATGACCTTTTAGCAATGTCAACAATAAATTCATGTGTGTTGTAACTATGTGTAACCTGAAAAGTCTCAGCAATTGACCATGTTGGCAACCAATGACCACTATTCAACACCTCATTATCTAACCTTCTCCTAGGTATTGGCATCACCTTATGTGGCCAATTTTCTAGTTTACTTGCAGAGGTGGATAACCTATTCATCAGATATTTTCTTATCCACTCACACATTGTGAGTATAGGTTTGTCCCTAGCAGCTAGAATGGTAGCATTAAAAGACTCTGAGATATTATTCATCAATGTATCACATTTAGGGTAAAAAGAAAAGGCATGCTTACACCAGCTTTTGGTAGGAACAGCCATCAACCAAGTCCAAGCATTCGGATCTGCATTCTTCAATTCATTCATCTTTTGGACCCATGCCTGATAGTATGTGGCTTTAGCAGCTCCCATCATTAAATCTCTAATAAGGGCTCCTCCACCAAACCTTTTCTTGAAATTAGCATACAAGTGCCTAAGACATAATCTATGCTCAATAGTATCAGACAATTCTTCAAATACAGCCACAAGTCCCTGATACAAAATAGAAATTTTTAGGAGCTGGTATGTTTAGATTCTGTTACAGAATCTCTTAGTTAGATGCTCAGGTTCTATTACAGACCAGAATCAGTTACTAATGTCTGTATACAATTATAACAGAATCGAAACTTGTTATAACTCAATGTTACATGTCTACAATTCTGTCTACTTTTTACTATACTTTTTACTATAGTTTTCTTGTTACAGTTCATTGTTACAGTTTTATTTTCTTACAGTTTTCTGTCTCAATGTTACAGTTTTCTGTCTACAATTCTGTCTCAATGTGTCTCAATCGAAACTTGTTATGTCTCAATGTGTCTCCTGAGTTCATTGTTACAGTTTTCTTTTCTTTTTTCTTTTTTATATAGTATGCACGGACTTTCATCCTTCACTACTGTACATTTCTTCTCTATAGATTAACATCATTTAGAGAATAGAATAATTTGCAACAGAAAGATAGAGTTAAATACATACCTTCTGTTGATCAGAGATAAATACATATCTTCTATCCTGACCAATGTCCTCCATTAGTAGTTGTATAAACCATCTCCAACTCTCCTTGGTTTCATTTTCAACCACACCAAATGCCAAAGGGAAGTATTGATCATTAGCATCCCTGCCTACAGCAATAAGTAACTGTCCACCATACTTGGTCTTTAAGTGACATCCATCAACCCCCACAAATGGTCTGCATCCATGAATAAAGCCTTTCTTACAGCCATCAAAACAGAAATAAAATGACCGAAACCTTGGTTGTATGGATGGACTAGGTCTTTCTACATTTATCTTCACAGTGTTGCCATGGTTTACCCTTCTTAGTTCTTCTGCATACCTCCATATGGAAGCATACTGATTGTCAGCATCACCTTCAATTATCTTCTTGGCAATTAGCTTAGCCCTCCATGCTTTTGCAACAGTAATACCCACAGAATATGTTTGCCTCATATCTTGGATGATGTCTCTTATCCTGACTGTATCAGAAGTTTGCATCCTCTTTACCACATGCTTGGCCACCCACTTTGAGCTAGCAGACTTGTTGTTCAAAACCCTAGCACATGTGTGCTTATGTACAAGTGTTTTTATAGCAAAAGTCTCCTTGTGGCCCACCTTAGAGCATAAGACTAAAAACCCACATTTATGCTTACACACCACCCTTACCCTATCTCCCTCATTTTTCACAAAAGAAATTTCCCTCCCATTAAGCACTGACCACTCACGGATAGCTGCCCTAAAGTCATCAAGTGTGTTGAATTCCATACCCCACTTGAATATAAAGTCTTTGTTTAGATGCTCTTTCCTAAACCTAGCATACTTGGGCCTTTCTTCATCACAAGAATCATCTGGGTCAGAACTATTCAACTCATCACTATAGTATACATCATCTGAATCCATACTGTTATTGGGCTCCTCCTTACTGTTATTGGGCTCCTCCTTACTGTTAATGGGCTCCTCCTTACTGTTATTGGGCTCCTCCCTAATAGGCTTAGTAACATCTATTCCTTCAAAACCATCAAACTCCTCCCTAATAGGCTTAGTAACATCTATTCCTTCAAAACCATCAAACTCCTCCCTAATAGGCTTAGTAACGTCTATTCCTTCAAAACCATCAAAGTAAGCAGTAGCTCTTTCATCTTCACTGTCATCTAACCCCTCTACCTTCTCCTCATCTAACCGAACAATTCCATTATCAGGGGGGTGGTCATCATCATTCACACATTTAGGTTCCCTATCAGCAGGGTCCATGTTCCCAGTACTATGTTCAACATACAAATCTCCTTTCACATTCATAACACTTAAGTATAGAGCAACATCATCAACAGCATCATCATCTTTCCTAATCAGAAAAAAACCATCTTGAATTTCTAAAACTTTTGTCCATACCCTAACACAATCAGCCTTATACCCTAACCTACTCAACAACTTCTCAATGTTATCCATGTTCCAATTTGAAACATGTATCCCATTAACTGTCGTATCCATACCCCCTCTGTATATAATTTCTTCTTCAGAAACCCTGTAAAATTCACCCCCATGGTGGAGTGTAACACTAAAGTGTTGTGAATCCTGTCAATATATTATACCCACATGTCAAAGATTGTTGATTTCAAGGTTTTACCCTACGACATTGATGAACTTCAAATTTTTACTAACCTCGGACTTTGGACACTTCACTGAGCTCGTCTTCACTGAGCTGGATCGCTTCTTCGTATTCGCTGAGGTTGTCTTCATCTTCGTCTTCACTGCGGTCGTCTTCATCTTCATATTCGTCTTCACTGCGGTCATCTTCATCTTCGTCTTCATCTTCGTCTTCCCTGAGGTCATCTTCATCTATGTTCAGAACCCTAATTTTCTAAGGGGGAATTTGAAATGGCAAAGTGTAAAATGACACATAATCACTTTAACAAAATTAAAAATATGCCAGGTGTAGGACCTCTTATTAGATTCCATGCCACCTGGATATTAAGGGGGTTCTATGAAGGAATCTACATAACATAAGGGGGGGTTTACAAAAAATATTTTTACAGGGGGGTAACCCTAAACTCGCTAACATTACAGGGGGGTAAAGTGTATTTAACCCTATATTTTGAAAAATTGGGTACAAACCAAATTTTCTAAAATTTTTGAAAAATCTGGTAGGAAGTTTTGAGATTTAGAAAAAAAAAACACAGCTTTTTGACATTTTAAATAAATTATACACGATAATATATATATATATATATATATATATATATATATATATAACACAAAGTACGATAATTGAAGGAGAATTGCGACCCAAAGCGCAGCGGAAATTAAAAATTTCTCCTTTAGAGATCCTTACGAATGGTCATGATCAGTGATAGAATATTTACCTCTTATGACGGTTGAAACCTTTGGTGAAGATCTCTTCTGACGATCAAAACCCTTTGATGCAGATCTCTTGTGACGATCAAACCCTTTGATGCAGATCCACTAAACGATCACGAACGTTGAACGATGACAACGTCTCTACTCAGTCCACACGAACGGTTTCCTTCAATCTCAGTGCTAGCTGGTACGAATGAAGGCTTTGAGTAAGAGAGAGAGAGAGAGAGAGAGAGAGAGAGAAAACGAAAAGAATGCAACCGCAAATTTTTGCTTCTGCACAAGGGTTCTATTTATAGAACCACTTGTGTGGGCTTCAAGCTAAAAGCCCACTTAAGTGTATTTTGGCCCATATCTTATAATATGCCCAAAATCACTTAAGCCCATGGTACCTTACCATATTTCGTATTCTACTCAAGTACACCGTACCTTACGATGTTCCATAACTCACTTAAGGGCACCGTACCTTACGGTATTCCTTAGTTATCCTATCTCTCATCAATCCGTCCTTTGTGTGTGACCCTGTAGGTTTTCGCGGTGTTGGCAATCATGTATTTAACATAATAAACAGTGAGCGGTATCTAGCAACACATCACTGCTACCCAAGACACGAAAATGTCATGTGATCTGACAAAACCTTCTGTGATAATACTTATGTGTATAATTACCCTTTTGCCCTTATGTCTATATTGAACACAAGGCATAGACCGTGTCATCCTTGTCCAGTTCAATATTGGGCCCATAGACATTTATCCTGTTATGCAGGATGGGCAAATTCCATCTAGGTCACTCATGTCCCTCAGCATGCTTCGTGGAGTACCCATCAACTGTCTTTATGGTTATCTAGTTACGGACAACGTTGGATCAGCAATAAAGCACTCGACTCCACACCTAGGATCCATAGTGGTTTCAGGTCGAAGAGTGGAATACACTATTATCACCATGAGAATAACTTATGACACTTTGCATAACGTTCTATATAGTATTCTCATAGCGGGTCAATCCGGTATAAATATTACTCCTAATATTCATACCTATGTTTAAGACTTGATAACTCTTTATCCATGATCCATGAGATGTGATCATCAGTCTACAAACATAATAGTCTTAATGCTTTAATGTTATCCCACTTCACACTAAAGCTCGACTACGGATACTTTAGGAATAGTGTCCTTATGTTCAATGTGTTCTCATGATTAAGTCACACTTAATACATTAAACGGACTATCTATTCCAGGGACTTTATTAATCAACCATAATAAAGAGAATGCCTTTTATTATTCGATACAAGTACCAAAATGTATTGGCCTCTAGGGCTTACACCAACAATCTCCCACTAGCACTAGAGCCAATCAGGCATACCCCGTATGCCCATTGATCTAGTATGGCCATCATGCTTCTGCTGCGCAAGAGGCTTTGTCAGTGGGTCAACTATATTGTCAAGTGTAGGTACTTTTCATATTTTCACACAACGCCTAAGTATGTGTTTGGATCGTCGGTGAGATCTAGGCTCCTTAGCTTGTGCGATAGCACCATTGTTATCATAATAGAGACCAATGGGATCCACAATGCTAGGGACTATGCCAAGTTCACTAATGAACTCTTTGATCCAAACAACTCCCTATTCTGCATTTGAGGCAGCAATTTACTCGGCCTCGGTTGTAGAATCAACAACTGTATCTTGCTTTGAACTTTTCAAGCTCACAGCGCCACCATTTCAGCAAAATACATAACCATTGGAATCATTCATATTAAAGCGTCTCAGCACCTTGTCTATGTACTCTGGCTTAGGCCAAGCATTTTATGATCTATCTCTATAGATTCTGATTCCTAATATATATAGGCTGCTTCACCTAGGTCCTTCATAGAAAAGCATTTCCCCACCCAAAACTTTACTTGTTGCAGGGTAGGGATATCGTTTCCAATAAGTAATATGTCATCTACATATAATACGAGGAAAACGATCATGCTCCCACTAACCTTCTTGTAGACACAAGGCTCATCTTCGTTCTTGATGAATCCATATCATCAAAACGAAGATTCCGTGAGTAGGTCACAGGCTCATCTTGATCCATGAGTAATACATCACCTAGATCAGATATCCATATGTCTTAGTCAGGTGACGTATCCTGCCTGACCTACGCTGGTCTTGTTCTACTTGAGCAGGTTGCTCTTACACAACTACTTGTGTTTCCTGCTCTAATTCCTCCATAGGTGTATCGATACTTTGTGATTCTTGAATTTCTTCAAGTTCTACTTTCCTCCCACTGATTCCTTTGGAAATAAAATCCCTTTCTAGGAAAACTCAAGTTCGAGCGACAAACACTTTGCCCTCAGAAGGATTGTAGAAATAATGTCCTCTTGTTTCTTTAGGATACCCCACAAATAAGCATTTGTCAGATTTGGGCTCAAGCTTAGTTGAAATTTGTCGTTTCACATAAACCTCGCAACCCCAAATCTTCATGTAAGACATATGTGGTTTCTTACCACTCCATATCTCATATGGTGTCTTATTAACCTTTTGGATGGAATACGGTTAAGTGTGTAAGCTGTTGTCAATAGTGCATGTCCGCAAATGGAGTTTGGAAGATCAACGTGACTCATCATGGATTTAACTCATTAGGTTTCATCCTTTTAGTATTAATGTTATAAGTTGGCATTATGAGATCAAGGACATATAGTCCATTGCTCATTTGTGCAGTAGCATAGAATATATCATTCAAATAAATTGAGCAACAATTGTTCTTTATTATAAATGAAAAACCAAACTTGTCCAAACAAGAAATGGAAACAATATTCCTGCTAATTGCAGATACATAATAACAGTTCTCTAACTGAATTATAAAACCACTAGGTAAAGTTAATAAGATCCTACGGCTAAAGTAGCAACCTTTGCTCCATTGCCAACTCGTAGGTCATTTCACCTTTTGCCAAATCTCTACTCCCTTTCAGCCCCTGCACATTTGTACAAGTGTGAGAACCGCATCCAGTATCTAATACTCATGATGCATAAGTAGATGAATTAATAACAAAAATACCTGAAGTTGAAGTCTCTACTCCATTCTTCTTATCTTCCAGGTACTTTGGGCAGTTTCTCTTCCAGTGTCCGGTCTTACCGCAATGGAAGCAGGTGCCTTCTTTTGCTATGCCTCCACTAGGCTTCAAAGCAGCAGTGGGTCTGGGATTTGCAACTTCCTTGCCCTTCCCCTTATCACTCTGCTTAGTGGGCCTTTTGTTCTGTCTCTTTCCATTTCCGATCATCAGAATGGACTTCCCTTTTGACTTCAGATTCTGCTCGGCAGTTCTTAACATGGCGAGCAGTTCAGGAAGAGATTTGTCCATATTATTCATATTGAAATTTAGGACAAATTGACTGAATCCATCTGGCAACGATTGCAAGATCACATCAGTTGCAAGTTCCTTTTCGAGGGGAAAACCCAATCTCTCAAGGTTTTCCACATACCCAATCATCTTGAGTACATGGGGACCTACAGGGGCTCCTTCTGCTAACTTGCTTTGGAAAAGGGCTTTTGAAACTTCAAACCTCTCATGCCTTGCTTGCTCTTGATAGAGCAACTTCAGGTGTTCGATCATATCGAACGCTGACATGTTCTCATGTTGCTTTTGCAATTCTGAGTTCATGGTAGCTAGCATGAGACAAGCAGTTTCATTGGCATCATCGACATGCTTCTTATAAGCATCTCTTTCTGCCTTAGGTGCAGAACTAGGAGGTTCCTCTTCAGGAACAGGTGTCTCCAAGACATACAGCTTTTTATCATGTTTGAGGACAATCCTCAGGTTTCGGTGCCAATCCAGAAAATTTGTCCCAGACAATTTTTCCTTGTCAAGGATTGATCGCAAGATGTTGTTAGAAGTGTTTGCTGTCATGGTTATCTACATAAGGATTAAGAAAATATAAGTATCATTGACATATTTAATTAGGCCTTTAATCAAATATGCTCCCACTATTTTACTCAAAACAAATGACCCTCATCATTTGATTCGGAAAATCCCGTTGGAAGATTTTCTAGTGGGTCGAGATCCCTATTTCACTTCGTTCTAAGTCCGCGTAGGCGGATTACACAAAACTAGGTTATTTAGGTAGGAACTCCTTCCAATTGTATCTCATACAACTCTCGAAATTTCAGTTGGGTGAATAACTCCTTATTCCAATCCATCATATGGATCATTCCCAACTCTTGCTTCTAAACATATATAAGAAAATTATAATTAAGTTTGACCCATTGTTTTAGCAGTTGGATATTACAATTATCCCATCGCACCTTACCAATATAGAACATGCACCTCGCTTTGGCGAAACCTACATTATTCGATACTAGTCTTGATGAGTGCTAAAACTTGGAAAGCAAACATATATAATATTCTCATAATTTGTTTAGTTAAGTTTGACCCATTGTTTTAGCAGTTGGATATTACAATTATCCCATCGCACCATACCAATATAAAACATGCACCTCGCTTTGGCGAAACCTACATTATTCGATACTAGTCTTGATGAGTGCTAAAACTTGGAAAGCATAAACTTAATATTTTAGTTTGAGGGAATTGCAATTGTTATGATCTCACCGGCTTATTTATCATATAAATCGTCTCTCACATGCATCAACATACATACACATGCATCAACATACATACACAATGAAACAGTTATGGCCCCTAGCGCAATTGTTCTCCCAAGCCAATGAGAGAACCTAAGCTAACCTAATAACGATCTAAGCTTCTCCAAGCAAGATCTTCAAGGTTGTCCCTCCTTTAGTATTGAATTCTTCTCTAAGCTTCTCCAAGCAAGATCTTCAAGGTTGTCCTCCTTTGATCTTGAATTCTTCTCTTTCTTCATATCATTACATTCCAGAAGAAACTCGTTTTACATACGAGGGTTTGAGATGAGAAAAGAAGTTACATTAAGAGATCAAAAGGAGAGGCACGACACGCAGGTCGTATTTAAAAACCCAAAACAAAATAACGGAAGACTAAGGCCATAACTGATCACAACAAGGCAATAATAACAAACACATTATTATTATTAATTTTAATTCCTTTAATTAATTAAAACCAAATTAAATTTCGGCGACCGATCACATTACGCAGAGTTTGCCGGGGGTTCCGCTGCCCGGTCAGCGGACGGTGGTTCCGCTGAGCGATCAGCGGACGGGGTCAAGGGGCAGCGCCCTTGCGGGGTTGGAGGGGCAGCGCCCCTGTCCAAAATTTTAATGAACAATTCATTTGAAATGGACATTGTTTTTGCATCAACACAACTCTTGCGTAGGCACAAAATCAGAAACCCCAAAATTTTGACTCTGGGAGTGTGACGACCGTCACAGGCGTGTGACGAGCGTCACAGGCCATGTGAGTGTGACGAGCGTCACAGGGCACGTTACGACCGTCACAGGTAAAAAAAGAAAAGCCGAGTGTGACGACCGTCATGGGTGTGTTACGACCGTCACACATCCAGTTTGTTACGCTTGTTACGCTCGTCACACGAGCCTCACGCAGCCAAAGTAACAAACTTTGAAACAGTCAACACGCTCGTCACACAAGCTTCACGCAGCCAAAATAATAGGACTTTGAAACAGTCTACGGACCTCTTCCAAAAAAACCCTAAATTCACAACTCCTTGACGGCACAACCCTTGCGCCGTCACCAACCCTAATGCGCCAATTTCATACCGTCAAACACACCTCGATTGTTGATTCAGTATGATTGATCAACAGGTCATTGCTTCACCATACTAATGTCGGATTCCAAAGCAAATGACCATTGATCGCTCAAAGGAAAACAATCATTTAGTGTTCGAGTGAATGAAACAGAAACAGTATATCACATATACCGTACTTTGCATTAGGATTACTTATATCATATATAAGTTGATCGGTCTCAATTGTGTAACCTATGGACGATCGATGTATCGCTGCTTCACCATACTAATGTCGGATTCCGAAGCATAGTCAACATCAATCATCCAACTTATACACTCATGATGCCAAATTTAATTGCCCGTTTAATTAATTGATTCTTTCTGTCTTTTAATCATATTAATACAGAAATTTAAACAGCTATCCGAGTCATGGTTTCGTAAGTGGCTCTGATACCACTGAAGGAGAATTGCGACCCAAAGCGCAGCGGAAATTAAAAATTTCTCCTTTAGAGATCCTTACGAATGGTCATGATCAGTGATAGAATATTTACCTCTTATGACGGTTGAAACCTTTGGTGAAGATCTCTTCTGACGATCAAAACCCTTTGATGCAGATCTCTTGTGACGATCAAACCCTTTGATGCAGATCCACTAAACGATCACGAACGTTGAACGATGACAACGTCTCTACTCAGTCCACACGAACGGTTTCCTTCAATCTCAGTGCTAGCTGGTACGAATGAAGGCTTTGAGTAAGAGAGAGAGAGAGAGAGAGAGAGAGAGAGAGAGAAAACGAAAAGAATGCAACCGCAAATTTTTGCTTCTGCACAAGGGTTCTATTTATAGAACCACTTGTGTGGGCTTCAAGCTAAAAGCCCACTTAAGTGTATTTTGGCCCATATCTTATAATATGCCCAAAATCACTTAAGCCCATGGTACCTTACCATATTTCGTATTCTACTCAAGTACACCGTACCTTACGATGTTCCATAACTCACTTAAGGGCACCGTACCTTACGGTATTCCTTACTTATCCTATCTCTCATCAATCCGTCCTTTGTGTGTGACTCTGTAGGTTTTCGCGGCGTTGGCAATCATGTATTTAACATAATAAACAGTGAGCGGTATCTAGCAACACATCACTGCTACCCAAGACACGAAAATGTCATGTGATCTGACAAAACCTTCTGTGATAATACTTATGTGTATAATTACCCTTTTGCCCTTATGTCTATATTGAACACAAGGCATAGACCGTGTCATCCTTGTCCAGTTCAATATTGGGCCCATAGACATTTATCCTGTTATGCAGGATGGGCAAATTCCATCTAGGTCACTCATGTCCCTCAGCATGCTTCGTGGAGTACCCATCAACTGTCTTTATGGTTATCTAGTTACGGACAACGTTGGATCAGCAATAAAGCACTCGACTCCACACCTAGGATCCATAGTGGTTTCAGGTCGAAGAGTGGAATACACTATTATCACCATGAGAATAACTTATGACACTTTGCATAACGTTCTATATAGTATTCTCATAGCGGGTCAATCCGGTATAAATATTACTCCTAATATTCATACCTATGTTTAAGACTTGATAACTCTTTATCCATGATCCATGAGATGTGATCATCAGTCTACAAACATAATAGTCTTAATGCTTTAATGTTATCCCACTTCACACTAAAGCTCGACTACGGATACTTTAGGAATAGTGTCCTTATGTTCAATGTGTTCTCATGATTAAGTCACACTTAATACATTAAACGGACTATCTATTCCAGGGACTTTATTAATCAACCATAATAAAGAGAATGCCTTTTATTATTCGATACAAGTACCAAAATGTATTGGCCTCTAGGGCTTACACCAACAATAATATCAATACAAAATAAATTATCTCAACTTCCTAACTTCTTCTTCCCAATGCATAATACATCATGCATATGCTGATTCTAATGCTCTTGCACCTTCATCATAGTTTTGTCTCCATCGGTTTGTGACGGGAGGTAAAGGACAATTAGGTTTCAACTTCACCTGAACCCAATGACTATTGTTAACAAAACCAACTGCAACAATTTTGTGTCTACTTGAAGTTTTGCATGGAGCTATCACTAACGGGAAGAATGTGATGTTAAAGTTCCTAGACAATGAGACCAATATGACACTATATCTATAAACAATAGGGTAACTCATATCAAGAGTCGTCATCCACTTCTGACGACCCTGCACACCCAAGCTAGCTACCTGAAATGCACTCCTAACTTTTAGCACCGTGTCATAGAACAACTTGGAATACAACTGATGTTGTTAATAAACTTTACCATCTAAATGTGTATCAACCAAAGACTAAAAATCTTCGCCCCATCCAAGTAAAACTACAATAGAACGAAAACCACATTTGTCATATTTACCAACATCGACAATGTCATCAATGTTGTGATGTAAGAAAACATGAAATTGAGACAAGTAAAGAAGTCTTGAAGACTGACTAACTGGTTGACTTTCAATTGGTTTTGTAAATGATATCTTCATAGTCTAACTTCCCCGCGATCCCTCAACATACTTCCACTGTGAAGGATCACGATGCATATAACTCTCTTCACCCTTTCTACTCTTCTTATTTCTCTTTTTTGGCTTGAATTTAGTTGGTGTTGAACACATGTAACATGTAGATGGATGTATTAGTTTCCAGTTCATTTCCAATGTGTTGTATACACTATCTTGAAACGAAGCCTTACAATATGGAGTAAAATGGAGTGTTATACGATGCTTAATATTGGAAATACTTTTCTGAAATGATACTTTAATTGAACCTAATTGAAACTTCAACAGGGTGTTCCCAACTTCCCAACTTCTACATAAATCCCCCTTGTTAGTTGTCAACATGATTTTTAGTCTTCAGTGAGCAGACTCAACCCTAAAAAACATAAATATAAAAAGGTTGTCATTGTTTGATAATGAGTAATGCACCCATATTCAAAGTTATGTCAATGTACCCGTTTGTTGTCGTGTTTCCCAAATGAGTAACTCTATTAGTCCAAACAATAACAAATCTTTCTTGATAGGATGTCAACCAAGTTTCATGCACATACTGAACACACTTAGGAATATCAACACATACAACCTCAACATGCTTCAGGTGTACCAAAAACTCAGACTTCGTACTCAAATATATGATTTTGTTCCATAGATCCATAACATGCTCATGCCTATGTGATTCGACATACTCCTTACACTTCATACTAACCTTTTTTGAAATATGGAACATACAAAACAAATGAGTTGAGTTTGGAAACACAACTTCCATAATATTCATAAATGTCAATTCACGGTTCGTAACCAAAGCATTTGATAGCAACTTCTCGGAAGCGAATAACTCTTTTAGCTTCTCTAGTGCCCATATGAAGTTTTTCTCCCTTTCATGTTCCATTTAGGCAAATCCAATAGAAAATATCAACTTCGTGGAGGTAGCACCAACAATCTCAAGTAGTGGTAGTCGATACCTGTTTGTTTTGTATGTACAATAAAATATCAACAGCTTCCAACCCAGAATAAAAAAATGAAAATAAAAGCAATTGGTGCATACAGTACTTATTTGTTTTGTATGTACAGTAAAAATCAACACTAAATGAAACATGTTCAACAACTTTATTGAATTAGGATGCGTCTAAAAGATATTATCAACAACATTGAAGTATCCATGTTTCTGGTTCAGTACATGTATTTATCTTCATGAATAAGACTCAACGAATGGTGCATTTCAGTCAACGGACCTTTCTTGCTCGTCTTGCATGTATATATTGCATTATACACATGTGTAACACTCGTCGGTTTTTCTGGATCTCTGCTTTTCAAAGAAGCAATTATGTATCTGGGAGTCATATTGTATCTGGTCACGTCATTCACAAACTTTCTTTTATTATCTTTTATATGGCCTAATACGTTATGGTCATCTAAGTCCTTAGCTAGTATATGATTATGAAATCCACACCTAACCGTAGCCTTCCAACTGCTTCCACTTGGCACAGATCTCAACATAAATGAACATTTCAGTTTCATAATATAACTACCTTTAGACACATTTTTCCTTCTGTAGTTTCCTCCTCTCTCACAATCCATCATCAATTTACCTTTTCTCCCTCTGATCCCATTTATGGTATTAGAATGAATAGTAACAACAATAATACCATGTTGTTTATCAACGAACTATGCTCATGCCAAAACCAGCTCGGAAGGGAAATATTTGTCGTTTACAAAATATACATAATAAATTATGAATGTTAGAGATATCATAAGCCTATTAGTTTTTGTACAAGTTAAAAATTAAACATATAAGGCAAACATACAACGTTAGTGGTGAAAAATTGTGTAAAAAATATACAGGGGAAACATCAGGATCTGGACCGCACAAATGAAGCATATTGAACTACCTGATTTCTTGAGTTTATTCAAAAAATTATGTATACCAGATTTTTCAAAAAATAAGGTACTTTTCAATGTTTTCTAGATATTTTAAAATATACAGTAGAAATGCACCAAATTTTTTGAATCTTTGGTACGAACACAAACCCCTACCTAGAAAATGGCGGATATTTCAAAAAAAGTATGGTAAATCTGTAACAAAATGTCGGAATTTTCAAAATATCCGATAAAAATACAAGAAAATACTGGATTTTAAAAAAAAAAAATCGGTAAAAAATCATACCGGATTTTTAAATTTTTGATAAAAATGCAAAAAAATATCCTCTTGCAAAAATTGTTGTATCATTTTGATATAATTATCAGATTTTTTTTTTGTTTTTACCAATTTTACAAGATTTTTTTTTACATAATGTTAATTTTTGAAAGGTAAATAATGCGAAGGATATTTTTGTCATTATGAAAAATAGGGGGTGTCTGTCAAGTGGGGGTGGCAGGATAAAATCTCCAACATTGATGGATCAAAAATACCATCATAAAAAAATGAAATTAAAATCAAAATAATAACAATTAAGAAAGAATTAAAATGGAATAAGTTTGCCATGTTACCATTCTTTTCCTTTTCCCTCTATTAATCTCAAACATAGAAATCGAAGAAAAAAAAGAAGAATTGTACCTCTCTCTTTTTCTTCTTTGTTTTGTTGAGAGAGAGAGAGAGAGAACACGGACAACATGGTTCATGGCTAATCGGAGTTTGGCAGTTGTGAAGCTGGTATGGATAAAATAAACCGAGGAAGCCAAGATCCAGAGTGAGGCGGAGAAAGACGCGTCTATTTTCGAAAATTACGGCGGTTTCATCCTCCAATAATTACATAAACGGCAAAATATGACAGTTTTTCGTTGAACTCCACACTAACCGCCATTATTTACAATGTTTAAAACGATGTGTTTTATCTGTAAATTACAATGATTAGAACTACCATAATGCTCACTTTTTATTTTTATACAATGCAAACTATGGCAATTTCAACGACCATAATGTGTCCATTAACATACCCACCAATTCCCTCTCAGATAGAGGTGATTCGACGTGGGCTACCAGCTCTCTCTAGTGTTATGTGTATTCTTTAAAAGTTTCAACATTTTCTTGACTAGACTTTGCAATTGCATCTGATCTGGTGCCATGTCCATGTCCATGTTGTATTTGTATTGTTTCAAGAAAGCATCGGCCAAATCCTTCCATGATTGAACCTAGCTTCTTTCCAAATGCATGTTATATTTCAAGGATGCTCCACTCAAACTAGCTTTAAAATAGTTAATTATAAGTTTGTCTTTATGCGCATAAGATTCCATCTTTCTACAAAACATCACCAAGTGGCTCCCCGGATAACTAAGGCCTTTATACTTCTCAAATTCAGGAATTTTGAACTTATGATGGATGGCCATGTTAGGGACCAAACAAATGTTGAAGGCGTCGAGTCCATAAACAACATGCCCATCAATCACTCTTTCTCTACGGGGCGAGGGTGAGACGTGCCTCTGTTAGTGATGTTTTTATGTGGAGGAGTGTCACCGGGTGGAAGTCCATACATCAAAAAAGGAACAGTTGCCAAATGAACTTGTCGTGGATCCGGGGTAAAGCTAGGTGGATGGACAGAGTGACGGTTTCTACAACGACAGTTGGTTGAGTATCTTCTTTCCTTATCATGGCCTACAAGGTGTTTAAGATTTGGTCTATTCTTCTCTTCATTTGATTAACATCTTCTCTCAGTACTTCCTGACCTTGCTCTAATTCTTCTATGATTCTACGAGAGTTGTCTCATGTTTGGTACGTGTGTCAAGGAATCAGCTTGTTTAGTTGTTTTTTTCAATGATGAAAAAGATGGAATAGGTTTTGGAATGAAAGTGTGGATGCATGATAATGTCGTGAATGCGGATGCATGAGTTTTTGTTTGTTTTTTTAAAGGAATTTTATATGCTAAGAAAACAAATGAATTCGTTTTGATGATTGATGATGAGCGAAAACAAATTTTATATGTTAGGAAAAGGGTTTTCATGATGATGAAATGTGATGGAATGTTATGTATGGGTTTAAGAGGGTATGGGTGACCGGGTTCCCAATAACCTATACATGAGGTTCCTTGCGACGAGATACTTCTAAGTGCTTTCTAAATAGTTAGCTCACAACGGATAACTCTATGGTTTTGATAGGGGGCCTAGAGTCACATATCATATTTGGGAATATTTCCATCAACAACGGATTACCCATTAGAGAAAAATATCCTCAAAAGTATCTACTCTATATGAGGTTTTCATGTCAACCAAGCGAGATATATGTCTCGAAGGCCAACACTACATAACATCTAAACTTAATAACGACTCTAAAATTCTAAAAAAGATTTTTAGAGTCACAGTCCCTGTTTAGGAATATTGACATCAATAATGGATTACCCATTAGAAGATAACATCCACAGAAGGATCTACTCTAGGTGAGGTCTTCATGTCAACCAAGCGAGATATGCATCTCGAATGCCAACATTATGTAACCTCCATCTTAAACTTATGTTTCTTTAGACTCAGGTATAGAGCCTCACTCGAAAGTGTGTGTACATGAAAGCAAATGGAAATCCCAACCCCATACAACATTCAATGCAAATAAATACACAAGAAAAATTTAGCCAGCAAATATAAGTAATAAAACAAAAACATAAAAATAAAGAAGACAAATAGAAGAAAGCATAGAAAAGACTAACAATATTCTCAAAACTAAAAAAAAAACTAGGCTTGGTCACACTCGTTTTTAGAGAAGAGAATCAATGTGCTGATACTCTTGGTAATCTTGGGGTTTCCTCGGTAGATCTCATATGGTGGAACACACCACCTATTGTTATTAGGAAGGAACTAGTTAAGAACAAGTTAGGTAGATGTTACTTTAGATTTTATTAGTTTTGATTGTTTTTCTTGGCTTTATTGAGATTCAAATCCCCCCCACCCCCCACCCCACCCACACACACCCACCCCCACCATCTTGTACCTCTTTTTTCTTTTCTAATATATATATATATATATATATATATATATATATATATATATATATATATATATATATATATATATATATATATATATATATATATATATATATATATATATATATATATATATATATATATATATATATATATATATATATATATATATATATATATATATATATATATATATATATATAAATGATGGACACATAATGTTTGTTAGAATGGTTAAAATAAACCACAAATTACTTCAACAAAGATATTTATCCCTAAATTATTCTTGCTTTCAATCTTGACTTTTGAAAATCAGAATCCCTAAAATTCAAAAACCCTTAGAATTTGTTTTCAAGAATCACTGAAATATTCTTCAGTATCTATAATATAGACAATTTAAGCACATTGATTAATATAATCTTGAGCTTAATCTTTGATCGTGGTATGAACAACTGAAATAGAAAATACCCCAAAGTTCAACCCTTTCAAGGAGAAAAGACTTCACAGATTCATTATCTTTAGTTCTTCAATTATCTCCAATTGAAATCTTGAATAAACATGTTACTTACTTAATATCCTATTGTGCCTCTCACAAATCACATTCTTATGAAATTATTCAAAGAGTTTTCAATAAAAAATGTAGTGAGTATGATTGTTGAATATGTCCCTATGGATTGAATGATTATTAGGGTCTATAAATAAGCACACACATGTTATTTTATGTGTTTCTATTTTACTTTATAATTTATTTCTAACATGTACAATTGATTTAATTAAAATTACAAATGTAACAATAAAAAAATATATAATATAACACAATACAATCTTCATCTAAACCTCACACATCAGGCGAGTCTCAATCTAAATAAATATTATTAACAATCTCCGTGTTTGATACTAGATAGCTCTTATCATATTACTATAACTTGTAAAGGTTAAATACGTTTACTCAAATCACTATCAAGTATTTTAATTTTTATCACCGATCACCCATATTCTTGAAAGTAAGAAATGAGATAATACTAATAAAATCACACATGTTAAACTGACCTAATATATTAAGCTTATATTATTATAACTGAAATGCAAATTGTGACACCCTAAATTCCAAAATAATATAGTTGATATTTATAGACATTTAAAGTGTTCAAAACTAATAAAATTTACTATATTCAAAAACTTTTTAAAAAATCATTCAATTAAAACGACTATACGCCTATACTGAATATTTATAATTTTTAATTCGAAAAGTATAAACATTCTTAATAATACTTTTCCCAACCCGATGTCACATATTAGAGCGAGGCTTCATCCAAAATTGAACTTTAAGACTCATTAATCTGTATTTACTGTGATTTTGCAAAGGTAGACAAAACCAGACAAACACGAACACAAAAGGGTGAGCTTCGAAAGCATCTAACAATATAAAATAATTGAGAAAAACACAAAAACTATCAACTAAACATCATATCATATCAAATCACGTCTAACATGAATCATCAACATCAAACATTTACGCAATTCAGAATTTCAAAATCTAAATATTCTCATATCAAAGTAACCTTAATAAAAGCAATCAATATAGAATATTAATATAAATCACGAAAATCATCAAGTTTAATCACAATTCAAATTATTATATGCATGCTCTTAGACTCTAAATTTATTCTCTTTCTTTGATTTCATTATGCTTTATAGATGGTTGTGATTCTCTATATGATGTTGCACTATGTAACACCCTAAAATCCAAATTCTTTATTTATAAATTAATTCAATTAAAATTTCTCAATTAGGACATTACACATTCATCACCAAACATCTTACTCATTAAAATATAACATTAAAGCATTGAAATAAAATATCATAACTTCAAGGTAAATATTTATTTTTCTCAATCCAATAATTAATGAAATAATTCAAAAACATCTAAGACAAAACATAACAGGTAACAAAACATCTCGTCCTGAGTGTTACATATCAGAGTGACGCCAAAACTAATAGACTCGAAAAAATAATAAAGTAAGTGAAGAGACCTTAATGACATCCTCCATCTCAACAGTAACTAGTTCTCCTCTACCTAAGTATTGGTACCACGAGAGTACAAAACACCACAAATAAAACAACCAGGGGGTGAGAATACGTTCAAAAATGTTAGCGGTATATTAAAGCAAAAAAGGATAGCACATCTAAACATAAACGTATCCATATAATTTACAACCATCATCAATCATCAACATATTCATATATCATTTAATACCATCACAAATCATAAGTATAAATGTATATGCAATGCACTCATCACCTCATCACCAAATGCATGTGGTGTAAATTTACTCACCAATTTGGATGTCAGAGTTATGTTATTGATAAATCCAATCACCAATATTTAGACATCAAAGTTATATTACTGATTTAGTCTCATCACCAATCATCACCAATTACATATCTCCAATATACATGATGCATGAAATGTCATAACAATGCAATACAATAGTCATCACCAACGGTTCTCATATGAACCACATACCTCACTATAATGCATCACACCATATAATGATAACTCTAGAAAATTCAACACACCACGTAATTATAACTTAACATGACACCCATAATCATATTGTTATTCACATAATACTCATCGGTAGATAGTATTTCACAACAACACTCAACAGATTCAATTCATGACTCGCCAAAGTTCATACATGACTCTTTCACTTTTATTCGGGAATTTTATAGTCACCATATGTGCTTTAATCTCAACATAGTTACATTTTAACTAAACTTTAAGCATGTCAAATAACTCAATACATCACTCATTTTATTTACACAACACCAACATACTGACTCTACTCACCAAAATCACCAAACAGCAGCAGACAACAGTAAACAGTCACCGCCATCAGAAATTACTCGAAAAATCGAGTAAAGAGCTCATAATCGGTCAACTCCAGGGACTGGCGATTAACCCGTCACCAGGCTGACGGTCGTCACTCCACCGGTCACCATCCCCCTAACAACCCATCACTATGTCGAGGCTCAGGTGAAAAACCCAACTCGGGGACCATGACGGTCGCCCCGTCACTATGCTGATGTCCATCAACTCTCCCAGATGCATGGCGGTCAGCCTATTACACCCGTCACCGCTGTGCTGGTTGCAGAATCCGTGATTTCCACCATTGGAATACTTCCCAAACTCCAATTTTGATTCCAAAAACCCTAATACACTCAGAAATTTATCATACAACATGTATTGAACATTTAACACACCAAATACACACCAATTACACATTAACATTAATTTATCATGAAGACTAGCATTATGTTCATCATCACCAAAACACATAAACAATAACAACACAAATCTGAATTTCACATATAATTTGCATACGAGTTCAACACTTATCACAACATAAAAACAAATTCATAACATCATAATCCATAGAGGTATACACAATCATCTCAAGGATTCAAAACCTCAATAATGGAGGATTGGGGAAAACAATAATGAAGAGGATTAGGATCCCTCTCTACCATTTATGAAAAACACACTCATAGATGAATAATCCCCCTTGCCTGAATTCTATAGAAAATGAAGCTTTTGCTTGGAATCCTAGATTTTTCTCTTTCCTCTCAAACTCTTATTTTGCTCTAAAACTATACATACTGCATATACTTATTCTTCTCCTTCTTTTTCTATTTAAATTAAATAAAAAAAACCTAATATTTCTATTTAATTTAGTTATCACCACAACTCCCATCAACGTTGATTAATTCTCTCCTTACCCCACAAATTTCATAAAAATACTACTTTCTTCCCATTACCCCACAAATTTTATAAAAATACTACTTTCTTCCCATATCAGATATCTCTTATTTTATTATTCTAATATTTTAATGAACTTAAAATAGTGGTAAATAATATAAAGTCTACCCAACTCCAAATAATCCTACCAAAAACACATAAAATATTCCAATAAATCATTTAAGCATATTAGACTTAATAAAATAAAATAATTTAAAAACTGGGATGTTACAATAATTTTTTTCAAAAAAATCATTCAATTAAAATAACTATACGTCGCTACACTGAATATTTATAATTTTTAATGCGGAAAGTATAAACATTTTTAAAATACTTTTCTCAACCCGGAGTCACATATTAGAGCGAGGCTTCTCCGAAATTTGAACTTCAAGATTCATCAATTTGTATTTACTATGATTTTCCAAACGTAGGCAAAGACAGACAAACACAAACACAAAAGGTGAGCTTCAAAAACATGTAACAATATAAAATAATTGAGAAAAATATGTAAATTATCAAAACGTCATATCATATCAAATCACATTTAACATGAACCATCAACATCAAACATCTACACAATTCACAATATCAAAATATAAATATTCTCATATCGAAGTAACCTTAATAAAAGCAATAAACATCGAATATTAATATAAATCACGAAAACCATCAAGTTTAATCATAATTCAAACTACGATATGCATGCTCTTAGACTCTGATTTTTTCCTCTTTCTTTAATTCCATTCTACTCTATAGAGGGTCGTGACTCTCTCTATGATATTGCACTACGACCATAATGTGAATACAAACATGCTTCACTCAATTGATATTGCACTTGTGTAATACTTCTCTCGAGAGATATTGTATTACATCATTTGATTCAATTTCGGATGTGCTTCTCTCAAGTGATACTATATTACATCCTCTTATTCAATTTCTAGTGTACTTTTCTAAAGCGATAATGCATCATGTGGTCGCTTATATCTAGTGATATTACACCACATATGGTATGATACTTCTCTCTATTTGATACTGCATCATACCAACTCTATAAGTTAGTTACTTCTCTAACACTTATTAGGCTTGTCAATTCCTACCTATATGATGGCAAGGTAACATTCAAGTCAAAACCCCTAATGTATAGTCTTTCCCCTCATTGGCCTAGGCTAATCCTTATGAGTATCATCTTCTGTACGAATCATAATCACCTCTATTTCATCATATATGGGAAACCCTCAAATACTTTCACACCTCAAATTCATAATATCTTATTCATCATGTATACACCATCATTATAAATTTAATAATTCAAACATAACTTAATACATATATGTTACAATTAGATATATCAATTCATCTTAATCCACTATGCAAAAATAATAATTATAGCATTTTAGTTACAATCACAATATTTTCACAAATAATTATATTTATCAATAATAATTCTTCAAATAAAGAAATCAAAATATCTCAATTTTATCGCATCAAATATATTATTTTTCATCATCCTTATGTAATTTATGCACTCACACATCACTTAGTATATTTATAAGTACGCATATAAGTAAATTAATTCATAATCTAGGACACCAAGTATTCACACAAGTCAATCATAGTCTCAATATTGTCACTTGTACATCATTATGAAAAATCATCACATCGGCTCATTCATCACATATAATAAACTCACAGTTATATTAATTATCAAATAATTGAAATCATTAGATAACTATAATATTTTATACATTAACAAAATAAAACACAATCCTTCACAATAATATTAGTTATCACACATTCAATATAAATTAAATCAATCAAGACCTTAATAAATTTTCTAGTTACTATTTTAACCTCACACTTCCATATTTGCACATTTATTTAATTATGGCTCAAGAGCTACAACTATCGCGGCAAGTCCCGAATGAATTTTGAGAAATACAATTTTCTCGATCATCTCAGTTATTTTGCACTCATGATTCAAACTCACTCACACCCATACCTTATTTTGATGCTATTACATGCTATTATGAATCCATTAGCAAGAATCTTTCTTTCGTTTGACTCATCATCTCCAATCGATTCAACACGATAATTTATAGTAAATAAAATAGAAGAATTAATTATAAAATTTCAATATCAAATTTTGGTTAAAATTGATCTCTAATAAAAAATTAAATTGAAATATATTATTGACAATACTAATACAATCGTCTTGGCGTTGATATCACTCAAATCAGAGTTATAGAGTGAAAGAATCAATAAAATGTATGAGATGAATCAATTGAAGAAAATTGTATTTTTAACGAGGTGATAGAATGAATAAAAAGTCAAATAACTAAAAAGTAATAACTAATTTAAAGGTATAAAACTCATACTAAAATATATGATGAATTGGAAAAAATATTTTACACAACTGCTTGTCATCAAAATCGATTCTCTCTTCTCCCATGTCTATAAGTCTTTCTGTCACTAGTTATTTCTTGCCACATGTTAGAAAATTTTATCTCATACCCCATCAAGTATTCCTCTACCCCTACATTATAACTTGTTGGACCAAAAGTGCCTCATATAAATAGACTATTTTTATGAAATTTTCATTTTTTACTTCACTTTTGTTTCAAGACTTCCGGAACATCACTTTCGTCATTGCAAACCGGAGCTCATAGAGTAAGTCTCCCGGTTCACAATTAACATACCGGAACTCTTATTAAAAGACTTTTGGTTCGCTCCATATTTCAAACTTTTAACCGAAACTCTTCTTAAAAGACTTTCGATTTTCAAACTTTTAATTTGAACTCTTCTTAAAAGACTTTCGGTTTTTATGTAATTCATCGAAAGTCTTATTAAAAGTGTTTCGGTTTTGCCTTTTAATTTTTTTCACACAAGAACTCTTTCTAGAAATGTTCTGGTGCGATTTTTTTTGTAGTGGTTCGAAGATGAGGTGTCGACGGTAGGATTTCAAATTGTAGTTTAGGATGAGACACATCTACATCCGCAGCAGAGTCGGTTGGCTTTCCAGGAGGGCCGCACGATACGTCTCTTTTGGTAAAGTGCCAACATCATTGCTCGATATTTATGGTTTGGTGAGGTAAATAAACGACGTATATTTGATATTGAATCATATTTGAATATTTTATATTGTGTTTTATAATATGTATTATAATGGTTTTATAATATATCTCTCACAACTTCCGAGTCATCTCTTTTTCTACTCCAATACACATAGCATGCATCCTCAATAAGCTTAAACAAATATTGCATCTCACTTCTAGGACCTCTTATCTCTTATTCTATCATACTCTTATGCTTGTATATTTGCGTGATCCGAGTGATATTCTCTAGATCACGGTCTTGCAAGAAAAACAATATGTTTATAGGTGATACATGTCTCTTTGACAAATCAACGACATCCTGCTTCTCATATGTGGTCAACCTACCAACAAACGAATGACATTCTAATCTATCAGGTAAATCATGATTATGGACCCCATATTTTACATCAATCTTCAAGCCAGATCCATCTTTCGTCGGAATTGACCTGATTTTAAATAGGCATCCACATGTTTTTATCGCACTTTGGCTTCCACTATCATTATCCTTGTATTTTCCACCTTTATCACAACCAAATATTAATTCGTTACTTATCTCTCTTGCCTATTTCAGTATTTGAACGAGTAATAATAACAATTACTTTATTATGGATTCCAACCTCTTTAATTCACCTGATCACCTCTTCTAGTGAACCAAATTTTTGAGTAGTTGAAAAACCACAAGAAGTATCTACACATATTTGGGGAAGAATTTTCATATCTGCACAATAAAAAATTGTCAAAAACAAATTAACAATGCAAATTGGAAGAATTCATATAAGAGTTCTGGAACATATAAATAACACACCAGAAGTCTTTAGGAAAGAGTTCCAGTATATATCAGTCTGTTAACCGAAACACATATGTTAAGTGTTCCGGAACGATATTTTTTTTAAATTGAACCGGAACTCTTCAAGTAAGTCTTCCAGGACATGTTTCACACTAAATCAGATGTCTTCCACAAAGTGTTCCGATTAAGAAAAAAAACACATCGGGAATTTTTTTCAATGTGTTTCGATACGAGGCTGAATAGTGCAATTTTCGAAAATCTCAATTGAATAGTTAAAAGTAAAATGGTAAATTGGTTAAAAATAAATAAGGGTAAAATTGACATTTAAAAAAATATAGGAATATAAATATGTAGGAGTATGAGGTAAAATTTTCCACATATTAAAGTAGCACAGTATTGTTCATCTAAATTTAGATTTATTTCTTTTTTTTCTTCACACACATGGGCTTGGCTTAATACACTTAATTACTATTTAAACCTCCTTTAATTTTAAAATACGGTTTTATTAGCTTAAACACACATTCATTTATTTCGTTTTATTTCCTAATAACTAAAATATTATATTCAAAATACTCTCATTAAACTACTATAGTCTTTTTTATAAACAATTAAAATAATAAAATTAAAATATATTATCAACATTTTATATTCCTCATTTAATTAATTAAATCTATACAAAACTATCATATAAATACTAAATTAATTACAATGTCACTTACATATACAAATATTTTTAATAAAATAAAAAATTAAAATAAGACATAAAAAATTAAATAATATTATATATTTATTATTAATCTAATGCACAAAAATATCTATCATAAAAATAACATCTATAACACATAAAATTATAAAATAATAACAATAACTGCTACTAATTTATATCATGGATATATATATATATATATATATATATATATATATATATATATATATATATATATATATATATATATATATATATATATATATATATATATATATATATATATATATATATATATATATATATATATATATATATCAAAAGGTGAACAAGAAAGTTTGAGAATTGAATTTCGTTTTTGCAAGATAAACAAGAAAGTTAAATTAAAATATAATTTGTTAAACCCAATTTTTGAAGAAAACCATGTCACTTAAAGGCAAAGCAAATTTAAGGTTTGTATAAAACTCAAACTTTGTTAAACTGAAAGAACACCAATGAAATCAGGTAGATATTGTTATTTTTGTATTAAAATAACTATGAAAAATTTTTATTTACAAGATTGAATCACATATATTGTGTAATTCTTGTAAATGTGTTTCGCAATAATATCCAAAAATGTATAAGTATACTATCAACTGTGACGTATGCAGAATAAACAACTCAGTGACATGGTTCACTATTCTATTGCAAGTATGTAATATAGGAACGTTTTAGAATTACAACTTCAATATAATATACGTATATGTCACTCATAATAATTTCTTAAATAAGAGAAAAAATTTCGAAACTGATTCAATAAATTTTTCTGTTGATTGAAGTTTTATAAAACAATTTTTCTTTACAGAAAAATATTTTCGAAGGCAACTAAAGAAATACTCGAACATTTCAAACAGTAGAAAGGGGAGACTATGGTCTAAAAATGAAAAAAAACAAACATAAAAGAGATAGAAGAGAAAATATTATAAAATTTGCAAATATAGAAAGTTAATATTCCTATGGTAATAATGGACTGTAATGCCTTTTGGTTCGTGCTGAAATTATTTATATTTATCTCATATTTTTGAGATGTTTTGACATTGTTCTGATTTAGCTTTTCTTTAACATTTGTTTCCTTGATCCTTTAATCCTCTTCAAATGCATGAAACATAATGAAAAATTAGAAAACATAAATAAAACTAAAACAAATCGAAGCAAAATCCTACATAAATTGATAGAATTAAAGAATTAAAAATGAAGTACACTTCCTAAACAGCTTCATTTTCCATAATATAGTACTTTAATCTTTGTCAATTCACCGTAAATGCGATAGTGGACTCACTTTAAACCTCAAATGTATTAAATGATATTAACTTCTTTACTTGTATTCCTAATTATGAAGAAATAAAAAGAAACTTTATGTGCATTATAATTGCAGGGATACACACCATTACACGAATTACATTAATAAATATTGACCGTGTTCGTTATGGTTTACTTTCAATTCTTTTTAATCTTTTATGTTGGTTATTGTTCTAATAATATGAAAGAAAATTTGAAGTAAAATTCAGTTGTATATGGAAATATATAACATCATTTGCAATATTTGAGAAAAAAGAAAGTCAAAGAGACAACTCCAAGAAACAAAGACAAGTGAATCTAATACCAAATACTTTCTTTTTAAAATTTAAACACTTATATTATGCTAATTCCACACCCTCTCTACCGAGGGTTATTTTATAAACACTTAGATACCTTTTCATTTCAAAGTTGTCATTATTTAAAGGAAAACTATTACAAATAATAAATTTTATGATAAAACTTTCATATCAATCAACAATCAATCGATGTATAATTCCTAGATGCGTCAGATTTTTTATATTTTAAATACCATCTATTTCTTCGGTTTGAATAGATGACGGAGAGGAAAAACTAATTCAAGGGACATGCTTTGAATCCTAGAAACTGTTGGAACATAAAATATAAAACTGAAGGTTCAACAATGGTGGAAGAAAAGAAGATTGAGGAAGATGAAGTTGAGAGAGAAAAATAGAGTAATATTTGGATGAATATAGATTTTTGCATTAACCTTGAATTGGAATGATACAAATGTATTTATACATTGGGAATAAAAGCTACAACTAAAGTGACTTTAAAGAAAATAAAATATGTTAATTTTGAAAGGAAAAAAACAGAATTTTAATTTTCAATTAACACACCACCTCATTTTAGTTGCTCCAAGTCCACCATGCTGCTCAAGCACTTCTTTAGCCTCTTGAACACATCATTTGTCACACCCTTTGTCAACAAATCCACGACTTGGTCTTCGCTTCGGTAATAGCTTAATCTAAGTTTTCCATCACCAACCAATTCTCTCAAATAATGAAACCGCATATCAATATGCTTGTTCCTTCCGTGTGCAATCGGGTTCTTCGCAAGATTTATTGCGGAAACATTATCTACAAATAGTGTGGTGGCAACATCATCACCACATCCCAATTCCTTCAATAGATTCATAAGCCACATAGTTTGACACGCACCTAACAACGCCGCAATGTACTCTGTCTCACAAGAAGAGAATGCTATAACCAGTTCCTTTTTTGAACACCAAGAGATTGGTGTACTACCAAACATAAAGATGTATCCCGCCGTCGATTTTCGGTCATCTTTATCTCCGCACCAATTGGAATCGGCGTAGCCAAGTAAATTGCACTTACGCTCCGTGTCCGATGCGGGAAAGAGAATTCCGCAACCAAGAGTACCTTTCACATATCTAAGGATCCTCTTGACCGCCGCCAAGTGAGACACCTTCGGTCTCTCCATGAATCTACTCGCAATACCGACACTAAAAGCCAAATTCGGTCGCGTATTGCACAAATACCGTAACGATCCAATCAAGCTTCGGTAAAGCGTTGGATCGACATCATCCTCCTCATCACTTTTGGACAACTGCACTCTACCCTCACAAGGTGTAATACAAGCATTACAATGCTCCATATCACACTTTTTCAAAATATCTAGAGCATACCTCTTTTGGTGCATAAGCAGCCCCACTTTTGACTTGTGAAACTCTATGCCAAGGAAGTAATTCATGACACCAAGGTCCGTCATCTCAAACTCTCTCATGAGCTCACTTTTGAACCTTGAAACACTCTTGTCATGGCTGCCCGTAATCAAGAGATCATCAACATACAAGCAAAGTATAATCACACCATCATTCGTATCCGATCTCACATAAACTCCATGTTCGGATACACATCGTTTGAAACCAATGTCAATAAGAAAGCCGTCAATACGTTTGTTCCAAGCTCTTGGAGCTTGTTTCAAACCATACAACGCCTTGTGTAGCTTGTAATACTTCATCTCTTGATCTTTTATCATGAAACCGGGTGGCTGCCCCACATAGACTTCCTCAACAAGAGGACCATTCAAAAAACACAAATTTGACATCCATTTGGTAAACCATCCAATCGTTGTTATGCGCAATACCAACAACCAAACGAATAGTCTCTAATCTAGCCATCGGTGTGAATACCTCCTCATAGTCTATACCTTCTCGTTGCAAGAACCCCTTCGCCACTAATCGAGCTTTGTGCTTGATTAATTCACCTTTGGGATTCGCTTTAACCTTATAGACCCATCGCACACCTATCGGTTTCTTTCCAAGTGGTAAATCGACCAACTCCCAAGTACCATTTTTCTCAATAGATTCCAGCTCCTCTTTCATTGCACATATCCACTTAGGATCACTTAAGGCTTCTTCCTCATTTACCGGTTCAGATTCGGCCATAAGCGCGAAATGAACAAAGTTACCATCGTTATTCACTTCGTTATCTTGGAATCTTTCGTAATCTCGGAGTCTATGAGGCAAGGCTCTTTGCCTCACTGGTCTACCATTATTCCCAACATCATTTTGCGCTACTGTAGGTGCTAGTATAGCTGTGTCATAAGCCTCAGGATCAGAGAATTCAAAAAACTACTGTTGCTGCAAATCTTCTCTGTGTAACCGGTTACTCCCAGTAGGGTAATCGGTTACTGCTGCATTTTTTGTGAGTAATCGGTTACTACTATTTGGGTAACCGGTTACTGCAGCATTTTCTGCATTTTTTACTTCATCAAAAGTTACATCCCGGGTTATGACGACCTTCTGATTTCTTCCATCGAACAACTTGTACCCTCCAGTAGAGTGATATCCTATAAATATCAGCTTCTCACCCTTATCATCTAATTTCTTCCAAAGTTGGTCCGGTACATGACGATATGCAATCGATCCAAAAACGCGCAAATGATTCAAATTTGGTTTGAAGCCAATCCAAGCCTCTTCTGGTGTGAGTTTCTCCAGCTTCTTAGTGGGACACCTATTCAACAAGTAGGTGGCTGTAGACACGGCCTCAACCCACAATTCCTTAGGCAAATTCTTCCCACAAAGCATACTACGCACCATGTTCATTATTGTATGATTTTTCCTCTCGGCAGACCCGTTTTGTTGAGGTGTATACAGAGGCACCACCTCACGTACAATTCCCTCAAGATCACAAAACTTCCCAAACTCACTAGAGGCATACTCACCTCCACCATCCGTTTTGAGACTTTTGAGCTTCCGACCGCTTTGGCGCTCCACAATGGATTTGAAATTCTTGAAAACTCCAAATACCTCATCTTTTCTCTTGATAAGATATGTCCAAAGCTTCCTACTAAAATCGTCGATGAACGTAACAAAATATCGATTGCCACCATAAGTCTCTACTTGCATTGGTCTGCAAACGTCGGAACATACCACCTCAAGTAAGCCTTTGGTTCTTCGACTCGCATCTTTGCTAAACACATTCTTTTGTTGTTTAGCCTTCACACATTCCTCACACAATTCAGTTGGAATACTAATGTGTGGCAGCCCCGTTACCATTTCACTTTGTTGAAACTTTCTTAGATCCCTAAAATTAAGGTGACCAAGACGATAATGTCATAACCACTCATCTCTGCTTGCCGTGGTAGCTAGACAACGATGCTCTATAACCTTTAACTCAACCTTAAAGGTTCTGTTGGCAGCCATCGGCACTTTTAGAATCAACACACCATTTGAATCCAAAACGCATAAAATCTTGTCCTCCAACCGAATTTTGTATCCTCTTTCAAGTAATTGGTCAATACTTAAAAGATTACACTCAATTCCCGGTATATACAAGACATCTTTGATCCTCGAATGTCCATCATTCCTTTTTCCGATCAAAACATCTCCTACCCCTTCAGCGCTTAAAATGGTGTCATCGGCAAATTTGACTTTACTTTTTGCCGCTTGATTGATTTTCACAAACCAATCTTTTCGACCCGTCATATGTGTTGAACAACCGGAATCCAAGTACCACTCATCTCTCCCTTGGACTCCATCACGAACGGTAACCAACGCATTTCGATCCGAATGCATTTTCTCGCTATTTTCCGGAATGGTACAGCTGCTATCCCGCAAACTGTCACTACAGTAGTTGCTGCCCGGTACATCCGTAATGTTATAACTCCCCTCCGTGATTATTACTAGAAGTGTGTCCTCATCATCTACCTCTTCCCTAGCAACCTTGGCTTCATTATTGTGATTCTCGTTCAATTTACCACGACACGAATTTGCAAAGTGTCCAAACTTTCTGCACTTGTAGCATTGCACCTTACTCACATCACGCTTCTTGAAACCATTGCTATGACCCTTATCCTTGGAGCTACTTTCACCCTTTTCACTCGTTGAATGCTTTGAATTTTGCGAATCATTTGAGCCAAAATTCTGAAAATTTGATTTACCTCTCGCCGCAAATTCCTTTCGACCTCTTATTCTTCTCATTGAAACGCGCTTGCAAAGCAATCTCCGCTTTGGATTTGTCGGCGCCTCTCTCATCCATCCTTTGTTCATGTGCCTCTAACGAAATTTGCAATTCATCCTTGCTCAAAGTTGTTAGATCCTTTGATTCTTCAATAGCCACAACTATGTTGTCGAAACGCGGCGTTAACGAACACCATACTTTCAATACAACATTCTGCTCAAGAATCGTTTCCCCACAAGATTTGATTTGATTAACTAACCGGGTAATGCACGTAATGTAGTCGTTGATCGTTTCTTTATCTTCCATTTGTGTTAACTCGAATTGTCGCTTGTAAGTTTGTAACCTTACAACCTTCGCTTTGACGGCACCATCATATGCTTTCTCCAAGATTTCCCATGCTTGCTTCGCCGATTCACAATCACCAACCTTCTCGAAATTGTCGTTATCAACACAAGAATGAATCAAGAATAGGGTTTTGTAATCCTTCTTCTTCTCTTCTTTGTGTGTAGCTCTTTGAATGTCGGTAGCCTCTGCCCCTAATTGTGTAACTCCATTGACGACGATCTCAAGCACCTCTTGATAACCAAACAAAACCCTCATTTGTTTTGCCCATTTATCATAGTTCTTCGAATCAAGAATCGGGAGATTGGTGGGAATTCGATCATTGGAAACGGTTGCCATTGTTGCAGCGGATTAGGATCAATAACCAGGCTCTTGATGCCAAATGTTGGAACATAAAACATAAAACTGAAGGTTCAACAATGGTGGAAAAAAAGAAGATTGGGGAAGATGAAGTTGAGAGAGAAAAATAGAGAGAATAGAGTAATATTTGGATGAGTATAGATTTTTGCATTAACCTTGAATTGGAATGATACAAATGTATTTATACATTGGGAATAAAAGCTACAACTAAAGTGACTCTAAAGAAAATAAAATCTGTTAATTTTGGAAGGAAAAAAACAGAATTTTAATTTTCAATTAACAGAAACTACAATTTATGTTTTTATTTCTTTAAAAATTGTGTCTTTATTTTTATTTTATTTTATATCTAAAAATTAAATGATTTATTCTTTCGGTTAGAAATGATTTGATATCCATATTTTCCTACACAAACATTCGTTCATTAAGTTTTGCCCTAAATCTAACTTATTTACAACCGCTCCAAACTCGTAAACATTATTCTTTGAGATGGGTTGCAAGACATGCAAAAATTCAAGTTTTCTTAATTAGTTAAGAAACCTTTCAAACTTGTGTGTTATTGTTCTTATTTACACGCATTGTAGAAACTAATTCTATCAACCTTTAAGAAAACATTTTTTTGTTATTGATGTTGGTGCAAAGGTAGAATAAATGATGAACGGAAATATTCTATTAAGAGAATGACGGCTACAAAACATGATAAAAGTTACAATGATTGTCACACTATTTATAAGCTAAAACTAGGGTTACTAGAATAGGATAAAATACTAAAATACCCTCTAACAAACTTAGGGGCTAAGAAAATAGTACAACTAATAAATATGAATTACTTCTAATAATTGAAATATATCTCACATAATTGTGCTATTGTTGTTGTTATTGTTGTTGTTGATGTTGTTATTGTTGTTGTTATTGTTGTTGTTATTGTTTCCACCTCTTGCAAGACCCTTTTTATATTTTGGAATAACTTCTCAATGTTGTTAGTAAAAAATATATAATTTATTGTTTTCCTTTCCTGACAACATTGAGAAACTTCTCAATGTCTTTATTTTTATTTTATTTTATATCTAAAAATTAAATGATTTATTCTTTCGGTTAGAAATGATTTGATATCCATATTTTCCTACACAAACATTCGTTCATTAAGTTTTGCCCTAAATCTAACTTATTTACAACCGCTCCAAACTCGTAAACATTATTCTTTGAGATGGGTTGCAAGACATGCACTACGCCAAATAAGGGAAAAGAGGGCGCTTTTTTTGGCCTATAACAGCGCTTTAAAGCGCCCTCTAATCTGGCGCTGGCATAGGTAAAGACAGCGCTTTTTTCCTGGTGAAAGCGCTCTCTAAAGTGGCTCTTTAAGCCCTTTAAGGGCCACTTTAGAGGGCGCTTTTTAAAGAAAGCGCCCTCTAAAGTGGAAACTTTTAAGGGTTTAGAGGGCGCTTTTACTGGAAAGACATTCTCCATCCACGGTAGTGATGATTTGAATTTAAGAATCTCCGATGACCGAGAAAGACATTCTTCTGACCAAACTCCAAGCGCTTCCAATCTGTTATATCTTCACAAATAGGGCACGCACATTGACCTTTTATGCTATACCCTGATAGATTTCCGTATGCTGGAAAATCATTAATTGTGCCAAACAACATCGCCCTCAAGTTGAAACTTTCTTTCCTATATCCATCATAAACCTCCACACCGGTCTCCCACAAAATCTTTAAATCTTTGATTAAGGGCTTCAAGTACACGTCTATGTCATTCCCTGGTTGTTTAGGTCCAGAAATCAACATAGACAACATCATGTACTTACGCTTCATACATAGCCATGGAGGTAGGTTATAAATCATAATAATTACAGGCCATGTACTGTGTGAGATACTCTGGATACCGTGTGGGTTCATTCCATCAGTAGATAATGCCAAGCGAAGGTTTCTTGATTCTTCTCCAAATTCAGGATAATCATTATCAATTTTCAACCACTGTGGTGAATCTGTCGGATGTCGATACTTTCCATCTATAATTCTTTCATCTGCATGCCAGGTCAAGTGTCTTGAATCGGTTTCACTGCGAAACATGCATCTAAATCTCGGAATAACAGGAAAATACCACAAGACTTTTGTTGGAGACAACTTGTTCTTATATCGCGAGACACCGCATTTAGGACACTCATTTAACGATGCATACTCATTTCGAAACAAAACGCAATCGTTTGGACATGCATGTATCTTATCATAGCTCATGCCAATAGAGCACAACATCTTTTTGGTCTCATATGTTCGATTGGGAAGAACATTATCCTCAGGAAGCATATCTTTCAAAAGGGCTAATAACTCTGTGAAACTTTTATCCGACCATCCATTGCCCGCCTTTAAGTTGTACAACTTTAATACCGCAAACAATCTTGTGAATTTAGTGCAACCATCATACAAAGGTTTCTCTGCATCACTTACCAACCTCTCAAACATTTCGGGACAATCCTTAAGATCTTCTTCAAGTGCTTCTGCAATCTCTTCAACTCGATCACAATCGTATGTATCTGCGCCACTATAGTTTGAGGCATAGGTCGTACTATCCCCTGGTTCAACATTCTCGTTACTTTTCTCACCATGCAAATTCCAACATGTATAACTTCAATCAATTCCATGCCTCATTAGATGCGATGTCAACTGAACTGCGTCAACCCGTTTCCCATAACAACAACCCAAGCAAGGACATATCATTCTACTGGGGTCTTCGGCGTGCGCAACGGCAAACTTAACGAATTCTGATACCCCATTCTCGTACTCTCTCGACAATCGATTGGAAGACATCCATGTATTATCCATTACTAATTAGAATAAACAAAAAACAATTTCAGAAGAGAAACCAAAAATGGGATGAGACAAAACAATTTCGCTTTATTGAGTTAGTCTCTGTGCAGGGCATTCATGTCTCCAACAACAACCCAAAACCAAAATAATTTTGGTTTATTGAGTTAGTTTCTCAACATTTTTAGATATCTCTGACTTCAATAGCATGAGAATGTATGAACCATGCATTAAGCATTAGTGGTATGCACTAATTTGTAGCATAGTTATATATCATCATATAGTTTTTACAAAAGATAAACATTGACTAGAAAATATATATGTAGAATTGTATAATGGTCTAACTGAAAGCTAACAGAAGAATAGTCGACTCTAATTTACTCTATCAAATAACATCCATACCTAAACTTCTTAAGTTACTAGCTACGCTATGTATGCTAGAATAAATACACTCATAAGCTGCATAGTGTACCTTTGATTGGTAGAAGGTGTTTTAGATATTGCTGCCTCCTTTTTCTACATCGAGAAACAAATGGAACAGTTGGTGAAATTTAACCCATAATGCCTAGTCTCTATTGCTAGCATTGCAACACAATAATTATTGTTGAGAATACTCAATAAATGTATGAACCAAGAAAAATGAAACCAAAAATGAACAATAGCGAACGTCAGAAGAGAAACCAAGTAATATGAAGATTAGAAAAATACCTATGGTGTCAAAATCGAACAGCTAACAACGAATTAATAGAAGGAGGAAACGTCGTAGATCTAACAGAGGTGGAAGGAGAACGCCTTAGAAGTAGCGAAAATCGTAGCAGTGAGAACCCTAACGTGAAAAAGAACGAAAATAACAGAGAGTGAAATAACAAAACGCGCAGTATGTTATAATTTTAATGTTTACTAAAGGGGACCTTAGAGGGTGCTTGTGGAAAAAAAGCGCCCTCTAAAGGGGGCCTAAGAGGGCGCTTATGAAAGCGCTCTCTAAGGCTTTCCAAAAACGCTTTATAAACTGGAAATGCACATGGACTTATAGAGCGCTTTTTTAAAAGCGCCCTCTAAGGGTAACCTTAGAGGGCGCTTTCTAAAAAGCGCCCTGTATTGTTGTCCCTCTATCTCCTCCTTATTTTTTTGCTTCACCTTAGAGGGCGCTTAAGTGCGCTGTCTATTCCAGTTGTCCGCTCCTTATTTTTTCGCTTCACTTTAGAGTGCGCTTTTGTAATAAAGCGCCCTCTAAGGTGCGCTGTCTATTCCAGTTTTTGGCGTAGTGATGCAAAAATTCAAGTTTTCTTAATTAGTTAAGAAACCTTTCAAACTTGTGTGTTATTGTTCTTATTTACGCGCATTGTATAAACTAATTCTATCAACCTTTAAGAAAACATTTTTTTGTTATTGAAATATATCTCACATAATTGTGCTATTATTGTTGTTATTGTTGTTGTTGATGTTGTTATTGTTGTTGTTATTGTTGTTGTTATTGTTTCCACCTCTTGCAAGACCATTTTTATATTTTGGAATAACTTCTCAATGTTGTTAGTAAAAAATATATAATTTATTGTTTTCCTTTCCTGACAACATTGAGAAATTTATTCATAATGATATCGATAATATATTACAAGCAATGTTGTTGTTTCATAAAACATGATCTTAAAATTTCTGTTTTGAATATAGTCATTTGGTTGAATATCGCTGCACACAAAGAAATTGATTAATGGTAAAAAATTGAAAAAGGAAAAAACACACGTTACTTTCAATAACCTCATTTTTTAGGAGTGATAGGGGATAAAAACTCATGATTTATACCTTTAGATAAACAAAAATCAAAGAAACTAAAGTTCTCGAATTCCCTTCCATGACCGCTACGGATTCGAACAAACTGAAAAATTTATTTTTCCTTTGCTTGTTGAAAACGTTGGCATAGTGTATCAAAGATGAATAAATTATATGTCATCCAAAAGAGGCGAGACCATACCGAAAAGGAGATGAAGGCAAGGCTTAAGAAATATAAGGATGGTTACAGTGAAAACTAGAGGTTGCTGGAGGGCGACAAGAATTCCCCTTAAGGGTAACAATAAAGATCTCTTATGGGAATCCAATATTTTGATACCCTCTAAAGGCGGTAAAGATCCCTCTTAGGGATCTAGTATTTTGATTACCTCTAAGGGTGACAAAGATCCCTCATAGGGATCCATAATTTTAATCGCCTATAGAGACAACAAGGATCTTTCTTAGGGATCCAACATTTTGATTGCCTCTAAGGAACGTAAAGATCCATCTTAGTGAACATTTTGACCACCTCTAAGGGCGACAATGATCTCTCTTAGGAATCAAGCATTTTGATCGTCTCTAAGGGCGACAAGGATCCCTTTTAGGAATCCACCATTTTGATCGCCTTTAAGGGTGGCGATGATCTCTCCTAAGGATACAAATTTTTGATTGCCTCTAGTATCCCCCTTAAGGATTCAGTATTTTGATCGCCACTAAGAGTGGCGAGGATCCCTCTTAGGGATCCAACATTTTGATCACCTCTAAGGGCAACAAGTATAACATCCTATTTTTCTGAGTTTTTTATTTTAATCAAAATTATGTGTATTTGATTATTTTAAATCGATTTCTATGTGCGTTAGATGGTGTTTGGATGGTTAGTAGTAGTATTTGATATTTTGGGTTGGTAGTGCATAGTTATAGTCATTTAAATAGTAATAGAATGAATAATATTAGAATAATTATAATTATTATTAAAATAATTGGACTATAGCTATTTTATTTAATTTATTGGAATAAAATAGAAAGGTGGAAAATAGGAGAGAAAGGGAGAATATTATTAGTATTATTATTATTAAAATAACAATAGAGCCAAGAGAGGTATTTTGGTGAATAAAGAGATAAGTGAGGGCAATGTTGAAAGTTACTAATTAATGATATTAGCTATTTTGAGAGTTTTCTACGTAGAACATAATTTTGGTGAAAAGAGAAGGAGACAAGAGTTGGGGCTTAGATAAAAACTTCATTGTTAGAGTTTGAAATGCATCTTTGCTAGAAATCTTAGGTAATGGGGGATTACTCCTAATAGGGTGTATATTGCATGAAATGGTAGAGGGAATTCCTTAATCCCGTTAGATTTTCCTTACTTTTTCCTTGTTGATGAATGTTGTGTGAATATGTGATTGAATTATGAAATAGTATGAATGTTATATATGATGTGATGAGTGAATTTTGTGCACTGTCATACTTTGAAAATTATGTGTCTTTGTTGATGAAATTACTATGAAATTTTGTTCATATGTTGTTGTGGAAGTGATGAATAAACTATGTCGAATCCATGATTAAATGAGTGAAATTATATGTTAATTGATGGGTAATTGGTGTTTGATTGCTAAATGTTATTTCCCTTGATGTTGTTGTGAAATTTGGAGCCAGAAGGTGTGAAATCAGAGTTCTTATTTGAACTCCATTGCAGAAAACGTAGTTTCTATTTTGGTTCAGGGTGGCGGGCGTCACCCTAATGATGCCTTGGTCTTCGTCGATTTGGAGGTGCTGACGGGGGTCAATTTCCTGATGTGTAGATTGTTATGGTCCCCAGACAGGTTTAATTGGGCTGATCATCACAGAGTTGCCATGTGAGATGACGTGGAAAGTGACGGGTAACCCATCACGCAGTCAGAATATGCGTAATTCCCCCAGTTGCGTGAAGTTGCTTTGTATTTCTGATTTTTGTTGTGCTGTCGTGAATTGGCTACTATTTGGAAACAATTTGGAGGTGTTTGATGTTGTTATCATGTTGTTATGTATTTAATCCACTTGTTTTGCATGGAGAATAATGTTTTTTTTATTATGGTGATTACGCCATGATGTTTGTGTGGTGAACATTATTGATGGTAATTTCATGATGAGTTGTTTTGGTGATATTGCATGTTATGGTGAATCATGCATCATTGTGTATGGGCTTCTGTCCAGTTTTGGTATGCTCTAGTACGGTGGTATGGCTTCAGGAGCGAGTAGCTGATTCTAATGAGGAATTAGTGAAGCGTTATCTATGGTGATGGTAGTGTGGATTCAAAAGTGAGTAGTCGGTTCCATATTGTTACCTATGGTAATGGTAACAATTGGTGTGCTATGGTCTTATGGTGGGGATTTAGGGCCGAGATGGACTTATGTTGTCCATAATGGTACCACATGCATTGTTGAGTCGTGGTGCTGAGTACATTTGTATTCATTAATTGCACATGTGTTGTATGAATATATTGATGTTGGTGATTGAGAATACTTTGGTGATTGTATGAAATTGAATTGTGTTGATGTTTGTTTAGGATACCCTTGCGTACTTTTACACCATTTCATATTATGCGCGTATTTTCACCCCTTTGTTGTTTGTGTGGTTTTGTGCTCCTTCTTGGGGGTATAGACGAGCATGTAAATGTGTACGTACTTAGAAGTTGAAGGATGGCGTTGAGGTTGTACTTATTTCGTTTCCGTTTTTATGCGTTGTTTTAGATTTCGTTCCTCTGATCTGTAACACTGAGCGGGTGAACATTTTATTTTGCTATTTTCTATTATTTTTATGTTGTTTATGTTGAAGGCAATTGCCATGACTATGTTGATGTTATAATACATGTTTAGTTTTTGATTTATTTTAAATTGATTATTCCACTGCGATGAGCCTATGTTAAGGCGGGTATGTTGTGATAGGTGTTTAATTTAATGCATGTTTTATATAATCTATGTTATGAAGTAGGTTTATGTTGTGGTTGAGTGACACCTATGTGTGTATTTATTTCAATTTCACATTAATTCGCGTTTCTGGGTTTAGGGTGTTACAACATGGATCCCTCATAGGGATGCAACATTTTCCTCGCCTATATGGGAGGGAAGGATCCCTCTTAAATATCCAACATTTTGATCTCCCCTAAGGGTGGTAAAGATCCATCTTATAGATCCATCATCTTAATTGACTCTAAGGGAGGCAAGGATCCCTCTTAGGAATTCAACATTTTGATTGCCTCTAAGGGTGGTGAGGATTTGTCTTAAGGATCCAACATTTTGATTGCCTCTATGGGCGGAAAGGACCCCCCTTAAGGATCCAACATTTTAATCACCTTTAAGGGCGGAAATGATCCCTCTTAGAGATCCAACATTTTGACCGCCTCTATGGGAGACAAGCATCCCTCTTATGAGTCTAGCATTTTGATCGCCTCTAAAAGAGGCAGGGATCCCTATTAGGGATCTAGCATTTTGATCGCCTTTGAGGGAGAAAAGGATACCTCTTAAGAATCCAGAATTTTTGCCGCCTCTTAAGGGGGAAAAGGATCCCTCTTAGGGATCTAGAATTTTGATCACCTCTAAGAGTGGAAAGGATCTCTCTTAAGGATACATCATTTTTATCTCCACTAAGGGCGGTGAGGATCCCTCATAAGGATCCATCATTTTGGTTGCCTTTAAGGGCATCGTTCTCTAGAACTTTTAGTTTCTTTGCAAAAGTCAGGAATAGAAAATGTAGGTTCTTTAAAATAGTAAAATGAGGAACCTCATTAAAATCCTTGCCTCGTTCAAGGTACATAAGGAAAAGACATTTTGACCACCTCTAAGGGAGACAATGATCTCTCTTAGGAATCTAGCATTTTGACCGTCTCTAAGGGCGACAAGAATCCCTTTTAGGAATCCACCATTTTGACCGCCTTTAAGGGTGGCGATGATCTCTCCTAAGGATACAAATTTTTGATTGCCTCTAGTATCCCCCTTAAGGATCCAGCATTTTGATTACCACTAAGAGTGGCGAGGATCCCTCTTAGGGATCCAACATTTTGATCACCTCTAAGGGCAACAAGTGTAACATCCTATTTTTCTGAGTTTTTTATTTTAATCAAAATTGTGCGTATTTGATTATTTTAAATCGATTTCTATGTGCGTTAGATGGTGTTTGGATGGTTAGTAGTAGTATTTGATATTTTGGGTTGGTAGTGCATAGTTATAGTCATTTAAATAGTAATAGAATGAATAATATTAGAATAATTAGAATTATTATTAAAATAATTGGACTATAGCTATTTTATTTAATTTATTGGAATAAAATAGAAAGGTGGAAAATAGGAGAGAAAGGGAGAATATTATTAGTATTATTATTATTAAAATAACATTAGACCAAGAGAGGTATTTTGGTGAATAAAGAGATAAGTGAGGGCAATGTTGGAAGTTACTAATTAATGATATTAGCTATTTTGAGAGTTTTCTACGTAGAACATAATTTAGGTGAAAAGAGAAGGAGACAAGAGTTGGGGCTTAGATAAAAACTCCATTGTTAGAGCTTGAAATGCATCTTTGCTAGAAATCTTAGGTAATGGGGGATTACTCCTAATAGGGTGTATATTGCATGAAATGGTAGAGGGAATTCCTTAATCCCGTTAGATTTTCCTTACTTTTTCCTTGTTGATGAATGTTGTGTGAATATGTGATTGAATTATGAAATAGTATGAATGTTATATATGATATGATGAGTGAATTTCGTGCACTGTCATACTTTGAAAATTATGTGTCTTTGTTGATGAAATTACTATGAAATTCTGTTCATATGTTGTTGTGAAAGTGATGAATAAACTATGTCGAATCCATGATTAAATGAGTCAAATTATATGTTAATTGATGGGTAATTGGTGTTTGATTGCTAAATGTTATTTCCCTTGATGTTGTTGTGAGATTTGGAGCCAGAAGGTGTGAAATCAGAGTTCTGATTTGAACTCCATTGCAAAAAACGTAGTTTCTGTTTTGGTTCAGGGTGGCGGGCGTCACCCTAATGATGCCTTGGTCTTCGTCGATTTGGAGGTGTTGACGGGGGTCAATTGCCTGATGTGTAGATCGTCATGGTCCCCAGACAGGTCTAATTGGGCCGATCATCACAGGGTTGCCATGTGAGATGACGTGGAAAGTGACAGGTAACCCGTCACGCAGTCAGAATATGCGTAATTCCCCCAGTTGCGTGAAATTGCTTTGTATTTCTAATTTTTGTTGTGCTGTCGTGAATTGGCTACTATTTGGAAACTGTTTGGAGGTGTTTGATGTTGTTATGTATTTAATCCACTTCTTTTGCATGGAGAATAATGTTTTTTTTATTATGGTGATTACGCCATGATGTTTGTGTGGTGAAAATTATTGATGGTAATTTCATGATGAGTTGTTTTGGTGATATTGCATGTTATGATGAATCATGCATCATTGTGTATGGGCTTCTGTCCAGTTTTGGTATGCTCTAGTATGATGGTATGGCTTCTGGAGCGAGTAGCTAATTTTAATGAGGAATTAATGAAGCGGTATCTATGGTGATGGTAGTGTGGATTCAAAAGTGAGTAGTCGGTTCCATATTGTTACCTATGGTGATGGTAACGATTGGTGTGCTATGGACCTATGGTGGGGATTCAGGGCCGAGATGGACTTGTGTTGTCCATTATGGTACCACATGCATTGTTGAGTCGTGGTGCTGAGTACATTTATATTCATTAATTGCACATGTGTTGTATGAATATATTGATGTTGGTGATTGAGAATACTTTGGTGATTGTATGAAATTGAATTGTGTTGATGTTTGTTTAGGATACCCTTGCGTACTTTTACACCATTTCATATTATGCGCGTATTTTCACCCCTTTGTTGTTTGTGTGGTTTTGTGCTCCTTCTTGGGGGTATAGACGAGCATGTAAATGTGTACGTACTTAGAAGTTGAAGGATGGCGTTGAGGTTGTACTTATTTCGTTTCCGTTTTTATGCGTTGTTTTAGATTTCGTTCCTCTGATCTGTAACACTGAGCGGGTGAACATTTTATTTTGCTATTTTCTATTATTTTTATGTTGTTTATGTTGAAGGCAATTGCCATGACTATGTTGATGTTAAAATACATGTTTAGTTTTTGATTTATTTTAAATTGATTATTCCACTGCTATGAGCCTACGTTAAGGCGGGTATGTTGTGATAGGTGTTTAGTTTAATGCATGTTTTATATAACCTATGTTATGGAGTAGGTTTATGTTGTGGTTGAGTGACACCTATGTTTGTATTTGTTTCAATTTCACATTAATTCGCGTTTTTGGGTTTAGGGTGTTACAACATGGATCCCTCATATGGACGCAACATTTTCATCGCCTATATGGGAGGCAAGGATCCCTCTTAAATATCCAACATTTTGATCTCCCCTAAGGGTGGTAAAGATCCATCTTATGGATCCAGCATCTTAATAGACTCTAAGGGCGGCAAGGATCCTCTTAGGAATTCAACATTTTGATTGTCTCTAAGGATGGTGAGGATTTGTCTTAAGGATCCAACATTTTGATTGCCTCTATGGGCGGAAAGGACCCCCCTTAAGGATCCAACATTTTAATCACCTTTAAGGGAGAAAATTGTAACACCCCTTTTTCTACCCCAAAATACTTAACATATAATCAGAGTAAATAAGCACGCATATAAACAAAAGGGCATCACATCGATGTTTTCAAAAACTAAAAGCTTTCAAAAACCAAGCATCATTCATCATCAATATACAATACACCTGGTCATTTAAAATAACACATTTCAATTATCATGAATATTCAAGAATATGCGTTTGCAACGGAAAATAATGAATATCCATGCATTTCATAAAATGATTCATGTCCCATACCATGATCATCTCTCAATAATCTCTTCAAGATAAACTAAAACCATATCCAGGATATTTGGCACTGTGGCCTCTCAAACAGCGAATTTCAAATCAACATGTTCACGAGTAATAACATAATACGTATCCAAATCAGATATGAGTTCAATACTACTAATCTACCCTGTGTTACATGACCAGAGCATTGACTCACTACTTAGTCTCTAAAACAAAGCACCGAAGCTCTCCAGCTAATCTCGAGTGAGCTACCGTCCACTTACTTCAGCAATACTACTCTGGAGTATCTGCACGATGCCATGTAAAGCAACATTCAAACAGAAGGGTGAGAATTCAAATCATTATGAAGAAGTATAATAAAGCACAATGATTAAATCAACAATGAACGGAATTCATCACACCTTGTATAACCATGTCAATAATATTAACCAACATGTATTTCACATGTTTCAAGCACACATAAAAACTCAGGGAGTATAATATTACAATCCAATACTATATTCCCAATTATACACATAACTACCCTTATCACATAATCACATATTATGCCAAATTATGTATTCAAACATCACCAAATTCAATTACTATATCTCATACACACCTCACAATCACATCAATGCAAACATTCAATTATCACATAACTCTAATGTGACTCAATGCAAGACATGTGACTCTATGCATGTGGTACCGCAATGTGAACCCAACGTTTCACCGCTTTCCGATTCAATATCTAGAATCCAAGTCACGCTTCCGATCCGGACAAGATCAAAGCCACTACGTCTATTTCCAATTAAGGATCAACGTCTGCTACGCCTATTTCCATTCAAGGATCAATGTCTATTACCATGTGAACCCACAGTTTCACCGCTTCCACCATGAAGCCGACCATGCCAGGAATGAATGTACAAATACCAACACATATGCAATTAAGATCATCTCTACCATCTTAACATTCCACATATCACCATAATTCAACTCGATGAATTATCCACCAATGGCACATATACACATTCATAACACTATATCATTCACAAATATAGGCTAATTATCAAATACGCACACTTAGATTTCATTTCAAAATGAATACAACTTTTAAAATCTCAATTTTTCATTTTTCAACAGCAAGTAACCGATTAACGCTCGGAGGGTGACCGGTTAACACAAAACAGAATGCAATTTTCTGCGCAGATTTTTAGCAAGTAACCGGTTAACGCTCGGAGGGTAACCGGTTAACGCAAAACAGAATGCAATTTCCTGCGCAGATTTTTAGCAAGTAACCGGTTAACGCTCGGAGGGTAACCGGTTAACACAAAAACATAATGCAGAATTTTCTGCGTTTTTCATCGTTGGAGGACTTTCGGACCTCCGATTTCGATTTCGTAAAAAGCCAAACGTTCAGAAAATTATAACTCATATAATACTCTAAGTATATAAAGTAAATTTTCAGTTTTAACACAATTAAATCACCACAATCAAGAATACTCATCAAAACCTAACAATTCCCAAACCATGAAATTTAGGGATTTCAACGTAAACATACTTCTATCCATTGACCCAATCATACTAACCCATAATAATAAGGATTCTTCCCCTTACCTCTTCAATTTTCTGGAAACCTTAGCTTCTTTCTTGTTCTTCCCCTCTTCTCCTTACTTTTCCTCTTTCTTTCTCTATTGCCGTCAATGATCAAATGAATCCTACTTCTCACTCCCCTCTTACTATTCTAGTATTTATATTTGGGCTTAAAGAATGATACCTCTAATTTAATTATTAGGCCCAATAAGACCTAGTATTATAATATCTCTATTTAATTCAAATAAATTAAACCAACACAATATACACACCAAGTTAATTAATATAATCAATTATTCAATTATATCTCATATCAACTAAATAATTAATTAACACACCAAATCAATTAATATAATCAATTATTATACTACCTAACAACCAATTAATTACTTAACACTCCAAATAAATAAAATAAAATATAATAATAATAATATAAGAAATAATTACTAAAATTGGGTTGCTACAACTCTCCCCCACTTAAAAGATTTACGGTGCACTTAAGTGGAATACGAAATATGGTAAGGTACCAAATACTTAAGTGATTTTGGCATATCATAAGATATGGGCCAAAATACACTTAAGTGGGCTTTTTAGCTTGAAGCCCACACAAGTGGTTCTATAAATAGAACCCTTGGGTAGAAGCATTATCACTCAGACTCAACTCAAGTGAAGACTTGGAATTTCGTTTCCCTCTCTCTCTCACTCAAAGCCTTCATTCGTACCAGCTAGCACTGAGATTGAAGGAACCCGTTCGTATGGACTGAGTAGAGACGTTGTCATCGTTCAACGTTCGTGATCGCTCCGTGGATTTGTATCCAAGGTTTTAATCGTTACAAGAGATCTGCACCAAAGGTTTGAATCACCACAAGAGGTAACGATTCTATCACTGATCATGCCCATTCGTAAGGATCACTAAATGGAGAAATTTTTAAATTCCGCTGCCTCTTGTATGGCAATTCTTCTTCAGTAGTATCAGAGCCACTTACGAAACCATGAATCTGATAACTGTTTATTTTCTGTATTAATACGATTAAAACAGAATGAATCAAAAATTAAATTGAGATCGATCAAGTCATATATATGATATATGTAATCCTGATGCAAAATACATTATATATGATATAGTGTTCTTGTTTCGTTCATTCAAACACTCAATGGTTGTTTTCCTTTGAGCGATCAATGGTCGTTTGCTTCTTGATCTGACATTAGTATGGTGAAGCAATGACGTGTTGATCAATCATACTGAACCAACAATCGAGATGTGTTTGACGGTCTGAAATTGGTGCATTAGGGTTAGTGACGACACAAGGGTTGTGTTGTCAGAGAGTTATGCGATTGGGGTTATGACTGCACAAGAGTTGTGCTTTCTAAACACTTTTTGGAATAGTGTTAACCGGTTAACGCATATGGTTAACCGGTTAACGCAATACGAAATAAAAATTTTAAGTTTTTCAAACAGTGTTAACCGGTTAACGCATTTGGTTAACCGGTTAACGCAAGACGGTATACAGTTTTCCAAGAAATTTTCAAACAGTGTTAACCGGTTAACACATTTGGTTAACCGGATAACGCAAGGCAGAAAAGAATTTTCTAACAGTTTTTCAAACAGTGTTAACCGGTTAACGCATATGGTTAACCGGTTAAGTAAGGCAAAATTCACCCGTTCGGCTAACTCAGTACTTTAAAAAGTATCAAGTGTTGATGCGAATAACGACGTCGATTTTAAATGAATTGTTCATTAAAATTTCGGCTTTGCGTAGTGTGATCGGTCGTCGAAATTTAATTTGGTTTTAATTAATTAAAGGAATTAATAATAATAATAAAGTGTTTATTATTGTCTTGTGGTGATCGGTTATGGCCTTAGTTTTCCTTTGTTTTGTTTTGGGTTTTAAAATACGACCTGCGTGTCGTGCCTCTCTTTTAATCTCTCAATGTAAATTATTTTCTCATCTCACTCCCTCGTATGTAAAACGAGTTTTTTATGTAATGTAATGTCATGAAGAAAGCAAAGAAGTTAGTGCCAAAGGAGGACAACCTTGAAGATCTTGCCTGGAGAAGCTTAGATCGTTGTTAGGTTAGCTTAGGTTCTCTCATTGGCTTGGGAGAACAATTGCGCTAGGGACCATAACTGTTCCATTATGTATGTATGTATGTTGATGCATATGAATGTATGTTGATGCATGTGAGAGGCGATTTATATGATAAATAAGCCAGTGAGATCAGAAAAATTGCAAATTCCCTCAAATTAAACATTAAGTTTATGCTTTCCAAGTTTTAACACTCATCAAGACTAGTATCGGATAATGTAGGTTTCGCCTACGCGAGGTGCATGTTCTGTATTAGTAAGGTGCGATGGGATAATTGTAATATCCAACTGTTAAAACAATGGATCAAACTTAACTAAACAAATTATAATAAGATTATATATGTTTAGAAGCAAGAGTTGGGAATAATCCATATGATGGATTGGAATAAGGAGTTATTCACCCAACTGAAATTTTCGAGAGTTGTATGAGATACAATTGGAAGGAGTTCCTACCTAAATAACCTAGTTTTGTGTAATCCGCCTACGCGGACTTAGAACGAAGTGAAACATGGATCTCGACCCACTAGAAAATCTTCCAACGGGATTTTCCGAATCAAATGATGAGGGTCATTTGTTTTGAGTAAAATAGTGGGAGCATATTTAATTAAAGGCCTAATTAAATATGTCAATGATACTTATATTTTCATTAATTCTTATGTAGATTACCATGACAACAAACACCTCTAACAACATCTTGCGATCGATCCTTGACAAAGAAAAATTGTCTGGGATAAATTTTCTGGATTGACACCGAAACCTGAGGATTGTCCTCAAACATGATAAAAAGTTGTATGTCTTGGAGACACCTGTTCCTGAAGAGGAACCTCCTAGTTCTGCACCTAAGGCAGAAAGAGATGCTTATAAGAAGCATGTTGATGATGCCAATGAGACTGCTTGTCTCATGCTAGCTACCATGAACTCGGAATTGCAAAAGCAACATGAGAACATATCAGCGTTCGATATGATCGAACACCTGAAGATCCTCTATCAAGAGCAAGCAAGGCATGAGAGGTTTGAAGTTTCAAAAGCCCTTTTTCAAAGCAAGTTAGCTGAGGGAGCCCCTGTAGGTCCCCATGTGCTCAAAATGATTGGGTATGTGGAAAACCTTGAGAGATTGGGTTTTCCCCTCGAAAAGGAACTTGCGACTGATATGATCTTGCAATCGTTGCCAGATAGATTCAGTCAATTTGTCCTAAATTTCAATATGATTGATATGGACAAATCTCTCCCTGAACTGCTCACCATGTTAAGAACTGCCGAGCAGAATCTGAAGTCAAAAGGGAAGTCCATTCTGATGATCGGAAATGGAAAGAGACAGAATAAAATGCCCACTAAGCAAGGTGATAAAGGGAAAGGCAAGGAAGTTGGCAAACCCAAACCCACCGTTGCTACTTTAAAGCCTAGTGGAGGCATAGCAAAAGCAGGCACCTGCTTCCATTGCGGTAAGACCGGACACTGGAAGAGAAACTGCCCAAAGTACCTGGAAGACAAGAAGAATGGAGTAGAGACTTCAACTTCAGGTATTTTTGTTATTGAAATTAATTTATCCACTTCTGCATCATGGGTATTAGATACTGGATGTGGTTCTCACATTTGTACAAATGTGCAGGGACTAAAAAGGAGTAGAAAATTGGCAAAAGATGAAGTCGACCTACGAGTTGGCAATAAAGCAAAGGTTGCTGCTTTAGCCGTAGGAGCTTATGTATTGACTTTACCTAGTGGTTTAATAATTCAGTTAGAGAACTGTTATTATGTACCTGCAATTAGCAGGAATATTATTTCCGTTTCTTGTTTGGACAAGTTTGGTTTTTCATTCATAATAAAGAACAATTGTTGCTCAATTTATTTGAATGATATATTCTATGCTACTGCACAAATGAACAATGGACTATATGTCCTTGATCTTGAAATGCCTATTTATAACATTAATACTAAAAGGATGAAACCTAATGAGTTAAATCCAACTTACCTCTGGCATTGTCGATTAGGCCACATAAATGAGAAACACATTTCCAAACTCCATAAAGATGGACTCTTGGACTCTTTTGATTATGAATCATATGAGACGTGCAGATCTTGTTTAATTGGAAAGATGACAAAGTCTCCATTCACAGGAAAAGGTGAAAGAGCTAATGATCTTTTGGACCTCATACATACTGATGTATGTGGACCACTGAACATACCAGCCAGAGGAGGTTTTTAGTACTTCATCACATTCACTGATGATTTCAGTAGATATGGTTATGTGTATTTAATGAAACACAAATCAGAGTCCTTTGAAAAGTTCAAGGAATTCAAGAATGAAGTACAAAACCAACTAGGTAAGAATATTAAAACTCTTCGATCAGATCGAGGTGGTGAGTATTTAAGCCTAGAGTTTGATGACCATCTGAAAGAGTGTGGGATCCTATACCAACTTACTCCTCCTGGAACACCACAATGGAATGGTGTATCTGAGAGAAGAAATCGAACCCTGTTAGACATGGTCCGATCCATGATGAGTCACGCCGATCTTCCAAACTCCTTTTGGGGACATGCACTATTGACAGCAGCTTACACACTTAACCGTGTTCCATCCAAAAAGGTTGATAAGACACCATATGAGATATGGAGTGGTAAGAAACCACATATGTCTTACATGAAGATTTGGGGTTGCGAAGTTTATGTGAAACGACAAATTTCAACTAAGCTTGAGCCCAAATCTGACAAATGCTTATTTGTGGGGTATCCTAAAGAAACAAGAGGGTATTACTTCTACAATCCTTCAGAGGGCAAAGTGTTTGTTGCTCGAACTGGAGTTTTCCTAGAAAAGGATTTTATTTCCAAAGGAATCAGTGGGAGGAAAGTAGAGCTTGAAGAAATTCAAGAATCACAAAGCATCGATACACCTATGGAGGAATTTGAGCAGGAAACACAAGTAGTTGTGGAAGAGCAACCTGCTCAAGTAGAACAAGACCAGCGTAGGTCAAGCAGGATACGTCACCTACCTGAGAGATATGGATATCTCATAACAGATCAAGGTGATGTATTACTCATGGATCAAAATGAGCCTGTGACCTACCAAGAGGCCATAACTGGTCCCGAGTCTGAGAAGTGGCTAGAAGCCATGAAATCTGAAATGGATTCCATGTACACAAACCAAGTTTGGACCTTGGTAGCGCCTTTTGTAGGAGTCAAACCTATAGGATGCAAGTGGGTCTTCAAAAAGAAGACTGACATAGATGGTAAGGTACATACCTATAAAGCAAGACTGGTTGCAAAAGGATATAAACAAATTCATGGGGTTGACTATGATGAAACCTTTTCACCAATTGCAATGCTTAAATCTGTTAGGATTTTACTTGCTATCGCTGCATATCATGATTATGAAATATGGCAGATGGATGTCAAAATTGCTTTCCTTAATGGGAATCTTCTTGAGGATGTGTACATGACACAACCTGAAGGATTTGACATACCAGAAGAAGCCCAAAAGATATGTAAGCTACAAAAATCAATCTATGGATTGAAGCAAGCTTCCAGAAGCTGGAATCTTCGTTTTGATGAAACAGTAAAACAATACGGATTCATCAAGAATGAAGATGAACCTTGTGTCTACAAGAAGGTTAGTGGGAGCATGATCGTTTTCCTGGTATTATATGTAGATGACATATTACTCATTGGAAATGATGTCCCTACCCTGCATCAAGTAAAGTCTTGGTTGGGGAAATGCTTTTCAATGAAGGACCTAGGTGAAGCAGCCTATATATTAGGAATCAGAATCTATAGAGATAGATCACAAAAATTGCTTGGCCTAAGTCAGAGTACGTACATAGACAAAGTGCTGAGACGCTTTAATATGCATGATTCCAAGAAAGGATTCATACCTATGCAACATGGCCTGTGTCTATCAGAAACACAATCCCCTTCAACTAAGGAAGAAAGGGATCACATGAATAAGATTCCATATGCATCTGCAATAGGATCTATCATGTATGCCATGTTATGTACTCGACCTGATGTCTCGTATGCTTTAAGTGCAACGAGTAGGTACCAATCTGATCCTGGTGATGCCCATTGGGTAGCTGTCAAGAATATCCTTAAGTACTTGAGAAGGACTAAGGACTTATTCTTGATATATGGAGGTTAGGAAGAGTTGGCTGTAATTGAATACACCGACGCTAGCTTCCAGACAGATAAGGATGTCTTTAGATCGCAATTTGGTTATGTGTTTTGCTTAAACGGTGGCGCTGTGAGCTGGAAAAGTTCAAAGCAAGATACAGTTGCTGATTCTACAACCAAGGCCGAGTATATTGCTGCCTCAAGTGCAACAAAGGAAGCTGTTAGGATCAAAAAGTTCATTAGTGAACTTGACATAGTTCCTAGCATTGTGGATCCCATTGGTCTCTATTGTGATAACAATGGTGCTATCACACAAGCTAAGGAGCCTAGATCTCACCAACGATCCAAACACATACTCAGGCGTTATCACCTCATTCGAGAGATAATAGATAGAGGAGATGTGAAAATATGTAGAGTACCAACACTTGACAATATTGCTGACCCACTGACAAAGCCTCTTGCGCAGCAGAAGCATGATGGCCATACTAGATCAATGGGCATTAGGGGTATGCCTGATTGGCTCTAGTGCTAGTGGGAGATTGTTGGTGTAAGCCCTAGAGGCCAATACTTTTTGGTACTTTTATCGAATTATTTATTAATAATAAAAGGCATTTTCTTTATTATGTTTGTTTAATAAAGTCCTTAGAATAGATAGTCCGTTTAATGTATCAAGTATGACTTAATCATGAGATCACATTAAACATAAGGACACTATTCTTAAAGTATCCGTAGTCGAGCTTTATTGTGAAGTGGGATAACATTAAAGCATTAAGGCTATTATGTTTGTAGACTGATGATCACATCTCATGGATCATGGATAAAGAGTTATCAAGTCTTAAACATAGGTATGAATATTAAGAGTAATATTTATACCGGATTGACCCGCTATGAGAATACTATATAGAAAGTTATGCAAAGTGTCATAAGTTATTCTCATGGTGATAATGGTGTATACCACTCTTCGATCTGAAATCACTATGGACCCTAGATGTAGAGTCAAGTGCTTTATTGCTGATCAAACGTTGTCCGTAACTGGATAACCATAAAGACAGTTGATGGGTACTCCACGAAGCATGCTGAGGGACATGAGTGACCTAGATGGAATTTGCCCATCCTGCGTAACAAGATAAATGTCTATGGGCCCAATATTGAACTGGACAAGGATGACACAGTCTATACCTTGTGTTCAATATAGACATAAGGACAAAGGAGTAATTATACACATAATTATTATCACGGGAGGTTTTGTCAGATCACATGACATTTTCGTGTCTTGGGTAGCAGTGATGTGTTGCTAGATACCGCTCACTGTTTATTATGTTAAATGCGTGATTTAATATAATTGCCAACGTCGCGAAAACCTACAGGGTCACACACAAAGGACGGATTGATGAGAGATAGAGTAACCAAGGAACACCGTAAGGTACGGTGCACTTAAGTGGAATACGAAATATGGTAAGGTACCAAATACTTAAGTGATTTTGGCATATTATAAGATATGGGCCAAAATACACTTAAGTGGGCTTTTTAGCTTGAAACCCACACAAGTGGTTCTATAAATAGAACCCTTGGGTAGAAGCATTATCACTCAGACTCAACTTAAGTGAAGACTTGGAATTTCGTTTCCCTTTCTCTCTCACTCAAAGCCTTCATTCGTACCAGCTAGCACTGAGATTGAAGGAACCCGTTCGTCTGGACTGAGTAGAGACGTTGTCATCGTTCAACGTTCGTGATCGCTCCGTGGATTTATATCCAAGGTTTTGATCGTTACAAGAGATCTGCACCAAAGATTTGAATCGCCACAAGAGGTAACGATTCTATCACTGATCATGCCCATTCGTAAGGGTCACTAAATGGAGAAATTTTTAAATTCCACTGCGCCTTGTATGGCAATTCTCCTTCAGATAACTCTTTTGACGACTCTGAGAAGCCTTCATCTTCTCTTGAATCATCTTAATCTTATCCGTAGTCTCTTGAATCAACTCGGGTCCAACCACAGCACTCTCTCCCGATTCGTACCAACATAAAGGAGTTCTACACCTTCTACCATAAAGAGCCTTAAAAGGTGCCATTCCAATACTCGAATGGAAACTGTTGTTATATGTAAACTCGATCAAAGGCAAGAAACTATCCCAATTTCCTCCTTGTTCCAAAACATAAGACCTCAAAAGATCTTCAAGTGACTGAATAGTCCTCTCCGTTTGACCATCAGTTTGCGGATGATATGTCGAACTCAAACGCAACTTCGTACTCAAAGCACTTTGCAAGCCTTCCCAAAATCTCGAAGTGAACCTCGGATTTCTATCCGAAACAATGCTCGACGGAACACCATGCAAACACACAATCCTCTCGATGTACAACTTAGCAAGTCTCTCCATCGAATAATCCATCCTCATCGGAATAAAATGAGCAAAAATATAAAGTGGACAAGGCGGCACCCATCTAATTAAAAATTGACCTCCCTGTAAGAAAATGGGGCATCAATAACCGAATACATGACCTTAATTTCTATGACTTGCTCATGCTCTCCAAAGGTTGTATTTAGCTTGATGTAACATTTCACTTGCACTTGCTTCTCGGAGAATCCAACTAGAAAGACCTTGAAGGGATTTAAGGCATATGGGTCGAAGCAGAGCCTCTCAAACGCATTCCAGCATAGAATATATATAAAGCTTCCTTGATCTACGAGGACTATTTTGATCTCCCATTCATCGCACCTAACATTAATAACCATGGGGTCATCATTGTGAGGGTGGATCCTAGATGTGTCTTTCTCATAAAGGATTTTTTGGCTTCTGGCGTCCTTTGATAATTTTCACCTCCCTTATTAGAGGGTTCTTCTATATTTAGAACTTGGCGTGCATACCTTCTACGGGAGGAGCTAGTCTCCTTGCCTCTAGTGAATCCTTTTGCAACAATGTTGAGTGTATATCGTATGACTTTGTTATCCTTGCATGAGGATATCTCTTTTTACTTTTTAGGCGTATGACTCCCCGTGTCATCTCGCCTACGGGAGTTGTATTTTTCTGATCCACTAGAAGGATCTCCATTGATATACTTCTTGAGATGTCCTTCATATATCAACTTTTTGATCTTCTTTTTAAGTTGGTAAAATTCTTTAGTGTGATTCCCTTTAACTCTATGGAACTTGAACCATCTGCCTGATTCAGGACTCATCATGTCTGCTTTAGGAGTTGGAGGTGTAAGGATGTTGTATAGGTGAAGAACCCCAAATCAGACATGTTCACGACAAGTATTCAAGGGTGTGAAGCTCTTATCCCCCTTGCCCACTCTCTTGAAAGTTGTTTTGTCATTGATGGAAGAGGTGTACTTACTCTTCCTATGGTGGTTTGAGCCTTCAGCGTTAGGAACACGCTATTTGACGTCTTGTGCCTTCTTTTCGGTATTTCTATCCTCTCCTTTTATGTAACATTATGCCTTGGTGACCACTTCTGCTAATGAAAGTGTTAGCTTTTAGGTGAGAGACTCGTTAAAATGTCCCACCTTGATACTGTCCTAAAATTCCCTCACAAACATTTCTTGATTTAGGGGACGACCCTTATGGTAAAATCATTGAACCGGGCAAGATATTCCCTCAACGGTTCTAATTGACCATGTTGTATGTTGAACAAGCTGGTGGAAAACATTTTCCTGTGACGGCTGGCGGTGAACTAGTGTACGAGTTTCTTCATCAGTTCCTGATTACTGTGATGGAAGCTTGAGGCAGACCCATATACCAGCACAAGGTTGCATCCTTAAAGGTATCAAATAACAATTTACACTTCAGGGCGTCAAGAACTCTGATGATGGACATCCGTGTGTTGATGGAGGCCACATGTTCCTAAGGGTCATTGCACCTATCGAACTTTACCAAATAAGGAGGCTTGACCCTTCATGAGTAAGCGTTTCCCATACTTCTTCTAAGAGTTATTGGGAATCCAACACTTCCATCTCCTCTAGGGAATGGACTCTTATTGGTGTTGTCGGATATTGAGGACATTTTCCTCTAGGGTTTGATTCTCACAGCATAGTCCATCCATGATGGCATGCATTTCTGCCATGGCATTGGCGTCACTGCTTCCCCTGGTATCTTCCAATGTAGGGGAAGGTACTATTAACCACGACTGAGAATGTTTGGGTACATGAGCGAGGATGGTAGTGAATATGGAGATTGTAGAAGAAGGTATGACCTAAGTTAGTTTTACTCAAGCCAAATGGTGGGCACCATTGTACTGATAAAAAAGTAAAGTGTGTGTGGTATCCCTACATGGGTAGGGGCACCACTGTATTGATCACCAAAGTACAACAAAAGTTGACACAAAGTACAAGACGTGTCAGAAGGAATACAAACAAAATATACACTAATATAAAGAAATGAACATCAAAATGGTAAAGGCTCAAACTGCTAACAAAACTACCTCGCTGATAACAGGTTAGATCTCAAGCTACCAGATCATTTATCAACATATTATATCCCAAAAAAGAGAACTAAAAACAAAACACCTAAAGCATACCTTCGAACGAAGGCAAACACTCGAGTCGTTATAGGTGCAGGAAGATGATATGGTTATGAAGTCATCCAGTGAAGGTGCAAAAGTTCACCTTTGATCTACCCAGAAACCATTTACATGCCAAAAAGTACTTTTCCCCTTCACATTTTTCATTGATTTTGTGACTCCTTTAAAAATACCTCATTACAGGCTTTCCAGATAGACCAGACTACAACATTCTAAATCATAAGATGCCAACCATTTACTTATTCTCACCCCATAAAGAAATAAAATACTCAAAAAACACCTTAGGATCATTAGTAATAACTACTTGCCACTCCAACCACTTAAATATACTATACCAGACTGATGTGAAAAGCTCACAAGTAAGAAAGAGATGGGAGACCGACTCAATAAAAAAACCCACATAAGGGACAAGACATTCTAGTGGGATTAAAAATTACCACTCTTTTATACAAATTTTATCTAGATGGAAGTCTATCTTTAAAAAGTTTCCAAGAGAAAACAAAGGTCTTATAAGGAGCCCAACTATACCAGATAAGGGGAAGGATCTGACTCTCTACTGGCGAAGGAGATGAAGAAAATATCAAGCTAACCCTCTGAACATGGTAGGCGGAGGCCACTGAAAAAATTATCTCTTTCACATTCTTTCAAATCCACTTATCTCTATATAAGGGATGCGTAACTTCCCTAAGTAGAGCTAGAAGCTCTTCAACAACAGGTAACCCTCTAAGAAAGAAAGGTCTCTAACACCTAAGATCCCAAATTAAGGCCCCGTTAAACATCAATCTAGTTTCTCCCACCAATCCATCAAACTGGATAGAGTTCAAGAAAAGATCAGGGAAATTAGATTTCAAGGGAATAGACCCTAACCAAGGATCCTTCCAAAATGAATTAAAACTATCTGATCCTACATTCCTAATGACACCATCAATAAACTAATCTGAGCTATTATATTCTTTAGACCCAATGAGAGAAACACTTTTCCACCAGGAAGAAGTAGAACGAAAACCCTCAATCCTCCTCACATAAAATGAGGAGATTACTGAAGCTTCATATCTAGATCCAAGAATATCCCTCCAGAGACTAGAGTCTCCTGAAAGCAACCTCCATATCCACTTTTCCAAAAGGGCAAGATTAACTAACTAGATGTCCCTCACTCCTAACCCCCATGCTCTTAGATTTACACACATAATCCCACTTAATCCATGCTATCTTTGAAGCACCTTTCACCCCCTCCCTTTATAGGAACCTTCTTCGTAAACAGGCAAGCTTCTTTCGAACCTTTACAGAAATCTTAAAAAAAGACAAGAAAAAGATGGGAATAACATTAAGCACAAAGTTCAGGAGAACCACCCGGCCACCCAAACTCACATATCTATGCTTCCAAGAGTTGAACCTCTTCTTCATCAAGATAAATAAAGGATCTTAAGTGGAGACTAGTCGAGAATTAGCCCCCACTGGAAAACCATGATACTTGAAAAGAAGGGAGTCAATTTCACAATGTAGGAAATTTTTGCAAAGGAAAGAAAGGAAGAATGCACATTAACATGTATAATACTACTCTTGAAGAAATTCACTCAAATCCCCAGAGCCTGCTCGAACCCTCTAAGAATAACCTTAATGCTCCAAAGATTCTCCATGGTAGGATCGACCACCAAGAGAGTGTTGTTAGCATGCTGCAAATGAGACACCACCAACCCACACTACGCCAAAAACTGGAATAGACAGCGCCCCTTAGAGGACGCTTTATTACAAAAGCGCACTCTAAAGTGAAGAGAAAAAATAAGGAGCATACTACTGGAATAGACAGCGCACTTTAGAGGGCGCTTTTGTAACGAAGCGCACTCTAAAGTGAAGCGAAAAAATAATGAGGAAATGGAGGGACACCAATAGAGGGCGCTTTATTGAAAGCGCCCTCTAAAGGTAACCTTAGAGGGCGCTTTTAAAAAAGCGCTCTCTATGTCCATGTACATTTCCAGTTTAGAAGGCGCTTATGGAAAGCCTTAGAGAGCGCTTTTAGAAGCGCCCTCTTAGGCCCCCTTTAGAGGGCGCTTTTGTAACAAAGCGCCCTCTAAAGTGAAGCCAAAAAAAAAATGAGGAAATGGATGGACACCAATAGAGGGCGCTTTAATGAAAGTGCCCTCTAAGGTTACCCTTAGAGGGCGCTTTTAAAAAAGCGCTCTCTAAGTCCATGTACATTTCCAATTTAGAAGGCGCTTTTGGAAAGCCTTAGAGAGCGCTTTCAGAAGCGCCCTCTTAGGCCCCCTTTAGAGGGCGCTTTTTTTACAAAAGCGCCCTCTAAGGTCCCCTTTAGTAAACATTAAAATTATAACATATACTGCATGTCTCTTTATTTTCCCTCTCTACAAGCTATTTCGTTTACGTAACTGGGTTTTCTCTCTACTGCAATTACTCTCGTCCTCCGTTCGTTCTCCCTCCCTCACCGTCGTCGTCGCCGTCGCCTTTTTCTGCTGCTGCGTTCACGTTCACTGAGTTATCTGCGTCCACCGTCACTGTTCACTTTCTTCTCCATCGTTACCGTCACCTTTAAGGTATTTCTCTTCTCCATCGTTACCGTCACCTTTAAGGTATTTCTCTTCTCCATCGTTACCGTTCACTTTCTTCATGTGTTTGATTAGGGCATTTTCTAAACTTAGTTTTACGTTTTGTGCATTATGTTGATTAATGTTGTTTAGGGCAAACTGAGTTTTTTATTTCTGATTGAAAACTGATATCATTTGAAGTGTGTTTGAGCTTGTGCTTGGAAGTTTGATGATTATGGATGCAAGTTTGTTCATGTTCCAAACACCATAAGTTTGCATTGGTCTTTTGTATGCAGTAGGTGTGTGTGAGTTTGTATTCAATAATGATTAAAAAAAGAGTTTAGATTGTTGTAACATGAGAGAAATGGAAGGTATATGAATGTGTTTTTTGTGTAGCTTCACGAATATGGTCATTGTCTTACTTGGGTCTTATTGAATCATTTCTATATTACAGATAAAATGGCTAACCAAGACGATACCCATGACGCGAATGGATCACGTAACAATGTTGAAAAAGAAATCAAACGAGGATTGACTGTTATGAAGTCAATCATTCGTGCAAGAGACAAGGGTGTAAAATTTGAAGTACATTGGAGTGCTGAAGACCAACTAATTGAGCCTAACGGTTCAATGTTGGCAAGTTACATTGGTTTCCTTGTTCGACAACATATTCCGATTACATGTGATAATTGGAGAAGTCCGGAATTGAAGGTTGGCAAAGAAAAAATATGGTCCGAGATACAGGTACTTACCATATATTGTTATATGTTTTTTTTTGTTGACTATTTGTTGACCATATATTGTTATAATATTACTTATAATAACACACTCCATGTGTATGTTTTTTAGAGATCCTTTCACATCGATGAAAGCCGGCAAAAATATTGTATTCAATTGGCCGGAAAAAGACTCCGAGGATTTCGATCCTTTTTGTCCAACAAATTTCTCAAGGATGAGGAAGGAAAATTTGTTGAAGCAGAACGGCCAATGAAGTATGCCGAGATTATTTCAGCCGATGAATGGGATAACTTTGTCGCCAAACGAAGAAACGAAAAATTCCATGTAATGTCTATTAATTATGGTATTATACAATTGTTAAGTTACTTGGTTCTAATATGCCTTAAACTTTTTTATCCAGGAAGTAAGCGACAAAAATCGGAAAAGGGCATCAAAACCCGCGTATCCGTACAAAAAAGGGCGTACGGGATATGCACGGTTACAACAAAGAATTGTGAGTATATTCAAATGCTATGAGCTTATACATTGTCACAATATGTTATAATTGATGATCTTATAATCTAATTCAATGTGTAGCTAGCCGAGGAGAAAAGTGACGCAACATCTCTTCCGGAGCACGTATTATGGAAGGCTGCTCGGGTTGGGAAGGATGGGGCTGTCGTTGAAGCGGTCCAAAATGTTTATGACGAATGTGTAAGTATATGTAACATTATTTCTTTAATTATATCAAAAAATTTGTTAGACATATAATTCATTTTTAATCTCCTCTAATAATATTTCAGGAGACTTTATCCCAAACCTTACCTTCAACCGAGGTCCAGGATTGCAGGAGCGTACTTAGTCGAGTACTAAATGTTCCTGAGTATTCCGGTCGTGTGAGGGGTAAGGGTTTTGGTGTGACTCCGTCGTCATTTTATAAAAAACCAAAAACAAAAAATCCTACCAACAAAGAGGTGATGGAGACCTTGGCGGAGTTAAGGGCACAAGTACTCCAACTGCAAAACGAGAATGCAAGGTATAGAGAGGAAAGGTGCGCTTCCGAGGCAAAAGATACTAGTGACCGAGCTAGTATCAATTGTCAACCGAAATTTCCCGAGGTAATTATATATGTTATTATGAAATTAAAATAGCACTTTTTTACTTGATACATATACACGTTAACAATAACATTTATTATTGGTTTAGGGCATTTCACCTTGTCAGCTGTATCTATCGTCACCAACTTATCGCATAGTTGGCAAGGGAAAAGTGCACAATACTTCGGGTGAATTACTTCACCATAATCCCCTCCCGGTGGGATATATGAAAGTTTCGGTTGACCTTGTATTAGATACGGACACCCTTCTACCATTACCTGACGTTGCTTCAGAGACAACGTTGATGCGAGATGCAGTCGGATCCTTTGTTGGTTGGCCGTCAGATCTAATTTTCCCAGATGCCGAGGTATATATGTTCTAAATGATTATGAATATTTAGTATTCACATTTCAATTCAGCTACAATTATGATATTTAATCAATCCTTATTACATGGTAATGTTAGACTCCTACAAGACCCACACATAAAGCTGGTAAAGGGATTTCAAGACGCATCGAGTCGGTTGCATCTCAAAAAGAGGTACAAATATATATACCCATTTAATTATATACGCAACGATTCTGTTGCATCACAAAAAGTCATGATTTATTTTATATGAATTTTTAGGTTCCCGGTCGAAAGTTGAAAAGCGCTGGTAAGGATATTCCAACGACGTCCGGGACAAAATCTCAAATTATGATGCGTCTTGAGAAAATGGTGGAAGAGTCCGATATTATGCACGGGGCCATTCGTAGTATAGATTTTGATGAAGGTGTTTTCGGAATTGCTCATTTCGAAATAATTGCAAAGGAGGACATGCAACAACTTTTTGAACACGACGAATTGGGCATCGCTGTCATTCATACATACATATGGTACTCCGATCAATCTATAATTTACTTAGTTGAACAATTTATTTACACATTTCAATGAGTAGTCTAATGTTTATTATGTTTCTATTTAAGGTATATGTATGTAACATTGATGCGGGGAACTGAATTGTGTAACCGTTTCAATGTTATTGCTGCTTCCCGTATCAACGCAACGTTAATAACGAAAAATCCAACATCCGTAAAGAATGATCTAGTCGATAGATTCATGGCGGCCGACGATAATACTACACCCAGTTTGTATTTTTTACCGTTTAATTCTGGCAACGGGTTAGATTTTCTTTCTAATAATTTCATTCTAATCTATGTATATCTTTTACGTAGGAAATTTTCATTCATCTAAATTTTTGTTTTATTTTACAGTGGTCACTGGGTGTTGGTTGCTATGGATCTTTCGAGACTCATAGTGTATTATCTGGATTCGTTATCGGGTGATTGGAGTAAATATCCGAGTATGAAGAAGACGGTTGACGCGTAAGTGAAATTCCCCTAAATATTCGTGTGTATTTGTATATTTAATTATGTCTGTCAGATTGATCTCAATATACGTTTTTATTTTGTTAGGGCAATACTAAAATTTAGATCGAAAAAGAATTATCGTAATAGGAAGGACATTACCTGGGTCAGAGTTGAGGTATATATTAAGTATCTTATTTTTGCTTAATTATAATAGTGTTTATTTTTTGCTTATAATAGTGTTTGTAAGAAATTAACTATATATATATTGTTTGTTTTTCTGTGTAATGTCCTCAGCAAAACAATTCGGTCGATTGCGGATTTTTTGTATTGAGATTTATGAGAGATATCATTGCGTTGAATCGTATAGACATCCCAAAAATGGTATGGAATAATAACTTAGGGTTTATTTTAATATTATCGGATATTTCATCTAATTTGTTACTAAATCTTGAATATGTTTTATTCTCTTAATTGTAGTACTTTGACGAATACAAATCTTACTCAAGAGCTCATTTGGATGAAATGAAGGATGAATTGTGTCAATTCATTATTGATCAAAGAATCATATAGCTAGGTTGTATATTGTTGTACAGATATGTATGGAATGTTGTTGTTGTATGTTGTTGTTGTATATATGTTGTATATTGTTGTTGTACTAGTTTTACTAAATCATGAATATGTTGTTGTATATTGTTGATCAAAGAATCATATATTAATGTTGTATATATGGAGGATTAATGTTGTATATAAATGGATTCATGTTGTATATATCAATGGATTAATGGTGTATAACATTGGATTAAAGGATGAAATCAATATGAATTTTACACTTTTGCAGCATGCGAACAGGTTCCCAATTAAATACCCACGGCTTTTCAAACAATTTTTTTTAAAATAACTAACACTTTAGACGGCGCTTTCTGCAGGAAGCGCCCTCTAAACACTTTACATTGATAACTTTAGAGGGCGCTTTCTCCAGAAAGCGCCCTCTAAGGTGGCTTTACATTGACAACTTTAGAGGGCGCTTTATCCAGAAAGCGCCCTCTAAGGTGGCTTTACATGACAACTTTAGAGGGCGCTTTATCCAGAAAGCGCCCTCTAAGGTGACCCTTTATGGACCACTCCAGAGGGCGCTTTTTTCTGAAAGCGCACTAGAATGTGGCCCTTAAAGGGCCATTTTAGACAGCGCTTTCTCCAGGAAAACAAAGCGCTGTCTTTACCTATGCCAGCGCCACTTTAGAGGGCGCTTAAAAGCGCTGTTATAGGCCAAAATAAGCGCCCTCTTTTCCCTTATTTGGCGTAGTGCCATTTGTACTTACCCCGAACCCAGAATAAAGCCCAATTTCTTCGGCCTTATGCCTAGACCGATAAAGCCTTCAGCCACTAGAAGAAAAAGGAAGTGTGCAAGAGGGTCCCCTTGTTTCAAACCCCTTTAGATGTTGATCTCTTGATTAGGGCACCCATTTACCAACACCACAAGATTACCACAAAAAACACAAGCTCTCATCCAAGACCCCCACTTCTCACTAAACTCGAATCTAATAAACATATAATCCAATAAGCTTCAACTAACTGAATCATATGCCTTCTCAAAACCGGCCTTAAGAATAACGCAGAGTCTTTTAGATTTCTTGGTCAAATCAATCACCTCATTAACAACCACCACACTATCAACCAACATCATCCCCTTAAGAAATATCGATTGATTTGAAGAAATGAGATTGTCCATCACTTATCCAAGTATGATGGCTAGCATTTTAACCACCAATTTGTACCAGGATCCCACCAAAGAGATTGACCTAAACTCTCCAAAGTGGGAGGGGGAGTTGACTTTAAAGATCAAAGCTAATGATAGAGATGCAAATCAATGAAATTGATCAAATCTATATCGTAAACTCATGTACTATAAACCGAAAAATTGATGTTACAAAGTTAGAGCCTTGTCACAACAAAATGAAAATAAAATAAAATAATATTACTGCATTAAATTGCCTGTGCAAATATTACTTATGTACAAAACTTTGGACTTCCATTAGTGAAAAATGAAAACACAAGGAAAAGAGATAAATTCAAACAATGCAAGGTATATCTATCATAACTCTTTCACTTTTTTTTCATTTCCTTTTTACTTTCTGTGCCCACAAATTCACAGATATACAATTTAAAATTTTCCATTAGGCATCATTTTCCTTTCAAACGCAAGAACCTCTTGGGAGAGTACATTCTGAAAACTTTGTATGCTGAGATAATTGATATCATAGCCATTAAAATGGATGCTACATAGCAACATAATATGGCCCCTGCAATTTGTTCACAGAATCTGGTGAATTTGTTGCATACCTTCAACCACTGGAAGGCCTCTGAGCCAGTAAATGCAAATATAGCTGCTTCAAATAATGCTGTGTTTGTGGCGAATGTTAAGTACACAGCAATCTGTTTATAAATTTGTTTAAAAATAAAATTTATCATAATAATTTACAAATATGAATGTGATCTAATAATCATATAAATCATCTGTAAAACCGATTTGAATATAACTCTTGCACAAATAATAGTGTTCAATCCATATAAATATTTTTTGGCCTTTTATCCTTAATTTATTGTTTATATATTTCATGCACTTCTGAAAATATCACCATTCAAAACATAATGAAACAATTTTTTACACAAACATTTTCAAATATTCCAACAGTAATAATTAGTTAGGAGAATTTGAATTTAAATTCAAATTCCACCTAAATTATTTATTAAAAGATTTTACTATTTCTTAGTCAAACCTGATCAAATAAAGACAAAATATATATATTTTTCACCAAATACAAAGGTTTTTTTTTATAATAAATGATAGATTTCAGTTATAATCCTGCAAGTTATTTGAATTTATGAGCCTAATTCAATACACATAATTTAATCTAGATATGAATGTATACATATAGTTATATTATTATAATATTATAATAAGCATTCTCAATAATTAAACAGAAAAATAATAATTTATACCTGATCTAGTAACAAGCTAATCCAAACCATGCACATTTCATAAGATCCTTTTGAAGAACAAGAGTATTTGCATAATTGAAGCATGTTATATCCAGCAGCTGAAGATGAAACATACAGCAATATCCTAAAAAAACAATATATTATCACATAAAAAATAGAAGAAAAAAAACAAACAAAAAATAGAGAGAAAGAAAAATGATTTACTTGAGAACATCCACGTCTTTATAAGTAACTTTCTTTTCAATAGTTAAAAACACAACCTTTGTTTGAGTATCAAAAACAACTAAAAAAGCTGTTAATACCAACAACAATATTGCTATAACTCTTAGAAAAACTTCTCCTCTTGCTATTCTGAATTCCATTATTTTTTTTTTGAGAGAGATGAAGTTTTTCTAGTGTTATTAAATGTAGGGGCTGTTTGGGGTGATTTATTGAATGTAAGAGAGTGCTTATACAGTGCTTCCAAAGTGGATGACATAAGACTACTGGTTGAAAATAATCCACGAGGTGTTGAAATCAATTATCTCAACAGCTACCAAAAATCTATTAATGGTGTTTAATTGCTTACACGTTTCATTCAATGTATGAAAAGAAGGTAGAGATGTGAGAGTTTCATAAAGAGACCTATAGATATAGATATAGACATAGAAATAAAATATTTAATTTAAATATTTTTTTTTAAATTATATATATTTTTGGTTTTCAAAATTCAATTTTAATCTTCTAATATATTTGGTTTTGGTTTTCTAAATATTTCAAAATTCAATTTTAATCTTCTAAATTTTTTGTTTTTTCAAAATTTTAAAATTTAATTTATTATTGATATTTTTTTCAAAATTTTCTAATATTTTAGAAACAAATATTCTAAAATTTCTAAAATTTTCTAATATTTTAGAAATTTTTCTAATATTTTAGAAAATTTTCTAAAATTTTCAAAATATTCTTAAAAAATATCAACTTTACTATATTATATTTATTAATTATTGGCATATTTAATGATCAATAAATAAATAAAATAATAATAAATTGAGAGTGATATTAATATTATTGATTCAAGTGTATAATCTAAAAAAAATGAAAATTACATTTAGAAACTAAAGAGACATATTTTTGAACAAATAAATTATTAAAATATAACATTTATTTTAGAACATAAATAATGTATATAATAATTTTACATTCCATAGACAATGTATCATTAAAAAAATAGTATAAATATGTGAGCTAAAAATTATATTATTTAAATTTATTAAATTAAAATCAATAACAATAATGAGCTAAGATGCGAAAGACTTTAGGTCTATTTTAAATATTTATAGGTAATTACTAAAATTAATTTTATTTCTTTTAAAATACTTTTAATGGATATAATTGTTTTAAAATATTTTATCACTATAATAAAAATAATGAAATGTCATCATTATGAAATTAGAGAGAGTGACTCGAATGGTGTGATCATATTTAATTATTTAAAGAAGGAAATTCTAACTACTAAACAGATAAAACTAAAAAAGAAAAATGAATTATACTATTTAATTTTTATAACTTTGTTGTTCCCCAAGAAACATGATGGTTCTGTAGATAAAGTATACAAAGTGGATTTAAATTATAAGGGTACCCTATATTAAATGAGTTGTATATTCCCTACCTATCTTGTTAAATGCTTCCAAAAATTTCTATATCATATCTGTTTCATGTCCCAAAAAAATACTAGTACTAAAGATATCAGATCTGTGCCGCAACTAGTTTAAATTGATAAATTGATTACTATCATAAATAATTCGTTGCCACATTAAATTCATTTCTAGCTTAATTGACTAAATACCTAAATGACGTGACTTGAGTTAGCTTTTCATCCACTTGTGTTTTAAGATGCTCACGACCAAATATAGAAACAAATGTTTAGTCTACAATCAAATTTTAATGTCCAAACACCATATTAAAATTTCCTCTTTAAGTTATATATGTTGAAAATAAATCCATTATAATTTAATATAATTTTGATTTTTTAATTAAAAATGTACAATCTAAAATTTGAATTTTCTAATTAAATAAATGCTTCTTTAAATTTGATAGTTTTGAGATTGTTGAATTTAAATTTGAATATCTACATTTAAAGTAATATTTTTTATATTTAAATTTTAAATTTTAAATATTTAATCTCGTTTTGACTGTCACGGATGAATTAAAATAATTATGTAAAAAAATTGAACATAAAAATTCGGACGACCATTAAATTTTTGCTAATGTTGAGCATTGTTGTAATCATGTTTAAAATATTATTTATGAATAATTATGATGCAGGTTTAACTTTTTTTACACATAGTAGTTAATCTCATGAAGACATGGTTTGTCTATAAGAATTTACTGTTATTCGGTCACATCAATAATTATAAGTTGTATAATTTTACATGTCAAAACCATGTTCTCCATCAGGAAAACCAGAAATGGTTTTAAGTATGTGTTTTGACCAATAAAAGTGAAGGAGCTATGTCATGTCATGTCATGGTCAATGAGAAATGATTTACTCCCGTGAACATTGCACTTGAGAGGGAGAAGTGATAAACCAGACCATTGAATTTTTTTTAATGTAATTTAAATATTGAATCTTTTAATGTGTGGTCTAGATTTTACAGGATATACATTTCAATGAAGAGTGAAATGACTCGAATGAAATTTCGGTTAATTGAGTTGAATAACACCAATAGATATCATTTGGTGGCTGCCTAAATGTTAGGGACTCCTTTCATTATGAATATTGTCGAGGCTATAACTTATGCTGACATTATAGTCGGCAACTCTTTTGATTGGTCGGTTCTTCCCGTAAGCCCCGCGGAGAGAATGTGCAGCTCTTTCAAGGGTTGCTCAGTTCTTATGTATGAGTGTTTCTTTACTAAGTTGGGGGTACGTCTGTTCTTTTCTGAATTCGAGGTAGTTGTGTTGAACCGTCCGAGGGTTGCCCCCTTGCAACATCATCCTAGAGCTTGGGCTTATATGAAGGTGTTCCAACTCTACGCCAAGAGTAAATCTTGGAAACCTTCTCTAGAGCTCTTTTTCTATCTTTTTTACGCAACACTCACCTCTTAGGACGAAGCTCGGGATTAGGAATTGATCTTCCTTCGCCCTAAGTCCCTTGGTTCGACTTTTTCACCAATGAGTGAGGTGACTTCATTGAACTATTTCATGATGGTGAAACCTGCTACTCCCGAGGCTCACTTTTCCTTTTGCTCGTCTTTGGCACTGGTGGGATGCACTCGTTCTTGCAAGAGTGGTTTTTTGAAGTACTAGTGTAGAGCTTATTTTCGCCGTCCTCTTTCTTCTTACCACTATGGGTTAAGTCCTTTGTCCTCTTATGAAGTGAAAATGAAGGAGGATATGTGCGCTTAATATCAAGGGTTTGGCTATGAAGATGGATTTGGTCCTGACGAAGCACTCCCTTTTCAACGAAACAAGAAGCAAATTGATATCTGTCTGATTATCAGTGCACCCGGACATGCAGAGAGGCATAAAATATTTGGTGAGGAAGGAAACTCGGGGCAACTTTTTTTAACAAGTGTAACATGTGTCTTACAGATAACATGGATCAGTTGCAGAAGGTTCTTGCGCTCACCAAGGATTAGAGTCTTATGACCGACTTATTTGGCCGAGTGACGACTACTTATGTTGTTGTGACTATTTCTTCTCCAGTGGTCTGGGCTCCGGTTACTACCTCGACAGTAATTTCGCCTATTATCTCGACGATAACCTTTGAGGTTGAACAATTGACTACTGTGATTGCCGATTTCTTTGCCTGTTAGCATTCACTATCCCATTCTCCTATTAAAAGGATATGAGGTGATAGCTCGTCCACTCCTACTGAAGAAGGTTCTTCCAAGCCGCTTCCGCGTCTCCGACATTGTTGTCTCCAATTTTCGCCTAATATTTTAACCTCTAACTTTTCTGGATTACTTTATGGAATTTGCGATTTTTTAGTTTATGAAATCTTCAAAATATGTTTTCTTTCTCTTCATCACTTAAGGTTTTAAGACATACTTCAACAATCTCCACCTTAACTTTAAACTATGGTGATGCCAATTTAACCATCAACCACTTTGTTGATATCTAACATATTGAAACATTATTCAACAACCTTGATAAAGTTCTACCCACCCTTGAACCTTGGTCTTTCCACTTGCATCCACTTGTTTCCAACCACCTTTTTTTGCCTAGATAATTTATCAAGGCCACAAGCATGGTTTTTCAACAATCGTTGACTCCGCCTGCTTTCGAATGCCTCCCTGAAGGTCCCTGTTTCTGAATTTTGCAATCCTTCAGCCACATTCAAAGCATAACACCCAATGCTAGCACAATCGTCCCTTTGAGGTGCTACAATCTTCCTCTTTACCTTATCACGAGTCAAATGATAATCAAAGACATTTATAATTGTTTCGTCACTACTACTAGTATCCGTGGTAGGAAACTCCAGCTCAAACTGAATTTTCTCTTCCATAGTTTCTAAAAGCTTTATCCTTTGGTTTTCACTATTCTTCCCATGACGGGACTCTTTACCAGCCAAGTAAGTCGCTTTACCATCAGTCTTACCCTAGAAACTCAATGGCAACTCAACGGTCTCATGCATTTTTATCCGTTGTCTTCTACAAAACTCATTAAGATGTTTTGAAATAACTTCTAAGTAATCATCATGCATTGACCTCAAATCTCATATCTTATTCTTGTCATGATAGTATTCACTAGTTGATAATGAATGAACAATAGCATTTGAACCTTCTAAAATATATAACACATATTTCAGACCCTTTAGCTACAATCACTTCATCATATGAAATCTCAACACCCCACGTTCAACTTTAGTGAAATAGTCTAGATCATCAAACATGCTTATGGTTGACAAATTTCTCCCGTGTTCAGGAACATGCCTCACATTGTGAATAAGAAACTCATGATCATCAAATATTTTAAGTTTGACCATACCAATACCATGAACCTTGCAAGCCTTATTGTTACCAAGGAAAACTACTCCGCCTTGCTCCAACTTCAAAGTCTCAAAATATTCTTTTCTTGGACAGATGTGATAAGAGCAACATGAGTCTAAGACCCAACTATCTTCAGTCTCTAAACTCGATACTACTAGTGCACCAGCGCCCTCAAAACCATCCTCATCTAAGGCAACCACAACTTGAACAAAATCATCATTGTCCTTTCTCTTAGGACAATCCCTCTTGAAGTGAATGGTTTTCTAACAGTTATAGCATTTTACCTTTGACTTGTCAAACCTCTTTAATTTGGACGTCCCTCTACGCTCACTTTCTCCTCTTGAAACAATCAAGCCTTCACCAATATCATCAATCTTCAAATCTTTCACCTTTGAAAATTCTTTAGATTTCACCGCCATTTAGACTTCATCCAAAGTAATAGTATCTTTCTTACCATAAAGAATGTCATCCTTAAAGTGTTCAAAATATATGGATAATAAGCTCAACAAGAGTAGAGCCTTGTCCTCATATTCAATCTTCACTTCAATATTATCAAGATCATAAATAATCTTGTGAAATTTTGTCATTTTCTCCACTATGGATTTGTTCTCCACCATTTAGAATGAATAGTGTTTTTGTTTCAGACACAACTTGTCAACCAAAAACTTGTTCATATTCAATGATTCATGTTTTGCCCACATCGCAACCGTAGTTTGCTCCCTGGTAAATCCTCTTAGCTCTAAAGTTCTCAAGATTGTCACAAATACAATAATATAACAAATACATATTTATCATTACTAAAATCCAACAGATTCATAACAAAGCACAAAACCCAATCCATTAACAAATGGATCCATGAGTCGAACCGAAAAAGTCCCAAATACATGAACTGAGAGAACTTACTTGATGGCCAAAAAATCGGATAGCATACATACCGATATCAGCCATCCGCTGTCGCACGGGCCACCGTAGTCGGGCACTGCAACATCGTCGTTGGCCCTCCACTGCCGCAGCCACCTCGTGACCCTCCATCGATATCGGCCCACTACTCACTTCTATTGATTCTGAATGTCTGCCGACATGCGACTTTGCCGCCACCATCCTCCGGGGCTCCATGGCTCTGCCACCGCCGATCGTCGATCACTACCCCATGATTTTGGCACTCATGTCTTTGATTTTCGCCTAATATTTGAACCTCTGACTTTTCTGGATGACTTTCTAGAATTCACTATTTTTTAATTTATGCAATCTTCAAAATATATTTTTTGTCTCTTCAGAACTTAGAGTTTTAAGGCATACTTAAACGATTGTGAATGAATATTTAGGTATATGAACTACTAGAAAGTGTTATTTTATTGGAAATGAAAATTGAATGCTCATTGAATAAGTAGACATAAGTAGATATGCCGGATGATGTAGATTCAAGAAAGTTCACATGGAAGTTGTTACTTAACAATAAAAACTTCATAATTGTGTTGGCTTATCAACAATTAAAGCTAGATATTATATTGTCAGAAGCTTGCAAACTAATGTGGAGGAATACATTTTTATGTGACTTAATGTCAAACCTCAATTTTGTCCGGAAATTTTAAACTTTTACGTTTCCAATTTTATTTTGTTTTTCTTAGAATAAAATTTTGGTGTTACAAACAGACCAGTTGAATCAATTTTCAATTGCGCGTAGAGTTAACAGGCAAAACATTTCGAGATTGGACTTGTAATTGTTTTTTTTATTGATCTACGGTTCACATAATTTAACCAGACGTGCTTGTTTAATTTTTTTGATCCCATTTACGTACACAATTTGATAAGCCTGAGCCTTTTCAACCAAACATTTTTCACAGCAAAATTTAATTTTTATCTGTCTGTTTTACGGAATTATATTTTGCATAGATTATTTCAATGCATTCGTTTTATTTTTTCGCGCATTTTCGCGCCTGATTTTTATTTATTTTAAATCCTTTTATTTTTTTTCTTTTATCAAAATATCAAGAAAAACTGAATAGAGACAAAATCATCAATAACTTACAATTATTCTCATCATTTTCACTTGGATCACTATCCATGTTTCTCTCCTATAACCAAATTACAATCTCATTTCAACAAAATTAACTTCAACATACACACTTAGATGCAATCTTAACCCTTGATTAAACAGTTTTTCACATGGATCACTAATTGATGTAATCCTAACCATTCTTCATTTTCATTTTTCATATTCTAACTCGTTCAAAAATTTACCCTCACATTTCCCACAAATTTGAATTCATTCACATTCATCTTAGCCTATTTAAACACCACCATATCACCACAATGGAGAAAAGAAGAAAAATAGTGAAAATGATAACATATTCACTACTTGAATTTTGCTCAAAAATGGAAAAGAATTAAAGAATTTGAAAGAGGAGAATCAGAGGATTGAAGAGTGATTCATATCGCAATGAGTAGTACCTGTTTGGAGCTTCATCGGGGGGTGGCCGAAATTTGCAAACTCGCCAAAAAACTTATTGATGTTCTTCGTGTTCTTAAGGCTTTTCGCGTGGGTAAGCTTTGATTCTTCCTTTTTATTTGATTTCTGACTTAAATTTATTGATGCACTTAATATTTTTCATATCCTTTAATTATTTGTGCAAAATAACTTGAAATATGAATTTCTGTAAACAATTAATTTTCAAAAAATTTAGTTGTTGATTGTTGATTTTTAGGTATGTCATTGTGTTCGTGAGATCGATTAAATGAATTTTCATTATTTATTTATGCAATTTCGTGAAAACTTAAGACCATTGCATATGAATCAAATAAATTAGTAGTGATTTTTTTTTCACAACTATTGTTCATGTTATAATTTCTTAATGTAACGTTCTCCATTTGCCAAAGTGTGGAAGAAGAAGGGTGCATGGGGCCCACGCCCCACCACCTTTTTTTCTTTTTTCTTTTTTATAATTAATTAATTTTTTAATTAATTTGATTAATTTATTTATTTATCTTAATTGATTAATTTTGTTAATTTATTTTTTTGTTAACTTTATTAATTGATTAAATGTATTTTTAATTATTTATGTTAATTAATTTTTAATTAACTTGATAAATTGATTAAATTTATTTTAGTTGATTAATTTTGTTAATTAATTTTTAATTACCTTGATTAATTAATTAATTTTATTTTAATTAATTAATTTTGTTACTTGATTTTTAATTAGATTGATTAATTGATTAATTTCATTTTAATTGATTAATTAAATAAATTGACTACATAAATCAAACTTTCAAATATCAAATTAAATAATTGATCAACATCAAGTTGGTTTTCAAAGTATCTCACTATTTCACCATAATCAAACCACTTTCCTAATTAAATATTACATTAAAAAATATTTTTATAATAAAATCGAAAGAAGAGGAACATTGGAGTCTCACATCCCATGAAAACCTCAAATGATTGGTCCCGAGGCACACGTATTGGATTAACCGCTTATTCTTTTTGTTTGTTCTAAAACACTTAATTTAAACTTGGAAAAAAAGGAACATTGGAGTCCAATATTCCATGAAAACCTTTAACAATCGGTCCCGAGGCACACGTTGGTCCTACCGAACGTTTGTTGTCCATCAAACAAATTTCATAAACACTTTGAACGAAAAAGGAATATTGGAGTCTCGCATTCCATGAAAACCTTGAATAATCGTCCCCGAGGCACACATCTTGGTCCTATCGAACATTTGTCATTCGCCTAAAAAAATAATTAACACATCAAACATATTTTCTCACCCTCGTGCGATTGAAAAACTTTTTATAAAATAACACTGTCTAATTCCTTCTACCGGGATACAAACAAACACTTTAAGCCTCCCATTGTGAGCACAAGCAACGTTTAACCCCTATAGCATGATCTATACATTCGTTCTGTTGATTCTAAGTGTTGGCAGCAATTTTGGTAAAACAAAGAGTGTTCACAAGATGTTATGTGTGATGTCTTAACATGAGATATCCTATGTACCTGCTGGAGTTCAAGAACATGTCAAGTGCAGGATTGTTTCAGAATGCCACATACAATGTTGTGGCTTCTGATATGGTTGTACCTGCTCGAGCTTAAATGAAAGACATGTTCATGCATGATTGTTTCAGATGACATACACAAGGCCATGGCATCTGATATGGTTGTACTCGCTGGAAGTTATAAAAGGAATTATTGGATTATGCAGGATTTTTCCAGGATGTCAGACCCGATGTCATGACATCCTGTACACAGAACATTCAGTGTGAATGTCTGGTGTGTTGTGATTGCACAATTAATGGCAATCTATGTATGATTGAAGATCTGATTAGCTGGCGCATTCAATCATTGATTACAACTTGATTTACTTATTTTCCAAGGAGATCTAACCAGTTGTTATAAAAAGATTTGATTGGAAAATAGATTTAGGGTTTTCAACATGTCCAAGTCCAGCTGAAAGCTTCTATAAAAAGGGACTTAGAAAACCTGTTTAACAACACAACCAATTCTGAGCGAAATATAGAGAGAGAGCTAGGGTTTGTGTCTGTTTAGTCGTCAGACTTGTAAGCCATTCAAGTCATCTTTTGATGATTGAATTGGACTGATTTGTGGTTGTAATTTGTCACTCTAAAACTGTTAAACAAGAGTGTGTGTCTACTTGATCAAAGTTGTGAAGCAAGATCAAGTGTGTGTCTTCTTGATCAAAGCTATGAAGCAAGATCAAAAGTGTGTCTTCTTGATTGAAACTGTGAAGTAAAATCAAGAGTGTGTTATTGAAAAGTGTTTTCTTTTCTCAAGGGATTGTTGTTTAAGATCTCATGTGTGATTGTAGGGAAGTGAGTGGGTTCTCATATCTAAGAGTGCTTAGGTAGAAACTGCACGGGTAGAGATTAGGTGAGAAAGACTGTAACTTGTTGAAGTGTACGGAGAGTCTTTGAACTGATTCTATTTTAGTGAATTTCCTTCCTGGCTTGGTAGCCCCCAGATGTAGGTGAGTTGGACCGAACTGGGTTAACAATTTTTTGTGTATCTTGCATTACTTTTCTCTATCTTTATTCTGTTTGCATTACTCAGATATCAGTGTCGTAACATTACCTTCGACATCTCATATCTGACACCAGAATTTCAATTGGTATCAGAGCAGGCATCCTGCTCTGGTTCTGGGTGAGATCTAGGGGCAATACTTTCTGGTACAATGGAGAGAGATAGAGGATCTGTTCACAGGCCACCAATTTTGGATTGTTCTAACTACGACTACTGGAAACCTCGAATGGTAGCCTTTCTAAAATCTCTTGATAACAAGGCTTGGAAGGCTGTGTTGACAGGCTGGGTGCACCCTGTAGTTACTAAAGAAGGAGAAGCCACTGCTGAGAAAAAGCCTGAAGAACAATGGTCTAAGGAGGAGAATGACCTAGCCCTTAGAAATTCTAAAGCATTGAATGCCATCTTCAATGGAGTGGACAAGAACATCTTCAGATTAGTAAACAATTGTGAAGTAGCTAAAGATGCTTAGGACATTCTCAAAACCACTCATGAAGGCACCTCTAGAGTGAAAATGTCTAGACTACAGCTGCTCACTGTCGCATCACGCGAAAAACCGGCGGGAAAAGAAGAACAACAGAGCCGCTGATGCGTGTTTTTCGCAAGTGTACGAATCACGTCAAAGTAATATAAAAGATTATCGAATCCACAGAGACCAAGTGTCAATCTATCAAACCTGTTGTTATGGTGTGTATCTAAGGCAACTATTTTTAAGGGTTTTAATAAGGGTGCAATGGTAAATAAAATTATAATTTTAAATAATAAATAAAGACAGGCTCGAATGTAATTCACGCAATCAATGATAATCCAGTACTTGTTAGTGGAACTACTTATGGGCAATGTTTTCTCCTTTGAAAAGAACTAATTTAACAGGAACTGTCGCTTTCGCGTATTCAGAACCGAGTTGTACTCTCTAATCAACCCCTCCTATTGTCACGGATAAAAAGGTGCGTACTGCGTTAGAGTAGTAAACCTATTTTTAAGAAATATAGTATCTTAACTAAGTTGAAAAGTATTTTAACCTGGACTTCTTAGCAAAAAGAGGTTCTTACGAACCAGAGTTTAAACTTCCTAACGCGTCCGAAAATCGTTTTAAAATCTCTTTTCTTTTTAATCTAAAATCTCCTAATAAACTAGACAAAGCGCTTTTGGCTGTTTTTGAAATAGTTAAAAACAATTACTTGAATTGAAAGATAAAATAGCCCTTAGGTGTTTCCACGAACAATTATACTGATTACTGGTTTAATTACGATCCTTACATTCTAACCTTTATAGAATTAGTTAGACATGATAAAGTAAATGTTCTTTTTATAGTTTTTCATAAAAGTAATTTAAAGCGAGTGCGGATAATAAACAAAGTAAAGTGCGAGTGCAGGAAATAAACAACGTAAATGTGCGAGTGCAGGAAATAAACAACGTAAATGTGCGAGTGCAGGAAATAAACAACGTAAATGTGCGAGTGCAGGAAATAAACAACGTAAAGTGCGAGTGCAGGAAATAAATAAAAGTAAAATACGAACTTGAATTAAAATGGCGGCAGGATTAACTTCCTCCAGAGTGCTCCAAGACTCGAACCACAGACAGATTACAGACTCGATCACTCGATTGCAGAGGCACCCCGATGTGGAATGGCAACTGCTTTATAACTGATATATGCCTAGAGAATTCTAATTCTGGATGAAGAAAAACGAAAATCTAAGGTCCTATTTATAGTAAAAACTGAAAGCATGAAATGACAGGGACGCCCCTCCACTAAAAAGTGGAGGTTACTGATTTTGGCCTTGTGGCGCCCGCCACAGGCCTATGGCGCCCGCCATGGTCCCTACAGGGGATGATGGAGTGGGGATCGTGGGTCTTGACGGTTGAGGAGTGGTCTTGAGACGTGGCCACGTCATGGCTAACCCCATGGCGCCCGCCACGGTGGGTGCCGTAAGTGCAAAACGCTGAATTTCTAGGTTTTCGCCCGTTTTCACTCCTTTTTCGCTCCTTTTCCCGATTCAAGCTCCGATTATTATAAAAACCTGAAAACATAAGAAAACAAAGAAATAACAAAGCAAAACAACAATAAAAGCTAAGAATGCATGCGAAATCGGAGTCAGAAATACGGTGAATTTTAGTGTGATCAGCCGCCACCGTGCGTTATTTATCCCAAAAGAGGGAAAGGAAACGCTCAGAGTAAACCTGGGAAAAGACATGGTCTCGCGACCAAAGAGGATGGGTTCGGGAGTCGGTTATGCGAAGGGAAGGTATTAGCACCCCTACGCATCCGTCGTACTCGACGGGATCCACGCACAAAAGGAAGGAAAATGGTTGCTAAACACTGCTCAAACTCACACACACTGGCTGAAGGAGACAAAAGAAACTGACTGAAACTGACTCGGCAGGATGTCGCATCCTGGGCCTACTTAGTCTATCAGGCATAGACATCAGAGTCGAAGTAGTTCGGACTGGGGAAACGACACATGCTCGCTAGGATGTCGCATCCTATGCATACGTATCTTCTCGGACGAGAGAAGAATCAGAGCATTCGTAGCTCGGCTGACACGCACACAAACAAACACTGGCAAAGGCAAACATGGAGCCTGAATGCCAATCACTGGACTTACATCAGCATCCGAACCAAAACGCACTCAAAAAGGCAAACATGGAGCCTGAATGCCAATAGCTGGGCTTACATCAGCATCCGAACCAAAACACACACAAAGAGGCAAACGTGGAGCCTGAATGCCAATAGTTGGGCTTACATCAGCATCCGAACCAAAACGCACTCAAAAAGGCAAACATGGAGCCTGAATGCCAATAGCTGGGCTTACATCAGCATCCGAACCAAACACACGCACACTGGAACCTAACTGCCACTCGATGGACTTACATCAGCTTCCAAGCACACAACAACATAACAAGTTAATAGGGAGTCGGGGACTCGAGCCTATAACTGTCAAGCACACACACAAAAGAAAAGAAAAGGCGCCCGGAGAGATCAGCTCAATCTCCTGCCTACATACTTCATCTGGTATGAAGATCAGGGCGATGTAGTTCCCCTACAGAGGGATACAGGACTAGCCTAACCAGATAACAGAGGGAGACACAACTAGGGAGACTACGACTCGAGCCTAGATGTTATCATGCAAATTCATCCCTAAGTTAAGGTTTCTAGCTAACTGGCACAGGGAGCCAACCTATCCTAGTCATGACTTGCACAGGAAGCAAGCCACACACACACTTAACTTGCACAGGAAGCAAGCCAAACAAACCTAACTTGCACAGGAAGCAAGTCAAACAATCCCAACTTGCACAGGAAGCAAGTCAAACAATCCTAACTTGCACAGGAAGCAAGTCAAACAATCCTAACTTGCACAGGAAACAAGTCAAACAATCCTAACTTGCACAGGAAGCAAGTCAAACAATCCTAACTTGCACAGGAAGCAAGTCAAACAATCTTACAAGCACAGATAGCACACACTATACACAAGCAAGTGGCTCAAACATGGCTAGGTTTTAGTCGAGGGGTCATATCAACCTCAACAAACAAACCTCTGGAACTGGGTAAATGTTGCTCTTAACCTTGCCATTGAGGGGCTAAGGTGAAGCAGATGAAAGGTGAGTGAAGATAAGACTTCACAGCTCTTATCCCTGTCCTGGGAGAGCTTAAGACAAGAATGTGTGGGTTCAGAAAGTGGGAACCCTTCTACACATTTAAAACTGACTCAACTGTACAGTTGTACAAGATCTTGGGTTTGTATCTACAATGCATCAACACAGTGGTGTGAGCAAAGCAGATGACACACTGAATAGCAGGGGATAGATTGCATATCCCTTGGGTTCTGCCAATTGCCTCTTCACTTAGGAGGTCTTTGACTCTATGCAAGGACAAAATTAAACATCCACAAACATTGCCTCTTAAGGAGGACTTCAGACAGTTGCCTGGCCAAGTAACAGACCAGGTCTTCCAGACTACATGAAGTTAGGAAGTTATACCTCAATGCAAATTGCTCTTAAGCAAAGCAAAGCAAAGTTCACAAGGAACTAAAAGCAACTAAAGTACCTGAAATCAGTCAAGCACAGTTAATATACAAGTCAAAGTTACATCAAAATGAAACAGATATCAACCAGTCAACACAAGCAAGTGAATGTGCAAGGCACAAGGCTCTAGGCATGTGAGCCAAGCCACCTACAAAACAAACAAAATAGACAATGATATTTAAGCAAGCTCAATCAAAAAAAAGAGTTGGTCTCATTGGTCATTTGTTGGTCAACCTGAAAACATAAGCTCAAAGGTGAGTAACAGGACCACTAGGACAAGCCTAGGGTCAAAAGAGAATGAAAAAGTCAAAACAGCAAAGGGCAAGTATCCAAAATCATGCTCAAACAATCAAGAACCAAAACCAATTGGGTTCACATTCATATCAATCATCATCATCATTTCATGAACAAATTAGGTCAAGGTATTGCAAACAGAAGCTCATAGAAGTCAACAGAAAGACTTAACTAGAAAGCAATCTTAAACATCTCCAAAAATCACCAAATAAATCATGACCAATCACAACCCACAGCATGGTAAGCATGTCAAATTTCATCTCATTTGGACAAGTGGAAGGCAGTCAATGAAAATCAGAAAGTCAAAGCAATTTTGAACATGCTCAAAGGAGTCAACCAAACATGCATCAACTTAGAAAAATCATAAATCAGAGATGGTGTATGATAAATGAATGGGACTAAAACCATGGCAAAGATGAGGATGTCTAGTTATCTCATGTAAAATTTCATGTCCATCTAATAAAGTATGAAAATTTCACAAATGAAATGGGAACAAGTGTCACAAAAAGTCATCATATGACCAAGCAGGGGAGAAAATCTCAAACAATTAGGAAATGCCACAAATAATTCCAAGAAAATTCACATGTAAACTAGACATACAAGAGTAGGTTCATGCAAAAAATCAGATCAATTGGAGGTCAAGAAGCATGGTAATGAAAATCATGAAGTTGGACATCAATGGTGTGACACAAATTGTCACACCCTAATTCAAAAAATCATAACTCTCAAACCACATAAGATAAATTCACAAACTCTACACCAAAATCACCATGAGTGTGTCTAGTTTAAGCACAAAAAATTTGGGAGCCATTGGATAAAGTATCATCATTTCACAAATGTTTTGGCAAAACGTACAATATTTGGTCACATGTCACAAACCCTAGCACCATTTAAAAACCAAACATCCAAAAATTCTGGAAAAAATGTGATAAAAAAGTAGAGATCATGATGAACACAACACAAAAAATCCCATGAATTTTGGATCAAAATTGAACAAGTTATGATTTTTGCAAATTGGATGAATCAAAGTGAAATAATTAGAAAAGAAATAACTTAATTTAATGTGACATGGGGTCCGAGTGGCAGTTTTGTAAATAAACCTCCCACTTAATGGGACGCGGTCGTTTTGGCCAGGAAATTGAAATAATTCTATTGGTTGTTGCCTAAAAACCATGCCATGCACGTGAAAAAAACAAGAATTCTGGGGAATGGATTTTGGAGTTAGGGTTTCTACACAGTACAGCACCTTCATCCCTCTTTCAATCGTGATTTTCAAAAATGCCCAGAAATCTCAATTGAACACACACAAATGATCATCAAGCAACACACATCAACATTCCAAACTCCATTTTCATCAAATCAAGTTAAACAAGAAGAAATAAGCAAAAACAAGTTTGGATGTAAAACTTCCACTCAACATAACTCGACCATTACTCAACCATTTTTAAAACCAAAACCAACAATGGACTCAGCATCAAGAGACCTACCTAAAGCATGCATCTATTTCGCAAAATAGGGAGATCGAATTTTTACCAAATTTGATGGACAGTTGTGGTACAGTCGTTGTTTGATGTTGTTGGCCTAAAACAGATGCTCCATAAGCCTTCCAATGATGGATGATGATTGATGTTTGGCTTGAAATGGCTTGGTGAGGTTGCAAACAAGTTCTGCCATGGCTGAGTGCTTGGAGAAGACAGTAGTGAAAAGGTAGTTACAGCTGCATTTCCTTGCCTGCAATAGCTCCCAATAGGATCATGAATGATGGCACAAACAAGTATGGCTCGGGCTCTTTGGTGTTTTCTCAAGAAAAATGCAAAATGCAAAAGATGGCTTTTAGGGAATATCAGTTTTTTTCTGCTCAGACCAAGTGATTTGTGTGGCTGCTACTGGTTTCAAAATGATGCTTGGATGGTGTTTGATGTAAGGCAAAGTTTGGTTCATTGAGAGTTCTGGACAGGCTTTGGAAAAATGCCAAGAATGAAGTTTTTGAGAGAATGTGAACCAAGGTTTTTCTTGCTGGTTTGTGGCTGCAACTTGTGTTTCAATTGACAGAAAATGACCTTTCAATTTTCTGTTTTCATAGTACCAGGCATGGTTCATGAAAGGGTGGGATAGATTTGGTGAGAAAATGTACTTTTGTCCAAATTTCAAGCAAGTTAGGCATGGTTGTATGTACTTCATGAAATGGGCTTGCAAACATGACCAAAACCAAATTTCTGAGCTATTTCAATTGGCCAAATGGTGACAAAATGATTATATCAAAAAGTCAACCCTTGGTCAAACTTGAATTTAAATGAGACAAGTCAAAAAATGCCATTTTGATTGGCAAGGTTTTGGTGTATGAAATTTACATTTTTGGAAAGAGGGGAACAAATGTGACTTGTAGGAAAAAACCCCACCAAAATTGGCCAAATGGTTTGAGAGATATGGCCTTTTGAAGTTCCAAAATTTCTGAAATCGATTCGATCATAACTTGCCAACCACACGTGGGAATTGAGAGTTCTTGGACTTTTTGGAAATGGGAGAACAAGATCTTCAACTTTCATGTTGGGCAAAAATTCATTTGAAGCTTGTATCATGATGTAAGTTTGAGGATCAAGACTTTCCATTTTTGGTAAGTTTCAGTTACAGGTCCAGTTTCCATTTTTGGAAATTTCTGATCTGGCTTCAAATTCTTCCATGATGGTGTTTGACATGATATATGAGGACTATTTGGACATGAATGAGACCTCTCAAACCAATTTCCATCATCAAATCACTGATTAAATGGACAGTTGACCAACAGTTGACTTTTAGAGTTTCTGACTGACTGTGCATTGACTGATGACTTCTGAACATCCAATCCTTGACCAAAACACTTCAAATGGATCCCCAAGTCATGTTAACATGTTGGACCAACCCTGAGGCCTTGGCTCCTTGAGAATTATGCTTGCTTGCTTGACTGACTGATCTCTTGACCAGTTTGACCTAATTTCTTGATTTGCTTGCACTTTAGGCAAATGGGACAATGCAATGCTATGCAGTGGACCATGATATGCTATGACCTAATATGAAAATGTATGTACAATGATAGGTGCAAATTTGAGGTGCTACACTCACCACCAAGTTTGAAAACTTAAGGATGAAAGAAGATGAAAATATTCATGAATTTTACATGAGTATCCTTGAAATTGCCAATGCCTCTGGAGCTTTGGGTGAGAAGATGTCAGATGAAAAGTTAGTAAGAAAAATACTCAGATCACTCCCCAAGAGATTTGCTATGAAAGTAACAACCATAGAAGAATCTCAAGACATCTCAAATATGAGAGTTGATGGGCTAATTGGATCCCTCCAAACATTTGAGATGGGAATATGCGATGGAGCTGAAAAGAAGGCCAAGAGCATAGCATTTATGTCAAACACTGAAGAGGAAGATGAGGAAGGTGGTCAAGATATTGATGAAGATCTAGAAAATGAGATAGCAATGCTGGGAAGACAGTTCAGCAGACTAATAAAAAAGGTAGATGTGAGAGCAAAGGGCAATGTCAAGAACATCACATCTGACATCAGTAAATCCAACAACTTTGGTAAGAAAACAAAGCCTGAAGAAAAGCCCAAAGAAGTTCAGTGCTATGAGTGTAATGGGTATGGTCATATTAAAACTGAATGTGGGACCTACCTCAAGAAACAAAAGAGGAGTCTTGTGGCCTCTTGGTCTGATGGAAGTGAAACAGAAGAAGCTACAAACCATGTGACTGCATTGACAGGAAGATGAGGGTCTGAGGAAGAGTCAATTGATGATGAAAGAACCTTTGAAGAGCTGGCCACTACCTACAAAGAGTTGTTCCACATGGGTGCAGGAGTGTGCAGACAAGTTGAAAGCCAGAAGAAAGTGATAGCTCAGCTGAAAAATGAAAAGGAAGAGTATGTGGAAACCATCTCAAAATTGAAGACTGAAGTTGTATTCTTAAATTCCAAACTAGATGAGATGACTAAGTATGTAAGAATGCTTAACAATGGATCTGCCATCCTAGACAAGATTCTCCAGACTGGCCAAATAACAGGAAACAAATCTGGCATTGGATTCAAGGCTGAGTGCAGTTACACTGGTTGCAAACCAAAATCCAAACCTAAGTGCAGCCATGTTAAAAGCAAACCTGAGATGTCACATCAGATGTCACAACAACAGAAAGGGAAACATCAAAGATGGAAATGCCAATACTGTGGAAAATTTGGCCACCTGAAGCCCTTCTGCTATAAGCTATATGGTTATCCTGGCCCTGTTCAGTCTCAATACCAATCAAGGTCCAAGCATCACAAGACTGTCAACAAAAAGCAATGGGTTCCTAAGACAAAGGTCACAAGTCTAATAGCTCACACTTCCCTCAGAGTTTCAGTCAAAGAAGATTGGTATTTTGACAGTGGTTGCTCCAGACATATGACTGGGAACAAAAATCTGCTAACTGAACTTCACCCTCATGCCATGAGTTATGTTACCTTTGGTGATGGTGCAAAGGGTGAAATCAAGGGAATGGGTAGGCTGGATTGCCCTGGAGTTCCTGACCTTGATGATGTCCTACTTGTTAAGGGATTAACTGCTAATCTTATAAGCATCAGTCAACTGTGTGATCAAGGTCTGAATGTAAACTTCACCAGAACTGAATGTCTGATTACTAACAAAGAAAATGAAGTAATCATGAAGGGAGTTAGGTCCAAAGACAACTGCTACATGTGGAGCTCTCAAGAAACTGGATACTCTTCAATGTGTACCTTAGCCAAAGAAGAAGAAGTGAAGATATGGCATTAAAGATTGGGCCACCTGCACCTTAAAGGGATGAAGAGGATCATATCAGTTGAAGTTGTTAGAGGAATTCCCAACTTAAAGATTGATGAGGGAAAAATCTGTGGAGAATGTCAGATTGGAAAACAAACAAGGATGTCACACCAGAGGCTCAGACATGACACAACTACCAAAGTCTTGGAACTCCTTCATATGGACTTGATGGGACCCATGCAAGTTGAAAGCCTTGGTGGGAAGAAGTATGCATATGTGGTGGTGGATGATTTCTCCAGATACACCTGGATCAATTTTATAAGAGAAAAATCTGATGTATTTGAAGTCTTTAAGGAGCTTTGTCTGAAACTTCAAAGGGAAAAAGAAAGTCCTGTTGTCAAAATTAGAAGTGATCATGGGAAGGAGTTTGAGAACAACAAATTTACTGAATTCTGCTCTTCAGAAGGAATTCATCATGAGTTCTCATCTCCCATCACTCCCCAGCAAAATGGTGTGGTGGAAATAAAAAACAGGACTCTTCAAGAATCAGCCAGAGCTATGATTCATGCTAAGAAATTGCCCTACCATTTTTGGGCTGAAGCCATGGACACATCCTGCTATGTTCACAACAGAGTGACATTAAAGAAAGGGACTCCCACAACCCTTTATGAAGTCTGGAAAGGAAGAAAACCTACAGTCAAATACTTCCATGTATTTGGTAGCAAATGTTATATCTTGGCTGATCGTGAGCAAAGAAGGAAGATGGATCCCAAAAGTGATGAAGGAATATTTCTGGGCTATTCAACAAACAACAGAGCTTACAGGGTCTTTAATTCCAGAACTAATGTATTGATGGAATCCATTGATGTTGTGGTTGATGACCAACAGACTGATGTCACAGACGATGTCGAGACATCTCTGAATGATTCTCCAACTGACTTCTCAGACAAAAATAAGGAAGAAGAACTTCCTCAAGCTGAATCTGAAGATGACAAAATTAACAAGGGACCCTCTATCAGAATTCAGAAGGATCATCCCAAAGATCTTATCATAGGAGATCCAGATAAAGGAGTCACTACTAGATCGAAGGAAGTGATCTCACATGGCTGCTTTGTGTCAAAGATTGAACCCAGAATTTCAAGGAAGCCTTGACTGATGAGTTCTGGATCAATGCCATGCAAGAGGAATTAGGCCAATTCAAGAGGAATGAAGTATGGGAATTGGTTCCTATACCTGAAGGAGTAAATGTCATAGGTACAAAGTGGGTATATAAGAATAAATCTGATGAACAAGGAGTTGTTACTAAAAACAAAGCTAGATTAGTAGCTCAAGGATATACTCAAGTTGAAGGAGTAGACTTTGATGAAACATTTGCTCCTGTAGCTCGCCTTGAGTCCATTAGATTATTGCTTGGAGTGACATGTATTCTGAAATTCAAACTGTTTCAAATGGATGTAAAAGGTGCCTTCCTGAATGGCTACTTAAATGAAGAAGTATATGTGGAACAGCCTAAAGGATTCACAGATCCAAATCTTCCACAACATGTGTACAGATTGAAGAAAGCCCTCTATGGGTTGAAGCAAGCTCCCAGGGCTTGGTATGAGAGACTCACAGTGTTCCTCACTAACAATGGATACAGGAAAGGAGGTATTGACAAAACTTTGTTTGTGAAGAATGAAGGAGGAAAGCTCATGGTGGTACAAATATATGTAGATGACATTGTATTTGGTGGGATGTCAGAACAAATGGTTGAACATTTTGTTAGACAAATGCAATCTGAGTTTAAGATGAGCCTTGTTGGAGAACTGACTTACTTTCTTGGGCTACAAGTCAAACAGATGGAAGACTCTATCTTTCTATCTCAAAGCAAGTATGCCAAGAACATTGTGAAGAAGTTTGGCATGGAAAATGCAAGCCATAAAAGGACACCTGCTCCTACTCATGTGAAAATCTCCAAAGATGAAAATGGTGTCAGTGTAGATCAAAGTCTATACAGAAGCATGATAGGTAGTCTGCTATATCTCGCAACAAGCAGACCCGATATTGCATTTGTTGTAGGTGTTTGTGTTAGGTATCAAGCTGAACCAAAAGTCACTCACATAAACCAAGTGAAGAGAATACTGAAATATGTCAATGGCACCAGTGACTATGGGATGTTGTATACTCATGGATCTGGATCCATGCTGACTGGTTACTGTGATGCTGACTGGGCTAGAAGTGTTGATGATAGGAAAAACACATCTGGATGATGCTTCTTTTTGGGGAGTGTCATACGGTGAACTGACTTTGTGTGTTTTTGCTTTGGAAAGCAAATGTCGCGGATAGCAAGAGTCGCCACCGACTTTTCTTTTATCCAATAAGGAAAGGCGGAAAAGAACAGGAAAGACCTTGATTAGATTTTGGGTTCGGGAGGTACATTATACAAAGGGAAGGTGTTAGCACCCTTTGTATCCATGGTTATCCATGGGCTCTTAATTGCTTGATCACTTATGTTTTTCTTGTCTGAAAAAGTGTGTGAGAGCTGTTTAGAAAATGTTTTGAAAAGAGAGTTTAACTTTGTAATGGTTCTTGTACGAATGTATACAAAGTATTTATCTCGTTTAATTTTGAAAGTTGTTTAGAAAAATATAACTTGGCAATGATTCTAGTACGAATGTATACCAAGTGGTGCTTTTCTAGTAGATGTTTTGCAAAGTGTGAGGTGTGAAAAGTATTCTGAGTCGTGATTCAGCATTTAAGAATTATACCTACCCAAGGTCTTTATGGGCATTTCCTATCCTTATGAGGGTAAAACTGTCCTTACAATTGAGAAGCAAGTAGTTTTATACTTTGGATGTAAAGGGACATCGTAGGGTCATTGATTGGTCTTTGAAGGCAACATTTGTAAGGATACTTTAACATTCGAAGGGACGATCATCATTTAACCGTAGGCTACAACGAAGGGTCATCGAGGGACGAAATCATATATTCGCAGGCAACATCCGAGGGACTATGATTTATCTTATAGGGACATGATGATTTAACCGAAGGGTCTTTTCTAAGTGTATCCCCACGTTCGCGGGACATGACCATAATACCGTAATACCGTGAGGCAACAAAGAAAGGGCCAAGATCACATATTCAAAGGCAATATTTTATAATCAATTAAGCAATTAGGATGAATCTCCATATTATAATCAATTAGGTAATTAGGATGAATCTTCACGAGGGTATCCCACAAATAAAGTGGAATACCTAGCAAGCTACCTTTTCCGGGAGTATGTGAACCCTTACAAAATTCAGCAAATAGGTCAGAATACCAAATCAGGGTGCAATCGAGAATTGCACCAAACAAAAGGAATCACAACAGTAATAGTGTCAGATAAACAATGCATGGTGATAATAAAACATGTCAGATGAGCAAAGATTAGAACAGAAAGAAAATCAGCGACTATCACGTTCGCTGTTGCCTCGCCTAGCGAGGGCTTAGCGAACACTCGCTACAGGTTCGCTTAGTGATGTGCTAGCGAACGGCTGCGGATTTTGAATTTAAGAACAATACGATTTCAGCGAGCTCCAAACCCTATGGCATCTATTACAGAAATTACATGGTTTAACGTTCAAGATATCCATACATACTTAAATCCACATGCAAAACTTAAGATGTTTTTATAAATTCAATCATAATGCCACATGTAAATTAAGAACATAAAGCGGGAATGGTAATGTAAACCTGTTTGCAATTGAATTGCAACCTTGAATTGGCAAGTCACTCTTAGAGTTGGCGCCGGATTGAGTTAGGCGGAGGTAACCTTTGTGCAGATGTGTCTCCTTCAGGGTTTTCTCGGTTGCTTCTGTTAGGGTTTCCTTGCTAGGGTTTCTGTCCGTCTCCTTCTGTGTGTCGTTTGTGGATGAAGCTCTGCTATTTATAATGATTTTTTGTGACCTAATGGGCTCAGAATGAAGCCCAAAATTTCTGGTATTCGCAAGCTTCGCTAGGCGAGTGGTGTAGCGAAGGGTTCGCTAGGCGAAGGATTTTGCTCGCCTAGCGAGCAAGCCATTTTAAGCCATTTTCTGGATTTGGGCCACCTGTGTGCTGGGTCTTTGTTCCTGTAAGACCAGTGTCTTGAAAAATGAATTGGAGTGCCTTGAAAAATGTCTTTCAAGATTAACGGGCAAATTTTGGGGTATGACAAGTGCCCCTGTTCAATATTCTTGAACCGAGAGAGTTAGAATGGTATGTACGCCATTCGTGGTCTGGAGGTGGAAGATTATTGAACACTTAGAATGCCCCAAAAATTTGCACTTGTTAATTAGTCTTGACGGAGATGGGCTTAAAAATGCCATCCAGAAAGTTTGATGATGAGAGCTTCAGAGGGCGTCGTACATCAGACCAATCCGAAGACATGGGTGCCACACCAGGTCGTACGCTAGACCGTATGGTGAGCCATCCATTAGGTGATATTAGGGTAAGCTAAACCTGACGAGATAAGGATCCGAATGGATCATACCCTGCTGGGGATAAAGGATCAGAATGGACCATTCGCTAGCTCGTATCTGAATAGTAGAATGAGTTGTCCATTAGGCGGATGACTTCACTGGGGATGAAAGATCAGAATGGATCGTACACTAGATCGTATCTGAGTTGCAGAATGAGCCGTCCATTAGGCTGTATCTGACGAAATAAGAATCGGAATGGATCATACGCTAGACCGTATCTGAGTTGCAGAATGAACCGTACGTTAGGCTGTATCTGAGGATTTGAAGATCAGAATGGATCGTACGTTAGATCGTATCTGAGTTGCAGAATGAGCCGTACGTTAGGCTGTATCTGAAAAAGAAAGTAGTCGTACACTAGACTACACCTCGGAATGTACCGTACGCTAGGTAGCATCTGAGGATTTGAAGATCAGAATGGATCGTACGTTAGATCGTATCTGAGTTGCAGAATGAGCCGTACGTTAGGCTATATCTGAAAAAGAAAGTAGTCGTACGCTAGACTACACCTCGGAATGTACCGTACGCTAGGTAGTATCTGAGGATTTGAAGATCCAAATGGGTCGTACGCTAGACCGTATTGGAATAATTGAAGGAATCATATGTTGAGTTGAATCAGAATGAACCGTACGTTAGGCTATATCTGATAACATTTGCATATGTTGTATTTGCAATAAATGTCTGGGATGGGCTTAAAGATGCCATCATTAGGAGGATATCAGAATGCTTGTCAGAATGAATATTCACATGGATTATATCTGAAAGATGTATCTGAATCTCGAATGTAACCGCTGAGGGTGTCTGTCTGAATGAACCTTTATTTTGACTGTATCCGAAGGATAATTAACCTGAAAAATAAAGTTAGCTTTATGCCATATCATGATGCATGAGATGTTTTATGCTTTCGAAAATAAATGCGACCATTGTATGCATGCGTATGATGTGAAATGATGTAATGAATGAATTATGCGTCTGAAAATTTTTGCCAGGGGAAAATAAATCCCCATATTCTGGTTGGAGATGCCTGTATTGATGACCCTTTCTTAGCTGGGGATACTTGATTTCTGTCTGATGGTAGAGACATTCAGCAGAGCCTGGCTGGGGATGGAAGAGATGATCAGTCTGTTTAGCGATGCCAATTTCTTCTGGGGAGTAACTGGTTTTTGCTGGGGAATAGGATTAGCAACCGAATTCATCGGAAAGCATGGCTAGACCTTATCCACGATCCTAAAGTCTTTCAGTAACTGCTATTGTTATTTCATGCATGTATTTTCGGTAAACATCAATCATGTTCAAATGCATATATTAATTCGAATTAAATCAATGGATGTTTATGCAACCAAGACAGAGAGAGTAAAACAAAAGCATCTTTTGGAAACAAAATTGTATCAATTTTGAAAGAGGGCCTATAAACAGGCAATTTGAGTACAAGGAGACAGAGATCCTAGTAAGAGGAAATTGCCAAGAAAACAAAGAGAAAGCTATGCAGAAAAAGTCCCATCGATTTTAATTCCACTACTGTCATTATGTCTTCAAGCCTCTCATCTCCTGCTGTCGGATAAAAGTGATTGGCTTGTTCAGTCCCTTTGTCTTGGGTGAAGCAGACCGAGAACGGGACATAGTCATACGCTTTTATCCCTAATTTTTGCCTGGACCGCCTTTTCAGGTTTTCAGTCCACCAGGATACCCTTTTTTTGCCCAAGCCGCCTTTTTAGGTTTTCGACTTGCCGGGTGTACATGCGTAGTATTTTTTAACTATGTCCGTGTTCACGGGATGCGGGGACTCTTCGTCATCCATTGTAGCAAGCATCATGGCTCCACCAGAGAATACCTTCTTAGCTACAAATGGCCCTTCGTATGTGGGAGCCCATTTGCCTCTAGAATCACCTTGTGGTAGAATGATACGCTTTATTACCAAGTCGCCACTTCGGAATTATGGTGTTTTATTTTGAACTGCGTGCAGAGTTCAGTAATCATCTTGTTGTCCAAATTAGCTACTCCAGGAGACAGCAGGTTTCTCAAATAGATATTTGATAGAATCCATCTTAGAAATCAATAAAGCGGTATGATTCAACATATACTGTCTTAGTCGGCGAGCAGCCCAAGCCAGAGCACAGCAAGTTTTCTCGAGCAGTGAGTATCTTGTTTCACAGTTGGTAAACTTTTTGCTAAGGTGGTATATTGCATGCTCTTTTCGACCAGACTCGTCATGTTGCCCCAGCACACACCCCATTGAATTTTCTAACACGGTCAAATACATGATTAGAGGTCCTCCTTCAATTGGTGGCATCAGAATTGGAGGTTCTTGGAGATACTTCTTGATTTTGTCCCAGTAATTTGAAGATGGATTTGCAAGTAGCGGTCAAATGGGAGCTAAATCGGGCGACGTGGTCCAGATTTACAATTTCGATCGATGCCTCATGCGGCTGAATAGTCTTTTCTTCTTGCAGTAGTCTAGCAAGCTCTCCAGGTACTTCACAATCTTCCTCACTTCCATCCTCGGCTTGGTAGATCGGATTTTCAAAGTCATAATGAACAGTAGCAGAATTATTATCAACAGGATCCAGAGTGGATATGGATATGCAATTTGTTACGTGAGTGTGTGTAAGAAAGCATAGCTTGTTTGAAAGATGACAGGAAACATAAAGAGCGCAATATTTGAATGCAAAAAGGTCCATTGATTTATTGAATGTGAATATGCTTATGAAAATGACAAAACTCTTAACAAATTAGCTATTGTGCCCCGGGCATAGACACAATGCTTTAAGAAGTTCAATTGTAAAAATTAAAAATTTGCAACACTAAAATAGTAATAACAATTACTCCTGACTAAAGGAAATCGGGATAGTGTCTTCAGCCTTCCAATTATTGAGTCAGTCACCAATTGTTGGGGAAATCCAGCTATCCAAGTCGCAATCGCTATCAGCATCTTCTACAGCATTAACAGTCTTGTCATGATTAGGCAGAGGAGCAGTGATGACATTAGGAGTCTCCGGAGGATCAGAGGTAGCCGCCTGTATCTTTCCACTTCGAATGCCGCTTTCAACATGTTCACCTGTTAATATAAGTTCAGTGAAACCTGATGAGGAACTTCCCAATAGATGGCTGTAGAATGGGCCAGTCAGTGTACTCATGAACATGCCCACTAATTCTCGGTCAGTCATAGGGGGTTTGACTCTGCCAGCCAAATCTCTCCATTTTTGAGCATACTCTTTGAATCCTTCTTTAAACCCCATAGTCATATTCTGCAATTGTAGCCGAGTAGGTGCCAATTCAGAATTATACTGGTAGTGCTTGTAGAAAGTGAAATTCTGGTGTAGTCAGAATTCAGATGTTCTACTCCAAGTCATGACATCTGATCTAACATTGTAACTAATACAGCAAGACAGTTATTAACCACTGTACTAGTATGCACACGTTCACAGATGTCACGACATCTCATTCTATGTCACCCTAGAATGGATGAACACCTGGTTCTGTGCATCAGGAAGAAGGACTCAACAGAGATCAATCCTAGCACTCACTTCTGTTGTTTTCTTACACAGTTATCAGCATGATGTCTTACTGTTGATTTTGGACATCATCTGTTACATTGTTCCAGTGTGTTTGTCTTTTACTTGTATTTCCTGAATTAAAGGTTGAACACGTTAATCTAATTTCCACTTATTAGATTGCTAACAACTAGGCTATTTGTTAGGTTCATTAATTGTAGGTTAGTAGTTGGTTTCCTGGATTTTAGCTCAGCTGTTGAATCCCTGAAGAATAGCCTGAGAAAAATACTGAAATAGAAAGACCAATCATCCTACACTTTAGCACATGCTGTTGGGAATGAATGTCACAACATTCAGTTCGACAGCCAGAACATATGCTGATTCTATTATGTTCCTGGAAACGGACTGTGCTAAAGTTGTAGTGCTGTACAAGACCAACTAGTCTCTACTTCAGTATCAGCCTTCAGTATCAACTGTCAAAACATCCAGTTTGACAGTTTCACCATGATCCTTCGGCCAGGTCTGTTATCTTTGAAAAGAACAGACTTAAATAAATACTGAACTGAAATTAACCTGCTTATTATTCAGTATACGCTGTCACTGATGAATGTTACAACATTCTGATTGACATTTAAACAGAAGGCTATATACCAGGTCTGTTATCATCATGATAAGCTGACTGGAATACCAGCTGAGTTGTGACAGTAATAAAACCACATGCAGAAGGAAAACAAACACAGGAAATTGTTAACCCAGTTCAGTCCAACATGACCTACATCTGGGGGCTACCAAGCCAGGAAGAAGATCCACTATTAGCAGTATTAATTCAGAGTTAAACTCCCCCGTTTACAACTCTTCACTTAATCCCTACCCAATGCAATCTATACCTAGGAACTCCTAGATAGAAACCTCCAGTTTCCATTCCTATCACTACAAATAGAATGTAATGTTAACACACCTTGAACTTGCTTCACAGCTTCATTCAAGAACAAAATCACTCTTGCCTACAGGCTTTGAGTTACAAATACTCTCAGCTTTGACCACTGAGAAACACATGGTAACCTTCCCACAGATTGGGAGGTTTACCTCACACACACCCCTAAATTCTCATTCTAGGAGGCTTACAAAAACTAGGTTACAATGTGCTATTTATAACCTAATCACCCAACTGGATTTGGGCCTTCAGAAATCGCAGCAAACTTGTTCTTTGCTGTTACAAATTCAGCAGAAAAATTCTGCTACAAACAAGGTCTTCAATCCTAAAATCTCTCCATATATATCTCCTTACTTTGAGTCTATATATCTTCTGATTGAGTCTTCAAGACCTCCACATGGGAGTTAGGATATTCACCAAATATCCTTACTAATCCCAGAATATATACTGAATTAATTAATTCAGTTTTCTACACATGTGCGATGTCACAGGCATGATGTCGTGACATCGTACATGACATGTTGGTCCAGATGTTGAATTTCTTCAACCCAACATATTAAAACAACAGAGATGATTACATTATTTGTTTTACAAAATTAATGCCAATCCTAAGGAATTAAGAATCTCCCCCTTTGGCAAATTTTAGCTAAAACAAATAAACAATACACTGGACAAAACATCCCAATTTGGGAATGCTCTTCATCTCTGTCATTGGCTCCACCACCACAAACACCACAGTTGGTGTACATGAGGAAGTAGAGGTCCAAGAATCAGTTGTACCAGGACCCTTCCCCTCAACAGGAGAGCTTCCTGAAGAGTATGTAATGCTGAGTACATAGTCAATGTAACTCAGATCACAAGGCACAGGTGTCTTCTTAACTCAGATCACAAGACACAAGTGGTATACCCAGTTGGTGGATTTTGTGCCTGCGCCAGCTTCTGTTTGCTACCACAACCACAGTTAGCTTGCTTCTGGTACATTCTTAACCTCAGGACTATATTTCTCTCCCCCTTTTTAGCTAAACATTTGTAAAGGAACCCCTCACAAAACCAGATCCAGGCGCAGCTTGCCCAAACCTTAACATACCCCATGATTCTGAGGGAATGGAGTGTTTCTCTTGTGAGAAGAAGAGGGCTATTACATCCTTTAAATAGTTCAGCCCGTGCTTAGGAATTAACGGTAGGAATAAATGCTTGGTCAAGATTCATTAATTTTTGCTGAGAAACAGTCAGAGAATCACCAACAAAATCTCAGACTATCTTTGAATACCTTTTATAGCTCTTGACTGTTTCTTTTCCAAAACAGCAGTTCCAGTGCATGGAGACTATTCCATATATGCAGTCAGACACGTTGCACGCGATGTCTTAACATTCCACGCGGCTTGTTCCTGCATTCTGCCAGTATTCAACATTTCCCAAGACCCCTTTCAAACCTCCAGTAGAAACTTGACATCTGGCACTGCTATAGCCAAATTCCCACACTTCAGCAGATGGTTACTCCCCCTGTACCACACAGCTGTAGCCATCAGGCTTATTCTAATGTATCAGACTTAGACACATCACCTTCATAATTCCTACTGACTTTAAGATTCAGAAGGAATTAGCAGCATTGTCCAGGGCAATGTCATGACATCCGGTCAGACATTCTTCTGCTCACTCAACCTTGACATACATCACAGCATCCTGATAACTGACAAGGTGCCATACCTAGTTATCTGAGTACACATAGACCACAAGCTTGATGATTACTTGCAGCTTCAAAGACAGAACTCCCCCTGTCATGGACATCCTACTCTCCTCTTGAAACTTGGAGGACACACATGAGCATATCCAACACCCCAAAGTTGGACCTTCACATACTTCCTGATTCAAAGAGAATCCAGACCACTTGATGAATGGAAAACATAAGACGCATCTTCATGTCTTCAAGAGCACACCCTCCGTTCAACCCTCTTAGCTGAACACATTCACACTCTGTGTCAATCTCTCTTCTAACCAGAATAGAAGACCACTTCACAAGATGTTCTAACATCAGCTGGGACATCCTTCACAACAAGGAGCACCATCTGATAGTCTTCAGATATCACTGAGTCACCAGCTTGATCAAGAAGACCCCAGACATAAATTAGGACATATACATTTTCATCCCATTACAAGAGATAATCTTCCATAGATGGCTCAGAACTCCTACCACAAGCTCCAAGGGATGAATAGAAAACACCTCCTTTTGTCTTCAACTTAATACTTTTCTGCTCAAAAGTAATTTGTCTCAGACTTTCCTCAAGAATAATCAACTGCCATATGTTGATTATCTTGATTCTTCGAACTCACTTCTGAGGTAGACCAACTGCCACTGGTGGATTACCTCCTTCATGAATCCTCATATGAAAAGGTCAAATGCTGCTTTTTGACCTCCCCAAGTTTATCAGACTTCTCCCAAAGATATTCTGACCTTCCAAGTGAGATTTGAACTTCAAGTTACATGTTGAACAAAGCTTAGGATCTCTAAGACATGAACATGTAACATCTTCTCCAACCAGCAACTCCTAAGAACTGCAATGAGACCGACCCTTTTAAAGTACCCAATCTACAACTTTGTAGACCCTTCTATCTTAAGTTGATGTGCCACTTCACCAACTAAGAATCTGATGTTAAGCCAAATGTCACAACATTGTGTTTAGACATCTAGCTGTTGAATTCAGCTCCTTCTTCTGCCACTTGAAAGAACTTCCTCCCTTCACAGAACAAGAGTTCAATGTTCTCATAGACTTTATTGTGGAATCAAGTTTGAGTAAACAACCTCCATCCTGCATATTTGCAGTTAAGTCATCCAAGCTCACACCTTGATGAATCCCTGCTTCTTCTCCAAAGACATCAGACACTCTGATGCATGAGTCTTCAGAAGGACCAGTTAGATACTAACCCTTCAGCTATACCAAGGATACCACTTCCTAAAGCAAGGCTGTTTCCATGATGTCAAGACTGCTGCCACTTGTTCTTGACTCCACAGTGTGCATAAGCTAATGCACTTCCTTACCTAGATCAGAAATAAACTGATCCAAGTAACCACCATCAAGACTATGATGTCTTCTTCTTCTTGTACATACCAAGGCTGAACATGTTTCTTGCCAGGAAACCTTTTCAGAGATCATATGCTTTTGCTGCCACCAAAGAGATAGATCATAAGCCAATGAACTATCCTTCCTGTGATTCTGCACAGGGTCTTGAAGAAGTGATGTTCCAACATCTTTAATAACATCAGTTATCTTGAGCTCCAAGGATATTCAATTGAACACTTGTACTTGGCACAAGTAGACATTGATCTTAAATCCTTTCCCAATTATCCTTTCAGATACTTCCACCATAAGAATACGTTGAAAGTACTCTTCGTGTGTCAACATCTTCTGCTTGCAAGCACCTCGACAATTTTGAAAGTCTTCCCAGATTAAATTCACCCTTAGGAATGAGAGAGATGAATTCTTCCTTGCAAATGTGTCACACAGCCACCAGAACCCATGTGACACAGGTCAACAGCCAACCAGACCCTAGGCTGACCAAATGTGAGGAGGTTAACCAAAACTCCCCCTCAAATTAACAATCATGGAAACTTCACACCAATATCCATGCATTGTACAGATATGTCTCAACATGACATACACCATCCCTACCAGTGGCACCTAACTCTATGAGTTATACCTAGACATACTCCAATCACACCAATCAGACTTCAGCTGACCATAAGTACTAGTGAAACACAACAACACTAGTTCATAGTAGATATGCATTGCCAGAGCATACTACCTCAACCAACCTCTGAATCTTCATATTCTCACTCCTTGAAAGAACTGTCACTTCTGATCGTGGTGTTTGAATAACAAGATTCATGGTCCCAATCCTCTTGAATGGAATAGCAGTCAGGTTACCCTATTATTGACTTCTATCATCCAGGGGACTTGTCTTCCAGTACACCATAGTACTTCAGAAACCAACTATCCAACCCTGATCAATCTACAGGGATAAGGCACACAGCGGGGATTGCACAGTGTCACATTTCAACCAGCTCCACTTCTAGAGATCAAACTTCTAAAAGTGACCTTCTTGAGCACACATACAGTTGACCTTACCCTTGTCAACTTCGCACCTACAGATGTCTCCTCTTCCAGGTCAGGAGTAGGTTCCAAACAAAAGTATCCCTTTGTTTGACACCTAAAACATCTGATCTTCAACCAGCAGCTGCATACTTGTTGAACAACATGTTCTAACATCACATAGAACATTGGTTCCATCTCCTTGGAACAAACTTTCCTTGAAATTCTTCAAGGTCTTCATATACCTTACCCAAACGAGTAAAGGAATCAGTGATCAGTTGATTCTTACCATCCTGAAGTGAGAAGGTCATGATGAGTGGACTTGAGGAGACACGAGTATCTTTGACATCTTCAGTAGATTATGATGAAGTCTTGAATACAGCAGCCTTTCATCCACATAAGGGGAAACTACATCAGAGTTTGAGCTTTGCCAAGTATTATGCAGCGGAAATCATAATACAACTCAACCAATGAACACACATTTCATCAGATCAGCCTCCAAGAGCATACCAAGTTTTAATATGATTCAAAACTTGCACAGCTGCCCCCCACAAAGGCCAATTGCCAATCTCCCGAGGCAGGTGCACACAGTTCCTGTCATGAATAATCCATCCACCTACTTCAAGGGACCATTCAGGGAAACCGCAGAACCATCTTCAGGTTCCAACACCAGTACTAACATAACTTCTTGCCAGATACCAGAAAGTATCAGCCATGGATCTCATCCAGAAACAGAACATGATGCCTGCTCTGATACCATTTGAAATTCTGGTGTAGTCAGAATTCAGATGTTCTACTCCAAGTCATGACATCTGATCTAACATTGTAACTAATACAGCAAGACAGTTATTAACCACTGTACTAGTATGCACACGTTCACAGATGTCACGACATCTCATTCTATGTCACCCTAGAATGGATGAACACCTGGTTCTGTGCATCAGGAAGAAGGACTCAACAGAGATCAATCCTAGCACTCACTTCTGTTGTTTTCTTACACAGTTATCAGCATGATGTCTTACTGTTGATTTTGGACATCATCTGTTACATTGTTCCAGTGTGTTTGTCTTTTACTTGTATTTCCTGAATTAAAGGTTGAACACGTTAATCTAATTTCCACTTATTAGATTGCTAACAACTAGGCTATTTGTTAGGTTCATTAATTGTAGGTTAGTAGTTGGTTTCCTGGATTTTAGCTCAGCTGTTGAATCCCTGAAGAATAGCCTGAGAAAAATACTGAAATAGAAAGACCAATCATCCTACACTTTAGCACATGCTGTTGGGAATGAATGTCACAACATTCAGTTCGACAGCCAGAACATATGCTGATTCTATTATGTTCCTGGAAACGGACTGTGCTAAAGTTGCAGTGCTGTACAAGACCAACTAGTCTCTACTTCAGTATCAGCCTTCAGTATCAACTGTCAAAACATCCAGTTTGACAGTTTCACCATGATCCTTCGGCCAGGTCTGTTATCTTTGAAAAGAACAGACTTAAATAAATACTAAACTGAAATTAACCTGCTTATTATTCAGTATACGCTGTCACTGATGAATGTTACAACATTCTGATTGACATTTAAACAGAAGGCTATATACCAGGTCTGTTATCATCATGATAAGCTGACTGGAATACCAGCTGAGTTGTGACAGTAATAAAACCACATGCAGAAGGAAAACAAACACAGGAAATTGTTAACCCAGTTCAGTCCAACATGACCTACATCTGGGGGCTACCAAGCCAGGAAGAAGATCCACTATTAGCAGTATTAATTCAGAGTTAAACTCCCCCGTTTACAACTCTTCACTTAATCCCTACCCAATGCAATCTATACCTAGGAACTCCTAGATAGAAACCTCCAGTTTCCATTCCTATCACTACAAATACAATGTAATGTTAACACACCTTGAACTTGCTTCACATCTTCATTCAAGAACAAAATCACTCTTGCCTACAGGCTTTGAGTTACAAATACTCTCAGCTTTGACCACTGAGAAACACATGGTAACCTTCCCACAGATTGGGAGGTTTACCTCACACACACCCCTAAATTCTCATTCTAGGAGGCTTACAAAAACTAGGTTACAATGTGCTATTTATAACCTAATCACCCAACTGGATTTGGGCCTTCAGAAATCGCAGTAAACTTGTTCTTTGCTGTTACAAATTCAGCAGAAAAATTCTGCTACAAACAAGGTCTTCAATCCTAAAATCTCTCCATAAATATCTCCTTACTTTGAGCATATATATCTTCTGATTGAGTCTTCAAGACCTCCACATGGGAGTTAGGATATTCACCAAATATCCTTACTAATCCCAGAATATATACTGAATTAATTAATTCAGTTTTCTACACATGCGCGATGTCACAGACATGATGTCGTGACATCGTACATGACATGTTGGTCCAGATGTTGAATTTCTTCAACCCAACATATTAAAACAACAAAGATGATTACATTATTTGTTTTACAAAATTAATGCCAATCCTAAGGAATTAACAGAAAGTTGTCGCCAAATCAGTCCAGGTGCGGATGTTAGAGCTCTCGAGCTGATAGTACCATTCTAACTGTGTGTCAGACAGACTCTCTTGGAAGAAATGGATCCATAGCTTCCTATCAGTGGTATATGGCTGAAACTTTCTCACATAAGCTCTCAGATGCATCTGAGGACAAGACGCACCATCATACTTAGTGAAAGCGGGGATCTTGAATTTGCGAGGAATGACCACATCAGAGACTAGGCCCAAGCTTTCGAAATCCAGATCGGGCGCCTTCTGACCTTCCATAGCTAGCATGCGTTCTTCCAGCAACTTATACTTATCATCTTTTGGAGAGTACTGTTCATTCTCATAATCTTCATCGTCATCCTCAGGGCTGAATGGATCAACATTTTCCTCTTCCGAATCATTCTCTGTCTCCTCTTCTTGATCCTTCGGAATTCTAATCTTGACTCCTGCGGCCTGTCCTTTAAGCCTTCTTCCTGGGTTAATGTAACTCGCAGCTTTCTTATCTTTCTTCTTCTCGAGCAAGAGAGCCTTCAGCTCCTCCTGCCCCTTGGATAAGTTCAAGATCATCTCTTGGAGTTGAGCATTTTGAGCCTGGAGATCTTTGACAGCTTGTTCGAGGGCCATTTTTCTGCTTGCAATAGGAAGACCGTGAGAACATTGATCCTTTAGAATACCTGTTTGCAATGTTATGTTATGCTATGCAATGTAGGAAATGTTTTCAATGTTTAAAGTCCTCGAAATGGTTAGTACAATGCCACGATGTCATGATGTTAGGATGTTATGATGTTATGATGTTATGTAAATAACAAGCACAAGCAAGTCACACCACAATCATTCTTAAGTTTTAAGGCTTGCATGAGTTCCACAGGTAAGTTCCCTTCCCACTGAAGTTTGGTTGGTTCAACCTGTCCTAGAATAGTAACCGGGTTCTAAAAGGATCTCCAATCATTGACCTTCCTTTAAGTCCACTTCAGTGCAACACCAAGTGGTTGACCAAATCTTCCCTAAAGTCCAATCTCGAGGAGTGTAGTATCGAGTCTCAACCAACCCCAGTCGGAACCGAAGTCAGTTATCTCACTACTTTCTAATGGCCAAGATGAGTCAATTAGGGTTCTAAAGGTCTGGTTAATGCTTTGATGACACCACGCAGACGCCAAATTTCTCCTCAAGTAAACATGAGGAACATCAGGACATCCAAAGTGTCACATTAACCGTAGCCATCATTTTAACCATTCCAGTATACGCCGGATAGTCGCGATGATCTATTGCTACTTACCTAAGGTACACTAGATCCGGGTGTAGGATCTTTCACTCAAGCACAACATACCCAAGCAATCCCTTAAAAGACAATTCAAATAAGTGATCTTGTTTATTTATTTATTTTTTTTTATTTTTTTTAAGGTAACCTCTCTTTGTCTTCCCCAGCAGAGTCGCCAGTTCTGTCATACGGTGAACTGACTTTGTGTGTTTTTGCTTTGGAAAGCAAATGTCGCGGATAGTAAGAGTCGCCACCGACTTTTCTTTTATCCAATAAGGAAAGGCGGAAAAGAACAGGAAAGACCTTGATTAGATTTTGGGTTCGGGAGGTACATTATACAAAGGGAAGGTGTTAGCACCCTTTGTATCCATGGTTATCCATGGGCTCTTAATTGCTTGATCACTTATGTTTTTCTTGTCTGAAAAAGTGTGTGAGAGCTGTTTAGAAAATGTTTTGAAAAGAGAGTTTAACTTTGTAATGGTTCTTGTACGAATGTATACAAAGTATTTATCTTGTTTAATTTTGAAAGCTGTTTAGAAAAATATAACTTGGCAATGATTCTAGTACGAATGTATACCAAGTGGTAATTTTCTAGTAGATGTTTTGCAAAGTGTGAGGTGTGAAAAGTATTTTGAGTCGTGATTCAGCATTTAAGAATTATACCTACCCAAGGTCTTTATGGGCATTTCCTATCCTTATGAGGGTAAAACTGTCCTTACTATTGAGAAGCAAGTAGTTTTATACTTTGGATGTAAAGGGACATCGTAGGGTCATTGATTGGTCTTTGAAGGCAACATTTGTAAGGATACTTTAGCATTCGAAGGGACGATCATCATTTAACCGTAGGCTACAATGAAAGGTCATCGAGGGACGAAATCATATATTCGCAGGCAACATCCGAGGGACTATGATTTATCTTATAGGGACATGATGATTTAACCGAAGGGTCTTTGCTAAGTGTATCCCCACGTTCGCGGGACATGACCATAATACCGTAATACCGTGAGGCAACAAAGAAAGGGCCAAGATCACATATTCAAAGGCAATATTTTATAATCAATTAAGCAATTAGGATGAATCTCCATATTATAATCAATTAGGTAATTAGGATGAATCTTCACGAGGGTATCCCACAAATAAAATGGAATACCTAGCAAGCTACCTTTTCCGGGAGTATGTGAACCCTTACAAAATTCAGCAAACAGGTCAGAATACCAAATCAGGGTGCAATCGAGAATTGCACCAAACAAAAGGAATCACAACAGTAATAATGTCAGATAAACAATGCATGGTGATAATAAAACATGTCAGATGAGCAAAGATCAGAACAGAAAGAAAATCAGCGACTGTCACGTTCGCTGCTGCCTCGCCTAGCGAGGGCTTAGCGAACACTCGCTACAGGTTCGCTTAGCGATGTGCTAGCGAACGGCTGCGGATTTTGAATTTAAGAACAGTACGATTTCAGCGAGCTCCAAACCCTATGGCATCTATTACAGAAATTACATGGTTAAACGTTCAAGATATCCATACATACTTAAATCCACATGCAAAACTTAAGATGTTTTTATAAATTCAATCATAATGCCACATGTAAATTAAGAACATAAAGCGGGAATGGTAATGTAAACCTGTTTGCAATTGAATTGTAACCTTGAATTGGCAAGTCACTCTTAGGGTTGGCGCCGGATTGAGTTAGGCGGAGGTAACCTTTGTGCAGATGCGTCTCCTTCAGGGTTTTCTCGGTTGCTTATGTTAGGGTTTCCTTGCTAGGGTTTCTGTCCGTCTCCTTCTGTGTGTCGTTTGTGGATGAAGCTCTGCTATTTATAATGATTTTTTGTGACCTAATGGGCTCAGAATGAAGTCCAAAATTTCTGGTATTCACAAGCTTCGCTAGGCGAGTGGTGTAGCGAAGGGTTTGCTAAGCGAAGGATTTTGCTCGCCTAGCGAGCAAGCCATTTTAAGCCATTTTCTGGATTTGGGCCACCTGTGTGCTGGGTCTTTGTTCCTGTAAGACCAGTGTCTTGAAAAATGAATTGGAGTGCCTTGAAAAATGTCTTGCAAGATTAACGGGCAAATTTTGGGGTATGACAGGGAGCAATCTGATTTCATGGTTCAGCAAGAAACAAAAATGTGTATCTCTATCCACTGCTGAAGCTGAATACATAGCAGCTGGGAGTAGCTGTTCTCAACTGGTCTGGATGAAGCAAATGTTGTCTGAATACAATGTCACACAAGAAGTCATGACATTATACTGTGATAACCTGAGTGCCATAAATATTTCCAAAAATCCTATTCAACATAGCAGGACAAAGCACATTGACATTCATCATCACTTCATTAGAGAACTTGTAGAAGAAAAGATCATAACCCTGGAGCATGTCACTACTGAAAAGCAATTAGCAGACATTTTCACTAAAGCTTTGGATGCCAATCAATTTGAATGCTTAAGGGGGAAGTTGGGGATCTGTGTTCATGAGAACCTATAGCAAGCAAAGGAGTTTGGGTTTGTTCATCCCAGAGGATATTTCTGACTGGGTGAAGTGTGTTATGACAAAGACTGGTCTAGTTTGGCTGAAGACGTGTTGCTGATGTTGGTTGCTGAAGTTTTACTATTAATTTGTGGCAGTCCTCATTGATGCCTGTTTTGTAATATTTTGGGCTCTTAATGAGTTCCATGGATTTCTAATTATCTCAGCTATTACAGTTGTGTATAATTATGGTATGTATCTCCTAGCATTTTTGTTTTAAGTCACCTTTGGTCAATTTTGACTAAAAATGGGGAGAAATGTTAATGTGGAATGTGGAAGCAGTTGTGGAATGGTGAGTTGTATGTAGCTGAACTGAAGGACAACTATTATTGAAGGAAGTGCACAGGTGTTAAAACAGAATGTTGTTCTGTTTACAGAGTTTACAGACAAAGAGGATGTCTGAGATGGTGCACAGGTGTTGATGTTGAAGCAGATGTCAGAATGACATTCTGGCTGGTACAGGTGCTGTGGTTACAGTAGCTGTTATGTTCATGGAGACTGTTTGATGTGTGCACAAATTTAGGGGGAGAAGGAGTACCCTTGTGCATTTGTGTGTCTTACTAGTTGCATCCATAACTAGTAATTCTGTTTTTGTTGCACAGATTTAGGGGGAGGAGAAGTACCCTTGTGCATGTGTGTATTACTAGTAACTATAAGCTAGTAATTGTGTTGCTTCTGCTGCTGTTTAAACTACTGTTATGTTGTTTAACTGCTGATAGTTTACCTTGTGAACAAAAAGGACAGATATATGTTTTAGCCAAAATTTGCCAAAGGGGGAGTTTGTTGATTCTAAGTGTTGGCAGCAATTTTGGCAAAACAAAGAGTGTTCACAAGATGTTATGTGTGATGTCTTAACATGAGATATCCTATGTACCTGACGGAGTTCAAGAACATGTCAAGTGCAGGATTGTTTCAGAATGCCACATACAATGCCATGGCTTCTAATATGGTTGTACCTGCTGGAGCTTAAATGAAAGACATGTTCATGCAGGATTGTTTCAGATGACATACACAAGGTCATGGCATTTGATATGGTTGTACCTGCTGGAAGTTATAAAAGGAATTATTAGATTATGCAGGATTTTTCCAGGATGTCAGACCCGATGTCATGACATCCTGTACACAGAACATTCAGTGTGAATGTCTGGTGTGTTGTGATTGCACAATTAATGGCAATCTATGTATGATTGAAGATCTGATTAGCTGGCGCATTCAATCATGGATTACAACCTGATTTACTTATTTTCCAAGGAGATCTAACTAGCTGTTATAAAAAGATTTGATTGGAAAATAAATTTAGGGTTTTCAAGATGTCCAAGCCCAGCTGAAAGCTTCTATAAAAAGGGACTTAGAAAACCTATTTAACAACACAACCAATACTGAGCGAAATATAGAGAGAGAGCTAGGGTTTGTGTCTGTTTAGTCGTAAGACTTGTAAGCCATTCAAGTCATCTTTTGATGATTGAATTAGACTGATTTGTGGTTGTAATTTGTCACTTTAAAGCTGTTAAGCAAGAGTGCGTGTCTACTTGATCAAAGCTGTTAAGCAAGATCAAGTGTGTGTCTTCTTGATCAAATCTGTGAAGCAAGATCAAGAGTGTGTCTTCTTGATTGAAACTGTGAAGTAAAATCAAGAGTGTGTTATTGAAAAGTGTTTTCTTTTCTCAAGGGATTGTTGTTTAAGATCTCAGGTGTGATTGTAGGGAAGTGAGTGGGTTCTCATATCTAAGAGTGCTTAGGTAGAAATTGCACGGGTAGAGATTAGGTGAGTAAGACTGTAACTTGTTGAAGTGTACGGAGAGTCTTTGAACTGATTCTATTTTAGTGAATTTCCTTCCTGGCTTGGTAGCCCCCAGATGTAGGTGAGTTGGACCGAACTGGGTTAACAATTGCTTGTGTATCTTGCATTACTTTTCTCTATCTTTATTCTGTTTGCATTACTCAGATATCAGTGTCGTAACATTACCTTCGACATCTCATATCTGATACCAGAATTTCACGTTCAATAAAATCAACCAACAAATAAAGATCTTTCAACAAAGAACTACGTAGCCTTAAGTTCTCCGTCGTACATGGGGATACGTAGGAGTCGAATTTTGAAATCTTGTCAGGCACATTAACAAAAAACCTTAAAAAAGATTTTCCTTTCTTTTTTTCATAAACTCACAATAAGTAAAAGAAAACAATTAACATATGCTAACATTCAAATTTCAAATTTAACTAAAATATTCTCGTTGAGTACAATGGGCATGAGGGGTGTCAATACCTTCCTCTTGCGTAATCGACTACCAAACCCGAATTTGGTTGCGACGGCCATCTTCTTTACCTTTCAAGGGTTTTATCGATATTTTCCATTTCCTCTTTTAGAATAAACAAAGTTCGGTGGTGACTCTGTTCAATCATTTCCACGAGCGCGTGAACACTTTGCAAAGGATCGTGCTTTTCGAGATGCGATAGTTGGCGACTCTGATGGGGATTTGTCAAGAGAGTCAGACCTAATTTAGTTAGAATTGCGATAAATATTAGTTTGGTTTTGTTTTCTTCTTCTCTTGTTTTCTTATCATCTCGCATGGTTTGTTACTTTGCTCATCTGTGGGATTGGGATGACACTTTGAGTAAAGCTCTATACCCGAGCCTTGAAAAAGAAGAGAAAAACATAGGTTAGAATGGAAGTTGTGTAGTGTTAGTCCCCAAGGTGCATACCTTGAATTCCTCACATGAAGAGTCCTCCTCGAGTAGACCTTTTCATGGGCCTCATTATAAGATGGCTAGCCTGTTGCATAACATTGATTCATAAAAGGTCCATGACTTTAGGGACCCCTTTTAGAACCAGCTATTATTTGGTGCTTGTGTAGTTTTATCCTATGAGGTGCACACATTGAAGGATAATACAAAGACTTCTCCTAGAGTATACCTTTTTCGTCAATCTCATATAAAGCGGCTCGCCCGTTGCATGACATATATCCGATTAAGGTCCATGACTCTAGGAACCTTGTCCAACACCGTAAAGCCAACATCCTGAGCTGTTTGTTGGTAGAAAGCTTAGAACCATCTTGGCAAAGGAAGACTATCCTATATAGGTTGTTCTGTTGTCACATGTGATTCCCCAAACCCACACATGACATTGGGTTGAAAACATACATAACATGGCAATGCATTTTTTTCATATAAAAAAATTCATGCATACATAACCATTTTCCAAATCAAGAAACTCATTCCATCCATTCCATCCTCAGAAATCTAACAAGGCAAGTTGTTTCCCCGACATTCCTACTGAAATCACACCAATTCAAAAAGAAGGATGGAGAACTTAGAAAGAGGTTAAGAACTCATGAGAGAGGAGATTGATTCTCTCAAAGGCACAATGGGTAAAATCTTAGAGACTTTGCAGGCATTAATGAACAAAGAAGATCAGTCGCAACAGAATATGCATACTGATGATGGCACTCCATCAGATTTTTCTACAAGACCTCAACCAGTGCAAGGAGCGAATGTTCAGTATCCAATTTAGGGTTTACCTCTGGGTTATACTCCTCCATTTGCAAATGCCACCAATGAAGGGTCATCTGTTCAATAGTCCATATCAGTCTATATAGTCATTGAAGTGCATCACGTTGGATTTTCAACACACTAAAGTCCCTTCGAGGATCCTTCTTTTGTATTCTACGCTGCTAGTCCTCAAGTTACCCATCTTGAAGTGATAGTCAAGAAGGATGAATCTGAAGGAAAATACCAGATCTTGTAAAAGATATTGAAAGTTGTCAAAGGGCATGACATATTCGGACTCGATGTTATAGATATGTGTTGGTCCCTAATGTGACCTTTCCTCCAAAATTCAAAGTCCCGGACTTTGAAAAATATAAGGGGCTCGACTGCCGAAAGGGTCACCTGATAATCTATTGCAAGAAGATGGCATCATACTCTCGTAATGACAAACTAATGGTACATTGTTTCTAAGACAGCTTAACTGGGGCATCTCTCAAATGGTTCATGAATCTAGAGAGAGGTCAGATCCAATCATGGAGGGACATAGGAGAGGCCTTCATGAAGAAATACAATACATGACCAAGAAAGATAGAAAATATTTCAAGGAGTATGCTTAACACTTGAGAGAGATATCTGTTCAAGTTGAGCCACCTCAAGATGAACGAGAGTTGTTGATCTGTTTATGGACACTTTACATCCTTCTTTCTTTGAGAAAATGTTTTTCGGCACATCATCTGGATTCTCTGGATTGGTAAGTATTGGAGAAAGGATTGAGCAATGGCTGAAAAGTGGAAATATCCCTGATGTCGTTGGGGCATCAAGTGGAGTGAGGACGTTCTCTAGGAACTTCCAAAATAAGAAATAAGGAGAAACCAATGTTGTTATGGTAGAAGTCGGAAGACCTCGCTATGTAGCAACATCACATGTTCGCCAACCCCTGGTAGCACCTATTAATTCCAAGTATCAAACTCAAAATTAGCAACAGAATTAGTACAAACCTCCAAGAAACCAGCAGAAAGAGACTCGCCACATTGACCCGATTCCGATGACGTACACTCAATTGTGGGCTCTTCTGGTTCAGAACTCGCTGTTAGCTCCAAGGCCAAGTCAACCCATGAAATTTCTATTTGCTCCTGGGTATAACCCAGATATCAAATGCGACTTTCTTAGTGGAGTAGTGGGACACTCTACTGAGAATTCTAGAGTTCTTCAAGAAAAGGTTCAGGACCTGCTTGACAATAAACTGCCGACATTCACAGGTGTTAGTCCTAATATGATCAACAATCCCATGCCCTGATGAGTTCTAAGACACTCATTAAGCTAATGGATCAAACGAGAAAGCTTATCCTTGTTGGTGATAGTTACTAGGCCCTTTTATCGTTTCATGTTGCAATTTCTTTGTTTGTAAAAGTGCTATTTTGCATTTGAACTTGTTATTTTTTAATAGTAAACTTAATGAAATGAGCATTACATCTTTTTAATTAATGATATCATGTTTACTCATTATTTCTTTCCTTTTTTCATAAAAGCAAAAAACAATATCAATACTTCCCCACCACACTTTCCTTTATCAAATTTTTGTTTAAGCAAAGATTGGAGAATGATGAAAAACAAAATACCCAAAATTGTTTACGGTATGCTTTTGAATAAAACTTTGCTGATGATGTAAGACATTGTTTCAACTCCTAAACACTGAAGATATAAGGAGTTAATTCCTAATCAACCCCTTTGAGCTTAGAAGTTGGTGTTTCTTTCTATACGAAAAAAACCCTTTAATCATAACCCGGGGCAGGGTAGTCTTCAGTTAATTTGACAGTACAATCGAAATTCAAGAGATTCAGTTCATCTGTACTCCTTCTAATAAGAGGTTCAACCATATGCTTTTCTTCACATACATCAATAAGTGTCGAAGAAATCACAAAAACTCAAGTTATAACGGTTGTTCCTCAATAACCAATGACATTGCAGTCACTAGCCTTTTAAACCAAAAGAACAAAGTGTTCCAAAAAAGACAAAAAGAGTCCGCTTAGTCGAACACCATAAAAGGAGAATTAGGCAAAAATTAGGGCATTCGGTGGACTGAAAGCTTCAAAGAAGCGGTCCGAGCAAAAATTAGGGATCAAAGAAAAAAGAGGTCGAGTAAATGATCAGCAAAAAAAAAACAGATGACCACCCTATAAAAAATCAAAGGGTCACCAACATCCATGAAAAAATAAAACAAAACAAGGTGACTTCCCCCTCGTGCAAAAAAAAAACTTCATTGGTTCTCGAACCATCACATTTCCACCTTCAAAATTCTCTTAGAAGTTGAAAGCATATCTTGAATTAACTGAACGTAGGAGTAGAGATCATCAAGGAGAACAGGTTAGGTTAAAATCAACTTTTGAGCCTTATATCCCTTTGTTTAAAAAACGGTGAACCATACCATGTTACAACATTCAAGACCTAATTGACGCAAGGTTTATTTTGAAAGTATACTACATCAAGGTTGCATTAATCCAACTCCTAGAGATTTTTTTTAATCATCTGCAATGGTATCATTTTCTCGCGTCATTTTTCACACTTTGAATGAATCGGTGTTCCATTCACTATACATCATAACATCATCTCAATAATAATTTTATTTCAAAGTTTGCATAAGCATCACATTAAAATTACCATTTTAAAAGAACAATTTTATTTGCAAGTCAACACTTAGCAACAAGGGAGTTCTAAAAATATGCAATAAGTAAAGGAGCTTAATCTTTTGTAAGTGATCCCATCGGGGGAGAACAATTCCAAAGAAGTAATCACACTCTGGGGGAAATTTCCTAAAGACTCTATTGATTAAGGGGCAATCCACCTCAAGAACCGGTCAATCTAGGATAAATCTCTTTAGGACTCGATAGATTATTCCGAAGTTCGGTTAATCAGGGGAAATCAATTTCAAGGTTCCAAACACTAGGGAACGCCATCTCAAAGTCATAATTTTGCTTCCAAACTCTTGTCAAGCCAAAATTATTCAAAGACACAACATGTTGGGGAGAGATAAGCGGAATGACGAAGGCCAAGTCCTCTCCATACCTTCAAGCTTTTCAAACAAACCTTGTTTTACATTTGTAACTACTGAGTTTGAAATGGGTGATAGGAAATCATGTTTGCATAATATCCTACCAAAGGACATTTTCCCTTGAAAAACTGTCTATGGCATACCACAAGAGCAATGGTTGAAACATTTAAGTCATTATTCTCAAGCACATTTTCATATATCATGCATTACTCATCATTCGCATCAACCATGTTTTCATTTCCTTAGCATTAAACGATGCATATCATCTCATTCATGGGGTGTATTCTCATAGCATCTACAAACAAAATCCCAACTTCACTAGACCATTATCCAAAGAAAACCAAGTCTTGCCTGACATATTTACACCAAAGTCCAATATCCATTGGCACACATCCAATAAGTCATTATATGCATTGATCAGTCATTACATTTCATGCATCATTACATATGTACCGTATCCGCAAATGTGGTGCACTATGTTCAAAAACCAAAGGCATCTCACGCATTAATAATTACATATGCATAAAGCATGCATGCATGTCATAAGCCAGGATTTGGTGACCACTCATGAAAGTCCATATAATCCCCAACAAAGCGAATTACAATCATTCACTTCATGTCTTCACCAATCCATTGGTTGGAGTTATTTCTCCTGATCTAAATCAACACATTGAATGATGATGATCTTTTCTTTCATTTACCTTTGACAACCCATTGGTTGGAGTTGTTTTTCTTCGTCTAAATCAACCCATTGGTTGAGGATGATCTTTTTGTTCACTAACCTTTATCAACCCATTAGTTGAAGTAGGTTCTCTTGATCTGAATTAACCCATTGGTTGATGACGATCTTTTAGTTCATTGACCCTCGTCAACCCATTGGTTGAGGTTGATTATTTTATATTAATCTAGAACAACCCATTGGTTGAGGATGATCTTTTCATTCGTTGACCTTCGTCAACCCATTGGTTGGAGTTGGTTCTCGTGTGTTCATCTGAATCAATCCATCGGTTAATGATGATTTATTTGTGGACCTTCATTGATACTTTGGTTGAAGTTTTTTATTTTTTCATCTGAATTAATCCATTGGTTGAAAGGGATATGTTTTCTTTTATTTACCTTCGTCAATCTATTAGTTTAAGTTGGTTATTTTTCATCTGAATTGGTTGAGGATGATTTCTTTCTTTAACCTTCATCACTCCATTGGTTGAAGTTGATTATTTTTTCATCTGAATCAATCCATTGGTTAAGGAGGATTTGTGTTGTTTCATTGACCCTCTTCAATCCATTGGTTGATGTAGGTTATTTTTCACCAAAATTAATCCTTTAGTTGAGGACGATTTGTTTGTTGGCCTTCATTAATCCATTGGTTGAAGTTGGTTGTTTTTTTAATCTAAATCAATCCATTGGTTGGGGATGATTCCTTTCATTGGCCTTCATTAATACATTGGCTGAAGTTGGTTATTGTCTCACCAAATCAATTAATTGATTAAGGATGATTTGTTCATGGACCTTTATCAATCCTTTGTTTGAAGTTGTTTATTTATTCATCTGAGTTAATCCTTTGGTTGAGGATGATTTGTTCGTTGAGCTTCGTCAATCCTTTGGTTGAAGTCGGTTATTTTTCATCAGAATCAATCCTTTGATTGAGGATAATTTTCCGTTGACCTTCGTCAATCCTTTGGTTGAAGTCGGTTATTTTTCATAGGAATCAATCCTTTTATTGAGGATGACTTGTTCATTGACCTCATCATTCCATTGGTTGGAGTTGGTTGTTGTTCATCTGAATCAATCCATTGGTTGAGGATAATTTGTTCATTGACCTTCGTCAATCCATTAGTTGAAGTTGTTTGTTTTTCATCTGAATCAATCCATTGATTAAGGATGATTTTTCGTTAACCTTCATTAACACATTAGTTGATGTTGGTTTTCTTTTGTTGATCTGAATTAACATATTAGTTAAGGACGATTTGTCATTAACCTTCGCCAATACATTAGTTGATGTTGGTTGTCTTTCGTCGATCTGAATTAACATATTAGCTGAGGAAGAATTATCGGTGCCATTTCCTTTCCCCAGTGAGTCTTCCTATTTACCTCCTTTGTCTTCCCATTGGAATCCCTTGGCACGTTATACCAGTTAATCCCTACAGAGTTTGCTTCATATTTCATATCCCCAGCAATAGGATCCATACATTCATAACATAACATGTCATCTCATTGCACCAATGGGTAAAATTTTGGATTTTTTCGTATTTGATTATCTTCCACCATGAATGTACGCAGACTGTTGTCATTCATACCTTTCGGTTAAAGGTAATTAAATAGAGGCAACTGTCATACCATAATTGTTTTCGGGAATTTTAAAATTTCATGCATCCAATTTTATTTTGTTTTCCTTAGAATAAAATGTCGGTGTTACAGACAGACCGATTGAATTGATTTTGAATTGCGCATAGAGTTAGCATGCGAAAAATTTCGAGATCAGGCTTGCAGTTGTTTGTTTTATTAATCTACAATTCACATAGTTAACCTATCATGCTCCTTTAATTTTTCGTTCCCATTTACGTTCACAACTTTATCAGCCTGAGCCTTTTCAACCCGACATTTTTCACTGCAAAATTGAATCTTTATATGTATGTTTTATGGAAGTATTTCACATAGATTATTTTAATGCATTTATTTTATTTTTTCGTGCATTTTCGCACCCGATTTTTATTGATTTTAATTCTTTTTATTTTTGTTCTTTTGTCAAAATATCAAGATAGAATAAATAGGGACAAATAAATAATTATTTGATTTTTATTTGCTTTATAAAAAAAGTTTGATTTCATTGCATTGCATTTGAAATCATTTTTCATCTTGAAAATATCCAAGATTTTTTTTGGCAATGCATTTAATTGTGAAAATATTAATTCGTTTATTATTTTGTGCTAACTCTCTTGGCCATTTGATCAAAATCATCAATAGCTTACAATTGTTCCGATCATTTTCACTTGGATCACTATCCATGTTTCTCTCCCATAACCAAATTACAATCTTAGCTCAATAAAATTAACTTCAACAAACACACTTAGATGCAATCATAACCCTTGATTAAACACTTTTTCACATGGATCTTTAATTGGTGAAATCCTAATCATTCTTCATTTTTATTTTTCACATTATAACTCCCTCCAAAATGGACCCTCACATTTCACACAAATTTGAATTCACTCACATTCATCTTAGCCTATTTAAAATCACACTCTTAGGTTGTTTGTCAAATCCTTAACACTTGGACCTTTATCATCCTCAAGATCGGTTCCATCTTCGAAGATGATAGGAGCGATATCTTCTTCTCTCTTAGTATTGATCTTGGCACTGGGAATCCTTTTACCTTTTCTATAGTGAGAGATTAAGTCAACAATGGATTTCTCAGTTATGACAATCTTCCTTTTCATGATATAGGAAGTTATTGAAGGTAGAGAAAACCAAGAAAGGGGAGTTGGAATTATTTTCACAGGAATTAAAAACTTTTTGCAACACCACACACAAAAAATAAAAACTAACAACACAAAGGATTTATCCTAGTTCGCTTGAAATTTAAAGCTACTCGAGTCCACCCGACTAAGGTGATTTTTCCTTCAATAAGGACTTAATCCACTAATTCAACAGATTACAAAATTCATCTAAGAGTTTAACAACCTCTTAGCCTTCTCAAGTCTACAGACATAAACAAGTCACTTGAGGAATTACAAACAATTTCAAGAATTACAAGTGTTTCACTAGATGCTTCTAGATAAGCAGTATAAACACACTTTAAGAGCAATGAAAAAACAACCATACAATATTGAGCAACAACTCTTGTATGGAAACATTTTCTTACAACAATAATGGTGAAGAATATTTAGAGTATGAGAATGTTGTTGTATCAAAAGTTGTGTCTTCAGCAAGTTGTAAGAAGGCCTTTATATAACACTTAAGATGATACCGTTGGGGGAAATCAATGGAGATTTCGTGCCAACTGTGGGAGTTAAAGGTAGTAAATTTCTTATCCTTTCCATAGAAGTCTTGAATCATAGTCCATTGTTTCCTTAAAAGGAATTGTACTACAATTTGAATATTTCCAACGTAAGTTTTTGATCAGGTGATATCTGATGGCGTGTTGAGCATGTGTCAGAATGAGCATGATCAGAGTCTTCAGATTTTCGCAGTGTCTTCAGATATCTCTTCACAAAGTCTTCAAATATCTCTTGCAGAGTCTTCCGATATCTCCATCGGAGTCTTCAAATATCTCTTGTAGAGTCCGTAGAATTAGAGCTTGAACTTCATAGTTAAATTCTTCAGGTGATTGCTCCTTAGATGTATTCTGTTCAAAATCAGATCTGATTTCTCTTTGTGTTGGGTCAGCATTTCTGGACTAATTCAGATGCCAGATATTCGTTTCTTGATGATCAGAAGATGACTTATCAGAGTCCTTTTAACTTAGAATCCTGCACACTTAACAAAATTGTTAGGGTACCAAATTGTTTCATTCTTTGTTATCATTAAAACTCAGAGATATATTGCAGAATCAAAATCTTGTTCTAACAATCTCCCCCTTTTTGATAATGACAAAACTTAGAATTTTGATGAAACAATAAGTACTTTCAAAGACACTAAACTGAAAATGATCAGAGTCAGATAGAGACTGGCTCCCCATAAGATTAGCAATCTCCTCCTAAGTCTGATACTTGAAAAAGAATTTTTAAAAATATTTAGTATCAGATATGAGTTTCTGGGGTAGAGAATTTCTAACCAGATTTTCTTAGGTTTCTTGACTTGATTTAGTAGTTTCTTCAGATAAGGATTCCGTTTCCCTTGGTTCAGATAGATCCTGAAAAATGACTTAGACTATGCAATAATTTCATGTCAGAATGTAAGCAGTGAAGGTCTGAGAGTTAGATAAATTACTTCATCAAAAGACTTCTATTTAATTCTCCCCCTTTTTCCCAGACTCGAAAAGTAAGTAACTCAAAATTTCATTAATAAGAGAAACACTTTACATAGTATAGAAAGAAGCAAAAGATAAAGCCTAAGAGACAAAAACATTTAGGAAAAAAACAAATAAATCCTAGAGTGTTTAAGGGTTTGATGGAGGAGGCATCCTCTAAAGTAGCTCAATTAGTATACTCTAAATGCTGGAGTTAACCTGATCTTGTTTGTCGAGTCTAGCTCTGACGAGTTGTTGTTCCTTCTGTAACTCTTCTAGAGTCTTGATGACTAGAGGAACAAGGTCAGTTGTTGATGACTCTCCTTGAGTTAGAGCAACCTCAGTGGTCTTCTCAGCATCTTCAGCGGCTTTCTGATCAGCTCTAGCGGCCGTTGCTGCTTCATCTTCAGCTTTCTCTCTGGCTATAGCTTCTGCAGCGGCTTTTTCAGCAGCCACCCTAACAGCCTTCTCTTCTGCTCCCCTTTCTACCTTCTCAGTTGCTTCCTTCGCCAAACAATCCTCTAGCTTCTCCTAAACACCTCTTATGATGTCATTCCTGACTTGTTCAGATATCTCCTTCAGCTTGAAAAGTTCCGAAGTCATCCATCTAATGAATCCGTGCCAGTTGGTCCTTACTTCAGAAGGATTATCACTGGTGTTGGATTTTTCAGAGAGCCTCTTGAATCTGGAATCTGAACTCTCTAAGAGCTCGGCTAGTACCTCATTAAAGGTAGGTAGAGTGAGGTCAGGTTCAGAGGGTTCGGGAATAGGTTTAGATGGTTCAGGTATGGGCTCAAATGGTTCAGGTATAGAGAGAGTCTTTTCAGACTCAGTTGTGGCCTGAAGGTTTTCATGGTTTGGAGAGGTTGGTTCAGGGTAATTTGAACATGAATGTTCAGTGTTAAAAGTGAGGTCACAATAGGGAGGGGATCTGGGGTTGGAGGAGAGGGATGGTGATAAGGGTTCGTTGAACATGATGGCTTCAGAGTGGGGGATGAATGTTGTTTGGAGGTTGAAGAGAGGTAAGGGAGATGAAAATGAGATGGTTATGACAGGGATGGGGTCAGAGGTTGTGGTTTATAATGGGTTTGGTTCAGAAAGGATTGTTATAGAAGGTGTTGGTTCAGATGAGAAAGGGAGTGAGGTTGTTGGTTGTTTAGATTTGAATTTTTCTTTAGGAGTTGTAATGTGTGTGGTGGGTGGAATGGAGGATGTAGTAATAGTGGTTGAGAGTGTGGGGGTGGTAGAGAGTGATGTGGAAAGTTGCCTAGAACCAGATCGATGTGGAGATTCTGAGATAGGTAACTTACTTGAAATTGCTGAAGAGGCCAGAGACAATGGCTTCTTCTAGGTCGCTGAAGACTCTCCCAACTTGATAATCTTCTTCTTCTTCTTCTGAGAAGGTTCCCTCTTTCTCTTCAGGAAGTTGGGGGGTTGATCTGGGGGCCAGTCCAAGCTGAAGCCAGAGATGTCGTATCCTTAAGCTTCCAGTTCCTGCAAGTAACATGCTATGACTTCTGGAGGATCAATTTTGGTGAAGAGATATATCTCATTATCTTTCTCTCTCTAGTACTTTAGTGCTTCCCAGAGGGTGTTTCTTATGGGTTTGATACGGACCTTGTCAATCAGACCCATGCTCTTTAGATTCCTCCCATTGAGAGGCTTCCCCACGTCCACAATAACGTCTTCCATCAGATTCAGAGAGATGAGGTGATCCACCAGACCACTCTCAATCAGGACATCTGAGATCAACCTGTCCAGAGGGATGTAATATCTTGGCTTCATGTTGTTCCTGGTGTCTCTGAATGAGTCTCTTAGATACTTGAAGAGGAGAGAAAGGAGATCAAGCTTCAGACCTTTGTGTAGACAGTAGAGTGTTGTTCATGGTGTCTCTGAATGAGTCTCTTAGATACTTGAAGAGGAGAGAAAGGAGATCAAGCTTCAGACCTTTGTGTAGACAGTAGAGGATGCACTTCTGATATGTGTTGACGTAGTCAAAAGAGCTGGATGATGGGCGATGGTGGATGCATCCCAAAATAATCTTGAGCCACACCCTCAGATTCTTATGAAGCTCTTGATTCTTGGATGTTCTTCCTTTAGGGTTCTAAGAGAAGATGGGGTGGATGAATTCCGGGGACATGTACTTAGCCCTAGGGTGTATGTTGTAGATTCTTCTTCCCCAGCCTTTTCCATATTCAGGAGCACAACGATGGATTTTTCAATGATTACCATCTTGATGTCCAGAACGTGAGAAACAATGTAGTGATCATCGCAGTCAGCGAATCTCCAGAATTCCTTCACCAAGTTTGTGTAGATTCGGCCATAGAGATAGTTGAAGTAAGTAAGCCAATTTGATTCTTCAGTTCCGGTGTTAAATCCATACCATTTTCCTTGAGGTTTTCAAAGTCCACCAGTAACTCACAAAGAACTTCAAGCTATTCAAATGGAGTTGAAAGGTTTGTGTGGGTAGGATGATCAAGAACATGGGGTTCTTGATAGGAAGTTACTGTTGGAGTTGTAGTGGTGGACGCAACTTGTTGAGGGGATTCAACCTGTTGTTTAGTGGCGTTCATTTATTGAGAGAATTCAAAGACCTGTTGTTCTTGAGCATACATGATGAAGTTATAGTGAAGGAGATGAATAGAAGTTGCAGAGAAGGTTAGAGGTTTTGGATTTGTGTAAGTAGTGAGTATGAAAGTGTGAATGTGGGAGTCGTGGGATATATAAACACAAGTTAAGATATTGCAAAAACGACAACTTTAATTGAGAGGGAACACAAAAATTTATTGTTGCTAAAATCGAGTTTTGACAATCATGGGAAAAATTAAATGCAGCTAATGATGGGAGTCTAATATCAAGATTGCACACTGCTCGAAGGGATCTCAACAGTTTGGCTCTTGAGTTATGACCTAGACATGTGTCTAGAAGAGCTAGAGCCACACGTTTGAGGGACCACGTGTTGATGTATCCGGAGTCAAGAATACCAAAAGGTTTCTGACTAGCGAGGTTTCTGATAAAGATATGTTCTAACTTTTAGAAGTATTAGGATCAGAATCAGATAAACATCAAATGCTTGAGTCAGAGCCCAATTTTACATCAGAGATGAAAAACACAGGTTCAGAGTCATTCTGGGAAAACTTCCATATTTAAATTTTTTAGAATGAAGATAAATCTATCTTCAACTAAGGGTTTTGTAAAGATATTAGCCTATTGATGGTTTGTATCTATAAATTTTAAAATGATTGTCCCTTTCTAAACATAATCTCTAGTAAAATGGTGTTTAATTTATATGTACTTCACTCTGGAATGTAAAATTGGATTCTTACTTAAGCAGATAACAACAGTATTATCATAAAAGATAGGAATGTTACTCTCATAGATCTGAAAGTCCTCAAGCTGATTCTTCATCCAGAACATCTGAGTGTCGCAAAGTGAAACTGGGATGTACTATGCTTTTGCAGTTGACAGTGCAATGGTTGGTTATCTTTTGCTTGCCCATGAGATGAGGTTTCCTCCTAGAAACTGACAGTTCTCAGATGTACTTTTGCGTTCTAACCTATCTCCAGCATAATCTGCATCACAATACCCATAAAGCATGTACTCTGATGTTTTCTTATACATCAAGCCGAGATTAGGTGTTCCTTTTAGATACCTAAGTATTCTCATAACAACAGTTAATTGAGATTCCCTTGGATCCGACTGAAATCTAGCACACAGACATATGCTAAATAGTATATCAGGATGAGAAACAGCCAGATAAAGGAGAGAGTATATCATACCACAATAGAGTTTCTGACAAACCTTTTGACTTACCTCCTCCTTCTCCAGAATGCAAGTAGGATGCATGAGAGTCTTGGTTGGTTTGCTTTCTGACATGTCAAATTTCTTCAGAAGATCTTTTATGTATTTGATTAGATATACATATGTGGCTTCTGATGTTTGATTGATTTAGATGCCCAGAAAGAACTTTAGTTTTTGCATTAGGTTCATCTCAAATTTTGCCTGCATTAGCTTAGAAAATTCTTGGCAAACAGAGGGGTTAGCAGAGCCAAATATTATATCATCAACATAAATCTGAAAAATCATAAGATCGTTTCTGATGTTTTTGCAAAAGAGAGTGGAGTCTACTTTGCCTCTGATAAAATCATTTTCTAGAAGAAATGAACTAAGTATTTCGTACTAAGCTCCGGGAGCTTGTTTCAGACCGTAAAGAAATTTCTTAAGTTTGAAAACATGTTTTGGAAGTTTTGAATTTTCAAAGCCATGAGGTTGATAGACATACACTTCTTCAGAAATGTAACCATTCAGAAACACACTTTTGACGTTCATTTGATATGATTTAATGGAATAATTTATAGAAAAATATACAAGGAGACGAATAGATTCTAACCTCGCGACTGGAGTAAAGGTTTCATTGTAGTCAATTCCTTGTTGACTATAACCTTGTGTCACCAGCCATGCTTTATTTATGACAACTTCACCCTATTCATTTATCTTGTTTTTGTAAACCCATTTAGTTCCAATCACACGGGTTCCCTTGGGTCTTGGTACAAGATCCAAAACGTCATTTTTGGAAAACTGATCAAGTTCTTCTTTCATTTCCAGAATCCATTCTTTATCTCGAAAAGCTTCTTCACTGGATGTTGGCTCTATCAGAGATAATAGTCCCATAAGTGTTTCTTCAGAAACTTTGAATGTTGATTTTGTTCTGACAGGTTCATCCTTGGTTCCCAGAATTAGTTCTTCAGAAACATTATGCCTATTTCTTTCTCTTTTTAGATTTATTGTGCATTCGAGTGCTTTTGAAGTTCCTCTTTCTACTTCTTTAGAATCAATTGTCTTTTGGTCAGAATCTGCAAGTGTGATCTCCAGATCTGCAAATTTCTCAACTGACATTGACTTATCAGAGTCAAGCTTATCATCAAATTTGACATGAATTGATTCTTCCACAATTTGTGTTTCTGTATTGTATACTCGATATCCTTTAGAACATTGAGAGTATCCCAACATAACACAATTTTGTACCTTAGAGTCAAACTTGTTCAGATTGTCTTTAGTGTTCAGAATAAAACAAGAGCATCCAAAAGGATGAAAATATGCAATGTTGGGGTTTATTCCCTTGTACAGTTCATAAGGAGTCTTCTCCATAATAGGTATGATAGAGATTTTATTCTGAATGTAACATGTTGTATTCATAGCTTTTGCCTAAAAGTGCTTAGCCATATTGGTCTCATTGATCATGGTTCTGGCAATTTCATGGACAGTCCAATTCTTCCTTTCTACAACTCCATTTTGTTGTGGAGTTCTAGGACAAGAGAAATCATGGGATATTCCATTAGAGTCAAAACGTTCTTCAAAAAAATTGTTTTTAAATTCGCCACCATGATCACTTTTGACTCTGATAATCTTAGAGTCATATTCATTTTGCACTTTTGAACAAAAACTTGTAAACACAAAATGTGACTCATTCTTGTGCCTTAAGAATTTCACCCATGTCCAACGACTAGTCATCAATAATGACAAGTACATACTTTTTACCATTGACTGACACTGTCTTAACAGGTCCAAAAAGATCAATGTGTAGGAGTTCCAAAGGTCTGGAGGTGGAAACAACATTTTTGGTTTTGGAAGTGGTTTTAGAAAATTTCCCTTTCTGACATGCTTCACAAAGAGCATCTGAAGAGAACTTCAGCTTAGGCAGGCCTCTGACTAACTCAACTTTATTTAGCTGAGAAATCCTCCTCAAGCTAATATGACCCAAGCGTCTATGCCACATCCATTGCTCTTCATTAACAAACATCAAGCATTTCATATTTTGGTTTTCCAAATCTGAAAGTTTTATTTTATAAATGTTGTTTTTCTTCTTTCCAGTGAAATAGACTATGCCATTTTCTGATTGATAGCCTTGCACGTTTTTTGGTTAAAAATAATATCATAACCGTTATCACTTAATTGACTTATGGATTACAAATTATGCATTAATCCCTAAATATAGAGGACATCAAAAATAGAGGGAAGAGATTTGTTACCAACTATTCCAGATCCTCTGGTTCTTCCTTTCTGATTTCCTCCAAAGCCTACGAAACCAACATCTTTAAGTTTCAGGTCTTGGAACATATGTTTTCTTCCTGTCATGTGTCGCGAGCATCCAGAGTCCAGGTACCATGACTGGTGTTTTAGCTCTGGTGCATAGGATATCTGCAACATACACTATTTTATCTTTTGGTACCCAAAATCTTTTGTGTTCTATAAGATTAGTTCTCCCAGAGTTTCTGAAAACTTTAAATTTTCTAGCGTTATTGAACTTCCGAGTTTGTGCAAGTGTATAATGGTAAGAGAAAGGAGGTTTTGGTTTGTTTTCTATAGTAGGTTTTTGATCATTGTCATCAGAGCCATAACCAATTCCCCTTTTTCTATTATGACTTACACCATAGATCATAGAAGCCATTTTGCTTCTGTCTAGTCCGTTGTTCAGAAATTTCTGAAAGGCTTTATCATATTTGTATATGATAGTGTCAGAAGTAGGTGGAGCTTTAGAAAGAGTTTCCTCAAGTTTTGAACATTTCTTAGTTTAAAATTATTTTTCTCTTTCAAGAATAAAATTATTTTCTTGGAGTTCAGAAACTTCTTTCTCAAGCTTATCACACTCTTTAATAGTCTCTTCATAAACCTTTTTCATGTTCTTGAATTTTTGTCAAAGCTTCTGATACAAGCTCATAGATTTTGACAAATAGGCTTCCAGACCAGAACGAGAAAAGTCAGAGAATACTTCTTTAGAGTCAGACTCTGTTTTAGATGAACTTTCAGAGGTAACATTTGCTTGCTCCTCTTCTGAATCAGTTTCTGAAGCTTCTGATTCAGAGTCGTCCCATGTGGCCATGAGTCATTTTTTCTTTACTTTGAATGAGTTCTTCTTGAAGCTTTCTTTTAGGGAGCTATCCTTCTTTAGCTTTGGACAGTAATTTATGTAGTGTACATGCTCTTTGCATTCATAACACGTTACTTCCTTTTTGGGTCTGCCTCTAGAGGTTGAATCTAGACTGTCTCCCTTCTATCTGGGCCTTATGAAGTTGTTTTGTATTTTTCTCCAGAGCTGTTTGATTCTTCTGGAAAGAAGAGATAATTCTTCTTCATCATCAAAATCTTCATTCTCAGAGTCATCAGTTTCTTCCTCTTCAGCTTGAAAGGCTTTGTTCCTTTATGGCTTTCTTCTTTCTGATCTAGACTTTAGAGCAACATATTTGCTTTTCTTCTGAGGTTCATCTTCTTCTAGTTCTATTTAATGACTTCTGAGGGAGCCGATAAGTTCTTCAAGACTTATGCTGTTCAGATCCTTGGATAGCTTTAGATCAGTAATCATAGGTCTCCACTTCTTGGGAAGACTTTTGATTATCTTCTTGATGTGATATGTTGTAGTATATCCTTTGTCTAGAACCTTGAGTCCCGCAACCAAGGTTTGGAACCTTGAGAACATCACTTCAACAACTTCATTATCTTCTATTCTGAAGGCTTCATACTTCTGGATTAAGGCCAAAACCTTAGTCTTTTTAACTTGATTGTTGCCTTCGTGCATCATTTTGAAGGAGTCGAAAAATTCTTTGGTCGTTTCCCTATTGGTTATCTTCTCGTACTCGTTGTAGGAAATAGTGTTTAATAAAATGGTTCTTGCTTTATGGTGATTCTTGAAATCACGCTTCTAATCGTCACTCATTCTTCTTCTTGGAATAGGAATACCAATTGTAGAGATGGGTGGTTCATAACCATTTGTAACCATATACCAGAGATCAGCATCGTAGCCTGGGAAGAAACTTTCAATTATGTTCTTGCAGTAGTCAAATTTTTCTCTATAAAAATTTGGAGGTTTTACATTGTATCTATCTCTTTCATTTGTGTTAGTCATGAAGTTTTTCTCACCCTGGGTCTCTCTACACGGTTAAGTGTTTGATTCAAAAATCAATAATAGAGACAAAACTTTGATACTAATTTAAGGTAGAGAAAAACAAGAAAGGGAGGTTTGATTTGTTTTCACAGGAATTAGAAACTTTTTGCAACACCACACACACAAAATAAAAACTAAAAACACAAAGGATTTATCCTGGTTCGCTTGAAATTCAAAGCAACTCCAGTCCACCCGACCAAGGTGATTTCGCCTTCAATAAGGACTTAATCCACTAATCTCAAAAGATTACAAAATCCGTCTAAGAGTTTAACAACCTCTTAGCCCTATCAAGTCTACAGACCTAAACAAGTCACTTGAGGAATTACAAACAATTTCAAGAATTACAAGTGTTTCACTACACACTTCTAGATAAGCAGTATACACACACTTTAGGAGCAATGAAAAAACAACCATACAATATTGAGCAACATGTCTTGTATGGAAACTTTTTCTTACAACAATAATGGTGAAGAATATTTAGAGTATGAGAATGTTGTTGTATCAAAGTTGTATGTTCAGCAAGTTGTAAGGAGGCCTTTATATAGCACTTGAGATGATACAGTTGGGGGAAATCAATGGAGATTTCGTGCCAGCTGTGGGAGTTAAAGGTAGTAAATTTCTTGTCCTTTCCATAGCAGTCTTGGAGCGTAATCCATTGTTTCCTTAAAAGGAATTGTACTACAATTTGAATATTTCTAGCGTAAGTTTCTGATCAGGTGATATCTGATGGCTTGTTGAGTATGTGTCAGAGTGAGCATGATCAGAGTCTTCAGAGTTAGAGTCTTCCGCTATCTTTTCACAGAGTCTTCAAATATCTCTTGCAGAGTCTTTAGATATCTCTATCAGAGTCTTCAAATATCTCTTGCAGAGTCTTCAATATTAGAGCTTGAACTTTAGAGTTAGATACTTCACATGATTTCTCCTTAGATGTATTCTGTTCAGAATCATATCTGATTTCTTTTTGTGATGGGTCAGCGTTTATGCACTAATTCATATGCCATATATTCATTTCTTGATGATCAGAAGATGACTTATCAAAGTCATTTTAACTTAGAATCCTGCACACTGAAGAAAAATTATTAGGGTACCAAATTGTTTCATTATTTGTTATCATCAAAACTTAGAGATATATTGCAGAATCAGAGTCTTGTTCTAACAGTTATTGTTTCCTTTTTTGCAGTGGCATGCACCCAAAACTGCTTCACCAAAAATGGATACATAGGACCAGTTAGTCTTTCAAAGAAAGCCTTCCATCCTTGAAGTTCCAAAGTTTCAGAAAAGTCGAACCCATTGTCCTTCAGATTCTTGAAGTCCACAATCGTTTCACAAAGCACCATTAACTCACTAACAAGATTGTTTAGAGTCAACTCGGGTATCCCTTCCATGATGCGATGGTTTTCATCATCCATGAAGCGACTGGGAGAAAGTTGTTGTTGAATCTATTGTTTCTGAGCAGCCATTATTGAAGATGAATGAGAGGATGAACAATTGTAGAGAGGTATTTTAGGTTTGAAAGATGAAAGTGTGGGAATAATGTGCATGTAGTGTGAAAATGTGAGTGAAGTGGGTTTATATAAAAAAAACTTTGCAACGATGACAAGGTAAAAATACGGAGTCATAGGGGGAAGCGTAAGAGTTTTTAACCTAATTCCAAGAATTGCGAAACCCAATGTGTCACGTTTTCATCATGCATGCTCAGAAAGTGGGACAATTGTCACCACTTAGAACCACATGAAATCAAACGATATAAAAACCATTTAATGCAACGACTGTTCAAAATCAAGAAGACAAATCGATAAGATTGCTTCTAATCAGAACCTTTCTGATTTATGAAACTTCCTTACTTTAAAAAGCTTATGTTTCAGAGTCAACAAATAAGATTCTTAGAATATAATCTAGAGTTTTAAAGACTCAAACATTATGAAATACATCCTTTCATTATGGATAAAAAATCCATAAATAAGTTTTTCAGAATGAAAACGAGTCTATCTTCAGCAAGGGGTTTTGTAAAGATATCATCCCACTGATGGTTTGTATCAATAAATTTTAGATGAAAAATACCCTTCTGAACACAGTCACATAAAAAGTGATGTTTAATTTCAATATGCTTAGCCCTAGAAGGCAAGATAAGTTTCTTAGATAAACAGATAGCAGAAGTATTATCACAGAGAATAGGAATGTTACTCTCAGATATCTGATAATCTTCCAGCTGACTCTTCATCCAGAGTATCTGAGTGATGCATCCAGAAGCTACAATATATTCAGCTTCGGCTGTTGAAAGCGCAAATGTCGACTGTCTCTTGCTGAACCATGAGATCAGATTGTCTCCCAGATATTGACAACTTCCAGAAGTACTTTTCCTTTATATTATGTCTCCAGCATAGTCAGCATCACAATAGTCTACTAATTTGTATTCACTTGACTTTCTATAAAACAAACCAAGGTTTTTAGTAGTACCTTTCAAATACCTAAAGATTCTCTTAATATCAGTTAAGTGAGTTTTCCTATGATCTGATTGGAAGTGAGCATATAAGCAGACACTAAATAAAATACTAGCTTCTAATTTACCTTACTGCTTACCTCTTCTTTCACTATAATACATGTAGGATGCATTCGATCTTTTCTTGCTTACATTCTGATAAGTTAAGCTTCTTCAGAAATTCTGTTGTATATTTGCTATGATGAATGTATGTTCCTTTTGAACATTGATCAATCCGGATTCCCAGAAAGAACTTGAGTTCTCCCATCAGTCATTTTAAATTTTGCCTGCATTGACTTAGCAAAATCCTTGCATAACGAAGCATTAGCAGAACCAAAATTAATATCATCAACATGAATTTACACAACCAGAATATCATTCTTAAAGGTTTTGCAAAAGAGAGTTGTGTCCATTTTCCCTCTGGTAAAATTATTTTCCAAAAGGAAGTTACTTAGTCTATCATACCAAGCTCTAGGAGCTTGTTTCAGACCATATAACGAATTTTTCAGTTTAAAAACAAAGTCAGGATTTTGAGAGCCTTCAAAACCAGGAGGTTAATGCACATATACTTCTTTAGAAATATATCCAATTAAGAATGCACTCTTAACATCCATCTGATAAAGGATGATGTTATGATTGACTATAAACGAAATTAAAAGACGAATAAGCTATAACCTGGAAACCAGAGCAAAGGTTTCTGTATAGTTTATACCTTTTTGCTGACTATAACCTTGTTCTACCAGTAGAGCCTTGTTCCTGACAACCTCCCCCTTCTCATTGAGCTTGTTTCTAAAGACCCATATGGTTCCAATGACATGGAAACCTTTTGGTTTCTAAACAAGATCCCAAACGTCGTTTATGATGAATTGATTCAATTCCTCTTGCATAGCCAGAATCCATTCATTATCCATAAGAGCTTCATCGATAGATGTGGGTTCTGTTAGAGATACCAAACCTAGAAGAGTATTTGCAGAAGGTTTGAGTGAGGGTATAGTTCTGACTGAAGCATTTTTATCTCCCAAAATTAGTTCTTTAGAGTGAGGGGTTCTTGATCTACTCTTCTTCTGATGAGTTAGACCAACGACAACATTTGTTGAGTCGTATCTGAGTCATTTGCTTTAGATTCTTTAGCTCTTCCTTTTGGGTCTTTTTCTCCAAAATCAATATCCTTGAATTCTGAAAGATTTATCTTCAAATATGCAAATTTCTCAACTAGCTTAGACTTTTCAGAGTCAAGCTTATCATCAAATCTAACATAAATTGATTCTTGAACAATTTATGTTTCAGTGTTAAAGATTTTATATCCTTTAGAGCATTCATAATATTCTAACAATAAACACTTTTATGCTTTAGAATCAAACTTGCCCAGTTCTCTTTAGTGTTCAACATAAAACATTCACATTCGAAAGGGTGAAAGTAAGAAATGTTGGGATTTCTGTTCTTCCGCAATTCATAAGGAGTCTTACCCATAATAGGTCTGATAGAAATCTTATTCTGAATATAACATGTTGTGTTAACTGTTTCTAGCCAGAAATGCTTAGCCATGTCAATTTCTTATATCATGGTGCAAGCCATTTCTTACAAAGTTATATTCTTCCTTTCTACAACCCCATTTTGTTGTGGAGTTCTAGGACAGGAGAAATCATGGGAAATTCCATTTGAATAAAAAAGATTTTCAAAATGTTTATTTTCAAATTCACCACCATGATCACTTATGACTCTGAATACTTTGCAGTTCATTTCTGTTTGCACTAGTGAGCAGAAAATAGAGAACACAAAATGTGACTCATCCTTGTGTTTCAAGAACTTTACCCATGTCCAATGACTATAGTCATCAAGGATGACTAATCCATACTTATTTCCATTGATTAGGCAGTTCTCATTGGCCTAAATAAATCAATGTTCAAAAGTTCTAACGCTCTAAAGGTAGAAACAACAGTTTTCGCTTTGAAAGATGTTTTAGAAAACTTGTCTTTCTGACATGCTTCACAAAGAGCATCTGAAGCGAACTTCAGATTGGGTAAGTCTCTGACTAATCTAAGCTTATTTAGCTGAGAAATCCTTCTCATGATAACATAAACATTTGTGCCATACCCATTGCTCCTCATTAACATACATTAAACATTTTACATTTTGATCCTCAAGATCAGAAAGTCCAATTTTATAAATGTTATTCTTTCTCTTTCCGTTAAAAAGGATTGTACCATCTTTTTGACTAACAACCTTACAAGACTTTTGATTAAAAATGATATCATAACCATTGTCACTAAGTTTACTAATAGACAAAAGGTTATGCATTAGACCATCAACTAAAAGAACATTAGTAATAGAAGGAAGTTTACCGTTACCAATAGTTCCAGAGCCATTGATCTTTCCTTTCTGGTTTCCTCCGAAACCAACGGAGCCTCCAGGCTTAAGTTCCAAATCTTGGAACATAGACTTTCTGCCCATCATATGTCGCGAGCATTCACGATCCAGGTACCGTGACTAGTGTTTCAGCTAAGTTGTTAAGGATGTCTGCAACATAAATTACTTATCCTTAGGTACCCACTTTTTGGGTCCTCTCTTGTTAATTTCCCAAGAGTTTCTTATAACTTTGGGTCTTTTAGCATAAAGATAATCATGGAGAATTTGTGCATGGTACTTAGGTTTCCGAAAATAAGTTCTTACCCTTTGTATGTTTCTGTGTTTGTGCAGAAATATCAATCTCAGCACCACCAGGCACGAAATGCACATAGAGAGATTTTAGTTTTACCTTCTGACTTTTGTCAGGTTTTATAGTTCTTGCCATTTCTGATAACTTCATAGATCAATGAAGCCATTTTTCTTCTATCATATCTAATGACATCCTTTTGTCCATAAAGTACTTGAATGATCTGTCATATCTAATGACGCAATCAGTACCAAAAACTTCTGAGACTATTTCCTCCTCTAGTTTTGAAAATTTGCTTTTCAAAACAGAGTTGTTACTTGTTAGACGATAGTACCGATCTAAAGGGGGGTTGAATATATCAGTATTTCAATTTAGCGCTTTTTAAAATGTTTTCAAAGATTGTGAAAGCTCCCTAGACCACAATCGTCTAAACGATCCGTTAATGGAAAGATCGGATATGCGTGAAACAAAATGGAATAACTACGATAGAAATAATCAACCACTATCTTAATCAATCAATTAATTACCACAATCCTTGATATCGTTACCTCTAATAATGCGTTAACACAATAAGAGAACAAGTAAACTATTAATAGATTTATATGAGATTAATTTTATCAAACGCTTGGTGTGCACTCCACATCAAGTCTCAATTTTACTCAACTTGAATATGCTGAATTTTACTTAGTTGCAATCAAAGTGATTGCATCAATTTGTCAAACAGCTACTATGCACAATAATTAAGCGAGATTGATTTTACTATTAATTTCACACAAAACATAATTAATGCAGAATTTAAAGAGTTAAGAGAAAGAGAGAACTACACCAGATTTGTTTAGGCAGTTCCCCTTTCGTCCTCGCTTAGGGTACGTTTGCCCCCAATTCTAAAACTAGAATTGAGATCTTTATTATCAATTTGAAAAGTTATTACAAGAGAAGAAATGATCACCATCAACCAACCCCTAGTGTTTTGCAGATCCTATTCACTTCTCTCCCATTGATTCGAGTTGAACCAAGTCCTTCAAGCATTCCGAACAAACCTCCGGTTGCAACTACCTTATTGCAAGAACTCCATGTTCTCCAAAATTCTAGCTCGGCTAATTTCGATCCCAAGATGCTTGAACCCTAACCTTCCTTCACAATCCTCTGGTTACCGTTACTTGTTTGAACGAACCCACCATTCTTCAAACCTTTCACTCTGCTGAATCTATGAAGCAAAGATCAGTGCAAAAACCCCCCAATTCTTGGAGGACAAAACCCCAATGGTTTTATTCAAGAAAAACCCACTCAAAGTCTCTACCCAAACTAAGATTACACAATCCTATTTGGTCGTTATCACCACAACAATGCACAATGATCAACAAAGATTATTATGTGTGATTGTTGAGAAATGCAATGAAGAATGAAGACGAAGAGCACTTTAGTTTATATCTTTCACTTTTCTTGTAGTTTGTTGAAGAAGAGACTCTAGACTATTTATATGATGCATGGACAAAGTAACAGAAATAACATAACAATTTTGCAAAAATGTACAGCAGAAAATTGAGTGCAAAAGGCGACCAATCGACCTGCTCACACAAGTCACTCGACCTGTTCAAACCCGAGGCAAAAACTACTCAAATGAAGCAAGCGATGAGTCGACTCAAACAGGGGATGAGTCAAATCAAACAGGGTTTTTCCAGAGTTGAGTCGACCTATGACTCGACCTGTTCATACCCGTGGTAATCACAGTTTAAATGAATTAGGCAATGAGTCGACGCAATCATGTGGATGAGTCGACTCATTTGATTTTCCCAGGATTGAGTCGACCTCTGACTAGACCTGTTCAGACCCGAGAGTTTCACAGACTGGGATATGTATGAATGAGTTGACCGCTCCAGGATGTGAGTCGACTCAAACTTCTTAGACTGTCAAAAAATGATTTTTGAGACGTATTTTGATCATTTGAAACCATTCTTTCATGAACCTAAGGTACTAACGATGATCAAGTGCATTATTCAGGTTAATGAGATGCTCTTATATGCATGGGCACATTTCACTTATACTTTGAGCATGTTGGAGGATGAATGCATTTTATGATATGATGACACCATGCAAAACACACATTATGAGCAACTAGAAAGGTTTGACGTCATTAAAATAAGGCCTAGTAATCTTTGCCCTCACATTACTTTCTAAATAAAATATTTTTTCATTTAGAGAGGAAATATATTTCTCAACCTCATTGTGAGTTTCAGAAGTAACTATTTGGACTTGTTTATGGTCCTTGTATTTACTCTGAAGACTCTGGTACTTTTCCAGCATTTCAAAGAGACATGATTCAAGATCAAAACGAGATAGGTTGGAAAACACGTCTTCAGAATCAAAGTCAGATTCTGATTCTGATAATACCTTGTCTTTTGGTTCTTCAGAACCTTCGGGATCAAATGTAGTTGCCATCAATGCAACGTTGGCTTTTTCTTCTTTAGAATCTTCTTCGTCGGATTCTGAGTCATCCCATGTAGCCATCAATCCCTTCTTGCCTTTCGAGAAATTCTTCTTAGGAATTCTACCTTTTTTCAACTTAGGATAATCATTTTTGTAGTGACCTGACTCTTTGCACTCAAAGCAGATAACCTTGTTTTCCAGAACCTTGCTTCTTCTATCCAAATGAAGAATCAAAACGACCAGCAGTCCTTATGGCTCCTCTGAACTTTCCTTGACCATTTTGCTTGTACTTCTAGAGTCTGTTGACTCTCTTTGAGATTAGAGGCAACTCATCATCATCTTCTGAGTCTTCATCTTATCCTTCTGATTCTTCCTCAGCTTGATAAGCTCTTGTCTTCTCAGGTTTAGACTTTAAAGCGACATATTTACCTCGCTTATAAGGTTCATCTTACTCGAGCTCAATATTGTGGCTTCATAAAGAACTAACAAGTTCTTTAAGATTGATACTATTTAGATCCTTTGCAAGCTTCAAAGCAGTTACCATATGTCCATTTTTTTGGAAGACTTCTGATAATCTTCTTGACATGGTCAGTTGTAGAGTATCCTTTGTCCAAAACTTTCATCCCTGCAACAATCATCTGAAACCTAGAGAACATAGTCTCAACTGTTTCATTATCTTCCATTTTTAATGCCTCATACTTCTGGATTAAGGCCAAGGCTTTGTTTCCTTTACTTGAGAATTTCCATCATGATTCATCCTCAGAGAGTCAAAAATGGATTTGGCAGAATCTCTGTTTGTTACCTTCTCATACTCATTATAGGAGATAGCATTTAGCAGTATAGTTCTGGCGTTATGATGATTTTTGAAATCTTTATTATGTTGATCATTCATAACACTTCTTGCTATATTATTTCCTTGAACATTAACTGGGTGATGTAACCATCGACTACAAGACCCCAGAGATTAACATCATAACCAAGAAAGGAGCTTTCTATTCTGTCTTCCTAATAATCAAATTTCTCCCATCAAATATTGATGGTTTTGCACTATAGTGATATCTTTCATTATTGTTAACATTGTTAGCAGCAATCATTGTTTCTCACACAAACTGGATCGGTACTGAACACAGTGAAATATTGATAAAACTTTTATCACAATCAAAATCGAAGCTCTAATGCCAATTGAATGTGTGAAAAACACAAGAAATGGGGGTTTGAATTGGGTTTTACAAAACAAAGCTTTTTCCAACTCAAGAACACCACTTAACAAGTTAATGAAAAGAGATAAAAACACAAGTATTTTTATCCTGGTTCGCTTGAAACTCAAAGCTACTCCAGTCCACCCGTCAAGGTGATTTTGTCTTATACACAATGACTTAATCCACTATAATCAACAAATTACAATAATCACAAAGAATAACCTTCTTTGTCTTCTCAAGGATCCGACTACACCCTAGTCTCCTTAAGGACTCACATAAAATAACCTTCTATGTCTTCTCAAGGATCCGATTATACCCTAGTCTCCTTAAGGACTCACAAAGAATAACCTTCTATGTCTTTTCAAGTATCCGACTATACTCTAGTCTCCTTAAGGACTCACAAAGAATAACCTTCTTTGTCTTCTCAAGGATAACCTCCTTAAGGAATCAAACAAACCATTTGAATAATATTTTGTGTGTGTTACAAATTTCTTCTATACAAATAGATTTCACACAAATGATAAGCAAATACTTGAAGAAAAAATGTGTACAAAAGAATGATAGATTTTCACAAAGAAATAGACTTGTCAAAATGTTGTATCACAAATAGATTTTTCATGTCTCCAAGTCTCACTTATATAGCATATGAAGAAGATTGTTGGAGGAAAAAATGGAAAAAGTTCATAGAACGGTTGTCCACTGTTGGATGGTGAAAAGAGTGATATTGCGTACTGTCCTTCGCCTACAAAATCAGTGGCAGGTGTGATGTATAGTATTGTCCTTGCCCACGAAATCAGGTAGTGAAAAAGATGTTCGATTTGTACTATGTACTATTTGATCACGTAGCCATTTGATCTTATCTTCAAGTTCATTGATTTTTGATTAGAGTTGATGAAACATGAGATGAAGAAACATAAAACTGGATTCAAAAAAGTCAGAATCTTTGGTCAAAACCTTGACAACGTCAGTAATTTAGCTTGAGATTTTCAGAATTTTCAAAGTCTTCTAAATCAACCGTCAGAACCTTGATAATCTCAATCATCTAACTTGAGATCTTCAGAATCTTCAGCTATGTAACAGAACTTTAGAATTTTGCAATTCTTCAGAAATTTGGTGATCAGAGTCATGTCCAGAAACACAAACTGAGAGAACGTTGCAGCAACAACATAGCGTCTCCTCAAAAGCTTCTCACGAGTGAATCAACACAGAAGCAGAAAGATCATTGCAACAACAACGTTAAACATCTTTCAGAACTTCTTATGACTAGCGCAGAAACGAAATTGGGACTCATTGTTCAAAAACTAATGACTTTGCACGTCATCTAGTCAAGAATCAGATCTGCATGTTAAAACTATACAATAGTAAATCATTAAGATACCAAAATTTATTCTCACACAAATACAACATTATTATCATCAAAACTCAAAATATAGATGTATAACTAAATCTTGTTCTAAGATAATATTCTGACGGGTTCCCTAAATTCTCCATTTCTTCCTCCTCAGTCGACTCCCACGCGCCTTCGTCTTTCTCTAAATCAGATTGATCTGAAACACTCATATCCTTTCCCTCCTTAGGACCATGAAAATCCTCGACCAACTTTATTCCGTAGATCTTCTCATTAATTTTTACGTTAAAGACTTCGTTCAAGTTCATTGCAAATTTTGTCTTAATCAAATATCTGGCAACATTAAGATTCTGCTGTTTATCAGTTTCATCGTCGCAACAAATGAACTCCTCTCCAACACAACTTGAAATGAACTTGAAAAACTGATTGCACCAAGCATGACATGGCAACCCAAAGCACTTAATCCACAGGTTAATCTTTCAACATCAACATCATTAAGAGACCAATGGTGAATATCATTTTAAATTCTGTAAAGCTGTAAAGTAGAAGAAAGTTATTTCCTCTCCCTCACCAATGCCTTTACCCCTCCTTTCAGTCCACACTGAGCTTCTAGGATTGTTATCATGAAATCTTCTACGCCGGACCTCCACCCAATCTTCTTTCATTATATCGAAATAAGAAAAAAAAACCCTACTACTACGTTAGGAGTTTAAACCACACATAAAGGATTCCCAAACCTTAAACTTGTGCGTTGTGAAATTACCACTACACCTTGAAAGTATCTTATTAACACACATTTAAGATTCTTGGCATCAAGCTTGTGAACCAAAACTCTTCTAGAAAAATCATTAATTATGGTTCACATTTTTCATTAATTAATCATTGATAAAACGGAAGCAGGACTATGCATCAATCACTTTGCTATTGTGGAAATAGTAACCCATACAGGGAAACATGATTAAGTAAATGCTAAAAATTTGCTATTGTGGAAGAGCACTTTGGTGTATATCTTTCACTTTTCTTGTTACTTGTTGAAGAAAAGACTCTAGAATATTTATATCATGCATGAACGAAGTAACAGACATAACATAATAATTTTGCAAAAATGCACAACAGAAAATTAAGTGCCAACAGTGATCAGTCGACCTGTTCACACAGGTCACTCGACCTGTTCAGACCTGAGGCAAAAACTACTCAAATGAAGCAGGCGATGAGTCGACCGATACAGGGGATGAGTTGACTCAAACAAGGTTTTTCCAGAGTTGAGTCGACTCATGACTCGACGTGTTCACTCCCGTGGCAACTTGGTTCAGATGAAACAGCCAATGAGTCGACTCAAATATGGGATGAGTCAACTCAAACAGATTTTTCCAGAGTTGAGTCGACTCATGACTCGACCTGTTCAGACCCGAGAGTTAGGCTCTAAGTCATGAATTGACTCATAGTTCTATTGCTCCAAGTCACGAGTCGACTCATTACTCGATTTGTTCAGACCCGAGAGTTACGCTCCAAGTCATGAGTCAACTCAAAATTCTTAAACTGTCAAAAATGAGTTTTTGATATTTTGGTCAATTCAAATCATTTTCTTATGAACCTAAGGTGCCAATGATGATCAAGTTCATTATTCATATCTATGAAGTGCTCCTAAATGCATGGACTCATTTCACTTATACTTTGAGCATGTTGGAGGATGAATGTATTCTATGATATGATGACACCATCCAAAGCACACATTATGAGTAACTAAAAAGGTTTGACATCATTAAAATAAGGACAAGGGATCTTTTCCCTCACAGTATTCATTTGACTTTCTATAAAATAAACCAAGGTTAGTAGTACCTTTCAGATACCTAAAGATTCTCTTAATGGCAGTTAAGTGAGTTTCTCTATGATCTGATTGGAAGTGAACACATTAGCAGACATTGAATAAAATACCAGGTCTAGAAGCGGTTAGATAAATGAGAGAGCCTATCATACCTCAAAATAGCTTATGATTTACCTTACTGCTTACCTCTTCTTTCTCTATAATATATGTAGGATGCATTGGAGTCTTTGCTTGCTTACATTCTGATAAGTTAAACTTCTTCAGAAGTTCCGTTGTATATTTGCTATGATGAATGTACGTTCTTTCTAAACATTGATCAATCTGGATTCTTAGAAAGAACTTGAGCTCTCCCATTAGACTCATTTTAAATTTTTCCTGCATTGACTTAGCAAAATCCTTGCATAACGATGCATTACCAGAACCAAAAATAATATCATCAACATAAATTTGCACAACCAGAATATCATTCTTAAAGGTTTTGCAAAAGAGAGTTATGTCCACTTTCCCTCTGGTAAAATTATTTTCCAAAAGGAAGTTACTTAATATCTCATACCAAGCTCTAGGAGCTTGTTTTAGACCATATAATGACTTTTTCAGTTTAAAAACAAAGTCAGGATTTTGAGAGCTTTCAAAACCAAGAGGTTGATGCACATATACTTCTTCAGAAATATATCCATCTACGAATGCACTCTTAACATCCATCTGATAAAGGATGATGTTATGATTGACTACAAACTAAATTAAAAGACGAATAAACTATAACCTGGAAACTAGAGCAAAGGTTTCTGTATAGTTTATACCTTCTTGTTGACTATAACCTTGTGCTACTAGTCGAGCGTTATTTCTGACAACCTCACCCTTCTCATTGAGCTTGTTTCTAAAGACCCATCAGGTTCAAATGACATGGAAACCTTTTGGTTTCTGAACAAGATCCCAAATTTCGTTTCTGGTGAATTGATACAATTCGTCTTGCATAGCCAGAATCCATTCATTATCCATAAGAGCTTCATCGGTAGATGTGGGTTCTGTCAGAGATACAAAACCTAGAAGAGTCTCTTCAGAAGGTTTGAATGAGGATCTAGTTCTGACTGAAGCATTTTTATCTCCCAAAATTAGTTCTTTAGAATGAGGGGTTCTTGATCTACTCTTTTTTTGATGAGTTGGACCAACGACAACTTCTTATTGAGTCTTATTTGAGTCATTTGCTTCAGATTCTTTAGCTTTTCCTTTTGGGTCTTTTTCTCCAAAGTCAGTATCCTTGAATTTTGAAATATTTATCTTCAAATCTGCAAATTTCTCAACTAGCTTTGACTTTTCAGAGTCAAGCTTATCATTGAATCTGACATAAATTGATTCTTCAATAATTCATGTTTCAGTGTTAAACATTTTGTAGCCTTTAGAGCATTTAGAATATCCTAACAATAAACACTTTTATGCTTTAGAATCAAACTTGCCCAGTTCTCTTTAGTGTTTAACATAAAACATTCACATTCGAAAGGGTGAAAGTAAGAAATGTTGGGATTTATGTTCTTCCACAATTCATAAGGAGTCTTACCCATAATAGGTCTGATAGAAATCTTGTTCTGAATATAACATGTTGTGTTAACTGTTTCTAGCCATAAATGCTTAGCCATGTCAATTTCTTAGATCATGGTGCGAGCCATTTCTTGAAAAGTCATATTCTTCCTTTCTACAACCCCATTTTGCTGTGGAGTTCTAGGACAAGAGAAATCATGGGAAATTCCATTTGAATCAAAAATATTTTCAAAGTGTTTATTTTCAATTTCACCATCATGATCACTTACGAGTCTGACTATTTTGCAGTTCATTTCTATTTGCACTAGTGAGCAGAAAGTAGATAACATAAAATGTGACTCATCCTTGTGTTTCAAGAACTTTATCCATGTCCAACAACTATAGTCATCAACGATGACTAATCCATAATTATTTCCATTGATATAGGCAATTTTCACTGGCCTAAACAAATCAATGTGCATAAGTTCTAACACTCTAGAGGTAGAAACAACAATTTTTGCTTTGAAAGATGTTTTAGAAAACTTGTCTTTCTAACATGCTTCACAAAGAGCATCTGAAGCGAACTTCAGGTTGGTAAGTCTCTGACTAATCCAAGCTTATTTAGGTGAGAAATCCTTCTCATGATAACATGGCCCAAACATTTGTGCCATACCTATTGCTCCTCATTAACATACATTAGGCATTTTACATTTTGATCCTCAAGATCAGAAAGTCTAATTTTATAAATGTTGTTCTTTCTCTTTCCATTAAAAAGGATTGTACCATCTTTTTGACTAACAACCTTACAAGACTTTTGATTAAAAATGATATCATAACCATTGTCACTAAGTTTACTAATAGACAAAAGGTTATGCATTAGACCATCAACTAAAAGAACATTAGTAATAGAAGGAAGTTTACCGTTACCAATAGTTCCAGAGCCATTGATCTTTCCTTTCTGGTTTCCTCTGAAACCAATGAAGCCTCCAGGCTTAAGGTCAAAATGTTGGAACATATACTTTCTGTCCGTCATGACTGGTGTTTCAGCTGAGCTGCTAAGGATGCCTGCAACATAAATTATTTTATCCTTAGGTACCCATTTTTTTGGGTCCTCTCTTGTTAATTTTCCCAGAGTTTCTTATAACTTTGGGTCTTTTAGCATAAGGATAATCATGGGGAATTTGTGCATGATACTAAGGTTTTAGACCTGAGTTCTTACCCGTTGTATGTTTTTGTGTCTGTGCATAAATATTAATCTCAGCACCAACTGGCACAAAATGCACATAAAGAGGTTTTAGTTTTATCTTCAGACTTTCGTCAGATTTTATAGTTTTTGTACAACCTAAACCTTTCTTGCCATTTCTGCTAACTCCATAGATCAATGAAGCCATTTTGCTTCTATCATATCTAATGACAATCTTTTAGCCATAAAGCAATTGAATGCTCTGTCATATCTAATGATGCAATCAGTACCAGAAACTTTTTAGATTATTTCCTCCTCTAGTTTTGAAAATTTTCTTTTCAAATCAGAGTTGTTACTTCCTAAAGAAAATACTTTTTCATTTAGAGAGGAAATATATTTCTCAACCTCACTGTTAGTTTCAGAAGCAACTACTTGGACTTATTTATGGTCCTTGTATTTACTCTGAAGACTCTGGTACTTTTCCAGCATTTCAAAGAGACATGATTCAAGATCAAAACGTGATAGGTTAGAAAATACGTCTTCATAATCGGAGTTAGATTCAGATAATGATAATGCCTTGTCTTTTGGTTCTTTAGAACCTTCGGGATCAAATGTAGTTGCCATCAATGCAACGTTGGCTTTTTCTTCTTCTGAATCTTCTTCTTCAGATTCCGATTCAATCCATGTAGCCATCAATCCCTTCTTGCCTTTCGAGAAATTCTTCTAAGGAATTCTACCTTTTTTCAACTTAGGATAATCATTTTTGTAGTGACCTGACTCTTTGCACTCAAAGCAGATAACCTTGTTTTCCAGAACCTTGCTTATTCTATCCAAACGAAGAATCAAAACGACCAGCAATCCTTATGGCTCCTCTGAACTTTCCTTGACCATTTTGCTTGTGCTTCTAGAGTCTGTTGACTCTCTTTGAGATTAGAGGCAACTCATCATCATCTTCTGAGTCTTCATCTAATCCTTCTGATTCTTCCTTAGCTTGATAAGCTCTTGTCTTCTCAGGTTTAGACTTTAGAGCGACAAATTTACCTCGCTTTTGAGGTTCATCTTCCTCGAGCTCAATATTGTGGCTTCTTAAAGAACTAACAAGTTCTTTAAGACTGATACTGTTTAGATCTTTTGTCATCTTCAAAGCAGTTACCATATGTCTCCATTTTTTGGGAAGACTTCTGATAATCTTCTTGACATGGTCAATTGTAGAGTATCCTTTGTCCAGAACTTTCAGTCTTGCAACAATTATCTAAAAGCTTGAGAACATAGTCTCAACTATTTCATTATCTTCCATTTTGAATGCCTCGTACTTCTGGATTAAGGCCAAGGCTTTGTCGCCTTTACTTGAGAATTTCCATCATGAGTCATCCTCAGAGAGTCAAAAATGGATTTGGTAGAATCTCTGTTTGTTACCTTCTCATACTCAGTATAAGAGATAATATTTAGCAATATAGTTCTGGCATTACGATGATTTTTGAAATCTTTCTTATGTTGATGAGTCATAACACTTCTTGCTATATTATTTCCTTCAGCATTAACTGGGTGAATGTAACCATCAACTACAAGATCCCAGAGATCAACATCATAACCAAGAAAGAAGCTTTCTATTCTATATTCCCAATAATCAAATTTCTCCCATCAAAGATTGGTGGTTTTGCACTGTAGTGATCTCTTTCATTATTGTTAACAAAGTTAGCAGCGACCATTGTTTCTCACACAAACTGGATTGGTACTGAACACGGTGAAATATTGATAAAACTTTTATCACAATCAGAGCTGGAGCTACGATGCCAATTGAAGGTGTGAAAAACACAAGAAATGGGGGTTTGAATTGGGTTTTACAAACAAAAGATTTTTCCAACTCAAGAACACCACTTAACAAGTTAATGAAAAAGAGATAAAAACACAAGTATTTTTATCCTAGTTCGCTTGAAACTCAAAGCTACTCCAGTCCACCCGTCAAGGTGATTTTGTCTTATACACAAGGACTTAATCCACTATAATCAACAAATTACAATAATCACAAAGAATAACCTTCTTTGTCTTCTCAAGGATCCGACTATACCCTAGTCTCCTTAAGAACTCTCAAAGAATAACCTTTTATGTCTTCTCAAGGATCCGATTATACGCTAGTCTCCTTAAGGACTCACAAAGAATAACCTTATATGTCTTCTCAAGGATCCGACTATACCCTAGTCTCCTTAAGGACTCACAAAGAATAACCTTCTTTGTCTTATCAAGGATAACCTCCTTAAGGAATCAAACAAACCGTTTGAATAATATTTTTCGTGTGTTACAAATTTCTTCTATACAAACAGATTTTACACAAATGATAAGCAAATACTTAAGCAAAAACTCTGTACAAAAGAATGATAGATTTTCACAAAGAAATAGACTTGTCAAAATGTTTATCACCGATAGATTTCTTCAAGTCTCCAAGTCTCACTTATATAGCATAAGAAGAAGATCGTTGGAGGAAAAATGAGAAAAGCCCATAGAGCGGTTGTCCACTGTTGGATGGTGAAAGGAGTGATATTGCGTACTGTCCTTCGCCCACAAAATCAGTGACAAGTGTGATGTATATTATTGTCCTTTCCCACGAAATCAGGTAGTGAGAAGGATATTCGATTTGTACTACGTACTATTTGATCACGTAGTCATTTGATCTTATCTTCAAGTTCATTGATTTCTAATAAAAGTTGATCAAACATGAGATGGAGAAACATAAAGTTGGATTCAAAAACGTCAGAATCTTTGATCAGAACCTTGACATCGTTAGTAGTTTGCCTTGAGATTTTCAGTATCTTCATAATCTTCAAAGTCTTCAGAATCTACGTCAGAATCTTGATAATCTCAATCATCTAACTTGAGATCTTCAGAATCTTCAACTATATAACACAACTTTAGAAACTTGCAATTCTTCAGAAGTTTAGTGATCAGAAACATGTCCAGAAATACAAACTGAGAGAATGTTGCAACAACAAAATAACGTCTCCTCAATTTTTCCCCTAAATTTAAGATATAGATAAATAACTAAATCTTGTTCTAACATAGTATTTTGAGTCACATTTTCCCTAAATTCCCCCACTTCATCCTCCTCAGTCGACTCCCACGCGCCTTCGTCTTCCCCTTAATCCGATTGATCCGAAACACTCATATCCTTTCCCTCCTTAGGACCATGAAAATCCTCGACCAACTTTATTCTGTAGATCTTCTCACTAATTTTCACGTTAAAGACTTCGTTCAAGTTCATTGCAAATTTTGTCTATATCAAATATCTGAATTCTGCTGTTTATCAGTTTCATCGTCGCAACAAATGAACTCTCCAACACAACTTGAAATGAACTTAAAAAACTGATTGCACCGCATAAGCACTTAATCCAGGTTAATCTTTCAACATCAACATCATTAAGAGACCAAGTGCCTTCACCCCTCCTTTCAGTCCACACTGAGCTTCTAGGATTGTTATCATGAAATCTTCTACGCCGGACCTCCACCCGATCTTCTTTCATTATATTGAAATAAAAAACCCTACTATTATGTTAGGAGTTTAAACCACACATAAAGGATTCCCAAACCTTAAAAACTTGTGCGTTGTGAAAGTATCACTCAACACCTTGAAAGTATCTTATTAAGACACATTTAAGATTCTTGGCATCAAGCTTGTGAACCAAAACTGTTCTAGAAAAATCATTAATTATGGTTCACATTTTTCATTAATTAATCATTGATAAAACGGAATTAATCATTGATAAAACGGAAGCAGGACTATGCATCAATCACTTAGTTAATATCCTGCTATATAGGGAAACATGATTAAGTAAATGCTAAAAATTTATGTACATACAGTTACATAGATTTCTGAACATAGTAGCTCAAAAAATATAATACATCAAAAAATAAACTAGTAAAAGTGGTTTTCCTCTCATGACTTGGTACGAACAGTGCATTCGAGAGGGAGACCTTGAGGAAACCGTTTAACATCATTGCAGTAATTATAAATCATGTATTTCTTCTGCACCCATTTTAGTTTCTTCTGGTTTGTATTATCAAGTTGTTGAGATAACCATGCATTATCAGAAGCAGAAGAGTTGGATTTGCAAGAAGAAACTCCATTAGACCAAACACAACCACTGGCTTTGAAGTTTCTAAAAGAAGCAGTAAATGGAGCTTGTGTCCAATCTGTTTTCACAAGTCCACCCCTTGTTGCCCAATCATCAGCATTCCATAGACTTGAATATAATCTCATCGCTTGATTTTTCGGATATGGAACTCCTTCACTCTCTAAGTTCTTGAATTCCCTAATTGGTCTTCCATCAATGTAAAATCTGAAAAGAAAACAAAAACATCAAGTCAAATTAATCATGAGAATTTTACTGAGATAATTGTGATATGAATTATAGAAAAACTTACACAGCATGTGCAGGATTCCATAGAAAGGAATAAGTGTGGAAATCTGCGGTTGGATCAAACCATAGATAAAATTGTTGCTCTCTGTCACCTTTACCTTGCGTATACACGTTCGTATGAACTACATAAGGATGACCGCTTAAATTTCCTAAGAATTCAAAGTCTAATTCATCCCAAGATAACCCTTCTGATCGTAACTGCAATGCATGATTCAAAAGTTCTATATTAGATATTAGGCATGTTTTAGAAAAATATTACAGTATTGTTTTAGATTGAGTATGAATTAAACTCACATAATAAGCTGTGACTGTACCAGCTGAATTTCCAGGTACAAGTTTGATTTGCATGTCAATCTTACCGTAAAGATATTGACTATTGGATTGAAAGCCAGAGCCAGAGGTTCTATCTAGAGACAAAGTAAGAAGCTGGCCATTATTCAGAATGTTACCTCTTCCATTTCCCCAAGTGATACCAACATCTTGGTATAAGTTTCCAGCAAAAGCTACCATAAAAGGTGTACATATTAATAAAAAAGCTAATACATAATTAACAGCCATTGGACAGTATTTGTGTATGAGACAGAAGAGTGTTGTTTTGTGTCACAAGTTATGAAACACAAAAATCATGTGCTCTAATTTATAATAATCTATGGTTTGTGGGAATGGATGAATGAATGTTGTTTGGATAGTGGTTGGTGGGATGAAGTGGAATTGGACAGCTGGATAGAAGTCGGTTTCATAAGCTTATAATGTTAATGAATGATAGTTTAAGACTTTTAATCAGATTAGTGGTTCATTACGTGGTGCTTTGTTAGGGTATCCAGCCACTATTAAACCGAACTAGTGTTAGTGGTATTCATCCAAAGTGCTACAAATTGAAGTAGCTTCTACATATCCTACCATCTACCTATGTAAACTTTTAGTATAAAGTGTGTAAATTCTAGAAATATTGAAGTATGCACTATTAATTTCTGGTTTCTAAATATGTGATTGGAATTACATTGGAAAAACTATTTTGATAATGTTGAGTACTATTTCATGTAAACCGCCTAAGATTTCACCGACTTTCATTACATTAAGGTTATGTTGTTATGGATAAAGATTGGTCAAAATGCTCCCTTGAGTCATATCACCATGTCCACGTGTGAATTTATGTGATGCCGCTTCTGGTACAAGCAAGAAACTCTTATTTTAGTGTCAAAATTCTAAACCGCCTTAATTTATAATGTCATCTGGATTCTAAACTCTAGCATCCTATGATAGAGTGAAAGGAAAATAAATAGTAACTAGTGATGTAAGAGTGTATTTGCTTCAATCCTACTTATGTTATTCATGGCTACGGATGACAATCAATAAGTATGGTATGGGTATTAATTTGAGGATTTTTTTTAATGCATTCAATAAATTTCTTAACTATCCTACATAAATTCTCTTCTATTTTATATCTTTAGAATATTTTGACGATTAAATCGTGTTTGATCCTTCTTTTTTCTCATTTTTATTTTATTCAAATTCTCTTAATTTTTTCTCTACATTAAATCAAAACTCAACGAACAAGATAAAGGAAATTCAATCAACATTTTTAACCTCATAAATATCAATCTTTTGTAAATTTTTTGACTTTTTAATAAAATTTTGAGTTTTTGTATAAATGAATAGAAATTGATGATTAAGATTAGAAGTGAATAGAAATAACATTTAAGATAGTTTAGACATAGTGCATTAAACGTTTGTTGGATGAAAAGGTTGATCAAATCATATTTTTTTGCGATTCCGTGGAGTACATTCACGTCATTGACGCAACTTCTAAGTTGCAGAAATTTTGGAGATGCATCTCCATAATTTTTCAGCCTTAATTTTAAGGTTCAACCTTATTTGTTTATTTTTTATTTGTATTTTATTTTAATTCAAAAAATACCAGAAAAATATCATTGACTTCTTGACTTGTTATCTTCATTTCTCTTCTGTTTGGTGTTGATTGAGGTTGAATTGATTCAACTTTGATCAAATTCATTGGATCTTGTGGTTTGAAAATCCTTAAGGATCATCACCTAGAAAGATGAATGAATTTGATCAAGGATGAGTTATCCCTTGATCAATTGGGTTTGTTTGTTGACTTCTTACCCCTCCCTTTCTTCTTCATCCATTTCTTTCCGTCAATGACCAATGAGTTAAAGTCTTGAAGTTGGTCTTGACAAATAGAAGTTTAATCTTCTTTGATCCAAACCAAATTCAACTTGATCCATGATCAAGTGAATTATTTTGTGTCAAAGATAGGTTACTTTTTGGTCAAGCAAATAACCAAAAGTCAATACAAGGCCCTCCCCCTTTTGTTTGGCATGACAAGTTTATGGAGCTTGACTTACTAGTCATGATCTCTAACTTGTGTTCTTTGCCTATATTCTTATTGACCGACCTCAAATAAGTATGACTACTACATTAGTCCACTTACGATTGCTTAACATAGCGCTACATTGTCTTATGACAAGCTAACATAACCTTACTAACTACTAACTTTAATTTGAGCTTTTAAATTTTTTCCATTTACTTTTAATGTCATTTATTTCTTGCTCATTATTCATCTTGATTTTCATCTTTGCTCACTTGGGCACATATTTTATGTTTATGTCATTTTTCTTTTGCTCATTTGAGCCTATTATTGTATATAAATATATTGCTATTTTGTTGTGTTTGTGTTTGTTTTGATGTGAACCAAATGCAAAAGGAGAAAAGACTTAGAATTAGGATTTATCCATGCTTAAAGGAGTTCTAGAGCAACTAGGCCTCATGCCTTTAGAATGCAAAAATTGTTGAAGAGCAACTAGACCTCATGCCTTTAGAATGCTAAAATTCAAAGTTGATCTCAAAGGACTTCTCTTCAAACTTATTCTTTGTCCATTCCCTTTATTGTGTTATGAGCTTTTTGATGTGTGCTTTGTGTGATAGGGATCCCATCTTAAGATTGTGAAAAGAGGACCATTGTCATGAGTAGCCAAGTTAAGAGCCAAGCCAAAAGGAGATCCTAGGAGCTTGAATTAAAATTATTGATTGATTGTTTGTATGCTAAGTCCAAAGGAAATGAGCATCTTGAGTCATCTCTATGACTCTAAGAAAAGGAACTCCAAGGGTTTTATCTTTCCCCTCTTATCTTTCTATGCTTTAGGGATAACCCTTCTCTCTTCTCCCACTCTAACCAAGTCAGAAACCATTTTTAAAACTTTGACTTTATTTCAAATTAGAAACCTAGGCCTTAAGCCTTTGACTTTTCAAAACCATTTATATAAATACTCATTGTAAATAAACTTTTATCCAACTTTGACCTCATTTTGTAAATAAATCTAACTTGTAAATATAACTCATTTCAAGTTGTTTTTGTGGTTCCAATGGCCACTTGTTTCAATCTTTTTTTCAAAAACATTAGTCATAGGTTTGAGTTATCATAGTGGTTGATGTAAATCTCACCCCATCCTTAGTGTTAGATTATAAGCCTTCCATGCTTATTATAGGGTTAACCCCTCACTAGCATGTTGAAGCCTTCCTCACATGGTGGATTGTTGGTTTAGGTTGAGTTTTCTCCATTTGATAACAAAAGACCTTAAGGCTTTTGATTAAAATCAATTCACCAATCTTTGAGATTTTTACCCCGAACTACGAGGTTTTGATCCTCCTTTGTGATGGTACGTAAGCAATGGGTTCATCCATTCAAACAACAAAAATTGTAAATATAATCTATTCTCTTCTCATCCCTCCAATCTTTTGCACAAATCTTTTCACAAATACCAACCTACAACACATATTTGCAAAAAAAGGTTCCCTTAGAGTACTAAGGATGTTTTGGGTGCGTAAAACTTTCCCATTTCATAACCAACCCCCTTACCTAGATCTCTGACATTTTTATTACTTTTTGATTTGAAAAACTTCTTACTTGGCTTTTCTTCGCTTTTTAGCCTTTCCTTTGGACAAATAAAAGTGCGGTGGCGACTCGAATTGTATGTTGACTTTTGGTTTAGTCAATAAACCTAAAGGTAACGAAAACCCCGCTACAACTATGATCTAAAAAGGGTACTAGCTAGATCTTTAGAAGCTCGTCCCTTTATAATTCTCTTTGTTAGAAATTAATGAACTGTTTGCTTTTGTTGTTTCTTTCAGTTTTGAATTAGATACCTTACCAGTGTCATCATGAAAAAGAAAAAGAAAAATCACCAGAAAAATAATGAATGAAGGAGATCAACAGAGAAGTTCCCTTGCAGATCGAAAGTTGATGAAGAAAAGGGAAACTGACTACTTGTACTCAAGCTTCAGATACAACAGTTTGTAAGGTTTGAGCCAAATATTTCCACAATTTATTTTTTCTTCTTATGAGTGTATCCATACATTAGTCATTTTTTAGAATTTGCACTATTTCTAATTTCGAGTCTTTTGGCCTGATAAAAACACATTGAGACAACTGATTGTGAAAATTTTGAGCCTTTTAAGCCACTCTATTTGAATGTGATTGTAGCTGTTGTTTAACCACTTTGAGGCTAAACCATTATTTCGATGACATAACCTTATTATATAATCATTTTACTTGAAAGATAAATTATTTTCACCCTCTTTAGAATAAGGTAGAAATAATTGTTTGAAGCAAAATAATAAGTTTGTGATTGCTCTTGGAAGTTAGCAAAAAATAAGTCTGAGGTTTCCGTACTAGAGAAATTGGTCCAAAATAAAAAATAAAAAGAAAGAATAAGAAGCTAAAATAGTTTTATCAAAAAAATTGTTGAAAAATAAGACCAACAATATGCAACTCTCTAGTACCAAGTGAATTACAAAAGAGTGATATGGAAGGAATTTGATAACATCAAGGAAATTTTGGTATACAACTCCAAAAGTTTAAGTTTACTATCCTAAATTATCCTATTCTGACATATTCCACATTACAACATTTAAAAGATCTCAAAAATATGTGTTTAAATATGATTTTGATTGATTCAATTAGAAAATTTTTAAATTCATTGTTAAATGCTTTTGCATGTTATTTGAGTGACTACTCTGTCAAATTGAGTGCATAATTGTGAGATGAGAGATAGTTTGAGTATTTGTTATTCGGAAAACCTTTTCCGAATTGATTGGATTGAAACAGGGAACCAAAGTGTTTATCAGAAAAAAAAATAAAGGTGACATTCATTGATAAGGGTAAGCATTTTAATTCTTACGAAATGTTCAGTGTGCAAACAGTTTAATTGAGGATAAGCAACCAATTAATTTTGAGGTTGTGATGACAGTCACCATTACGTGATTTTACGAGAAAATTTGGATGAAATAGGAAGATTAACGAGAAAAAGCATGCTAAAGTGTGAAGAATTGAGCAAAAATCTATCACAGGGAAGAAATAAAGACTTGGTGAAAATCGTGAAGAAATTATGAAGAAACAAACATTTTTCAGCACAATTTACATCATAACATCTCTTCGATAATTTGACCATATCTGGAGTTTCGTAATTCGGATTGAGACGAGACTTTTTTCAAAAGAAATTTAAAAAGGAGACATAGCCCAAAGAATTATCGCGCAATGCCACGAATTTTCTGACACACGAAATTGCTATAAAAAGGCTTTTGCTAAGTTTTGTAGGGTTCTAAATTTGATAGAAAAATGACGGCTAGAAACATTCAAGGAGATATTTTAGAGCACATTGGAATCATTGAAGAAAAAATCTTCCATAAATTCTGATGATGAAGACTTATATACTCATGGTATTTGTTAATTTATCAATGAGTAGCTAAGTTTCTCTATATTAGGTCTTTTTGAGATGAACGGTATTTTTACTCTGTTGGATCATATGTTTGTTTGAGTTTTGTTGAGTACTTTTGATGTTATTATCTTATTTAAATTGTTCTTGTGCTTAATCCTTTTTGTCACTTATGGGCGTACGAATCGATCTAGATAATTAAGAATTTTTTACTGTGAGTCTATTTATCTGATCCATGCAATTTATTCAACTTTGTAATTAAATAGAGATAAGTAATTAGAAGTTGTTGCTTATGAATTAAAGCACTTAGAACACCTAATTTAAATTTGAAATGACCTAAGGAATTAGTGAGTTTTTTTATAAATTAGTGAGGTGCACACCAAAGAATTGGGTACAATGGTTTTGTTAATTCACAGTGAGATGATAATTTAATTGAAACTCAAGAAATATAAAGTTCATCAATAGATAAATATAAGAGAATTCAATAATAAAGACCTAATCGTCTTTCTCTTATTGTATTTCATTCTTATAAGGTATAAAAGTAATTATAGAATTACTAAAGGTATAAAAGTAATTATAGAATTACTAAGAAAATTCACACATTCACCTAAATATGTTTTAAACCTCTAAGTTTTTTAAAACACCTTAAAACCTATAGAAGAATTACCAAGGTGCATGTGTAATTGACAAGAGTATTCCTAATCATTTAGGAAGCATTTGTACATTGCCTAATCGATTAAAGACTTAGTCCAATCGATTAGAGAAAGGAAAAAGACTCTTTAATCGATTATGAATACTCATCATCGATTAAGACACGTGACCACATTGTAAGGTTTTCATTTTGGAATTAGACTTGTTATCCTTTTGAAGCTATTAATCAAATAACCCCTAATACTAGATCGATTAAGTCATTAAAAGGCCCATGTATGTTTTTTTTCTTTTTAAGCAAAATTTTACTCCTGTTAATTGAGAGTTTTTCCTCATTTCAAAACACGCTAGAAATTGAATCTATAAATATTCTTTCTCACTTCTACTTTCTCTTACTTCATGTTTTTTAATTCTTCACTAGACTTTCTTAGTGCTTTGTGAGTGAAATATATCTATAAGAATGATTGTGTGATGGTGTAATGCTATCTTTGTAGTTTACCCAAGAGAGTGTTGTCTCTTCTGTATAATCTTTTGAAGAAATTGTTTGTTGGTTCTAAGCTTAACTAGTTAAAAGCTCCTGTTTGATTCGTGATATTAGCTAAGTAAAATTTTCGTTTGGTTACACCCTCAGCCTTTGAAAAGCTCTTTGTTGGTTCTTAAGAATAATCAGGCAAAATCTCTATTTGATTCCTAAGCTCATCCTAGTGTAAAAATTATGCTCAATTTTGAGATTATCCTAGCATAAAATCTCTCATTTAGTTTAGAAATTATAGACTCCGTAAAAACTATATCCTTCGTCAAAATACAATAAAACTGAATAATTGTGCGTCATCATAATGTTTTATGTTGATAGTGCCATTAACCAAAGAGTATTTAGTTTGTGGAACCACCTATGAAAAAAAAGTGCGCAATGGGGATATGAAATATATAGAAAATGCTGTGAAATAAAAGATATTAAGATGTGGGCAGCCACATATCCAAATAGAGGAACTACTCGCATACTACATGCATAAATAGCCTAATGAGACAATGTTTTTGTATGCAACAGTTATACTACAATGAATTAAAGAATATGAGCATGAAATATACCAAAAAAGAAGAAGATAATACAATATAATACAAAGTGTTGCCGTAAACTAAATTCTTAAACTCCCTAAACCATTCTGCATTCTTTAGGAAGACCCTGAGGAAATCTTTTGATATCAGTGCAGTAATTATAGATCATATAATTCTTCCGAACCCACTCGAGTCTCCTATAACTTGTAGAATCCAATTCCTCTGAGAACCAAGCATTCTTATTAGCTTGTGTTGAACTACAAGACGATGCTCCAGAAGAAGACACAGTGCATGCATTAGCATTGAAGTTTCTGTATGAAGCAGTGAAAGGAGCTTTCGACCAATCTGTCTTAACAAGTCCTCCGCTTGTTGCCCAATCATCAGCATTCCAGAGACTAGAATAGATTCTCATTGCTTGGTTTTTGGGAAATGGAATACCCTTTGATTCCATGTTTTTGAATTCTCTAATTGGAGTTCCATCCACAGAGAAACTGAAAAATACACACAAAAAATAAGACTCAATTAGTTGCTTCCAACACAAGTAACCGAAAAGAATCAATTTTTTTGTTTGTTTGATTTGTTAGTACTTACACAATGTGTTGTGGATTCCATAGGATTGAGTATGTATGAAAATCTACAGTTGGGTCGAACCAAAGATGGAATTGTTGCTCTCTATTACCTTTACCATGGCTAAAGACATTGGTGGGAAGAGTGTAAGGATTACCACTCAAATTTCCCAAGAATTCATAGTCTATCTCATCCCATGCACGTCCTTTTGATGACAGCTGAATGAGTTTTCAAGCATCGAAAATTAGTAAACAAACCTAAAGCATAAACATGATACGAATGTTAACGAATGAATCTATATTTACATAATAGGCCGTGACGGTGCCAGCAGAGTTACCAGGAACAAGTTTAAGTTGCATATCAATTTTCCCAAAAAGATATTTATTTTTGGATTGAAAGCCCGAGCCAGAAGATTCGTCAAGAGATAAAGTAAGAAGGTTTCCATTGTCGAGTATTGTAGAACGATCATTTCCCCATGTTATATCAAATTCTTGATAGAAATTTGCAGCAGAAGCAACCGTAATCGTTGAAATTAAAAGGACTGGGAATGTAAATTCTGAAAATGACATTGAATATCTAAGAGGTGATTGAATGAATATTTATAGGAGGCAATGGCATGGAGAAGAGAGGAAAGTGATGAGAAGGTTCCATGAACGTTGAAATGAAGTAGTTGTGTGAGGAATGAACAAAAGAGAAGAAATTATGGATTTGGAACGATAGGATGAAACACGGTGCTGCATGAAATGCTGCATATCCAATAGACAGCCACACAATTTATGACTAAAAAATACAACATGTCTTTGATCAACTCCTATCTTCTTGCATTTCAGTTATTATGTAGATTTGTTTTCTGAGAAATTCAATTGCATGGATTATTATATGAATTTAATTCATGTAAAGATTTTATTTTTTTATTAGGTTACTTAGTTGAACTACTTCAAATATCAAAACAATATCTCTTTTTAAAATATTTATCTATTTGATTATTTTATATAGATTAAAAGAATTTATAAAGATAAAAAAAGGTATATTAAAACTAATTTTTTTATTATTAAATATTGATGTATTTAAGTGGAAAGTATTTATTTTGAAAGTGATAAAAGTAGTTTTAATTAAAAGATACCATTGATGAGATGGTAAGTTCCTTTTATGCTTCTTTGTTTGATGTTATTTAATTGTTTTTATCATTCTTCCTCATCCTCTTTGTTGATGATTCTTCTTTTTTATTAAAGCGGTAATGGAAAAACATTTTAGAATTTTCATTTGACTTTGATTAATTCAAGTTAGTTGTTTACAATGCTAAAGCTTCTATATAACTTCTCATGCATGTTTGTTTATACTATATACACATGATGAAATCTCTACATATATATGGCTTGCATGCATGCTAGATTATGTCATGCTTATAAGGGTTATGTTATGGTGAATGGTACTTTACACTCTATTATTTCTCCACACGTTTAAGGAGGATTGAATTGGACGAATTTGAGTTTAGTATGCAGTTCTTGAAATCCCCATGTACCAAGCGGTTTGGAGAGTGTATATGTTACTTGCAGAGACTTAGGAATATGTCTCATAGTCATGTGTTTAGCAATTACTCTTTCACGTAACAAAAATGAATATTAAACTCAATGTATTTGGTGCGAGCATGGAGAATTGGATTGTGTGAGAGAATGACTATACTAAAATTGTCACATAGAAGTGTTGGGAGGAAAAAATGCTACACCGAGTTCTTTAAGCAAAGACTAAAGCCAAAGAAATTCTAAAGTAGTGGGCTAAGACACAATTTTGTGCCTCGGTACTTGATCTTACAATAAACGCTTGTTTCTTAGAACTCCACGAGACAAGATTAAGCGCAACAAAAATGCACAAGCACGATGTGGAACGATGATCATCAAGATCACTCGCCCAATCAAAATAGTTGTAGGCGTGAAAAGAGAGTTTATTTAAAGTGGGAGCTGGTGAAAGTAAGAAGCCATGGTGAATGGTGTCATTGAGATGACACAAAATATATTTGTTAGTAGATCAATGAATTTGCAGAGGTGTTACCATAAATTAGCAATCCTTGTTGACGCTAAAGACAATATTTAGACGTCTAACACTAAATAAATCACGTGAATTTAGGCGTTTATTAAAAATCTCCACAATTTACGGTTGATTATGGCGGTTTCATCAATTGACATATTATTAGTCTTAAAATGACGGTTTCAACGACCACTATTTACTTAATTAAATTTAAAATTTTGCACAAACAGCATGCAGTTTTTTCCTCTTCCTTTTTTTTAATATTCACTTTCTAAAGAATAAATTTAGTCAATATTAATAAAAGGTAGTAAATTTATTTAATATGAATTAAAAAAGAAAACCTAAGTTCCCTTTTACATCCTTTCTCCCTAAAGAAATAAAACGCGTCTGGTTTTCTCTCTTTTCTGTTGAATATTCAATTTCAATTTCCCATTTTTACTTTTCTTACATCAGATTTCAGTTTTCCCTTTTCCATTTCCTTCTATTTTCAATCTATTTTTTTATTCGATATTTAATTTTAAATGTTATTTCAGTTCCAACCCTAATAAAAATTTGAAGATCGAATCACCCTATTCGATATCCGTGAATGGAAAAAAGTGACAAGAAAACACAAAGAAGATGAGGCTAAAGGAGAAGAAGCTTAAGTGGGTGAAAAGATGGAAATTCCTCCCAGCTTCTTGACTCAAGCCAACACACTTCTCAGAAAGAACTTAACCTTCTAGGTACTTTACTAAATTAACATTTAGAATTCATTCAATAGCTTCTTCCATGCCATAACAAATTTTTGGTTTTGAATAAACACAACAAAAAGACAAACATTTATTTGATTCTATTTCCATTTGTCCTTTTCATCTTTCTGTTTCTCTGTAAACATTTAATCGACAATCAATCTGTTAAACCCAAATTCAAATGCTATTGCATTTGTGTGAAAGTTAAAACAATAACACCGTTGAAAAATGAAGAAAGATAGCTTACGTTGAATAATGGAGACAAGAGTTACAACAAATATAATATACAATGGTAAATCTCACCAAACTTGTATCATCTATAGTTAGTTACCAACAACCTATAACAACCTAATGGAGGTTAGTTATTTATAGACAAAGCTAAATATTACATCAATGGTTAACCTGACTTGCTAAGCAAGTAACTGTACCAACTACTTCTAATCTTCATGCTTAACACCCCCCCTCAAGATAGAGAATATATTAATCATTCCTATCTTTCTTTGTAGGTTGTTGAATGGCCTTACATGTAGTAACTTGGTCATGATGTTAGACACTTAATCGTTTGATGCAACAGGAAGCAATTTCTATATGCTTAGTTCTTTCATGGAAAACTGGATTGCAGCTATATGAAGAGTTGACTTGTTATCACAGTAAATTACAAAAGGAGAAGGATGATTGATGCGAAAACTATACAACAAGTATAAGATCATGTGTCCCTCACATGTGGAAACCACTGTCTGCTTTTTCTATTCCAACTAATTAAATAGGTTCTAACCAGTTACAAACCTTCTAGTATCAAGACATGCTTCCCAATTAGAATTAGAGAATCCTTTAAGTGTTAGTGCTTATGATGAATTGGAGGACAAACCATTACCTGGGCTACCTTTTAGGTATTTAAAAACATGCAGGCCTGCTAGCATATGTTCATAATTTAGTGCACTTAAGAGTTGGCTAAGTTTTCTTACAACATAAGAAATATTTGACTTGGAGTGTTTCGAGTACAAAAGTCTTCCAATCAATCTTTTATATGTTATTAGATCAGATAGTGAACTTCCATAGTCTTTGTGAAATTGCAGGTGGGGATCCATAGGAGTACTATAAGGTTTCACCCCACTTAAGCCAGTGTCTTGTAGGAGATCAAGTGTATACTTTCTTTGACATAGTGTGATGCCTTAATTTGATCTGCTCACTTCAAATCCTATAAAATATTTGATAACTCCAAGATCCTTGATGCTAAATTTATCATTTAATAGGGTCTTAATATTGGTAATCTCATTAACAACAGTCCCCCTAAACCAAATCATCTACATATACAAGGATCATTATGAATAAGGTTCCATTGGACTTAGTGTACAATGAATAATGAGATTTTGATTGAATGTATCCTAAGTGTATTAGAGTTGTAGTGAGCCTTGTATTCCATTGCGTACTTTCTTGTTTTAAGCCATAAACAGGTCTTGAAGCTTGCACACTAAGTTAGGATGGGGAAGCTTACGACCTAAATGAGGTTGCATATATACCTATTCATTGAGATCCATATGTAAGAATGATGTATTTACATCAAGTTGAAACAAGGTCCATTTTTTAGCAGTTGTAATGGCCATGAAAACGCTGATGGTTTTCATCTTGACACCTGGACTAAAGGTGTCTAGGTAGTTAAGTCCTTAAGTTTGAGTGAATCCCTTGGAAACTAACCTTGCCTTATATCTCTCTAAAGACCCATTAGCATGTAACTTTAGTTTATACACCCATCTACATCCAATAGCTTTCTAATGACCAGGTAAGGTTGGTTTCCATGTGTTACTTTTGGTCAGTGCAACCAGTTCATATTGAATAGCATGGCTCCAGTTTGCATCATTAATGGTCTCTTCATATGAATTAGGTTCAGAAATGGATGAAAAATTGAGAATATATTTGGTAGCAGTAGTACAAACATTATGGCAAGAGATGAAAGAGTATAGTAGATACTTACATGGAAAAGAAGTGGATGCATTAACTTAATTAAGAGTTTGAACTGTATTCTTAATAAAATTACAATGATAATCTTGTAAAAATGAAGGAGGTTTAGTGAGTTTGGTGGATCTTCTAGGTTGAAGATTATGATTGGTTGAAGGGAAGTTGACAGATAAAGGTTTTGATGAAGTTGGAGGAATGAAGCCAAGTTGAGTATTGGGAATGTTAGGTCCGTGCTTTTATGATTGGCAGAAATTTTGTTAAAATATGTATCACAGCAAGATGTTGAACAAGCTATCGTGACATGTTGATCAAACATCCTTGCATGTTTTTTTTACTTCTTGGAAGACTTATTTTATTATGAGATATCTGAAGATTCTCTAAATATTCAGCTATCATATCTGACTGTCCAAGAAGGTTTTTTTAGGAACTTTTGTTTCATTTCCAGCTGTGCACTTGTTTCATAAAAAGGGATGTTGAGAAATTTTAAGGAAACATTAGATCGTATTTGATTTGATTTTGCAGAAGATTGTGCAGACTGGATGTCAAAACATTTAAGGAAACATTTGATTTGATTTTGCAGAAGATTGTGCAGACTGGATGTCGAAACATTTAAGGAAACATTTGATTTGATTCTACAGAAGATTATGCAGACTGGATGTTAAAACATTTAAGGAAACATTAGATTTGATTTGATCATGTTTGATTTGATTTGATTTGCTTTTGATCTTCCGATTTTTATGCCTAAGCCTAAGATTACCAAAGGCTATTTAAAGAGGACGTTACTAAACCTAATAGACATAAGATATAGCTACACCTGAGCATTTTAAAATTAGAGTTTTAGTTGTTTTTGTTATTTGTGAGCCATTCTAGTATCTCCTTGATACTTGAGTTGGACTGAGTTTATTAAGTTGTAATTGTGAATAACTCATTAGCTTTTAAGCAAGAGTGTATTTTGTGTCATTGGAAGTGTGTCTTCTGTTCTTTGATTGTTTTCAGTTGTTATCATTGTTGTGTGATTGAAGGGAAGTGAGAGGGGTCTCATATCTAGGAGAGTCTTAAATAGAAATTCCAAGGATAATGGTTAGGTGAGAAGTTTTTTAAAACCAGAGGTTGTTTAGAAATTCAAACTAATACTATTATAGTGAATTTCCTTCCTGACTTGGATGCCCCCAGATGCAGATGAAGTTGCACTGAAGTGGGTTAACGATTGACCTGTGTTATTTATTTTCTGCTTTTTACATTATAATTATTTCTGGTCTGACATGTCTTGATCCTGATGTTGTGACATTGTATACGACATCTGTTATCTGTTTACTATTATTGTTGTGTGAAGTCCTGATATTAGTATCATACGACATATGATATCTACGTATCAGAATTTCAATTGGCATCAGATCAGACACCCTGTTCTATTTTGGGTGAGCTCTAGGGAGATACTTTATGCTACCATGGAAGGATGATTTGTTAACAGACCATCCATCTTAGATGGCACCAACTATGACTATTGGAAGGCACATATGGTGGAATTCCTAAAATCTATGGATAGTAATACTTAGAAAGTTGTCATCAAGGGTTGGGAACATCCTGTTGTGAAGGACAAAGATGGGAAGACTACTACTGACTTGAAGCCTGAAGAGGACTGGTCTAAGGAAGAAGATGAACTGGCTCTTGGAAACTCCAAAGCTTTGAATGCTTTATTTAATGAAGTTGATAAAAACATATTCCTGTTAATAAACACTTGTACTGTGGCCAAAGATGCATGGGAAATTCTCAGAACCACCCATGAAGGCACATTTAAAGTGAAGATGTCTAGACTTCAGCTTCTCACTACTTGATTTGAGAATCTAAAGATGAAAGATGATGAGAGTATTCATGACTTTCACATGAATATTTTAGGGCCAGAGGTGAGCCAAAAGGGGGTCTTTTTGCTGGGAAGTGCTACGGACCGTAGTGCGTGCTAGGGGCGACCGTAACAGCTCCCTGAATTATGTACCAAGTGAGGTGTTTTCGAGCATAACTTGAGTTTCATAACTCGGAATCAGACCCAAATCGAAGCATTAGAAAGCTGACACACTGAACTACACAGTGATGGTGAGAGTTTGGATGATTAAATTAGGATTATATGTTTACTGTTGTTGTGGTTTTCATGATGATGCGATGAACCGTTTAGCAAAATGTTGAGTTTTCGCTATTGATAAATTGATGTGGTAAATTGCTAATATAATTGCAAGTTTTTTTATTGTTGTGTTTTGATGACATGTAGATTGTGATGTATAGTTTTGATATGAAACTATCATGTTGATGTCGTACAAGAAATTATGTGGTTGATGTGATACTAGTTGTGTTGTTGTAATTATTGTGATAATGTTGAGGTGACTATGAGATGAATTGTTATACCTATCATGATAACATGTTGTTTTGAGATATGTAGTTTCGGTGTGGAAAATACCATATTGTTTATTGTATAGAAATCATACGGTTCGATGTGATACCATTAATTGTTGTTGAAATGCTGTGATGATGCATTCATTCATTCATGCATCTTATGTTGGTGGTGGTGGTGAAAGAAGAGGGCTAAGGGTCTTGGTGAGGGGACTTGTGACTGTCCCAAGCTCGGCGTGGGGCTCATAGGTTCGACAGATGGAACCCGATTCATAATGAAAACCATTGTTGAGATCGGTACCGCATGCATATTAGTCTATAATGTTGTTGAGAGTCACAATGCATATTGATTATGTATTATTGTGAAGTGGGTGAAACTTGAATACATGTGTTATGTTATATAATGGATTATGTTTGAATTGTATTGTACTTAATCTACTCTGATTGTTTATGCACCGTTAATTATTTGAATGTATTTATCACCCCTTATATTTGAATGTTGCCTTTACATGAACATCATGCAGATACTCAGGAGTAGATCTCGCAGAAGTAAGTGGAAGCTGGCTCTTTGAGTACTTCCTTAGTTTATCATTTTGATTAGTGGTGTCTTGCTCTGATTATATAACATCGTGTTAGGAACGTTTGTTTGCTTAAATATATTACAATTAATAACATCGTGAGACTATTTTATATTGAAATGTTCTTAACACTCCCTTTAAAGCTGGATCATATATGTCATATAAGTCAAACATGTTACAAATGTAATCCACCCGAGAACCCCTAAGAGACTTTGTAAGCAAATCAACTAATTGGTCTTCGGATTTTACGAAATATGTATGGTGATTTCTCCTTATAATACCTTGTCTCTCACATAGTGATAGTCTATTTCTATGTGCTTTGCCTGTTCATGGAAAATCGTATTAGATGGAATGTGGAGTGTTGCTTGATTATAGCATGTGAGTTTTGTATTTTGAAGATCTCATGTCCTAAGTTCTGAGAGTAAAATTTTCAGCCATCCAAGCTCCTTTGAGGTTGCTTTCATAACATGATATTCATCTTCAACACTGGATAGTAAAACAGTATAATGTTCTTGCTTATCCATGAGATCATATTACCTCCAATCAGAACACAATATCTAGATGTGGATTACCTATCCAACGGTGATCAGGTCCGATCTGCAGCTGAATAACAAATGATTTTAGAATCATCCTTATCTTCATATAAAAGTCATCTTCCTGGTGCATTATTTATAAATCTAAGAATTTGAATGACTGTGTCCCAATGACTATCACAAGGAGCATTTAGAAACTGGCTCACAATGCTCACCACAAATGTAATATTCAATCTGGTGACTGTAAGATTGTTGAGTCTTTCCACAAGTCGTTGATATCTTCCCGAGTCTTTGAATGTCTACCCCTGACCCGGAAGAAGCATGACGTTGGGGTCCATATGAGTATCAATAGGACGACAATCAAGCATACCAGTTTCTCTGAGAATGTTTAAGGTATATTTGTGCTGGTTTATTGCAATGTCGGATGAGGACTGGGAAACTTCAATGCCTAAGAAGTATCTGAGTGAACCCAAATATTTTTTCTATAAGTTTTTGAAAAGATGAGTTTTAAGTTTCTGGATACCCTCAATATTGTCTCTAGTGATAATAATGTCATCAATATATACCACAAAAAAGATGTGTTGATCGGTGGAGGAATGAAGCAAGAAAACAGAGTGATCTGCTTCACATCTAGTCATACAGAATTGTATCAAGGCAGAGCTAAAGCGACCAAGCTAAGAACACGGGGGATTGTTTCAGCCCATAAAGAGAACAACAAATCCAACAAACAAGTTTAGAATTTACAGGAACAGTAAAACCTAGAGGATGATCCATATAAACTTAATACTACAATTCTCCGTGTAAAAAGGAATTATTAATGTCCAACTGATGAAGCGATCAATGATGAATAACAACCATTGCAAGAAAGAGACAAACTTAACTAATCTTGGCCATTGGAGAAAAATGTTACCGTAACTAAGACCAAATATTTGTATATATCCTTTGGCTACCAAACGGGATTTGAAATGATCGATCTGGCCATCTGGTCCAAACTTTACTGTATAAACCCATCGACATCCCACTATAGTTGTGTCTGGAGGTAAAGTAACAATGTCCCAAGTGCTATTTGAATGTAGTGCATCCATTTCTTCCACCATTTCCTGATCCCAATTGGGATCAGTCATAGCTTCACCTATAGACTTAGGAATAGACACAAAATCCAAAGCAGACACAAAAGAGACATAGGAAGTAGAGAGGCAGATTTAATTTAAAACACAAGTATATTTAGGATTAGGATGATGAGATCGAATACCTTTTCGTAGTGCTACTGGAAGGTCAGGTGCAGGTGACATAACTAGACGAACAGTTGGAGCAGGAGAGGGGGTTGGTGGATCTATATCATCTCTAACCTCTTATGGACACGGTGTCCGTCATTGGTACCATATTGAAGTATAAGAGAGTGAGAGATCTTTGAATAAAATGTGTGTTTAAAAGGAACTACGGAGACTATATTATATATAGAGACATTACAACTAATTACATGATATAGTCGATGTGAGACTATTTCATATATAAATATTCTTAATCATTTATTTTATTTTTGGTATTCATTTTGCAGACCTTGGGACTTGGTTCCAGGTTTTTACTTGTAATATGAACAATAGACTGTGGAATTTATCATAGTTTTGATTTAGTAAGTTGAACTATGGGTTTTCAAAATTGCATTAATATTCTCTCTTAATGTTTTCAGTTTCATTTGTGTTTATGATAATGGGTGTATTTTCTTGCAACGACATTCCTGATTAATGGTGCTAAGGCTCGGCCCATTTCCCCATATTATAAACTTGAGAAATGGTGGATTTCTTTTTCGTGGTTGTTCATGTCAATGGTGGTGAAATGGTTAAAGTGAGCCTCTTGTGCCATATTAGTGGTATTTCTTAGGCATTTTCCTTTGTTCCTTTTCAATGGAAAACTTATCCTTTTTAATATATTTGTACGAGTTCATTCGATCTTTTGCTGCAACTTGTCTAAAGGGACCTCATCTGTTGTCAACTAGCATATAATAGGAACCATCCAACTTATAGGTTAAGGGACTTCAATAGCGTTGATTTCTTCCTCCTCGATGTTGGGGGTGACCAAAGTTTCTTGTATCACAGTATGGTTATTCCTTCATTTATCAGTATTGGTGAGATTTGAGACGAGGTATGCTCGAGAGTTTTGTTCCCTGTGTACATATGTTTGCTTGAAGGCTTTAAAACGTTTAGATAATTCACATGCCTTTGTGAGATACTTGATCATTTGGGTTTCCTTCTCTAGATACTCCCCAACAACTTGGTTCTCAATTAGTTGTGAGTCGCTCTTAACCTTGAGACCCTAAGCGCCCCTTTTTATGGCGAGATTCATGTGGGCGATTATTGCTTCATACCCAACTTGATTGTTGTTGGCTTTGAACTCAAACCTCCAGGGCTACTCTATGAGGAAGTCATCTAGTCCTTCTAGAACTATCTCGAAGTCACTTCCTTTCAGGTTTGAAGTTCCATACACTAATAGTATCCATACATGGGGGACCTCCCCGCCCATTGGGAAACTGAGTTCTACCGAGAAGTTGACAAAATCTGATACTTCCTCTAGGTATGTATTGGATATTGTACTTGGATAGCTCAACTAACTAAGATATCATTCTTCTTGCGAGGTTCATCCTCTTTAAATCTTGGAAAATGGAATAGTTAGTTTTGATCATTATGTGATCCCTTTGAAACTATGTTTTGAGCTTCCTTGCAGCTATCAAGACTGCCAAAGCCAAACTCTCAAGTTTCTAGTACCTTGCCTCAGTGCCTTTGAATACCTTAGTCATGAATTAACTAGCTATTCACTTTTGTCTCTTTTCTAGACGAGCACGTATATCATCGCCTAGTCGATTACTAACAGGTAAAAATAGAGGGGTAAGTCTAATTCTAGGCGGTGTCTCTAAAAATATTTCTAGTTTACTAAATGCTTCATCACACTTTTGTGTCCCTCTGAACTTCTCTTTTTTCTCAAAGTGGCAAGAAATAGAACGCTAGTCTTCCGCACATGAAAGAAAACGAGTTAGGGATGTTAGGTTCCTTGTTGGTTGTTGAACCTCCTTGACGCTAAAAGGGGGCCTCATGTCGATAAAAGCTTAGAGTGTTCCAGGGTTCACCTCGATTTCCCTTATGGTTAGCATATATCTAGAAAATTTGTTACATGAATGCCAAAAGAGAGTTTGGTGGGGTTCACGCGCATATTATACCTCTTCACCGAATCCACAGTTTCCTTTAAGTCCGCACAATGGCTTTTCTCTTCTGAGTCTTTACGATCATATCATCGATCTAGGCCTCCATATTCCACCCTACTTGCTCCAATAACACTACATCCCTTCGTCTCTAGTAAGCGTTGTATGCGTTATTCAACCTAAAAGGCATGACATGAAAGGCATAACAACGTAGTCGTAATTTCCATGGTTGGACATGAATGACATCTTGGATGCGTCTAAAGGATCCATCTAAATTTGATTGTAGCCAAAGTAAGTGTCCGTAAAGCTAAAAGTCTTATAGTTTGAGGATCCATCAATCAGCCTGTCAATGTTGGGCAGTGGGTACGAATCCTTAGGACACAATGTGTTAAGATTAGTGAAATCGATGCACTTTCTTCATGTGTTCCATGAATTACAAACCAAAAGCATGTTAGCCGACCATGTTAGATATTTGATCTCGGTTATGAAGCCCACATTCCTCAACTTCTCGACCTCCTCATCGATGGCCCATGATTCTCCTCGCCCACTTTACACTTTCTCCGAGATATAGGTTTCATTGTTGCTTTGATGGAAAGGCGATGACTAACCACCATGGTGTCAATATTTGACATTTTTCCAGACATCCAAGTGAATAAGTCGACATTTCTTCTTAACATGGTGACTAACTCTTATTTTGATGCTTTAGATAGAGAGTTGCCCAGTTTAGTGACTTAAATTTCATGTGGCCCAATTTAGAATTCTTTTAGATATTATATGGGAATTAACCTTCCCTTCTTAATCTATATCTTAGGGCTAAATCTACAAAATTCATCCCATGCGTACTTGGTATTTGAATAATGGATGCGACCATCCTCATTTTTCTTATTTCAGAGATGCTTTAGTGACATTCTTGAGCAGTCTCTTAATCCCATTGAACAACTCCGAATGGCCCGATAGGTGGGGAATATTTCATGATTAAATGAAAGGTTGATAGGGAGGCCCTTAACAGGATTAGGATTAGGGTGGGTTGTAACACGATGATGTTGTATGGAGAATGAGAATCTACTATGAGATAATTGATCTTTATTGTCTTTGCATTTTCCACCGGTCCAAACACGTTTTAAGGGTGATGTAGCCCTTCATCTACACATGCTATCTAGAGAGCCCGACCAGGGAACCTTGAAACATCTTGATATCATCTAGATCTAGTTGGAGTCTCTCAAATGTGTCCTAAAAGAATATTTGTTGAGCTTCCAGAGTCAATCAACATCCACTTTATGTTTCATTTGTCTCATTGCACTATTATGATCATGGGGTCATTACTATGTTGATGGATGTCGATGTTTTTTACTTGGAAAAGATGAATTTGAATTCAGGCACCTTTTCGACACCTGGTTTAGAACTTGTGTGTATGACACCCGCCATCAAAACCTTTTGTGTATATTTCTTGGGAGAAGAGTTGGATTCATCACATCTAGTAAAACCTCATGCTATGGTGTAAATGGGTGCATCTCTGTTAGTAGATGTTGTGGCACCTCGTTCTGGCACCATGTTGAAGAAGGTGACTTAGACGGATGATGAATGGTGAATGAATATGGTCCAGATCAATTTTATCGGTATGACTTGTTACAAAGTACAATGAGGATTTGTCCAATTTATATAAGATTATAAGAAGTTTTAGAGTATGTGAGTGTTTCTAGAGCTCGACACGTAAGGGTTGTGGAGAACTCCTATGTGTGTTTCTTTAGGAATTTTTTGATCCATTTTCTCAAGATATATATAGAATATTTTTGAGCTTGAGCTCAAGAGCTAAGAGAGGTCCTGCTAGCCCTCAAAATGTGCAACAGAGAAAGTAGATTCTCTTTCCATCATTGAAGAAACAATTATCTCTCCTTGATTGATTTTCTGGACCATTACTCCTCAGTCATTCGCAACCATGTAAGATAACTGATGCGAATTGTAGGTTCCGATTTTGGCTAAATAGAACGGACTACCTTGATTCGACTCAATCGGATGATCTATAGGCCTATTTCCCGCGACTAATGCCCTGTCTCATCTTCTGTTGCTCATGGGATGTCTCTATTAACGTCTAGCAAAACTATCATAGTCTCCAATGAATGTATTTGATGGATGTCAAAATACATTAATATTAAATATATTTAAAAAGATTTTTTTTCTATGAATAGGATTAGATGGAGCATATAACCTATATAACCTATTCATTGTCCTGTAAGTGAAAAATAGAATCTAGGGAAAAAAATGTCAATTCCACACAATGAATATCATTAGCAAAACTGAAACAAAGACACTCTTGCATGACTAGCTACGTTTTATTTTCCTTTGACTTTATGATTGGATCGTAGAGTTTAGAATACAGATGACATTATAAATTAAGGCGGTTTAGAATTTTTGATATTGAAATGATAGTTTCCTTCCTTCCTTGTACGACAAGCGGCATCACAGAAATTCAGACGAAGTGATGTGATTCAACGGAGCATTTTGACCAATCTTTGTCCATAACAACATGACTTTAATGTAATGAATGTCGGTGAAATCTTTGGCGGTTTACATGAAATATACGATAGTAATTTACACGCTTTGCAGTAAAAGTTTACATAGGATCGGTTTGTAGAAGCTACTTCAATTTGTAGCACTTTGGATGAATACCACAAACATTAGTTCGGTTTAATAGTGGCTAATGGACCACTAAACTGATTAAAAGTCTTAAACTATCATTCATTAACATTATATGCATATGAAACCGACTTCTATCCAGCTGGCGAATTCCACTTCATCCCACCAACCAACTTTTATTTTATTACTATCCAAACAACATTCATTCATCCATTCCCACACACAATAGATTACTATAAATGAGAGCACATGATTTTTCTGTTTTATCACTTGTCACACAAAACAACATTCTTCGGTTTCATACATAAATATTGTCCAAATATTCAAAGTGTTCTCCCTTATTCATAGATTTTAGTGTGATTCCTATCAATCGACTGTCAAGTCTCTTCTTAATTCATCATCTATTCTAATCATTTCTATTCAATCATTCAATCACTTTCTCTTGCTTAAATCACATTGTTTTCAACACTGAACTACGAAAACTCTTATTTTTTTATTGCACCATAAGGATACGTAGACAGGAGAATCCATATTCTTCGTGAGCTACCTTATTTATCAATCTATCCTATTTTTATCGATCAATCGTTCAACACCCAAATAGTGGAACATCTTTTGCTATCAGCTATTTGTGGTTGTACACTCTCTTCCAATAAATTCTTTGTCTTGTAAGGTGTTAAACCTTGACACATCCTTCACCTTGTAAGGTATTAAACCTTGGCACATTCTTTGTCTTGTGAGGTGTTAAACCTTGGCTCTTCGATTTAGATCTTCGTCTTGAGAATTGTGAACTCTGGCATCTAACTCTCTTTGCCTTATGAGGTGTTAAACATCGACTATTCAATTTCGATTCTTCGCCTTGAGAGTTGTAAACTCTGGCATCTAACTTTCTTTGTCTTATGAGGTGTTAAATCTTGGCTATTCGATTTCGATCTTTGCCTTGAGAGTCATTGACTCTGGCATATCTATTCTCTGTTACCCTGTGAGGTGTTAAACCTTGGTTATTCAATTCAACTCTCATCCCTGAGAGTCATAGACTCTGGCACTTTATTCTCTTCGCCCTATAAGGTGTTACACCTTGGAAATTCAATTCCTTGACATCATCAGTAATAAAATTTGGTAGTGATACCTTACCTTGAAGGTCATGAACCTTGACATTCCTTTTCAGCCTTGAAGGATACTGAACCCTGACAAATCAATCTATCAATATCCTCTTGCCTCATCAATCATCTTACTTTCAGTCGTAGTAGGCTGAACTACGATTGCTCTGATTTTTTCATTGCACGATGAGACTACGTAGGCACGAGGGTTCGAATCCTCCGCGAGCATACTTATTTATTATTCTTTCTTTCGCCTTAGGGCACCATTCATATCTTTCATGATCCATTATCTACCTTCAATCATCGAGTCGCTCACCTAGTGACATATTGTTTCTTTGAAACCGAAATACAGTTTTCTTTGGAATATCCATATATACCCTTTTAGGACCATATAGTGACGAATCCGCATTTGTACCTAGAGTTGTTTGGATTGTTCCCAGACATTTAATTCATTCTTTTCCGGTTGTTCCAATACAGTGATACTGCGCTGTAGGCCCTCACTTGTTGGTTCATATTTGTTTACTCTTGGGTTCATGTTTCACCCTTGTTGGAGTTCAAACAACATAATCCTTTGGTTCAGACCATACCTTGATCACAATTTTATTCATCTCCCGCCTCTAGTTCCTTGAACTACGAAGCTCTGAATTCCTCATTGTACTATGAGGATACGTAGGCATGAGGGTCTCAATCCTCACCGAGCACTTTATCTATTTCTTTCCTTTTCCTTCATCTTTTGCGAGTAATCTTTAGATATAACACATATTCGAGCGAGAACAATCAAAACGGTTCCCATGGAGTACCATGGATGTTTGGGATGCTAATATCTTCCCCTTGCATAACCAACTTCCTTACCCAACATATCTCTTTCCCCCGGGTTTTATCGATGTTTTCCCATTCCTTCTGGAATAAATAAAGTTCGATGGCGACTCTATTGTATGTTCGAGCGTGCGATACGTTTGAGTATATTTCCGCTAGCTTCAGCTGGGGACTCTGCTGTGGACTCTGGTTCTTGGAGCATTTCCTAGTCGCTAAAAGGAGTCGAGCCTAGTTTAGGTCGTTTTCACTTGTTATAGGAGTTTACCTTCTTGTTTTTACTCGCTTTACTTATCGCATTTTTTATTGCTTTATATTATGGATATTATTTGTTATACTCCTTGTTGGGTTGGGATAAATTACATGAGAGAGGAGCTCTATACCTGAGCTTGAGTACATACACAGGATAACAATGTGACTAGAGTCGTGTTTGACCTCCGTGGAGTTATTTCGTGATTATGGTTGACACGAGACGTCACACCCAGAGTAGATCCTTTTGGGAGCATCATTGTCCGACAAGTCATTCGTCTAAGGCAATGGTATCTCGAAATTGAACGTTGACTATAGTAATCTTCTAGGTTGCCTTTGAAGACTAGAACATACCTTTGAGGGGGATATGAGATTTTCCTGCAAAAAACCATAGACTCTACATACCTTATTCTCATGGACGTCGAACCTTTAATCCTGCATCGGGCAGTACGCGCAGATTATCGGGATTATTTCATGATGTTATCATAGGTTATTGCATATCATTTTTGCATTGTTGTATATATGCTGGATTTTTTACCCTGAGTTATTATACCATCGATGCTTTGAATCTATAGTTGTTGCATAATTATTTGCATTCCATCCCTAACATGTGCATTCATGCATTCACATCTCATTGTCTATCAACCAGAAAAAACTCACCTTATCCTTTCTCCAGCCTGAAAGACGACGACTCTTCAACACCAATACTTCACAAGAGCTAACAAATCGAGAATCATGGCAGATCTGGAACAAGAGAATACTACGTATAGGAAAACCTTGGCTGAAGTCGAAGACAAAATGGACACCTTCCAAGATAACATAAACACCATAATAGAGTACCTTCAAGCTCAGAAGACCATTACATAAAATATACGATAGTCATTTTCACGCTTTCTAGTAAAAGTTTACAAAGAGTAGACGGTACTATATGTAGAAGCTACTTTAATTTGTAGCACTTTCGATAAATACCACTAACACTAGTTCGGTTTAATAGTGGCTAGATACCCTAACAAAGCACCACGTAATGAACCACTAATCTGATTAAAAGTCTTAAACTATCATTCATTAACATTATAAGCTTATGAAACCGACTTCTATCCAGCTGTCGAATTCCACTTCATCCCACCAACCAACTTTTATTTTATTACTATCCAAACAACATTCATTCATCCATTCCCACAAACCATAGATTATTATAAATTAGAGCACATGATTTTTGTGTTTCATCACTTGTGACACAAAACAACACTCTTCTGTCTCATACACAAATACTGTCCAATGGCTGTTAATTATGTATTAGCTTTTTTATTAATATGTACACCTTTTATGGTAGCTTTTGCTGGAAACTTATACCAAGATGTTGGTATCACTTGGGGAAATGGAAGAGGTAACATTCTGAATAATGGCCAGCTTCTTACTTTGTCTCTAGATAGAACCTCTGGCTCTGGCTTTCAATCCAATAGTCAATATCTTTACGGTAAGATTGACATGCAAATCAAACTTGTACCTGGAAATTCAGCTGGTACAGTCACAGCTTATTATGTGAGTTTAATTCATACTCAATCTAAAACAATACTGTAATATTTTTCTAAAACATGCCTAATATCTAATATAGAACTTTTGAATCATGCATTGCAGTTACGATCAGAAGGGTTATCTTGGGATGAATTAGACTTTGAATTCTTAGGAAATTTAAGCGGTCATCCTTATGTAGTTCATACGAACGTGTATACGCAAGGTAAAGGTGACAGAGAGCAACAATTTTATCTATGGTTTGATCCAACCGCAGATTTCCACACTTATTCCTTTCTATGGAATCCTGCACATGCTGTGTAAGTTTTTCTATAATTCATATCCCAATTATCTCAGTAAAATTCTCATGATTAATTTGACTTCATGTTTTTGTTTTCTTTTCAGATTTTACATTGATGGAAGACCAATTAGGGAATTCAAGAACTTAGAGAGTGAAGGTGTTCCATATCCGAAAAATCAAGCGATGAGATTATACTCAAGTCTATGGAATGCTGATGATTGGGCAACAAGGGGTGGACTTGTGAAAACAGATTGGACACAAGCTCCATTTACTGCTTCTTTTAGAAACTTCAAAGCCAGTGGTTGTGTTTGGTCTAATGGAGTTTCTTCTTGCAAATCCAACTCTTCTGCTTCTGATAATGCATGGTTATCTCAACAACTTGATAATACAAACCAGAAGAAACTAAAATGGGTGCAGAAGAAATACATGATTTATAATTACTGCAATGATGTTAAACGGTTTCCTCAAGGTCTCCCTCTCGAATGCACTGTTCGTACCAAGTCATGAGAGGAAAACCACTTTTACTAGTTTATTTTTTGATGTATTATATTTTTTGAGCTACTATGTTCAGAAATCTTAGGGAGCATTTTGACCAATCTTTATCCATAACAACATAACCTTAATGCAATGAAAGTCGGTGAAATCTTAGGCGGTTTACATGAAATAATAGTCAACATTATCAAAATAGTTTTTTCAATGTAATTCCAATCACATATTTAGAAACCAGAAATTAATAGTGCATACTTGAATATTTCTAGAATTTACACACTTTATACTAAAGGTTTACATAGAGTAGACGGTTCTATATGTAGAAGCTACTTCAATTTGTAGCACTTTCGATAAATACCACTAACACTAGTTCGGTTTAATTATTGTTATGTTCAGAAATCTTTGTTACTCACTAATGTAAATAAATTTTTAGCATTGACTAAATCATATACTATTTCCACAATAGCAATTGATGATTTTATTGCATTTAAATATTTCAAACCCTTTTATCAATAAAATAGAACCTAAGGGCATTGTGGGATTTTTTAAGAAAATTGAGAGTGTGCATGCTAACAAGAATAAAGTTAGCCGAGAGAAAATCAATGTTCCGGCTCGAAAGAACAACATTACAGAAGCTCAAGATACGCCTATAGATACAACTACAAATGTTAAGACTAACGGGAACAGATGGATCGAATTGGAGAACATCAGGCGGAAGCAAGTGGAGTCTCCAATTCTAAAGAACAAATTTTCAATTCTTCTTGAGTGATGATGTTATCAAACCAGTGTTCTGGACAACATCAATCAATTTTTGAAGATAAATCAGATTCTGACAGAAAATTCATTATGTTATTTTAAAAAGGTTAATTAGGAAAGTTTTCTTTCATTCTGATTTTATCTGTATAGGATTATACATCTCAGAGGAAACTTTTGTTTCTGTAACATATATTCTTCTGTGATTAACCTGTACAAAATTGTTCATCAAAATATATATTTTGTCATTATAAAAAATGGAGAGATTGCTAGAACAAGATTTGATTCTGCATCTATACTTTAAGTTTTGATAATAACAAATACAACAATATTGTATTTGTGTGAAAACAATTTTGGTATCCTAATGATTTGTTATTGTGTAGCTCTAACAACCAGTTTTGATTCTGAATGTATGATGTGCAACGTCATCAGTTTCTGAATGATAAGTTTCAAATCCGCTTCTGCCCCAACTATTATAAGTTCTGAAAGACGTTCAATATTGTTGTTGCAATGCTCTTTCTACTTCTGTGCTGATTCACTCTTGAGAAGCTTCTGAGTAGACACTATGTTGATGTTGCAATGTTCTCTTAGTTCATGCTTCTAGACGTGACTCTGATCACCAAACTTCTAAAGAATAGAAACCTTCTGAAGTTATGTTATGTAGCTGAAGATTCTGAAGATCCCAAGTCAGACGATTGAAGTTATCAAGGTTCTGACTGAAGTTTCTGAAGACTCTGAAGATTCTGAAGATACTGAAGATCTTAAGCCATACTACTGACGTTGTCAAGGTTCTAACAAAAGATTCTGAAGTTTCTGAATCCAGCTTTGTGTTTCTTCATTTCATGCTTCATCAACTTTCATCAGAAGTCAGTGAACTTGAAGATAAGATCAAGTGGGAACGTGATCAAATAGTACATAGTACAAATCGAACATCCTCTCCACTACCTGATTTCATGGGCAAGGACAGTACTATACATCACACCTGTCACAGATTTTATGGGCAAAGGATGGTACGCAATATCACTCCTCTCCCATCCAATTGTGGACAGACGCTATATGAGCTTTCCCCATTCTGCCCTCCAACGGTCTTCTTTTTATGCTATATAAGTAAGACTTTGAGACTTGAAGAAAAGCGTTGATGACACAATATTTTTGACAAGTCTATTTCTTTGTGAAAAGCTATCAATCTTTTGTACACAATTTTTCTTTAAGTGTTTATTATTCATTTGTATAAAATCTTCTTGTATAGAAGCATCTTGTAACACACAAAATATTATTTAAACTATTTGTTTGATTCCTTGAGGAGGTTATCCTTGAGAAGTTCTTTGTGAGTCCTTAAGGAGACTAGGGTATAGTTGGATCCTTGAGAATACAAAGAAGGTTATTCTTTGTGATTATAGTGGATTGAGTCCTTATGTATAAGGCAAAATCACTTTGGCGGGTGGACTGAATTAGCTTAGAGTTTCAAGCGAACCAGGATAAAAATAATTGTGTTTTTATCTCTTTGTTATTAACTTGTTAGTGGTGTTCTTGTTTTGGAAAAAACATTTTCTTGTAAAACTCAATTCAAACCCACATTTCTTATGTTTTTCACACCTTCACTTTTCTCTGCCACACCACATTCTGAAACATTCTCCTTCTTCTTTCTATTCACGCTAGAAAACACCTTAATAACTTCCTCACTCCATCACAACCTTAACATAACACAAAACTTCCATTCGCCTCATTCACCATCTTACATCAATGACACAACCCAACACTCTCCAAATCTCACACCAAAGTGCCCACGTGAAAGTCACAACAAAACTCCCATCATTATAAACTCTTCCAAACGCGGAGCAACCACAAACCGAACACCCTTAGAGTTTCACTTTTACGACAACAACACACCGGTTTCGTCTGCATAAGCGCCACTATATGTTGTTGTCTATGTCGATGTATGTCGTGAGCGAGAAGTGGTCTGAGGAGGTTTTGACTTAGTTTTTTTATGGTACTAAGTGCTTGCATTGAAAGAGAAATAATGGTAATATTAAATCAACCTCACCACCAAAAACAACATTGCACCGTATGAATTCAGTTACCTCCATCGTCGATTTATTTCTTCTCCTCCTCTTTTGCGTCTCATAATGCCTTGCTTCTTGCTGCAAAAAGTATGGCATTGATTTTGAATTTTTGATGTTGTGATTTTGTGTGAAGTGACAGAGAGATTAAGTGAAATAACTAAACGTGTGAGTTTGTTTTTCTGGAAAAAAGGCATAAGCGAGACATTGGGTTGCTATTGTTTCTTTGTTTTTTTTAATCTTTGCCACGTGTCTTCACCCCATTAGGGATGATATATTATTTGAGAAAAAGGTTGGTTTGTTGGTGAATGGGGCACCGCCCCTTTGTGTACAGAGCATCTTTTTCATCCTTTCTTTTTTGTTATTTTTATTTTATTCTTATTTTTGTGACATTTTTTTTCTTTTTTTTAATTATTAGGGTTTATTTATTTTAGGCCTCTTGGGTCCAAGTTACTTTGAGTGTTTGCACCCCTATCCATTTATTTCTACACTCTTTTTATTTATTTTTCATTTATCATTGCTTTTCTTATTTTCTTGATTTAATTAACTTATTTAGATTAATAATTAATTAATCAAATGTCTATTTGATTAGTTGATTAGATTTCATTTAGTTGCGTTTTAATTGTTAAGTAGACAATTTGTTTGTTTAGTCGATTTCAATGTGTTTACTCGGGATTTCTGTTTTGCTTTTCCGAAGCATTGAAATCTTTCTTAATAAAATCGATTGAAAAATGTTAATTTGGGTTTGTTTGTCCATCGTGACCCTGATTATTTGGATCGTAATTAACCTACCGTTCGAATATCTTCAATCGTCTTAAAGCACATTAAGTAACTGAATCAAGTTCATTCTTTCATGGACGAAAAAGATTGGGCTGAACGTACTTGTTCCTCGTAATCCTGAGTATTGTATGATGGCCTTAATTAGCCTCCTTCCCAAATACTTGTGATCTATTCAAGAAACATGACTTGATTCGCCACACGAATTTCATAAATAATTCGATTGAACAAGGATATGGGCGGAAGTAATTTCTTTTTATTTCCCGAATGTTCATGTCATAGCCGCACTTAGCCTACCGTTTGGAAATTCGTCAATCAACTCGAATACTCTTTACACATCAAACTCTTTTCTCACAAACACGTGATCAAAAATATTTTTCACAAACAAAAGATATTTTGTCTCGAGACGATGCAAAATAATGCTTCATCCTCATATGTGTGAGTTGAGATAAGTGACGTTTTCCCGGGAATGTTGATATGTAGAAATCTATTCAATGTGATGCAAACACCCGCCCCTCCATCGTTTTGGGTAAGCAATGTGTTATCCGTCGATTGTGACAAAATAACTTTCTCTAAAAACGAACCATAAACAAACATTTTTTACCAAAAACTATGTAGCCTTGAGCTCTCCATCGCACCTAGAGATACGTAAGATCGAGATTTAAAGTCTCGTCATGCACCATAATAAAAAAATAAACCTTTTGGTCATATTCTTCTTTTCTTTTAATAACTCGAGAAGCAAGGACTTCAAAAGCTAACACTAATGCACACAACTAACTAAACGTTCACCGTTGAGTACAACAGACGTAAGTTGTGCTAGTACTTCCCCTTGCATAATCGACTCCCAAACCCGATTTGGTTGCGATTCTATTAGTCATTCTGGGAGTGTGTGATGCTCCTCACGAAGGTCATATTCTTTGTTTCGAGGTACGACAAAGAACAATCTTGATTTTATTTTTATTTGAGAACCTTGGATGTCTTATAAAATTTTCCCTCAAAATTGGTTTTCTAATCTTAATTTAAAACTTATTTTTGCTAATGATAGGCCACATAGAATTGCTAATATTTGGTGGTTTTGCAAGTGTTCCTTTTATCTTGTTATCATTTATGTAGGTGAACAACACATTTCTTTCACTTATATTTTTTTAAATAAATGTTTTGGGTTGATTGCCATTTATGCATCAACTAGCTATATTAGAATGATATTTCTCTGGCATGATTTATATCATATAATCTCGAACCACAAAATCCATTGGAGCATCTTGGGTGACTTTAATGTGATCATTAGATCCCATGAGCACATTGGAGCCACCTCCCCTGCTAGACGTCCTATTCAAGAATTTTAAGATTGATCCAATCAAATGATATGTTGCACTTGCCCACGGTTGGTGCTTTTTACAATTGGTCTAATGGTAGAATTGATAATGCTAGCACTCTCAAGAGACTGGATAGAGTAATCTAAGCCATGGAATGGCTTAATATTTTCAATCATAATTCTTGCTACAAGTTAACTAAGGTAATATCTGACCACTTTCCTTTGATGCGTAATTTCAATAACTCTCTAGTTTCTAATGCTTATCAATTTAAATTTTAACAAAGGTGGACTGCTTACCCTCTTTGCTTAGATATTATTAGATCCACTTGGAATTTGAAATTTGCAGTTTGCGTTATGTTTATCCTTTATGAAAAGTTAAAGTTGCTCAAAAATAACTTGAAAGTATGGACCAAAGAAACTTTTGGCAATGTCCATCATTTAGTTAGTAATGTAGAAGAGAAGTTGAATTTGGTGCAACTTAATATCCAACCTGATGGTTACTCTGAAAGTCTCAAGTTGGAGGAAAAGCTTTGAATGAATAATTTTGAGGATGTTTTGCATAAGGAGCAGTTATTTTGGAAAGAAAAAGCTAAAAAGCCAAATAACATTGTAGGGGGGTTGAAATAAAAAATACTTTCACATGATTGCTAAGATAAAAAGATCTACTAAGAGTATTTCTGTTATTATCATTTATGGATATCTAGTCTCTAATCAAGAAGCCTTAAGTTCTCATGTGGTTGATCACATTAAGAATTTATTCTCTTCTCTGGTGGCTACTAACATTTATTTGGATATCATCAAGGATAGTATTCCTAATCTCATAAGTCAGGAAGTTAATCAAATGCTAAAAAAGATTCCTTCTGACCTTGAAATCAAAGAAACAGTTTTCAATCTGAACAAAGATGGGGCTCTTGGGCTTGATGGTTTCAGAGCTTTCTTCGTTCAGCGTTACTGGGACATTATTCATCATGATGTCATTAAGGTGGTTAAGAAATTCTTTATCCCATATTGGATTATGCCTAATTATAATACGAATGCCTTTATTCTCCTTCCTAAAGTTTCTAATACGGACTCTATTGAGATTTTTAGACCTATTGTTTTAGATAACGTTAAGTTTAAAATTATATATAAGGTGGTTGCATATAGACTTTCTCTCATTATGCCAACAATCATTTCCAAAGATCATAAATGTATTGTTTAAGGGAGATGCATCAAAGATTGTATTTGGCTTACTTCTGAAGTTATTAACTTGATGCAAAAGAAACCTTATGGTGGTAATTTGGTTATGAATGTAGACATTAAAAGGAATTTGATTCTATTAACTAGTTATTTCGAATGCATATGCTTAAACAATTTGGGTTCAATGATACCTTCAATAACTGGATTTGGACCATCCTTAATTCTTCTAAGATTTTGGTTTCTTTCAATTGAAAGCTTCGTCGATTCTTTGAGTGTGGCAAGGGTGTGAGATAGGGAGATCCTATCTCTAATCCTTTTTCGAATTGCTGAAGAAGTTCTTTGCATGAGCTTAACTAAACTTGTCATTCTGAAGAAAATTAAGCGTATCCTTGTCCCATGAGGTTTGGAAGCACCTTCTCACTGCTTATTTGCCGATGATATCATGGTGTTTTGTAGAGGTCATAGAGGCATCATTTCCTCCCTTATTAATTTGTTCTCTATATATGCTATTTATTATGGTCAAATTGTGAATCCTAAAAAATCTCACATATTTTCTAGTTCTGTTACTAAGGTTAGGCTCCACCACATTACTAATCAGTTGGGGTTTAAGATTGGGTGTCTTCCCTTTTCTTATTTAGGCGCTCCTATATTTAATGGTAAACCTAAAACTAGGCATCTTAGACCTATCCTTGACAAAATTATTTCTAATTTGACCAAGTGGAAGGTTAAATCTTGTATCACAACTGTACTTGTTCATGGCTTCAGTATTTATTCATGGCCTAAGTCTTTAATTAAATATTCGGAGAGAATTAGCGTCAAGAATTTCATTTGGTCTAGTGATATCAGTAATACCAAGCTAGTCAGTGTGGCTTGGGCCAAGGCTTAGGTCTTAGGTCCTTTTCCACCCTTAATGAATCTTTTAACTTGAAATTATGTTGGGCTATTTTGAGTTCCTCTAAAAATTGGGTTATCTTATTAAGAGCCAGAGCTCTTAGAGATGGAATTCCTATAAAGTACCATATTGCTTCTTCTATCTAGAGTAGTATTAAAAGTGAGATGGATTGTGTTACTTCTAACAGAAAAATTGTCTTGGGCAATGGTTGCAACACTAACTTTTGGCTTGATTATTGGTGTGTTCCTCCCATTGTGAACCTCATTCAAGATCATGATGCTATTAATACTAACACTCTGGTTTCTGATTTCTTATACAACGGTTCTTGGAATTTTCCTACTAATATAACCAACTTGACTCCTAATTTTTTTTATGGGTGGTTGGGTTATTATTACTTTGGATAGCATCGCAGATAGTAAAGTTTGGATTCATTATGGCTCTGGTGATCTGACTCCGAAAGTGCCTACATCTTCAAGGCTGATATAACTTCTCCTCTTTTGTGGTCCAAGCATATTTAGAATATTGTTATTCCCCCTTCTAAGGAGTTCATTGTTTAGAGGCTCTTTCATAATCAATTTCCTATTGATGATAATCTTTTTTGTCTGGTTGTTACATACCTTCAATGTGAATTCTTTGTAACTTTCAACATGAATCACCAGAGAATCTCTTCTTTTTCTGTCCTTTTGTTTTGAATTTATGGCTTTGGTTTTTCAATATGATAAAGATTTCTCTTGTGTCTAACATTTTAAGTATTATGGATATTTATGACAAGAATTGGAGCCCTCAGTGTAAAGTCATTATTCAAGCTTCTAATGTTCACATTATCAATGGAATTTGGATGGCTTGTAATCATGTCAGATTCAGAAATGGCTTTAAGCCTTGAAAGAAGATCCTCAATCAAATTCTTATTGAAGTTGCCTTCATAGGAAATATTACTTCCAAGATGGCTAGCTTATTCATTCATGACTTCACTATCATTAAGGCCTTCAATGCCAAATTGCATCCGCCCAAGGCTCCAGATATCATTGAAGTTATTTGGAAGCACCATGTGGATGTTTGGTTAAAATGTAACACATATGGCTCATTCTCCACTGATATGGCTTCGTGTGGAGGTTTGTTTAGAAAATCTTTGAGTGATTTTCTTTTCGATTTTTTAGAAAAGCTTGATTGTCCTTCCTCTATTCATGTTGAGCTTTTTGGGGTTATTAAAGTCGTTGATTATTCCTAGCATTTTGGTTGGAATAGTCTTTGAATTGAAACAAACTCTTCTTTTGTGTTTTTGGCTACTCATAAGCCTAAGCTTGTCCCTTGGAATATTAGGATCATTTGGCTTAATTGTTTAGCTAAGAATAGGCATTTTAGATTTCATTTATCTCATATATATATATATATATATATATATATATATATATATATATATATATATATATATATATATATATATATATATATATATATATATATATATATATATAAAGAAGGGAACCAATGTGCAAATTTGTAAGCATCTTTGGCTATCAATTCTACCTCGCCTATGCCTTGAGATAAGCCTCTGGATGCCCTGATTCCTTTAGTTGTTCATAACAGATTGAGGCTTTCTCATTATCATTTTGTTAATCTCTAAGAGGGTTTTGATATAATCCCCCCTCTTTTGTTTCCCTTTCCTTCTTTGAATAAAAAAACTACCAAGTTCTAATAAAACTATTAGCATCTAAGGCTTATACCAACATCATTACCCTTGCTCCACCCACGTTCTTGACCCTATTTCACATACATACTATCACCTTGATTTTCTTTCTCTATGTTTTATATCCTTTGAGAATGAGACAAAAGTGTGCTAGTAATCACATCAAGACTGATAGTGTATTTTCCGTATGTAAGAGCAATCACTAAGTGGTCATAAGAATCTGGTAACGAGCAGAGTAAGATAATCGTCTTATCTTCGTCATCAATCTTTACTTCAAGCCTCACTAGATTGATAATTATGTTGTTGAAGACATTGACAAGTTGTTGCAAATCAGATATTTCCTGCATCTTCAGACTGTAAAGTCGCTGCTTCGCGAACAACATGTTCATCAGCGTCTTGGATATATACCGACTCTCTAATCTTTCTGAAACCTCCTTCGGAGTCGCCAGGTCCAAGATATGATACGTCACCTCATCTGAAACACATCGACAAATCAATCATGCGGCCTTCTCCTTCATCTTTTCCCAATCGGTATCCTCTATGTCGTTTGGTTTTCGTCTCACACGTCGACTTCTGTAATGAAAAACTAGTATAAAAGATTAAATATTAATGAAAGTAAAAGATAATAGACGTGATCGATCTTTGTTAACATAGTTCAGCCAATGATATCTACCTCTGAGACTATAGTGTAACTATAGTTCCCTTTAATTCTAACTTAGGAATTGATTGAATTAAAATATTACAAGACGCACACGCATACACGCACGCACACACACATGCGCATGCACCCATGCAGACACTGTTAGAGCTCATTTTATCTAAAACCTTAATCTCTCGTTTTCCTTAACAAATAGTTATCTATATTCATAATTATCTCAACAATATGAGTTATACTCTCACGAATTCATAGTTATATCAAGAATCCATAATTATCTCGACAATATGAGAGATACTTTCAACAATCAATAATTATGTCAATAATCCATAACTATCTCAACAACAATATGAGTCATACCCAATAATATCGATGATTTGAAATTTAAGTTAACAAAAGAAAATAAATTTTTAAATTAACTTATTAAAAATTAAAAATTTATAATATTATGTTTTGTATAATTCTAATAGAATTTAGCTTAAGAAAACTAAGCCCACAATAAATATTGTAGTATCTAATATTCTTTAATTTCAAATAACCAAAAAAAAAAATCATCAAAGGAGTCTTATTTAAGTCATAAACTAAATATTTAAAAAGTGGTATTGTAAAAAAATATCCCCAGTCATGTCCTGAGGGGTTGTTAAGTTGTTGATAATGTATTATTGACTGGTAGTATTTAGCTGCAGAAAAGAAAACGAGTGATTGCACTTTCTTCGCATGATAATTAATTAATTAATATTTACGCCAACTCATGATGCCAATGAAATGAAAAACTACTACAGTCTACAGCTAGCTGTCAACACGGCAATATATCTCCCTGCGCACTTTCCTCTCTTTCTTCCTTCCTTTTACTAATCTATCTATAAATACAACTCCCATTTCTCTTCCACAATCATCCCTTCAACATTCATTTCAGCATCATTAGAAAATACACACCATGGCCTTTATTCTTTCCTCAACCGTCACTTTCCTCCCATCTCTATTGCTATTTCTTTCATTCATTACAGCATATGCAGCGGGGAATTTCTACCAGAATTTTGATATTACTTGGGGAGATGGTCGTGCCAACATACTCGACGACGGCCAACTTCTCACTCTTTCTCTCGACAAAGCCTCTGGTTCTGGTTTTCAATCCAAGAATGAATATCTCTTCGGCAACATTGATATGCAGCTCAAGCTTGTACCTGGAAATTCTGCAGGCACCGTCACTGCTTACTATGTATGAATGAATAACTCTTACTGCCTTCAATACTTATAGTAATATTAATACAAGTTTCAAATTCTTAAATACTTATTTTTAATGCAGTTATCTTCAAAAGGATCAAACTGGGATGAGATTGATTTTGAATTCTTGGGAAATGTAAGTGGACAACCATACATTCTTCACACCAATGTGTTCAGTCAAGGAAAAGGAAATAGAGAGCAACAGTTCTATCTATGGTTTGATCCAACTGCTGATTTCCACACCTACTCCATTCTCTGGAATCCTCACCATATTATGTATGTACTTTTTACATATTTAACACACTTTTCAATTTCATTCATTTTGAGTGTTGATTAATGATGAGCATGTGTGTATATTCATTGAATGCAGTTTTTCAGTGGATGGAACAGCTATAAGAGAATTCAAAAACATGGAATCAAAAGGAGTTGCATTTCCAAAGAATCAAGCAATGAGAATATATTCAAGTCTATGGAATGCGGATGATTGGGCAACAAGAGGTGGTCTTGTCAAGACAGATTGGAATGAAGGTCCATTCATAGCATCATATAGGAATTTCAACGCAGATGCATCCTCATCCAATGCTTGGTACTCACAACAATTGGATTCAACAAATCAAGAGAGATTGAGTTGGGTGCAAAAGAATTACATGATTTATAATTATTGCAATGACACCAAAAGATTTCCTCAAGGCCTTCCAACTGAGTGCACTGCATCCTAATAGATCTTTTTATCTTCATATTGCAACTATATGTTTCAAGATTTAATTCATTCTTTTTCTTTTTAGTTTGGAGGCCTGTTCAATTTCTTTTACTTGTAATTTGCTTCATATCAAGTCATTTCATTTATTCTTTGATACAATAAATAAATAAATATTCAAAAAACATTTGTCTTCCAAGCTCAATGTAATCTTGTAATTTTAATAGAGATTAAAATGGAAAGTTAACCATCTTCAGTTGTTTATTAATAAATTGTGATATTATATTATATATCTATATTTTAAAAATTTCTCTATTAAAGTAAAGAATTAATGAATTCCAATTCCAATTTGTATCAACCCTATCAAGTTTACATTTAAAACCAAATACAATGCTAACATAGTTTTAATCCGAGTAAAAAATCTTATTAATCATTTTTCTAAGTCCGGGAATTATATGCTTCTTCTTGATGAAGTTATTTTATCTCGCCTCTCGTATAAGGAGGTAGAACGACTTTCTGTCAGATTCATCCCCTCAGAAGCAGGTGATGTGTGTCCAAAGTTAAATAAGAATAAAAGTCTTGGCCGTTAGGTGATTTTTTGTCACTCTTATTTCGAAGGGAGATTATCCGTTGGAGCTAGCTGATTTTAGACATATTTATCTCCTTGTTTCTTTGTATAAGTTGGTGATTAAAGTCTTGGCAGATAGGTTGGCAGAGGTCATAGACACTCTTATTTCTTTGGAGCAATCAACATTAATTGATGGTAGGTATTTGGTGGATTGGATGATTGCTTTGAATGAAATGGTAGATTTGACCAGAGTCTCCAAGAGGGAGTGCTTAGTGTTTAAACTGGACTTTGAGAAGACTTAAGACTCGATTAGTTGGTAGTACTTGGACTATATCTTAAGAAGATCTGGCTTTAATATGAGATGACGTGCTTGGTTCAAAGTCTATATTTTCTAAGATAGTCTTTCTTTTTTATTAACGACTGCTTGATAGAGGAAATTAGTATCCAAATGGGTACTAATCAAGGGGACCCCCTGGCACTCTTTCTTTTCATTTTAGTGGTGGAGCGTCTTAGTGATTCTATAAAAAAAGGAATAAGCTTTGGAATGGCCCCGAAAATCAATATGCTCCATAATTTCTTTATAGTTAGGTTCCCGACCATTCAAAAACCTAGAGGCATTAACGTAGGAATGAACCATTGTATCATGGCGATATGCCTCAACAAACTCAAAATATGCCATAGAAAGCACAAAGGAGAAGGGACCAAGGTTGGGTTCTCTATTAAGGGGGCGATCCAAGATCACCCTTCCAACTCCTCCTATGTGATTTTATGCATTTATGCCAAGCTAGGGACTCTCGAGTCCACTTCCACTTTTGATATAACCCTCCCTGGACTCAAAAGTGACACTAAGGACTATGATATTGACGAAAGAGAAAATATCTACCAAATGAGCAATACCTTGAGTCTTTCAGGTCTACCATCCTCGTGGGAGATGAAGCGTCACTGATGTCATCGCCATGGGTATGCATATAATGTTTGTATGTTCATCTTTTAAGTTGGTAATTTCTAAAAGAAAATTCAAAAATTGACAATAATAGACCGGAGGAAAAGAAATGGTACATGAAATAAAAATGGAGATGTGAAGATAAATTTACAATAAAAAATCACTCAAAATGCGAGAGACCAAATGCACTACAAAATAGGAAAAGGAAAACAAACGTATGGAATAACATGTCTCTTGAGCTTAAGAAAGGATGATAAAAATTGAGAGAGAGAGAGAGAGAGAATTTACGAACATGACCTATAAGAAGAATTTGTCTTTATTTAATGGAAAAAATTGACAAATCAATGACCCACAATAAAGGAAGGTAGGAAGATGGAAATTGACACAAAGGTTTATCTCAAGATCACAACAACGCTTTAGTTCACTTAAGTACCATAAAGCACAATGTTATACCCTACCATTCGGATATAGGGCCATATGTAAGAACTATTCTGCAAAATATTTGGATGACAATACTCGCATTTAATGTGCTTGTTCTTAAGGTTATTTGTTGTAATAACCTAATTTAATTAATAGTAATTAAATTACATTATTTGAAAAAAATGGAGTGAAATTAGAGTAATTAGTAAGGAGAGAAATAAGTATAATTATAGATAAGTGAAGTTGAGCAACAATTTGTAATCAAGTGCAAAAACACGATAGAACATGATGAATTATCTTAATTTATATCAAAAATAGTTTTCATCTTTTCTTTCTTTCTTCTCAATCAAACTTTGTCTCCTACATAGTCAAAATTCGCAAATTTCAAATCTTAACCGAAATCCATGATTCAAGTATAAAGCCTCATAAATAAACTTGAATCATTATCATGGAAACTTGAATTATTATTGTAACACCCCGATAAAATAAGATAATTATTTAATTTAAGTTAATAATATATTTATTAATTTAATTAAATAATTGGAATATTATTGGATTATTATTATTGGAATAATAAAGTTGGAATATATATAAAGAGTTCCATTTGGTAAAAAGGGTTTTTCACGTGAAAAGAAGGAAGCGACTCAAAAGTGGAAAAGGGGCAGAAGAGAAGAAACTGAGAAAGGGAGAAGAAGAGGCTAGGGCTCAAGAAGAGAGTTCGCGATTGTTGAAGGTCAAAGAATCAATTGCCGGATTAACTCAGGTAAGGGGGGTTTATCGTCGTTTAATGGGTATTATGGGTTAACATGTAATGGGTAGTAATAAGCCGTTGAATTGACCCTAATTGGGATGATGAGTGCTGAAAAATTGTGATGAATAAGTTATGTTAAGGCTGTAATTGAATCTATATTTGGGTGAGTTGTGATTTTCCGAACGTGTAGCTTTTTACGGAATCGGAATCGGAGATCCGGAAGTCCTCCAACGGCGAGAAATGCGGAGAATTCTGCATTCTGCTTCGTGTTAGCGCAGGAACAGCTTTCTGTCTTGCGTTAACCGGTTAACCCAGGGTGTTAACCGGTTAACACTGTTATGAATTGTGAAATATTGCTGTCTGTCTTGCGTTAACCGGTTAACCCAGGGTGTTAACCGGTTAACACTGTTAAAATGTGCCAGGAAGCGTGTTCTGTGTTGCGTTAACCGGTTAACCCAGGGCGTTAACCGGTTAACACTGTTTGAAAGGTAGAAAAACTGATATTTTAAATATTGTGAACAATTGATGATTGGCCTATATTGGTGTATGATATAGGAGGGATCAATTTCCCGTTGTTTTGAGCAGTGTAGGTATTAGTAGAGTGTGCTAATACTGTGATTGATTATGTGGCATGACATAATATGATTCTGTGATAATTGTATTGATGATGTATGATGGTGTGCATAATGTTGTGAATATATCTATTATGTATGCTATTGTGAATGGACTGTTTATGGCTTAGAGTGTGAGCATATGTCCATTGTGGATTGTTGATGGTTGCATGCTAGGTGATTTAGTGTGCATAATATGGCCTTTATGGTGGTAGCTAATTCCCATGGTGAGGAATTAGTGAGTGAATTATTGTGGATTGTTGTTGATGTTTGCATGCTAGGTGATTTAGCGTGCATAGCATAGCCCTTGGGGTGGTAGCTAATTCCCATGGTGAGGAATTAGTGATGTGAGTCACTAGGTCTCAAATGAGTGGGACTAGTGAGCTTGGTAGCCGTATCTGGGTTTGATCGGTGAGGTTGAACTATGTGTTCACGAATAGTCGGTACCGCATGCATGGAGTCTCATTGCATAATGTATGTATGACGTATAATATGAATGGATGTATTCCAATATTATACGTGTGTTTTGTGTTTGTGTTGAATATGATTGTGATTATGAGTTGATGTTGCCGTTGCTGAATGTGTGATCTGATTAGGGTGATGAAATGTGTTAATTTACTTAGCATTACATGATATTTTATAATGCTTATTATATCGATTGAGGAACTCACCCTTACAACTATGTTTCAGGTAACGAGCAGTGATTGAGTAGAAGCTAGTGCTTGGAGTCTAGTGTAGTTCCTTAGTGGGTCATGCTCTGGTAGATGTAACATCGGGACGGGATGTTTACTTTGTTTTCAATTGTGGTTGTTGAACAGTTTTACATGTAATGTGATTACATGGTTTGCATGATTGATTAGATCTCTATCCGCTGCGAATTGTGCAATGTTTTATTTTGATTAATAAGTGAGCATGACAAACTATTTTGGTGAATGGTGTGAAGTGTCAAGTGTGACACCCTTAAATTGCATATCTACTCTGATTTATATTTTGTTGAATTAATTGATTATTGGGGTATTTTAGAAGGGTGTTACAATTATCATGGAAACTTGAAACCATTGTTGCATTTGGGCAACCATTAAAATACACCTTTAGGAACAAAATACCTCATAAATTTGTATTTAGCAATGGTATGGCCTTTCTTACAACAATAATGACAAGTCAAGTGATGATGAGAGTGACTTTCTCTATTATATTCTTTTATAACGAAATTACACTTTATGTATGGTTCATATAAAGGATTTTTGAATTTTGTTGGATCAACAACGAAAGTGACTTTTGGTTCTAAAGCCTTGCTCAATTTGGCCTTTAGAGTATTAACATTTTTTTGTCAAATGTGACAAGTTTCACAACCAAACCAAAAAAGTTAACCATCATTAATGTTATCTTTTTTAGCATCTAACATGGTTTTCTTAAGAGCTTCCATTTGTTTTTTCATTTCTAAAATTTTAATTTCATAGTATTAAAATATTCTCTTATTTGAAGTCAACCTTTTAAAAGCATCTACGACTTCACCATATAGATTCTCAAAAACAGTTTGTAATTCATAATGAGACATTTCATCAATAGGTTCATATTTAGAATGACTTACCTTTTTCTTCTTATGATGATGGATTGTGAGACAAATATTTACTTCTTCTTCACTTTCACTTGAGCTACCTTCACTTGAGGATTCATTATCACTTTTCCAAGCTATATGCTCTTATAGTCTTTCTAGACTTCTTGTATTGACCCTTATCTTTATCCTTTTTAAGTTATGGACAATTTGGCTTGTACTGTCTTGCTTTACCATAATTAAAACATGAACCATTTTACTTTCCTTTCTTATTCTCATCATGTTTTAAGGATTCAACTTGTCTTCTAAAGTTGATGAGATTGTTGTCGGAGTGCTTTACTCTATTTCTCTTAATGTAGTTATGATACCGTTTAACAAACATTCTCATTTCTTCATCATATGACTTCTCATACTAGATCCATTTTCATCAGGCTCTTTTGTTGAGGACTTGGAACTAGAAGCCACAAGATAAATTGACTTATTTTCCACCTCTTTTTCCTTGTTCTTTTATTTCGTAAATTTCTTTTAATGCTTCTCTAAGCTAATGAGCTCTTTCTCATGTTCTTCAAGCTTACCAAACAAAGTAGTAGTGATAAAAGTCAATAGGTTGTTTGCTTCCTTGATGGCGGTGACCTTAGATTGCCATTCCCTATTAAGACATCTCAAATTTTGTTAGTAGAAATATCATTGGAAATCGGCTTACCAAGTGCATTCAAACGGTTTACAAGATGAGTGAATCTCTTTTGCATATCAATAATGGTTTCATTATGCTTCATGTGAAAGAGTTCAAACTCTTGATTCTAAATATTGATTTTTGCTTGTTTGACTTTATTTGTACCTTCACGGGCAACTTGTAATGCATCCCATATAGTTTTAGCGGTTTTTCAATTAGAAACACGATAATTTTCATCGACTGCTAAAGCGGAGATTAGAATATTCCTTGTTTTCCAATCACTAGACCACTTTTTCTCATCTTTTGCATCCCATTGTGCTTTTGATTTAGGTACAACAACACCATCTGCATTGGTCATAGTTATTTCAAATGGACCATTTTGAATGACGCTCCATACTTTTCTATCAATAGAATTGATATGGATATACATGTAATCCTTCCAATAACCACAGTTCTTGCCATTGAAAAATGACACTTTATTATACGCCCTTTTGGTTTGGAAGTCATAATCTAATAAGAGAATTTGAAGCACAAGATAAACCGGTGCCTGTGATACCACTTGTTAAATGAGGGCAATGATATAGAAGGGGGGGGGGGGGGGTTGAATATATAGCCAAATAAAAATTTTCTAATTAAAAATTATGTTTTGAAAAATACTTTTCTATGGCAAGCAGAAGCGAATTCGGATCGAAACTCGTCTATTCAAACAATTATTGGTAGAACCGGATATGCGTACATACCATAGTATAAAGTATGATAAATATGATAAAAGAAAACAAGCAAGTTGAATATAATTTGTTTAAATATAAACCACACTAAGATAAACGATTTTCAATGAAATGTAAAAACAAACTTGACTAAGGAGTTTTATCAAACACTTAGTGTGTAATTAAATTATCGAACATTTGGTGTGCAATATGTAAAGCTTAATTCTCTTTGTGTTGAATGTATAACAAATCAATTGCAATTGTTTAGATGACAATAGTTTCACAAAAACAATTTCAAACACCTCAACACAACCAAAAATTTTAGCAAATCAAAATACGCATTACGTGTTATCAAAATGTAAAAAGAGATTGAGAGAGAGAGAGAGAGAGAGAGAGAGAGAGAACACAAAGACTTGTTTAGGCAGTTTCCAAATTATCCTCATTATGGGTACGCCTGCCCTTAATTCGAAATCAAATTGAGATATTATAATTAACCTTTGTAATAGCAGTTTACAAGAGAAGTGGTAGAAATTCAAACTCCAAACCTTATGTTTTATGTTGATCAGAGCTCTTTCTCTTCCCTTGATCTTAGCAAGATTAAGTCACACAAGATCTCCAATTTGATCCTCCGGTTACCACTATTCCTTTGACCGAACCTCCATCCTTAAAATCTTTCACTCAACTGAAACCAAATTGTGATATCTTGCCTCAAGCCTTTCAATTGATCCTCTGGTTACCTTTACTTCTTTGCAAAACCTCTAAATCAACCCTTAATCTTGGAGTAAAAACCCTAACGGTTTTATCAATGAATCCCCCAAAGAAAAAATCAACCCAATTTGATTACACCAACTTAAATTGGACCTTATCAATCTTATATTAATGACAAACAACAAAAATGATTATGTGTAGTTGTTGAATGCATGCAAAGAAAGGTTGAAGATTATGAGAATTATTTGTATCTTTTAGGTTTTAATGTTGAGAAATGATGCATGAATTCATATTTATATGTATGTGTGTGTAAAAGAAATCACAAACAAAACAGATTATTTTTTGCCAAAATTGCAAGTTTTGAAAATATTGAATCAATACATGTATTTGCTCAAAACAAAATGTATTGTCTCTAAATTCAAATGAGTCAATACATAAGACTAATGAGTCAATACAAATCCCCAATGAGTCAATACATCAAAGGTAAAAAAATCTGCTAAAATAAATTACTTCAGTTTGAGTCGACTAATTCACGCTATGTATCGACTCAATCGCGCTATGTATCGACTTGGGCATAACTGTTTAGTTGAAAATGCTTTCAGTTTGAGTCGATTCCAATCATGGAAGAGTCGACTCAATCACATCTCGTATCGACTCATTCGTTCTTTGTATCGATACATACAAGGAAGAACAACTTTCTTTGAAAATCCACTAAGTATGTATCGACTCATCTTGGACTATATTGACTCATTGACTATTTTTTCATGAAAAATCACATGTTTTGTATGATATTGCCTATTGAATCTAATTCTACATGTCTTATAATGATGATGCATATATACACAAAGGTGGTAAGGTCTAATAAATACAAAGATAATAACAATAAACTTGAGAGTCATTTACTTTATTGAAAAAACTATGTTACATATCAAATTACATTCATAAGATTCAATTATTATGCATTAAAATAAAATAATTCATAAGTAAGAACTCGATAAAGATTTTTGTTTTTTAATGAACAAATTTCACTTCACCTAAACTAAACTAAGAACAAGAAACCAAACAATTATAAAATTTTCTTTGACGGTTAAAGTTTCACGCGAATCACTGATTAATGAGTTGTCAATTCTTAATCGTTGTTACTTTATAAATAGACGATAAAGATTCGTTTCTTAATTTCTTTTATTAAATTGGACAAAAAAATCCCTCTCGATTACCAGCTCAACTAAGGGACTAGGCCATACATAAAAAAAAAGGCGCTAAAATAGTTTTCTCCTTGTTTGCTAGCTCAACCGAGGAAATATGCCATATAAAAAGTAAATAAATAAAAGACGCTAAAATGTGTTTTTTTTTAAATAACCACTATTTTCAAAAAAAATTCAAAATAACCAATATTTCAAAAAAAAATCCAAAATAATCATCTGACAAAACAGATTCACCAGATGAACTGACACATCAATTTTACAACAAGAGGAGACGCCAGCATCACTGGCGCATGCTTTGGAAGCATTTAAAGGTGGCGCCAAGTGAGCTGGCGTCTATGTTTGGGGTTTGGTGTATGCGTCAATTCATCTGACGCATACACCTTTGTATTATTTATTTATTTTTAATTTTAATTTTTTTTATAATAAATAATGAAATATAATATTAAAAAAAAATATTCATGATATAATAAAAGTTACAAGGGATTGACAAAAATTTAATGACCGACCCGATCGAAACGTCCCCATGTTCCACATCCAGGTACGTTAGTTTTATTTCTTACTTATGTTTTATTAGGACCCAAAGCGATTTCGATGTCGTGTACATGAATATGTACCCCACGATCCTTTGATATAACCATATATTAGAGGATGTGGATTTGGAAATCTCCTCAACATAATCTCGTACTCGGTGGACTACAAAATTATTCTTGCTTTGTTAGAGAGATGGAGATCGATGTGGAACAGGGGGACGTTTCCATCGGACCGGTCATTAATTTTTTTTTAAATCCCATGTAACTTTTATTATATCATAAATATTTTTTTTTAATATTATATTTCATTATTTATTAAAAAAATTAAAATTTTAAAAAAAATAATACAAAGGTTTATGCGCCAAATGAATTGGCGCATACACCAAAGTCCAAACATAGGCGCCAGCTCACTTGGCGCCACCATTAAATGCTTATAAAGCATGCGTCAGTGATACTGACGCCTCCTCTTATTTCAAAATGGATGCGCCAGTGCATCTGATGCATCTGTTTTGAAAGGTGGCTATTTTGGAAAAAAAATTGAAATATTGTTTATTTTGGATTTTTTTTTTAAATAGTCGTTATTTTTTAAAAAAAATCCTAAAATGTTGCTGGGATTTGAAGGGAGATTGTTCAAAACTTTTCTCTCGATTGCCAGCTCAACTGAGGGAATAGGTCATAAACTAAAATTTTATTTAAAAAACGCTAAAATGCAATTGCTGAGATTCAAAGGTGTGTCTCCTTAAGACTTTTTTTCCTACCTAGCTAGGTCAACCGAGGGAATAAGTCATAAAATATAAAAATAAATAAAAGATTCTAAAACGCATTTGTTGAATGTCAAAAGGGGTTTTTGATTAATACTTTTCTCCCCGTTTGAGTTTTTTTAATTAAATTGTGGCACGCCTATGGTTTATACCTCGGTTGATTGTTGAATGAGTTGAAAACTTTGTTTTAGAATTTATTATTTGTTGTAGTGTATGTATGGAAGTTCACATCGTTATGATACAAAATATTTCTATATATCAGACATGAATATATTTTGTAATTTTAAAAGTATCTTGTATCAATTATGTATATGCCACTTAAAATTCTATAGACATTCATTTAGGATGTTATAACTGCTCTCATTCTCAAACATTTTCAATTCTACGAGGTAAGAACTTGTCACAAAGACTACAATCGAGGAGGATTACAACCCAGTACTCTAAAAAGTTTCTCCATTTCTGCCTAATGATAGATCTTGGGGCATTTGTTTAGAGTCAACCACGAAACCAAGGAAAGTCAATCATGATAAGACGTGGATGGCTCAAGGTACTCGCAACCATGGAACCTGCATTCGATCCTCACCCTCAACAATCGTCCACCATTAGATTTAATCAATTATCCTCGGCCTAAGACGCTAGATCACATAGGGGCATTTTTAACCGTTCACACTATATAAAATCCAACACGTACAATTTCAAGTACTCTCTCATTATACCTTAAACTACTTTGTCATTCATTTGCTGATTTAGACGTTGAAGTGCTAGCTTTCCAAATTTTCCTCCATTCAAAAACTGACTTCACCACATCAAAACTTCGTTTCATTCAATCTCCACGTATTTTTAGTTTTAGTTCAAAACAGATTCAAAAGTTATACATTCTAACATAACTAAAATAAACTTTAAAAATTGTCATACAAATTTTTAGTTTTTCATCATAAAACAAATAATCTAAGAGATTTATCATTTATTACAAGTTTATTAAGTTGCAAAATTACTAGTACAATTACAACAAAGCAAAAACTATCCTGAGTGAAATTTATCTAGTATAGGAATGTTAAGTAGAAACACACCAATGTTTTTCTTACTAGAGCATAGAAATTCTTTTAAAATGTTATAGAGAATTCCTGCTGGATTTAGTCAGCGGTCAGTGGCGGTGTGGATATTTATTGAGAACTAAGATCCCACATAAAAATTTGGAACCAACTTTCCATTTTATATAGCAATAAAAAAGTAATCGCGCCTAACTAACCACTTTTCCTACTTTCAGTCTAATATGTTTGGTTGATAGCAATAAAATACTCACACCCACTTGCAAATGTTTTATTATATATTTAAGATTCTATTTGGTAAAATTAGTTAATAATTACTAGCCGACTTAATTTGAATGTTTTATATTAATTTATTATTATAAAATAATTAAAAAATATTTAAATTAAAAAACTAGTGATTTTATTATTTTATTATTTTATTATATTATATAATTAAATTATTTTGTATTTAATAAAAATAAATGTATTAAAAAATATTCAAAATATTGATGAAGACTATAATTGATATTGGTCTTTGTTATGAAAAGTTGGTTAAGGAATTTATTGTGAACATGTCACCTAATGGCAATATTGAAGGAAGTTAGGAGTATATGAAGGTTTGTGTTAGAGGGAAGTGTGTGAACTTTTCACCCTCCATTATTAATAAGTATCTGGAAAGAAGCAAGTCATCGGGATCTAAAAAAATTCCCTTCATTGATAAGATTGCAAAAGAAATAACTGTTAGGCAAGTGAAGTAATGGCCCAACAATGAGTTATTCTTTTGTGGAAAATTGAGTGTGAAGTTTTCTATTCTAAATAGGATTAGTGCATCTAATTAGATACCTACAAATCACAACTCCAGTATAACCATTACTTTGGCTAAACTAATCTTCATAATAGGAACCAAAGCAAAGCTGAAATTTAAAGAGTATATTTTTTAACAAACTATGAAGCACGCTGATTCCTTTATTGTGAAGTTACCTATAGTTTTTCCTTGCTTAATCACCAAAACTATCTTGAATCAACACCCTGAAGTTTGGCATCCTCAAGAAACTCCAAACAGAAAGGTCGGGCCTCTAACCCTTGATAAGAAACTGTTTGTGGGGACCCATGTCCCAGACATTGTGGTGACAATGCACCAAGGTCAATCTGCTTTTGGGAATTCTTCTCCTATAAATATATGTTTCTTGAACTAATTGAAGTCTCAAAGGCTCTGCAAGAGACAATTACTGCAAGTACCATAAGGAAGAGGAATATGGATGAATGAATCAAAATGCTGATCAAGGAGAAAGAAGTTGAGGATGAAGAAATAACTAACAATAAAGAGGAAGAGGAAGAACAATATGCTAGTGATGGAAAAGTTGGCAACTCATAATCCTCAATTGAAGAAGAAGAATTCAACTCTAAAGACTAAAGTCATCAAACTGAATATGCTTTGAAGTTTTTTTTCCCTTTGATTTTAGGCTTGTTTTTTATGGTTCTGTAATAACTATGACTTATGCACCTTAACCATGGATCTTACTTCTCAAACTTTCTTACTCATCTGTGTTAATGGTTCTACTTTATGGCCTTCTAGTTTTGTTTTCATGAATTTTGGTGTGTTCTCTGGTTTCTCTAATTTTATTTTTTCCATACCTTTGCCAAATTATGGCAAAATGAAGAAATAATGGCGTGTATGTGATGTAGTATTGTTTAGTTGTATGCTAAAATGTTGGAGCATCTAGCCTTCAACTATGAGCATGTGTAACGGTGTGTTCTAAGTGACATGACTAACCTGCCTGACTACTGATTGTGATTGTGTGCATGTCAATGAGAGCATCATGTGTCTGTTTTGAGTGTCTAACAACCACTTTACTTATGCGCTTTTCTGATGTTGTTGTTTGCTCTATTTGTTCTGTTTGTGATTTGCTTATGTTGCTTAGTTTGTAAGATGTACTCATACATATATTGTAAATTTATGAAATAGTTGTTTTGCTAAAAGGGGATATTGTTGTTTCTTTTGATTTGATGTATTATGCAAAACAATATGGTTTGTATAAGATATTTTGGTGACATTGAACAAGGGTTGTTCATCTAAGGCACTTTTTACTAATTCTATTGATAGAGAATTTCATTTCTTGGGTTGGAAGCCTTTGCTTTACGATTTATTATATATTTATATTATTAATTAAATTTTGAGTTAAGAGGTTGAACACATTGGCTTAGGCATCTAGTCCAACATTTGTCCCCCTAAAAAAGAATTTCAATTGACATTAGAGCAAACACTCTATTATGTTTATGTGAGCTCTATGGAAGATATTTTTTGCTCAGATGGACATCACTAAGGATGAAGGATCAATCAATAAACCACATGTCTTGGAGGACACCAACTATGATTATTGAAAATCCAAGATGGTTGTTTGTCTCAAATCCATGGACAACAAAATATGGAAGGTTCTTATAAAAGGTTGGAAACACCTCGTGATTACCTCCCAAGATGGAACATCAATCTTAAAGTCTGAAGCATATTGGACTAATGCAGAAGATGATGAAACACTTGGAAACTCCAAGGCCTTGAATGCTAATTTCAATGATGTCAACAAGAATATGTTTAGATTGATCAATACATGTACTGAAGCCAAAGAAGCGTGTGGGATTCTTAAAACTGCACTTGAAGGCACATTCAAGGTTCTAGCTCCTCAAAACAAAGTTTGAGAATCTGAGAATGAATGAAGATGACTTTATCTCTAACTTTAACATTAGGTTGTGTCACATTGCCAACACTTCTTTTGCATTAAGAGAGAAGATGTCTGAAGAAAAGCTGGCAAGAAAAATCATCAGATATCTATCCATGAAGTTTGATATGAAGATTAAAACTATTGAAGAAGCTAAAGACTTAAACAACATTAAAATGCATGAACTCATTAGATCCTTACAAATCTTCGAAATGAAAATAAATGAGAGAAATGAAAAGAAAAATATGAATATTACATCTGATCTAACATTAATCTCCCTATACCAGAATTTCAAGAATAGTTTATATACAATAGACACTCATCAATCCAACAAAATGGTTTTTCTAGATGATAAAATCTTGACAAAATGGTTGATAAAATGAAGATTTTCGAATGATATTTTAGCATTGATATTAGGTGTGGAGCGCCTATTAAAACACGGTCTTCTATATAAATAATATTTGTGCCAACTCATGATGGAATGAAAAAACTATACTACAGCTGTACACGGCAACATATCCGACTGCACTTTCCTCTATTCGTTCCTTCCTTCTACTTCTATACTATATAAATACAACTCCCACTTCTCTGCAACCATCATCGCTTCAACTTCTCTGCCATCATTTTCATACACCTTCAATTCAAATAGTTTCCATGGCCTTTATTCATTCTTCAACCGTCACTTTCCTCCCATCTCTATTGCTATTTCTTTCATTCATTACAGCATATGCAGCGGGGAATTTCTACCAGAATTTTGATATTACTTGGGGAGATGGTCGTGCCAACATACTCGACAATGGCCAACTTCTCACTCTTTCTCTCGACAAAGCCTCTGGTTCTGGATTTCAATCCAAGAATGAATATCTCTTCGGCAACATTGATATGCAGCTCAAGCTTGTACCTGGAAATTCTGCAGGCACCGTCACTGCTTACTATGTATGAACGAATAACTCTTATTGTCTTTAATATTTATAGTAATATTAATACAAGTTTCAAATTCCTAATTACTTATTTTTAATGCAGTTATCTTCAAAAGGATCAAACTGGGATGAGATTGATTTTGAATTCTTGGGAAATGTAAGTGGACAACCATACATTCTTCATACCAATGTGTTCAGTCAAGGAAAAGGAAATAGAGAGCAACAGTTCTATCTATGGTTTGATCCAACTGCTGATTTCCACACCTATTCCATTCTCTGGAATCCTCACCATATTATGTATGTACTTTTTACATATTTGATAGTCTTTTCAATTTCATTCATTTTGAGTGTTGATTAATGATGAGCATGTGTGTATATTCACTGAATGCAGTTTTTCAGTGGATGGAACAGCTATAAGAGAATTCAAGAACATGGAATCAAAAGGAGTTGCATTTCCAAAGAATCAAGCAATGAGAATATATTCAAGTCTATGGAATGCGGATGATTGGGCAACAAGAGGAGGTCTTGTGAAAACAGATTGGAATGAAGGTCCATTCATAGCATCATACAGAAATTTCAATGCAGATGCTTCATCGTCCAATGCTTGGTATTCCCAACAGTTGGATTCAACAAGTAAAGAGAGATTGAGTTGGGTTCAAAAGAATTACATGATTTATAATTATTGCAATGACACCAAAAGATTTCCTCAAGGCCTTCCAACTGAGTGCACTGCATCCTAATCAATCTCTCTATTTTCATATTGCAACTATATGTTTCTTAAGATTTAATTCATTCTTTTTCTTTTTAGTTTGGCCTATTCAATTTCTTTTACTTGTAATTTTCTTCTTATTAATTCATTTCATTTATTCTTTGATACAATAAATAAATAAAATATTCAATTTTTTTTGTCTTTCAAGCTAAATATATGTAATCTTGTAATTTTAATATAATCTTGTAATTTTAATAGTTTAAAGTGAAAAGTTAACCATTTTCAATTGTTTATTAATAAATTGTGATATTATATTATATTTCTATATTTTAGTATTTTATGTATTAAAGTGTAGATTAATGAATTCCAATTCCAATTTGTATCAATACTATCAAGTTTACCTTTAAAACCAAATACAATGCTAGCATAGTTTTAATCCGAGTAAAAAGCCTTATTACACCCCCTATCAATTATCTCATGTCATATCGATGCAAATGGAATATAACCTCGGTTACACAAGCTAGGCAACGAAGACGACAAATGAAAATCTGACATTTTATTCTTCGATTTTTAAATAATTGATGGCGAAAATGACGTTGATTTTGTTCGATCCCCAACAACTGTAATTTTTTTTATTTTCAAAATTGTGCAACTTTAATTTTAAAGTATTTTTTTTCCGTTTTATTCTATTAAGTTTCAAAGTTGTTGACAAATTATAAATCTTCATCATTATCAACAACAACACCAATAACAACTACAAAAACAAAATCAATAGAATCCATAAATATTAAATCTCAACAACAAAAACCACAACAATAACAACAACAAAATTCATAGAATTTTTAAATGTTAAATCTTAACAATAACAACAACAAGTAAACAATATCAATAAAATCATTAAATATAAAATTTCAGCAACAACGACAACAATATTAAATACTTTACTTGATACAATTACAACTAATATTAGTAAGTTACTTTCGTATTTTTCTAACTAATATTAAACATTTTTAACAAACGAATTACTATAGATAAGATTACATTAAGAAATCTACCTTGAAATATTTTCTTACTCTTGCTTTTATTATCATTGTTTTGAATATGTTAAGTTTAAATTTCAGCACTTCGCATCCAAGATGGATAGTGGTGGAATTCACGTTTTGATTGGCTATTGATAGTTTCACGCATATCACTAATGTTTCATGTGGATTGATGAGTTGACAATATCTTGACCATTGTTACTTTATAAATGGACGACGAATATTCGTTACTTGATTTTTTCATCAAATTAGTCATAAATAAAAAATAAAAAAAATAAAATCTGCTACTTTACCCCTCGGTTTCTAGTAAAACCGAGGTAATATATCATAGAAAAAATTTTATAAATTAAAAGGTGATAAAATATAGTTGTTAGGATTCGAAGGTGTGTCTTCTAAATGCTTTACCCCTCGATTTCCAACTCAACTGAGGTAATAGGTCATAATTTATAAATAAAAAATTAAAATGTGCTAAATTTAGTTGTTGAGATTCGAAGACGTGTCCTCTAAATACTTTACCTCTCGATCGCCAACTCAACCGAGAGAATATATGGTATTTTTAAAAATAAAATAAAATGTGACGCGTCTATGGTTTATACCTCGATTTTTTGTTGGATGAAGTGAAAGTTTTGTCATAAAATATATTATTTGTAGTCGCGTTAATCATCTTACTAAGTAAGAGGAATTATAGGCCTCTTCTTTATAAGATTATTTTACCTTGCCTCTCGTCTAAGGAGGCCGAGTGACTGTCATACCCTAATTTTTACCCCTAAGATTCCATCTCATTTTCATCATTTACATAACATCAAACATCTCATGTGTGTGTCTTTTATGCATTACCAACCTTATGAAAATAAATAAAAAAATATGTTTTGTCTTGTTTGATTCTTTCACAAGGTAGGTGTGTTGGTTTAAGAAGCTCAAGTGATTGACTGCTCAAGATTATGGATATTTCTCAGTAATTCAAGCTTGCCATTCATTCAAAATAGTCAAGTGATTTCCATTCATCATAATCAAGTTCAAGATTGCATCCATTCAAGATCAACAAGTTCCAAATTCATCTGATGCCTAAATTAGAGTTTTGATCAAGATTGCTCTGATGTTGGCTTTTTGGCCACGACATGATCTAATGGTATGAAATATGATTCAAGGTCCTCAAGTGCTTCATTATGATCCATTCATGTGCTTCAATTGTATAAATAAGTTTGATTCATTGATCATTGAAGATTTAGAATTCATCTGATGAAAATTCAACAGCTCAAGGTAAAAGATTGACTTTTGAGATTTTTTGGTCAACCATGGGTTTCTCAAGTCAAGAATCATGAAAATATGGTTGATGAATACATTTGATCAAGTTAAATCAATAAAATCAAGAAAAAGTTCAAGAATGTAAATCTAGGGATTTCAAATTTTCTCTAAGTTATGAAATTGCATGTTTATGAAGCCCACTTTACAAATTTGTAACTTCTTCCTCAAACCATCATTTTTCATACTCAAAGTATGTACTTATAGGTTATGTTCCATAATTCAACTTTTTAGAAATAATGAACCAAATATCTCATATGGATTGGAAGGTATGAAGTGATGAAGATGAGATCTCAAAGTTGTAAAATTGTTTAGCAGTTAAGATTGTCAAAGTTGATGGCCAATTATCTCCATGATCCAAGATGAATCTCTAAATGTCCAACATTAAAGTTGTAGAGGATGGGAAAATCTTCCCAAAGAGCCCATTGGCATGAATTTATCACACTTGAGCTAGGAGTTTCGAAGAAGGAAAGTCACCATGTTAGGCCAAATTGAAAGTCCATCTTCATGTCAAGTTTCATGTTCAAACCAAAGTCAAACCTCAAGATCTTGCTTTACAGCCTATGATGCTTCTAATTCTCAGCATAATAAGTATTTTACATAAACCATTGATGCATTACACAAGGGCTCAAACCATTATCCAAACAACATACCATTCATGGATCATTTTGCCATAAAACTTCATTGCCATTTCCATAAAGATCACTTTTCTCAATCACTTTTTCTTGGAGATTTGTAAATAGATATTTCTTTGATCTCACTCTATCTAAACACCATAAGCAAAAGCACTTTTGTACTTTTCACCATTTTTATAGATTTGATCCAAAGTCCATTAAACAATACCAATAACCACTGCACTAAATCTGAATTCGTTCACTATAAAAGGATGCCTCATTGCAATGCTCCAACAAAAAAATTCATCATCAAGCAAGAAAGAACATTGAATCATTCTTGCACTCTTTCCATATTTTCACTCAAGGAAGCTAGAGGGATCATTATTTCTCATCTGGAAGTGCTTTTGAAGGTGTAACGGACACACTTCGTTAGGTAAAAAAAGCTCATTTGAGCTCCCTCATAAGAGCATCATTTCCACTCATTCTTGTTACCATTATATTTGTTTTGAACATGAACTCCCTCATAAAAATAATATTTATTTTGTTATTTAGTTTTTAATTTTATATTAAAAAATAAAATAAAAACTTTATTATTTATTCCTTTTTATTTTTCATTTAAGTATGCTTTGATTCAATTTTTTCCATAATTAATTTGCTCCCATTTTGATCCATATGTGTTGAACACCTTGATTATAATTGGATTTAGACTTGATGATAACTTGTTTATTTGATTTGTGCTTGAATTACATGGACGTTTATGGTTGATAACTTGTTTTGAACCCTAATGACTTGAACTCTTGTATGAGGTGAACTTTTGTCATAAAATGATACTTTGATGTGCTTTGAACTTGTTTCTAAACATTGCTTTAGTCTTGATGCATGGAATAATTGTTCAAGATTTAACATGCTTGTATGCTCCTTATAGGTCCACTTTTAAAATGCATCAACCATTGCTTTACATGTCTTGTGATTGATATCATGATATATCTTGCTTGATGTTTAGACTTGATGAACTTTGAAAAATTATTCTTGAGGAATTTTTGCTTGTATTCTTGTATGATCCATGTGTTATTAACTATTCTTTATGCCATGCCTTTTGCTCTATTTTTTATTGATGGCTTTGATTGGTGTCTTAAGATGTTTAAGCTTGATACATGGTAGTGATTTTGTTCATATGCTCGCTTAGTGCATATTGTTAATCCATGATATTTCTTGAATGACACTTGTGCTTATGTTTCAATCCAAGGTAAAGGGATTATATTTGACATATTTTCATATGCTTATTCATTGCGTGTGTTTGTAGCTTCATTTATCCACCTTATGCCCTTTAGCCTCTTCTAAACCCTAGTCCAATCTTAGAATTTTTCAAACTCGAACTTATTTCATAAAAAAACCTTGACTTTAGGTCATTGAATTTTCAAACTTTCTTTCTTCAAAAACACTTTAAGTATATAAAGTTCTTTCTATAAGACTAAAAAACACAAATCTCATTCAAAACTTTTGCCACTTGGCATTTTTTTTCTCATTTTAAACCCTTTCTCAAAAGAGACTAGACATGAATCATCTTTATAGTTGAGATATAAATATCCTACCCCATAGTAATGATTGAAATTGATGTTGATTCGTTTCCATATGAAGGAATTAATGGCATACTTGTAGATTATATATCTAAGTTGGAGCATTTCCTTCATAATGATGCAAAGATCCATCTTCTCATATTTGTGATGGTTTAAATGAGTATTCTCCTTAAGATGACAACTTCTCTCTTCTTATAAAATCAACTAAACCAACCCTTTTGTTATTTGTAACCCGAACTACGGGATTTTGATCCTTCATTGGTACGTAGGCACAAAATTTGATGTCTTTTCAAATCAAAAAGCAATAAAACACATTTATCTTCTCATCTCCTCAATCTTTAGCAAACAACAATAACCAACACAAATATCTCAAGAGGTTCCTATATGATACTATAGATGATTAGGGTGACAATACCTTCCTTTTTCATAACAAATCCCCAGATCTTCAATCTCTTTATTGCACTATTTTGCATTGCATATTTATGGGTTATTTGATATTTTCCTCTTCCCTTGGATAAATTAAAGTTCGATGGTGACATTTTATTTTGCGAGTCAAGTTAACCTAATAGCTTCGTCTTTGATTCTCACAGCGATAGAAATGACGACTTTATTGGGGACATCTCCAAGAGGGTTAAACCTATATTGTATATATTTGTGTTATTATATTATTTGATATATCGTTTGGGTTTCTTTTGGTGATTCATATATGGTGAGATATGTCATAACCCGTACTTGAGTACATATATAAGATAGAAGGGTGGTATTGTCGAGAAAGCTTGGGTGGAGTAATCCCGAACAAGCTGACTTGATAATCTCCCACTCAGTGGAAGCCCCTTTGAGGGTAGTCTTTGTTAAACCAGTAATCATGAAAGCATTGCTATTTTTGAACTGGGAGCCTGAAAAACTAAGGACTTTAGTATACCTTTACCCCACTTGGAATTTTAGGACGAAGTGCGATGGCTATGAAGGTGTAAAACTGAAATAGTTGATACGTGATGCTACACTCAGACAAGGTTCTCTTGAGAATATTATTGATTCCCGAGTAATCGGTGTGCTAGTAATATCCAAAAGATGGATCAATGATTTTGGGAACCTTCTTAGAACCTTGTTCTACAGGTACAAAAAACCTTAGTACATACCTTTTGGGATGGTTGAACCCATGATTCCATGCTCGTGACATCGAACCTTTGAACCATATTTGATTGTGTTCTTGTTTGTGCATCCATCCATTGATGCATTCATTCATTATTTTTAATCAAAATTTCAAGGAACTTAGAAACACTTGTTGCAAACATCACATGAACTTTTTTACCATGGATTTTGGAAGAAGAAGAACTCAAAAGTACACTTAAGGAGAAGATTGTGCATGTTTGGCGTCATGTCCATAAAAAGGGGAGAGAAGTTCTAGGGAAGTCAAACTGTGCTACTTTGGAGCCTTATCTTTAATGAATACAATCTAGGGATATCAAGTTGAAGATGTCGTATCCTTGTCATGAGCCTTTGAGAAGGCTTGTTACTCTGTTAGTTTAAAGGTTTGGCTTTAACGTAGGTAGAGGGCATGGTTCAAAGTCTATGTTTTCCCAGATAGTACTTATGTTTTGGTTAATGGCTACTCAATATAAGAGATTAGTATTCAATTGTGTGATTAACCAATTTTATAATTTTATTAACCAACTTTTTATATTGTATTAACCAACTTTGATGACTATTAAAATTTATTTGGACAACTGAACGTTTATTAATCAACTTTTTATTTTTTATTAATCAACTTTGGTGTATTAGTAAAAATTATTTTTAATATCTGGAGGTGTATTAACCAATTTCATCATTTTATTAACCAATTTTATTTCATTACTATAAAGGTATTGTTCACTGTCATACGGTAAACTGACTTGGGGTGTTTTGCTTTTTATCGCAATGTCGCGGATAGCAAGAGTCGCCACCGACTTTTCTTTTATCCAATAAGGAAAGGTGGAAAAGAACAGGAAAGACCTCAATAGATTTTGGGTTCGGGAGGTACATTATACAAAGGGAAGGTGTTAGCACCCTTTGTATCCATGGTTATCCATGGGCTCTTAATTACTGGATCACTTATATTTTTGTCTGAAAAGTGTCGGTGAATTGCTTAAAAAATGTTTGAAAGAGAGTTTAACTTTGTAATGATTCTCGTATGAATGTATACAAAGTATTTATCTCATTTGATTTTGAAAATGGTTTAGAAAAATATAACTCGGTAATGATTCTAGTATGAATGTATACCAAGTGGTGATTTTCTAGGATTTGTAAAGTGTAAAGTGTGAGGGGTGGAAAATGTTTTAGGTTATGATCCAGTAATTGAGAGTTATACCTTCCTGAGGTCGTTATGGGCATTTCCTATCCTTATGAGGGTAAAACTGTCCTTACTATTGAGAAGTAAGTAATCTTACCCTTTGGATGTTTAAGGGTCACCGTAGGGTCATCGATAGGTCATTGAAGGCAACAGTTGTAAAGATACCTTAGCATTCGAAGGGACGATCATCATTTAACCGTAGGTTACACCGAAGGGTCATCGAGGGAAAAAATCGTATTTTCGAAGGCAACATCCGAGGGACCATGATTTATTTTATGATGATTTAATCGAAGGGTCTTTGCTAAGTGTATCCCTACATTCGCGGGACATGACCGTTATACCGTAATATCATAAGGCAAAAGAGAGGTCCAAGATCACATATTTAAAGGCCACATTTTAAAGTTAATTAAGTAATTAAGTCCATATTAAAATCAATACATTAAAAATAATACATTAAAATTAATACATTAAAATTAATTATTAAAATTAACACATTAAAATTAATTATTAAAATTAACACATTAAAATTTATTAAGCAATTTAGGGTGAGCCTCCATAAGGGTATCCCACAAATAAAGTGGAGGACCTAACGGCGGTCTTTTTTCTGGGACATATGAACCTTTGCAAAATTCAACAAACGGGTTAGCATACCAAATCCGGGTGCAATCGAGGATTACACCGTAAAAGAAAAACAGCAGCAAGAAAACAGTGTATAATTAACATAGAATCGACCAGATACGCATAAGACATAACAAACAAAATATTGGCGGCTGCCCTTGTTCGCCTCTGCTTCGCCTAGCGAAGGTCTAGCGAACACTCGCTGCGTGCTCGCTTAGCGATGTGCTAGCGAGCGGCTGCGGGTTTTGAATTTCAGAACAATATGACTTAAACCTGCGGCATGGCTTATGGCATCCAACACATAATTATATGGTTCAGCATTCACAATATCAAGGCACACTTAAATTCACATGCAAAACCTCAAATATGTTTATGAATTCAATTATATTATCACATGCAAGTTAAGAACATAAAGCGGTATCACATGCAAATTAAGAAAATAACACGATAATAGTAATGCAAACCTGTTTGCAATCGAATTGCAACCTTGAATTGGCGAGCCGGATTGAGTCGGGCGGCGGTAGCTTCGGGGCGGGGAAGCGGCCTTCAGGGTTTCTTCACTCGGAACTCTCTAAAGTAGCCTCCAGGGTTTCCGTGCCAGGGTTTCCGTCCGTCTTCCTCTGTTTTTCCTCCCTCCTTTCGTTACTGAAGTGCTGGTATTTATAATGCCATTTTTCATGACCTAATGGGCTCAGAACGAAGCCCGAAATTTTTTGTTGTCTGTCAGCCTCGCTAGGCGAGCTGGTAGCGAACGTTTGCTTCGCTAGGCGAGCTGGTAGCGAACGTTCGCTAGGCGAGCTGGTAGCGAACGTTCGCTAGGCGAGCTGGTAGCGAACGCGTAGCGAACAGGCCAGTTTTGGGCCATTTTCTGGATCGGGCCGTTCGCGAGCTGGGCTTTTGTCCATTTGAGATCAGTGTCATAAACATGATTCGGAATGCCTTGAAAAATGTCTTGAAATATTAATGGGCAAATTTTGGGGTATGACAGCTGCCCCTGTTCAATATTCTTGAACCGAGAGAGTAGAATGGTAGGTGCCGTTCGTGGTCTGGAGGTGAAAGATTATTGAACACTAGAATGCCCCAAAAATTTGCGCTTGTCAATCAGGAGCTAGTCTTGATGGAGATGGGCTTAAAGATGCCATCCAGGAAGTTTGATGACGAGCTTTCCAGATTGTGTCGTACGTTAGACAATGTCTGAAGACATGGATGTCATACCGGGTCATACGCTAGACCGTATAATGAATCATCCATCCTGCTGTTGCCTTCGCTGGGGAGTCAGCGTGTGCTATATACTGCTGGGGATGAGGGATCAGAAATGTACCTGTCCGAAGGTAGCATCTGAAGAGATGAAAGTTTAACTTGGTCGTACATTAAACCATATCTGAGCAGAATGAGCCGTCCGTTAGGCTGAATCTGCTGAAAAGGGAGTAGTCGTATACTACACTAGCATTCAGAAATGTACCTGTCCGAAGGTAGCATCTGAGTAAGGGAGTAGCCGTATACTAGACCACCATTCAGAAATGTACCTGTCCGAAGGTAGCATCTGAGTAAGGGAGTAGCCGTATACTAGACTACCATTCAGGAATGTACCTGTCCGAAGGTAGCACCTGAGCAAGGGAGTAGTCGTATACTAGACTACCATTCAGGAATGTACCTGTCCGAAGGTAGCACCTGAGCAAGGGAGTAGCCGTATAAGACTACCATTCAGGAATGTACCTGTCCGAAGGTAGCACCTGAGCAAGGGAGTAGTCGTATACTAGACTACCATTCAGGAATGTACCTGTCCGAAGGTAGCACCTGAGCAAGGGAGTAGTCGTATACTAGACTACCATTCAGGAATGTACCTGTCCGAAGGTAGCACCTGAGCAAGGGAGTAGTCGTATACTAGACTACCATTCAGGAATGTACCTGTCCGAAGGTAGCACCTGAGCAAGGGAGTAGTCGTATACTAGACTACCATTCATGAATGTACCTGTCCGAAGGTAGCACCTGAGCAAGGGAGTAGCCGTATACCAGACTACCATTCAGGAATGTACCTGTCCGAAGGTAGCACCTGAGCAAGGGGAGTAGCCGTATACCAGACTACCATTCAGGAATGTACCTGTCCGAAGGTAGCACCTGAGTAAGGGAGTAGCCGTATACCAGACTACCATTCAGGAATGTACCTGTCCGAAGGTAGCACCTGAGGAGATAAAGGTCTAACTTGGTCGTACATTAGACTGTATTTGCAAAATCTGACTTGAAGGTCTAACTTGGTCGTACATTAGACTGTATTTGAGTGGTATTTGAAGATTTGAAGGTCTAACTTGGTCGTACATTAGACTGTATCTGAGTTAATGAAGGTCAGAATGGATCGTACGCTAGATCGTATCTGAGTTGAAGGAGTCATGTGTTGAGATGAATCAGGATGGACCGTATGCTAGGCAGTACCTGAGAAGTGAAGGTCCAACTGGGTCGTACATTAGACCGTGTTGGGAGTAGTTGAAGATCCAAATGGGTCTTATGATAGACTGTATTGGAGTTGCAGGATGAGCCGTCCATTAGGCTGAATCTGATGATAAAAGGGGGTAGTCGTACACTAGACTACACTTCAGAAATGTACTGTACACTAGGTAGCATCTGAGGAGACGAAGGTCAAATTGGGTCGTACATTAGACCGTATCTGAGCAGACTGAGCCGTCCATTAGGCTGAATCTGATGATAAAAAGGGGGTAGTCGTACACTAGACTACACTTCAGAAATGTACCGTACACTAGGTAGCATCTGAGGAGACGAAGGTCAAATTGGGTCGTACATTAGACCGTATCTGAGCAGACTGAGCCGTCCATTAGGCTGAATCTGATGATAAAAAGGGGGCAGTCGTACACTAGACTACACTTCAGAAATGTACCGTACACTAGGTAGCATCTGAGGAGACGAAGGTCAAATTGGGTCGTACATTAGACCGTATCTGAGCAGACTGAGCCGTCCATTAGGCTGAATCTGATGATAAAAAGGGGGCAGTCGTACACTAGACTACACTTCAGAAATGTACCGTACACTAGGTAGCATCTGAGGAGACGAAGGTCAAATTGGGTCGTACATTAGACCGTATCTGAGCAGAATGAGCCGTCCATTAGGCTGAATCTGATGATAAAAAAAGGGGGTAGTCGTACACTAGACTACACTTCAGAAATGTACCGTACACTAGGTAGCATCTGAGGAGACGAAGGTCTAATTGGGTCGCACATTAGACCGTCTTGAAATAGTTGAAGGAATCATATGTTGGGCTGAATCAGAATGAACCGTATGTTAGGCTGTATCTGATGATATCTGTATATGTTGTACTTGCAATAAATGTCTGGGATGAGCTCATAAATGCCATCGTTAGGAGGATGTCAGAATGAATGTTGACATGGAGTATCTGAAAGATGTAGTTGACTTCTGAATGTAATTGATAAAGCTGTTCGTCTGAATGGACCTTTGTTTTGATTGTATCAAGAGGATAATTAACCTGAAAAATAAAGTTAGCTTCATGCCATGTCATGATGCATGAGATGCAAATGTCGTATGCATGCGCGTGCTTTGAAATGATGTAATCAGTGAATTATGCGTCTGGAATAAATGCGAGCTATGTTATGAAATGATGTAATGTATATGATGCGGAATGAAAATTGTATGTAGGTATGTGATGTGAAATGATGTAATGAGTGCACTATGCGTCTGAAATGTTCTTCCAGGGGACTCTACTGGGGGAATAAATCTCAGTCTTCTGGTCGGAGATATTTGTATTGATGACCCTTTCTTAGCTGGGGGTATTTGACCTTTATCTGATGGCAGAGATATTCAACAGAGCCTGGCTGGGGGTAGAAGAGATGACCAGTCTAGCGATGCCCATTTCTTCTGGGGAATAACTGGCTTAGCCGGGGAATAGAATTGGCAACAGATCCATTGGAAAGCCTGGTTAGACCTTCTCCTCGATCCTGAAGTCCTTTAGTAATTGCCATTGTTATTTTATGCATGTATTTTGATAAACATTGATCATATTCAAATGCACATATCAATTCAAATTAAATCAATGGACGTTTATGCAAGCAAAACAGAGAAAGTAAAACAAAAGCATCTTTTTGGAAATAAAATTGTATTGATTTTGAAAGAGGGCCTATAAACAGGCAATTTGTGTACAAGGAGACAAAAATCCTAGTAAGAGGAAATTGTCAGGCAAACGAAGAGAAGCTATGAGGAAAAATCCTGTCGATTCTAATTCCACTACTGTCATTATGTCTTCAAGCATCTCATCTCCTGCTGTCGGATAGAAGTGATTGGCTTGTTCAGTCCCTTGAACTTGGTTGAGGCAGACAGAGAATGAGGCATAGTCATACGCTTTAATCCCTAATTTTTGCCTGGACCGCCTTTTCAGGTTTTCAGTCCACCGGGATACCCTTTTTTGCTCAAGCCGCCTTTTCAGGTTTTCGACTTGCCGGGTGTACGTCTTTATATGTTTATCCCTAATTTTTGCCCGAACCCTTTTGGTTCGCCGGGATGCCCTTACTTTTGCCTAGGTACATCGACCTAGCGGGTCTCTTTTATGCGTAGTATTTTTTAACTATGTCAGCGTCCACAGGATGCGGGAACTCTTCGCCGTCCATTGTAGCAAGCATCATGGCTCCACCAGAGAATACCTTCTTAACTACAAATGGCCCTTCGTATGTGGGAGTCCATTTGCCCCTGGGATCACCTTGTGGTAGAATGATACGCTTGATAACTAAGTCGCCGATTTGGTACACTCGTCTCTTGACCTTTTTGTTGAATGCATGGGTCATGCGCTTCTGACATATCTGCCCATGACAAACAGCCGCAAGTCTCTTTTCATCAATCAGATTTATCTGATCGAGTCGAGTTTGAATCCACTCATCCTCATCTAAGCCTGCATCTTTCACAATTCTTAGAGAGGGAATCTGAACTTCCACTGGTAAAATGGCTTCCATTCCATAGACTAAAGAGAAAGGGGTTGCCCTTGTCGAAGTGCGGTAACCATGAAGAGCAAAAGGTAACATCTCATGCCAGTCTTTGTATGTTACTGTTATATTCTTGATATTGTTAGCAGCCTCCACGGCGCCGTTCGTCTTTGGCCGGTACGGAGAAGAGTTATGGTGCTTTATTTTGAACTGCGTGTAGAGTTCAGTTTAGTACCATTATCAGTGATAACTCTCTCAGGAGACAGCAGGTTTCTCAAGTAGATATTTGATAGAATCCATCTTAGAAATCAATAAAGTGGTATGATTCAACATATACTGTCTTAGTCGGCGAGCAGCCTAGGCCAAAGCGTAGCAAGCTTTCTCGAGCCGTGAGTATCTTGTTTCACAGTCGGTACCTTTTGCTAAGGCAGTGTATGGCATGCTCTTTTCGACCAGACTCGTCATGTTGCCCCAGCACACCCTATTGAATTTTCTAACACGGTCAAATACGTGATTAAAGGTCTTCCTTCAACTGGTGGCATCGGAACTGGAGGTTCTTGGGGATATTTCTTGATTTTGTCATTCATCATTCCCTACCATCTCTTGATTTTTCTGTTTTAGTAATTTGAAGATGGGTTTGCAGGTAGCAGTCAAGTGTGGAATGAATCGGGCAATGTAATTCGAGTGCCCCAAGAAACTTCTGACTTCTCTCTTGTTTATTTCAGTACCCAGATTTACAATTTCAATTGATTCCTCATGCGGCTGTATAGTCTTTTGTAGTACCAGTCTGGCAAGTTCTCTAGGGACTTCACAATCTTCCTCGCTTCCATCCTCGGCTTGGTAGATCGGATTTTCAAAGTCATAATGAACAGTAGCAGAGTCATTACCAACAGGATCCAGAGTGGATATGGATCGGCAAATTGTTACGTGAGTGTGTGCAAGAAAACATAGCTTGTTTTGAAAAATGACAGGAAAGATAAAGAGCGCAATATTTGAATGCAAAAAGTCCATTGATCTATTGAATATGAATATGCTTATGAAAATGACAAAACCCTTGAAAAATTAGCTATTGTGCCCCGGGCATAGACACAATGCCTTAAAATGCTAAAACAACAATAACAATTACTCCTGACTAAAGGAAATCGGGATAGTGTCTTCAGCCTTCCAACTATCGAGTCTGTCACCAATTGTTGGGGAAATCCAGCTATCCAAGTCACAATCGTTATCAGTATCTTCCACATCATTGACAGTCTCATCTTGATTAGGCAGAGGGGCAGTGATGACATTAGGAGTCTCAGGCGGATCAAATTCAAATTCTCCGGCGTCGATCATATCCTGAATTTTGTTCTTCAACGACCAACAATTGTTTGTATCATGCCCGGGGCTATCGGAGTGATATGCACACCTGGCATTGGGATTATAACGAGGAGAAGTAGTGTTGGGTTTTGCAGGAGGATCTCTAAGGGTAATTAAATTTGCTTTTAGCATACCCTGCAGTGCCTGTGCTAAAGTCATATTGATCTTCGTAAACTGCCTTCTTCCCGGGTTAATGTGCCTCACAGATTTCTTGTCTTTTTTCTTCTCGAGCAAGAGAGCCTTCAGTTCCCTCTGCCCCCTGGATAAGTTCAAGATTATCTTCTGGAGTTGAGCATTCTGAGCCTGGAGGTCTTTGACAATTTGTTCGAGGTCCATTTTTCTGTTTGGAGGAAAACCGTGAGAACATTGATCCCTTTAGAGTACCTGTTATGCAATGTTATGTTATGCTATGCAATGTATGAAATGTTTTCAAGGACTTTTGGAATTTAACTTTACGTAAACCAACAAAAAAAGGAAACTTTTTTTTTTTTTTTTTTTTTTTTTTTTACAAAACAGAGCAAAGTTAAATCCCTAAGTCCTCGAAATGGTTAGTACAATGCCATGATGTTATGATGTTAAGTAAACAACAAGCACAAGCAAGTCATACAACCATCATCCCTAGGTTTTAAGGCTTGCATGAGTTCCATAGGTAAGTACCCTCCCCACTGAAGTTTGGTTGGTTCAACCTGTCCTAGAATAGTAACCGGGTTCTAGAAGGATCTCAAATCATTGACCTTTCTTTAAGTCCACTTCAGTGCAACACCAAGTGGTTGACCGAAGCTTCCCTAAAGTCCAATCTCAAAGAGTGTAGTATCGAGTCTCAACCAACCCCAGTCGGAACCGAAGTCAGTTATCTCACTACTTTCTAATGGCCAGGATGAGTCAATTAGGGTTCTAAAGGTCTGGTTAATGCTTTGATGACACCACGCGGAAGCCAAATTTTTCCTCAAATAACATGAGGACCATCAGGACAACCAAAGTGTCACATTAACCGTAGCCATCATTTTAACCATTCCAGTATACGCCGGATAGTCGCGATGATCTATTGCTACTTACCTAAGGTACACTAGATCCGGGTGTAGGATCTTTCACTCAAGAATACCCAAGCGATCCCTTAAAAGTAAATCAGACAATTTTAAATAAGTGATCTTGTTTTTTAAGGTAACCTCTCTTGTAAGTATTCCCCAGCAGAGTCGCCAGTTCTGTCATACGGTGAACTGACTTGGGGTGTTTTGCTTTTTATCGCAATGTCGCGGATAGCAAGAGTCGCCACCGACTTTTCTTTTATCCAATAAGGAAAGGTGGAAAAGAACAGGAAAGACCTCAACAGATTTTGGGTTCGGGAGGTACATTATACAAAGGGAAGGTGTTAGCACCCTTTGTATCCATGGTTATCCATGGGCTCTTAATTACTGGATCACTTATATTTTTGTCTGAAAAGTGTCGGTGAATTGCTTAAAAAATGTTTGAAAGAGAGTTTAACTTTGTAATGATTCTCGTATGAATGTATACAAAGTATTTATCTCATTTGATTTTGAAAATGGTTTAGAAAAATATAACTCGGTAATGATTCTAGTATGAATGTATACCAAGTGGTGATTTTCTAGGATTTGTAAAGTGTAAAGTGTGAGGGGTGGAAAATGTTTTAGGTTATGATCCAGTAATTGAGAGTTATACCTTCCTGAGGTCGTTATGGGCATTTCCTATCCTTATGAGGGTAAAACTGTCCTTACTATTGAGAAGTAAGTAATCTTACCCTTTGGATGTTTAAGGGTCACCGTAGGGTCATCGATAGGTCATTGAAGGCAACAGTTGTAAAGATACCTTAGCATTCGAAGGGACGATCATCATTTAACCGTAGGCTACACCGAAGGGTCATCGAGGGAAAAAATCGTATTTTCGAAGGCAACATCCGAGGGACCATGATTTATTTTATGATGATTTAATCGAAGGGTCTTTGCTAAGTGTATCCCTACATTCGCGGGACATGACCGTTATACCGTAATATCATAAGGCAAAAGAGAGGTCCAAGATCACATATTTAAAGGCCACATTTTAAAGTTAATTAAGTAATTAAGTCCATATTAAAATCAATACATTAAAAATAATACATTAAAATTAATACATTAAAATTAATTATTAAAATTAACACATTAAAATTAATTATTAAAATTAACACATTAAAATTTATTAAGCAATTTAGGGTGAGCCTCCATAAGGGTATCCCACAAATAAAGTGGAGGACCTAACGGCGGTCTTTTTTCTGGGACATATGAACCTTTGCAAAATTCAACAAACGGGTTAGCATACCAAATCCGGGTGCAATCGAGGATTACACCGTAAAAGAAAAACAGCAGCAAGAAAACAGTGTATAATTAACATAGAATCGACCAGATACGCATAAGACATAACAAACAAAATATTGGCGGCTGCCCTTGTTCGCCTCTGCTTCGCCTAGCGAAGGTCTAGCGAACACTCGCTGCGTGCTCGCTTAGCGATGTGCTAGCGAGCGGCTGCGGGTTTTGAATTTCAGAACAATATGACTTAAACCTGCGGCATGGCTTATGGCATCCAACACATAGTTATATGGTTCAGCATTCACAATATCAAGGCACACTTAAATTCACATGCAAAACCTCAAATATGTTTATGAATTCAATTATATTATCACATGCAAGTTAAGAACATAAAGCGGTATCACATGCAAATTAAGAAAATAACACGATAATAGTAATGCAAACCTGTTTGCAATCGAATTGCAACCTTGAATTGGCGAGCCGGATTGAGTCGGGCGGCGGTAGCTTCGGGGCGGGGAAGCGGCCTTCAGGGTTTCTTCACTCGGAACTCTCTAAAGTAGCCTCCAGGGTTTCCGTGCCAGGGTTTCCGTCCGTCTTCCTCTGTTTTTCCTCCCTCCTTTCGTTACTGAAGTGTTGGTATTTATAATGCCATTTTTCATGACCTAATGGGCTCAGAACGAAGCCCGAAATTTTTTGTTGTCTGTCAGCCTCGCTAGGCGAGCTGGTAGCGAACGTTTGCTTCGCTAGGCGAGCTGGTAGCGAACGTTCGCTAGGCGAGCTGGTAGCGAACGTTCGCTAGGCGAGCTGGTAGCGAACGCGTAGCGAACAGGCCAGTTTTGGGCCATTTTCTGGATCGGGCCGTTCGCGAGCTGGGCTTTTGTCCATTTGAGATCAGTGTCATAAACATGATTCGGAATGCCTTGAAAAATGTCTTGAAATATTAATGGGCAAATTTTGGGGTATGACATTCACGATTACTATTCACATGTAATGTTTATCTATTGTTCATACACTGTTCATATACGGTTCATAATTATTATTTTTTAATTTTAAAAAAAATACTGTTTACCGTATTTATACGGTGAACAGTGTATACGGTGTATGTATTTAGTGTAAAAAATAGCGTAACTGGTTCTGATAATGTATTGGCGGGTAGTAGTTGTCTGCCCAAAAGAAATAAACATAATGAAATTTGAGTCCCCACCATAAAACATTGAAACCAACTTTGCATTTTCGACAGCAAGAAATTTGCGTTTCATATTTTGGGTGTCAAAAAAGAAAACGAGTGATACGGTATACCCACTTGTAAGCTTGGCTCTTGTATATAATAATTACTAATATTTGTGCCAACTCATCATTCATGATGCAATAGAAAACTACTACACTCTGTCTACATCTAGCTGTCAACACGGCAACATATCTGAGTGATTGCATTGCACTTTCCTTTGTTTCTTCCTTCCTTTCACAAATGTAGGACTATAAATACAATCATCCCTTCTTTCATCATCACTACCTAAATACAAATCTACCATGGCATTCATTCATTCTTCAACCATCACTTTCCTCCTATCTCAACTATTATTGGCTTCTTTCATGGCATCCTATACAGCAGGAAACTTCTACCAAAACTTTGACATAACTTGGGGAGATGGTCGTGCCAACATACTCGACAACGGTCAACTTCTCACTCTTTCTCTCGACAAAGCCTCTGGTTCTGGTTTTCAATCCAAGAATGAATATCTATTCGGCAACATTGATATGCAACTCAAACTTGTACCTGGAAATTCTGCAGGCACCGTCACTGCTTACTATGTATGAACAAATAACTCTTATTGTCTTTAATATTTATAGTAATATTAATACAAGTTTCAAATTCCTAATTACTTATTTTTAATGCAGTTATCTTCAAAAGGATCAAACTGGGATGTAATAGAGTAGTAGTGTAGCTGAGTCTTAGATATAAGTTTGTTATAAGTTTGTTATGCTGTTGTGCTGACGTGGCATAATCTGTTATGCCACTGCTCATCTATATAAGAGCTTCTGTAATCTTCTATTTTCATCAATGAATATAATATTCTTCTTCCTCATTATGACTCTCTCTAGATTTCTATCATGGTATCCAGAGCTTCTCTCTTGATCCAGAATTTTTTTTCCTTCCTCCATGGCATCACCGTTTCGCAACGACGGTGCCTTCCCTTCTTCTCACGTCAAACTCTCGCATCTGATCTCTGTTAAACTTGATGAGAAAAACTTCAAGTTATGGAAACAGCAGATCGACGGTGTTGTTCGTGGCCACCGGCTTCAGCGGTTCATCACAGTACCAGCGGTCCCTCCGCACTTCATCTCTAACTCTGGTCCTACTCACACTGTTGAAAGCGATGCGTATCTGGATTGGGAACAACAAGATGCGTTAATTTCCACTTGGTTACTCTCTACCATTTCTGACTCGCTTCTGCCGAAACTTGTTGATTGCAAGCATTCATGGCAGATATGGACCGAAGTTCATCGTTACTTTGCAACGCTCCTCACGACGAAGGCGAGACAGCTTCGCTCTGACCTTCGTCATCTTTCCAAAGGTGCGCTCACTATTGAAGCGTTCATGTTACGTGTTCGTGACCTCAGTGAGTCCCTCATCTCTGTTGGTGATCCAGTACCTTTACGTAACCTAATTGAAATTGTTCTCGATGCACTCCCTGAGGAGTATGATTCAATTGTAGCTGCGATTAACAGTAAGGAAGAGCTTAGCTCCTTGGATGAACTTGAGGCTTGTCTTCTTGCGCATGAATCGCACCTTGACAAGCATCGTAAGGCTATTCTCACTGAACCGGTGTCAGTCAATCTTGCGCAAGCATCGCCGGCGCCTTCGTCATCTCCAGCTGACTCTACCTCTCTTACTTCAGACGCCTTTCCTTCCAGTACCAATCACGTCACTGCGCAAGCTGAGAATACTAACTCTCAGCACAGAGGTGGCCGGTCAAGTCGTGGTGGAGGCCGTTTTGGTCGAGGCGGTGGCCGTTCTGGTAAATCTCAGTGCCAGATCTGTCACAAAATTGGTCATGATGCGTCTATTTGTTATCACCGGTACACACAGTCCATGCCATCTGCTTTCTCTGCTCCTCGTATTCCTTTCAATCCATTCATGATGCAGACTCGCCCTCAGTATCCTCCCTCCTTTGGTTATGCTGCTCCTGGTTATGCTGCTCCTCGACCTTCAGCACCTCGTGCTGCTACACCACAAGCGTTTCTTGCCACTTCAGATCCTTCGTTCAACAATCAACTGTGGTTTCCTGATTCTGGCGCATCTCACCATGTCACACCTGATTCCACAAATCTGTCTGACATTCAATCTATGACTGGTTCTGAACAAGTTTATATGGGTAATGGCCAAGGTTTGTCAATTAACTCTATAGGTTCTCTTCAATTCCCTTCACCTAACACCACTCACATGCCACTCACCTTACATAATTTACTTCATGTCCCTCATATCACCAAAAATCTCATGAGTGTTAGTAAGTTTGCTCAAGATAACTGTGTTTTCTTTGAATTTCACCCTTATTTCTGTCTTGTCAAATCTCAGGATTCTTCTAAAGTCCTTCTTCAAGGAGTGGTAGGAGCTGATGGTCTGTACAAGTTTCATCTTCCTGCTCCTCCTGTGCCAAAATCTCTGCCTAGCCTTAACTCTAGTGTTGTCCTTAATGCTTCCAATAAGCTCTCTAGCTCTCTTTGTAAATCCTCAATGGATAATTCTGTTTCACCTGATTGCACTCCTTGTAATGATCTTACATTCATTAATAAAAGTGATTCTTCTTCTGATAATTTGCCTACGGTTAATTCTGCCACTGCTTGTAATTCCGCTTTACCTATTTCTCACTCTAAATATACTTTGTGGCACACACGTTTAGGTCATCCTCATTATCATGCTCTCACTGAAGTGTTAAAATTATGCCATATTCCTGTTCCTTCTAAACCTCTCAATGAACTCTGTACTGCCTGCTGCCTTGGCAAGTCTCATAGGTTACCCTCCTCCCTTTTCCTCTACTGTTTATACTCATCCTTTTGAGCTGGTTGTTTGTGATCTATGGGGACCTGCTCCTGTCACTTCTTCAGGTGCTTACACCTATTTCCTCACGTGTGTGGATGCTTTTTCCAGGTTTGTGTGGGTGTTTCCACTCAAACTAAAGTCTGATACTCTAACTCAGTTTGTTCATTTCAAGTCCATGGTTGAGCTGCAATTCAATTGTACAATAAAAACTGTCCAAAGTGATGGAGGTGGTGAATTCAGACCCTTCACCAAATACCTCACTACTCTTGGTATTTCTCATCGTTTCACTTGTCCTCATACTCACCATCAAAATGGCATAGTCGAACGAAAACATCGTCATATTGTTGAAACCGGGCTTGCCCTTCTAGCTCACTCTCAATTGCCTCTCAAGTTTTGGGATCATGCTTTTGTTACTGCTGCCTATCTTATTAACCGGCTACCTAGTGTCTCCCTTGGCAACCAATCACCTTACTTTAAGCTCCTTCACAAAGTCCCTGACTACTCTCATCTTAGGGTTTTTGGTTGTGCATGTTTTCCTTTCCTCCGTCCCTACAATTCTCACAAAATGGATTTTAGGTCACAAGAATGTGTGTTTCTTGGTTACTCTTCCATTCATAAAGGGTACAAGTGTCTTTCCCCCACCGGGCGTATCTATATTTCCAAAGATGTTCTATTCCATGAAACCAAATTTCCGTATGTGTCTTTATTTTCCTCAATAGCCTCTCCTGCCTCTAAGTCTTCTTCTTCCCCTCTCTCATCGTGTTCTTTTCCTACTTTATCTGCCCCTCTATTTCCTCTTACAAGTGTTAGCCCTGCTCATAACACTCCTAATGCTACAACTTCTTTACATCATGCTTCTCCTAATTCTTTACCTAACACTCCTACTGCTACAACTTTTTCCAACTCTGCTCATAACACTCCTCCTGCTCCTACTTCTTTACATCATGCTTCTCCTAATTCTTTACATAATGCTTCTCCTGCCACCTCTCCTGTGACTCCTGCCCTATCCTCTCCTCTTACTCCTCTCACCTCTGATCCTGCTGAAGCTAGCACCATTTCTCCTTCCTCTCTCCCTGCTAGCATTTCCTCTGTACCTTTTGTCCAGCCTTCAGCCCCTCCCCTTAACTCTCACCCCATGGTCACTAGATCCAAGAATGGCATTGTTAAACCTAAACTTAAACCCACTCTTTTACTAACACATATGAATCCCACCTCTGTTAGATAAGCCTTGGCCACTCCCCATTGGTTTCAGGCCATGAAAGATGAATTTCAGGCACTTTTGAAAAATCAGACTTGGGACTTGGTGCCTGCTTCATCAGCTAGGAAACCCATTGGTTGTAAATGGGTATTTAGGGTGAAGGAAAACACTGATGGCTCCATCAATAAATTCAAGGCCAGGCTTGTTGCCAAAGGATTTCATCAGAAAGCTGGTTCTGATTTTACTGAAACATTTTCCCCTGTGGTAAAACCTGTTACTGTCAGAATTGTCCTAACTCTTGCTGTCACTAACAGGTGGCCTATACAACAGATAGATGTTAACAATGCTTTCCTCAATGGCACTCTAGAAGAGGAGGTTTACATGCAGCAGCCTCCGGGGTTTGAAGCAGCTGACAAAACTCTTGTATGTAAGCTCAACAAAGCCATTTATGGACTCAAACAGGCACCTAGGGCCTGGTTTGACAAGCTAAAAAGGTCTCTGATGCTCCATGGCTTTACTGCCAGCAGATGTGATCCTAGCCTGTTCCTCTTGAACAAGGTCACCTTAACTATCATGGTCTTGGTTTATGTTGATGATATTATCATCACTGGGAATTCTGCCACCTTTATCACAAGCTTAATTCATCAGCTCAATTCTGATTTTTCTCTTAAGCAGCTTGGCAAGTTGGACTACTTTCTGGGCATTGAAGTCACTCATTTACCCAATGGTTCACTGCACTTGTCTCAAACCAAGTATCTCACTGATCTGCTATCCAAAACCAACATGCTGAATTCCAATGGCATGCCCACCCCCATGGTTTCAACTTCCAAACTCTCTAAAATTGGCTCCAATGTTGTCTCTGACCCCACTCAGTTCAGGTCTGTGGTGGGTGCACTTCAGTATGCCACCCTCACCAGGCCTGAAATTTCATTTGCCGTTAATAAAGTATGCCAATTTCTTTCCAATCCCTTGGAGGAATATTGGAAAGCTGTCAAACGTATTCTACGATACCTCAGTGGCACTCTGCATCATGGTTTACTAATCCAACCTGCCTCTCCTCATCAACCATTGTCTCTTCTTGGTTTCTGTGATGCTGATTGGGCTTCAGACCCAGATGATAGGCGTTCCACCTCAGGCGCTTGTGTTTTCCTAGGGCCTAACTTAGTGTCATGGTGGTCTAAAAAGCAACAATTAGTTGCTAGGTCAAGTGCTGAGGCAGAATACAGGAGCATGGCTCAGCTGGCCTCTGAAATGCTTTGGGTGCAATCTCTGCTTCAGGAACTTCATTGCAGGTTTACTACCCCTAAGCTCCTATGTGATAATCTCAGCACAGTGACACTTGCGCATAATCCTGTTCTGCACAACAGAACAAAACACATGGAGCTCGATATCTTTTTTGTAAGGGAGAAGGTTCTCTCTAAGCAGCTGATAGTTGAGCATGTCCCAGCTCAAGACCAGTGGGCAGATGCCCTGACCAAACCTCTTTCTGCTGCTAAATTCCTCCCTCTCAGAGACAAATTCAGGGTCATCAGCAAACAACAGCTGTCTTCTACACTGCCAGCTTCTACGAGGGAATAATAGAGTAGTAGTGTAGCTGAGTCTTAGATATAAGTTTGTTATAAGTTTGTTATGCTGTTGTGCTGACGTGGCATAATCTGTTATGCCACTGCTCATCTATATAAGAGCTTTTGTAATCTTCTATTTTCATCAATGAATATAATATTCTTCTTCCTCATTATGACTCTCTCTAGATTTCTATCAGGATGAGATTGATTTTGAATTCTTGGGAAATGTAAGTGGACAACCATACATTCTTCACACCAATGTGTTCAGTCAAGGAAAAGGAAATAGAGAGCAACAGTTCTATCTATGGTTTGATCCAACTGCTGATTTCCACACCTATTCCATTCTCTGGAATCCTCAGCATATTATGTATGTACTTTTTACATATTTGATAGTCTTTTCAATTTCATTCATTTTGAGTGTTGATTAATGATGAGCATGTGTGTATATTCACTGAATGCAGTTTTTCAGTGGATGGAACGGCTATAAGAGAATTCAAAAACATGGAATCAAAAGGAGTTGCATTTCCAAAGAATCAAGCAATGAGAATATATTCAAGTTTATGGAATGCTGATGATTGGGCAACAAGAGGTGGTCTTGTCAAGACAGATTGGAATGAAGGTCCATTCATAGCATCATACAGAAATTTCAATGCAGATGCATCCTCATCCAATGCTTGGTATTCTCAACAGTTGGATTCAACAAGTAAAGAGAGATTGAGTTGGGTGCAAAAGAATTACATGATTTATAATTATTGCAATGACACCAAAAGATTTCCTCAAGGCCTTCCGACTGAGTGCACTGCATCCTAATAGATCTTTCTATCTTCATATTGCAACTATATGTTTCAAGATTTAATTCATTCTTTTTCTTCTTAGTTAGGCCTGTTCAATTTCTTTTACTTGTAATTTGCTTCATATCAATTCATTTCATTTATTCTTTGATACAAAAATAAATATTCAATTTTTTTTGTCTTCCAAACTCAAGGTAATCTTTTAATTTTTTATTAGAGTTCAAAATCAAAACTTAATCATGTTTAGTTGTTTATTAATGAATTATGATATTATGTTATTGTACACCTATAAGAAATATTAAAATGCATTCACTAATACTCGTTTTCTCATTCATTATGACCAACCTTCCATTCATCATAATCAATAAGTGCGTCTACATAAAATTGATATGCATTTTGGTTGTGTACTTACCATTACTACAAATCTTCAAATTGTCTCATGATTGTTGAGTCCTCAAATAAGGATTTTTTAAAATTTAAATTACTCTTAAAACATTATATTTTATTTTATATTTATCATAATAGTAACTTTGTCTAGGTAAGCTTTGCTATGCATAGTTATTTCTAAATCCGGATAAAAGGAGAAAATTGTGTTAGACGGTCAACAAATAATTTAAAATATTCTTGAATCTCTTTGAAATGGATCAAATACGTAATAATATGAATGATAGGTCATTGTCTAGAAGCAACACGATCTATGACTCGAGTATGTACAATGTTAAATGAGTAAGGGTGACTACATTAGTACCGGATACATTGAAAAATAAGTAAGGATTTATTTTGAAAAATAAAATATAAGTGCAGTGAGAAGAAAATATATGAAAATAGTGGAGACTATGTTTTGAAGGAAGTTCAACTTTATGTGTCTACAAAAACCTACCTAGAGGGTGAAAAGGCAAAAGAATTAGACATTTTAGGCTTTAAGGTTTGATATAGGACAAAGTTGGATCAATAAATGATTTGAGAATTATTGTAGACAAAGAGTGAAATAAATATATTATGGATGTATGAAGGATAGTATATTGGATCATAGTCTTGAAATATATAGTGGAACAAGACACCTTTAATGTTATTAGTGCTTACACACCTTAGGTTGGATTATTAAAGTTTTTGAAGGAATTTGAAGTATTGTTTTAAGATATACCTCAAAGAGAAAAGATTTTCTTGGAAGGAGGTCTAAATGGGCACATAAGGAGCTTATTGAGATGTTTTAAGGGAGTACATGAGGATATAAAATATAAAGGGTAAATCCATCCAAGATTTTTTGTCGACTTTTAATCTGACCTGCCAGAAGTGTACAATTATGCAAAGTAGTATAAAAATAGATTATCAAACCACTGAGATCTATGGTTTGATTATTGAATCCTATTTTATAGGTTTATATCTAGAGTGACCAAAAATTGATGGTTTGTGAAACAACTTAAATAAAAACCACTTTTGGAAAATAACTTCAATAAAAATCATTTAAAAATATTATGAGATAAACATGACTTAGGGTTCGTAATCCTTAGTCCGACATATCCATGTAATAATTTTGCTTCTATTACGAGAATTTCAATATTGTTATAGAAAATAGATAAATGTGGACAACACCTACTTTCATCAGCGTGTTGTCCTATCTGTGGTGAATAATCCGTCTGCTTTCGCACGTCCGAATTATTCATCAAAGATTCTTTTATTTGCACAACTATAAAAGGTGGGATATTTATCAACCGCATCCGAGCACTTTCGTTGTTTCAGGCTTAATTGTTTAAAAACATGTTCTTGGGTACTGATGCATATCCTTTCTGATTATGATCGGTACAAGGGTTGGGTTAAAAAATACAGGTTTTAAAATAATGTATGAATGAAACTCTCATAATCGATTTGCGAAGATTAATATGGATAGTCATGAGATAAGTCTCACGACCCTTATGCTATTTTTGGATATCATAAAATAAACAGAGCGGAATGGAGTGGAGCGGAGTGGGATGGAGAGGAATGGAGAGGAGCGGAACCAATGTTCCATTCCATTGTTTGGAAATTTTAGAACGGAATAAGACAAGTAGTTCATTCTGCCCAAATTGGAGGGGAAGAAATATGGTGGTAAGGGATGGAATGGAATGGAATCCATACCACTTCATTACGCTCCGCTCCATCGAATTTTAAATGATCCAAACAATGGAATACCATTCCATTCTATCTCATTCCGCTCTATTCGATTTCATCAATCCAAACAAAGTCTTAGTCCCTAATAGACTACTCACTCACGGTGACCAATACACAAATAGAGCAATAATCTTAATCGAAAATATGATTAACAATAAAATTATAAATTGACAAATGTAAATAATGATGAATATAACCCGACTGAAAATAAAATAGCTTGAATGATAAAGATCCAGATGCTCCAATGGAGACTTGAATACACAACAAAAACTTAGAGAAAACGAAAATTATACGATAAAACTAAAAATATCACCCCCCTCAACTATTACAGTGTATGAGCTTTTGTAGAAAAATCTTAATTGTCGATCAAATATCTCTACTAAATGCCTATTAAAATAAAATATTTTGAATCAGGAAGTTCACATATCCCAAAACAGCAACAGAAAACACCGGAAAAGAAAAGAAAATATGGGGAAAATAGACTTGTATGCCACGGTCCGTAGCAGCTGCTACGGCCGCCTGTAGCAGGCGCCTGGAAAACGTATGGGAAAATGGCTAGGTTGTAGCATCCCTCTAGAAAATGCATAGAGAAAAATATGTCTTTCCTCATTTTTCTGTGTGTTTGCTCATTTTGGTTCCTCTTTTGTCCGAGATACTTACTTAAGCCTGAAAAACATCAAAAACACACTACCAAGCATAAAATATGGTAAAAAAGAAAGTAAATCAAACAAAAACGTGAAAATAGATAAGTAAAACAACTAACAAAAGCGATACGAAAACCACTTATAAAACTTTCTCAAACTTAGATCGTTGCTTATCCTAAAGCAACAAAGTTTGCTTATGCAAATTTTTGGATCAAGTGGTTTAATAATTGAAAAGCTTACAAAAATTAAGCTATTGGTACTCATACATGAGTTTTTGCTCGGATTGGCTAAGATTCAGTTCTCTCGGTACTCATTTGACACCAAAGGTATTTACAGGGACACTAACCATAGTGAGACTACGAAACCAAGTCTCCCTTTCAGATACCGCTCAAACTATGCATTGTAATTAAGTATCATTTTTAAAATTTTCCTTCCCTTTTCATTCTGACAATCAAATTAAGGCATTTGGATTTATTATAATCTTCACATGCACAAAATCAGTTGAGCATTTTTATTTAGACACCAGATATGCAATAATTACCTTCTTTATTTACCAATGAAATTGCACACTTTTGTGTGTTTATTTATTGTCCACTTTGGGACAACGTCTAGGGTTCAACCATAGTTGGGCTAAATAATCAGACAAGGGTTACCCATCTTAGAAGGTGTAGTTGCCTTTTACTGTCTTTTTCATCATTTCGGCGCTAAATATATTTATTTTTCAACCAATAATATATGAGATGTGAATCTAAATTATGACAGACTATCATGATAAACTAATTAGGGAGTACTTCTCAAAATTCGAGTACTATGGTACAAATCTACATATTGGACTCGTATCTTACTATGGGGGACTTGGGATGTTTGAGTAATACATATTTTGTCAAACTTTCCCGGCGTCCCTAGATTTAGCCTATCATCCCTCTAACTCTACATACTTTTCCGGTTTCCTCATGATCAAAGTTTTTTCAAGAATTTTGTTTGAACAATCCTAATTCAAAAGAAAAAAAATGAAACAGTGGTCTTTTGAAAATAAAATTAACGAAGGCAAACAAACACACAAAATAGAAAGAAGCAAAAGAAAAGTTAATAAATTCCCCCTAACTTTAACCAAATATTGTCTACAATTTTTTAGCGCAAGCAAGAAGAGGTAAACTCACAAAAGCCCTCACTCGGGAGGGGGAAGCACAACATCAGTTGCATATCATCTAGTACCATACCTTGCCTTAATTTCTCATTGTGAGTCATTTTATTATCTGGAAAAAAAATCAAATGACAATAAAATCTATTAGTAACAAAAATTGTGGGTTGCCTTCCACGTAGCGCTTTGTTTAATATCGTTTTAGCTTGAAGGTTCATGAGTAGAAACACTCATGATAGTCCTTTAAAAAATGATTCCTCAACCTTATTCTCAATAGTCTTAGGTTTCCATGCCCACTTATGAAGCCATCTCTCATTCCATCACTCTTTCTATCCTAAGTATTAGTTGTTCGGGTTTGGATTTGATCCTTTCATCTCCACCTCAAAGGTCAACCTTCCCCTCTTAACATCAACAATTTCCCCAGTTTCATGGTCCTCTAATTTTCTCTTTTTAGATAGGACCTCGGATAATGGTACATTGGTGTGGATATTTTCTAATATTTTTGCATAACTTTTGAACTGGGCGCCTACCTTAGCTTCCATAAATCTTTGCGAGAAAGGAATTGGTGGCTTGTGGGGAAGATGATCAATATAAGGTGTTTTCTTTTCCACCTCATCGACAACCTCTTTTTTAGATGGTGTCGGTGAGTTTTTCTCAATCTCTACATTTTTCTCACCAGAAGACTCCTTAACCTCTTTACAATTCTCTCTAGAATTTTCAACTTGGTTTTCACTTATGATTTTTACAATATTCACATGTCCCTCAGGGAATGGTCCTAGAAGGGTGTGTGCAAGCTCGGGGATTTCGGTTTCCAATGCTTTGCTGTTAGTTGCAAGGGACTCGGCCACAATGTTTAGGGTCCTAAGGACTTCACTAGTATAGATATTTTGGTTTCTAAACTCTTCATTCTTGCGAGAGTTTACGCCGCAATAAAATTCTCCATTAGCATTTCAAGGTTGGATTGTTGGTAATCTTGTGGTTCCTCGGAATCCTGGGAGTGGTTATTTGAGAAAACTTGAGTGATCTATCCACCACGGATTATAGGTACTGGGATAAGAGTCTTCATGGTTATTGTTCACATAATTGACCATATTTTGGATAGACCTCATGCATATCATAAAAGAAACAACAGAAAAGTAAAAGTTGCTCTAATCTCTACAGTAACAAAAAATAAAAACGCTGGTCTATATAGGGACTAAATTGAATTTCAATATCAAGCACAGTTGGTCCCGACAATGGCACCAAAAACTTTTCTCCAAACATTTTTCGTCAAAGACGAATTCCACGTCTTTCCTTAATAAGTTGGTTAATGGTTTTGTTATTTTAGAGAAATCTTTAATAAACCTTCGGTAAAAATCGGTGTGTCCAGAGAAGCTTCACATTTCTCTAACAGTTTTTGGGGGTTGAAGGTTTTCTATAACCTCTATTTTCGCTTTGTCAACTTCAATCCCTTTATCGGACACTATGTGTCCAAGTATTATCCCTTGTCTAACCATGAAATGGCATTTCTCCCAATTTAGCACGAGATTAACCTTTACACATCTATCAAGTACCTGTTCTAGGTTTTTTAGACAACCTTCGAAACTCTACCCACAAACAGAAAAATCGTCCATAAATACCTCTATGATGTCGTCTATATAGTCTACGAAAATTGACATCATGCACCTTTGAAATGTTGCAAGTGCGTTACAAAGTCCAAATGGCATTTGTCTGTAGGCAAATGTACCATAAGGACGTGTGAAAGAGGTATTTTCTTGGTCATCAGGACAGATGGGAATTTGAAAGAATCCTGAGTAACCGTCCAGAGAGAAAAAATGAGAATGCTTAGCTAATCGTTCCATCATTTGGTCGATAAAAGTTAAGGGAAAGTGATCTTTGCGAGTGGCTTTATTAAATTTTCTGTAATCAATGCACATCCTCTATCCAATTACTACACATTTAGCTACAGTCTCGCCCTTTTCCTTATCGACAACCGTAACACCACCTTTCTTGGGTACTACATGTACTGGGCTGACCCATTTACGATCAGATATGGGATATATAATACCTGCCTCTAATAACTTCAACACTTTTTTCTTACTACATCGCTCATAATCGGGTTTAGTCGCCTTTGGTGTTCTCTAGAGGTTTTTGAGTCTTCCTCCAGCATAATGCGATGCATGCACAGAAAGGGACTAATTCTTTTTAAGTTTGAGATGTTGTAGCCTAATGCATTAGGGTATTTCCTTAAGACATGTAATAGTTTTTCAGTTTCTATTTGTCCTAAATCAGCGTTGACTATAACTGGTTGCTCAAGCTCTGTGTCCAGGAATTCATATCTCAGATTTTTTGGTAGTGTTTTAAGTTTTATAGGTTTCTTCGGGCATGGCATAGGATTTAGAGTTAATGCTAGACATTCCCTTAGACTGTCATCTACGGATGGTTATTTCCATTGCTCATCCTCAAGAATGGGTGGTGTTAGGATTTTTAGGATTTCAGTATCCTCTGATGGTTCCATTTTTATTTATTTTATACACTCATCAATGGTGTCCATGAAACAACATGTGTCGTCTATGGCAGGTGCTTTTAGAAATTGCAATAAAATGAATTCAATTTTCTCCTCTCCTACATCGAAAGTCATTTTTCCTCGTTTCACATCTATAATGGCATCGACAGTTGCTAGGAAAGGTCTTCCTAAGATAATTGGATGTTAGAATCTTTTTTTATTTCCATTATTATGAAACCGGTAGGGATAAATAATTGACCGACTTGGACGGGAATGTTCTCTAGCATTCCTATGGGGTACTTAACAGAATGATCTGCTAGTTGGAGATACATTTTCGTTGGTCTTAACTCTCCCAATTTGAGTCTTTCGTAGATAGAAAGGGGCATCAAACTCACACTAGCTCCTAAATCGCATAGGGTTCTGTCTATTACAAACTTCCCTATCACACAGGGTAGGGAAAAACTGCCAAGATCTTTTAGTTTAGGTGGCATGTTATTCTGAATGATAGCACTACACTCTGCATTAAGTGTCATTGTCTCATCATCCTCAAGTTTATTCTTGTTAGATAAGATTTCTTTTAGGAACTTGGCATATAAGGGTATCTATGTAATAGCTTCAGTGAAATGGATGGTAATATTAAGTTGTTTCAAGAGTTCAACGAACTTCCTGAATTGTCCTTCGGTTTTGGACTTAGCTAGTCTTTGAGGGTAATGGATTGGTGGTTTATATGGTGGTGGAGGCACGTATGGTTTCGCCTTCTCAACTGTCTCTTTGATTTCATCTTTTTCCTCTGGTTTATCAGGTTGGTCATTTTTCTGAGCCATCGGCAGAATTTGTATTCTAGGATCAACAGGTCCATCTAACTCCGCCCCACTTCACAATGTGATAGCATTAGCTTGACCTTTAGGATTAGGTTGTGGTTGACCAGGGAAAGTTCCAGTTGGAGTTGCGGTAGTTGCTTGTTGCTGGGCTACTTGAGAAATTTGAATTTTCAACATTTTGTTATGAGTAGCCAAAGCATCTACTTTAGTTGCTAATTGTTTCACTAATTCTGAGGTATGGACGTTTTGGTTCATAAACTCCTTGTTTTGTAGCATTTGAGAAGCAACAAAGTTTTACATCATTAACCCAAGATTAGATTTTCTAGGCGTTTGAGGAGCAGCTTGAGGTATGCTCTGAGCTGGCTTCTGGTAACCAGGAGGTGGTTGATTTGGAGCATACAAGGCATTGTTATTCTTATAAGAGAAATTGGGGTGGTTTTTCTAACCTGGATTGTAAGTATTGGAGTACGTGTTTCCTTGAGCATATTTTAACCGGTCAGGTGCGATGCCTGCTAGTAATTGGCATTCAGAAACGTTGTGTCCAAGTACTCCACATAAGTCGCAGCTTAGGGCTACGGCAGCCACGGTGGTCGTGGGAGTTATGGTCAAACTTTCAATCTTTTGAGTCAGAGTGTCTACCTTAACATTGACGTGATATATGCCACTGACTTCGTTCATACCTCCTTTCGGTTAAGGTTTCTCTATAGAAGTGCGATCTCCTCCCCATTGGTAGTGATTTTTTATCATATTTTCAATAAGCTGATAAGCTTCTTCATATGGTTTATCCACTATAGTGTCGCCAATTGCAACATCTAGGTTTAATTTGGTGTTATATGAGAGGCCACCATAGAAGGTGTGGATAATGAGCCATGGTTCAAGCCCATGATGCGGGAAAATCCTTAGCATGTCATTATATCTCTCCCACGCTTCAAAAAGTGATTCGTTGTCTTTTTGCCTAAATCCGTTGATTTGGCTTCTTAGCATAGCCGTTTTACTAGGTGGGAAATATGTAGCTAAGAAGACCTTCTTTAATTCATCCCATGTAGTTATGGAATTGGACGGTAAAGACTGGAGCCAAGCTCTAGCTCTGTCTCTTAAAGAAAAGGGAAAAATACGTAATCGTATCGCTTCGGGATTAATGCCATTAGCTTTCACTGTATCTGCATATTGCACAAATATTGACAAATGGAAATTTGGGTCATCTGTAGGGCTGCCAGAGAATTGGTTTTGCTGTACAACTTGTAACAGCGAAGGTTTCAACTTGAAATCGTTTTGGTCGATGGCAGGGGCAACAATGTTGTTGTGTGGTTCATCCTGAGATGGGGCAGCATAGTCCCTTTAAGGACGGTTAGTAGGGACAGCCATATCGGATTCGGGTATACTAGGATCAGGAAGATTGTATTTTAAACGGTATCTTCTGATTTGGCGTCTTAGTCTAATATAACGCTTGACTTCGTCTATCGGTTGTTCTAACTCGTTCTCTTATGAGCGAGTGTTTGGCATGCAACCGAAACAGATAAAAAGGAAAATAGTTGTCTTAGTCTATACCGTGCAACAATGGAGTTACGATATTAACTTAATTGGTCCCCAGTAACGGCGCCAAAAACTTGATCGCGACTTAGTATGTCTATCGAAATGGCTAACTGCAAGTGAATAGTCGTATCGCGTAGTTTTAAAAAGATATCGAACCCAAAGGACCAAAAACCAAATTATCGCTATCTATAGCTAAGGCTAATGAATATTTTTTTTAGATTAGATTAAGGGAAACTAGAAATAAAATTGAACGGCAAATAATAATATAATAAAAAATTTCAATAAAGAGGCATCGGTATGTAAATTATATCATTCTTCGAGGATTTAGTAAATAATTAATATAAAATAAGGTAAATCACTTTTCAGTAAAAAATATAAAATTAAAAGACTTTGCCTCACACTCTCGTGTTATTGACTCGGGTTATACTCTTAAGCCAAAATATTTTTCTCTCGCTCACCCACCTGAATTAAAAGTAATTTTTGGAAATTGATAAATCCTACTTAATCCTAAAGCGCTCTCGCCGTGTTTAGGATTAATGTCTAGAAACCAATATCCGGTTAAAATCTCAAACTCTCGGTCTGTTGATTTATAATCTTAATGACTTTTCACTCTCATGCAAAAACCTTTTTAGATTAGAATTGGAAACCACAGCGAGAAAAATAACTTATAAAAATTATCATTAATTATTACCGAATCCCGTCGAAACGACGGTCCTTACATACCGATGTCGAAAGGTTTAGTCAGACGTGGTTTTAAACTTAATCATATAGTTATAATTATTAAACATAGACATAATCATGATCAAAATTCAGAATTGTAAGCATGTAAATAATATTATGCGATTAGGCCAAATGAAAGCGGAAAGTAAAGAATTAAGCAATTAAAAGAAACCTGGTGAATAATAATAACTGGATTAAACTTCGGAGAATTCTTCGAGTAGAAATAACAATTGGAAAATATAACGATGTCGGCACGCTTGATCCAAGCAACTAGTAAACTTAAGAACTAAGGTGCAATAGCATCCCGATGTGGAAGAACTATAACTTTTAAGTTATTTCTGCTTAAGCTAAGAATCAAAATTATACGATAAAAACTTGGATGTTTTTTTTCTTTTGGTTCTGCCTTTTTGTACTGGTAAAGAGGAGTTGAACTTCCCTAAATTCGTGTGGAAGTGGTTGAGGAAAAATAGGGGGACTTTTGACCATGTTTTGTGTAGTTGCTGAAAAACTGCATTGCGTGCTTGTGGCGAACGTCACAGGGCCATGGCGAACGTCGTGGTACTAAAAGTTTGAAGTGATGTGGCAAGGGGGTCGTGGCGAATGCCACAGGGCCATGACAAACGTCGTGGTACTAAAAGTTTGAAGTGATGTGGCAATGGGGTCGTGGCGAACGCCACAAGCCCAGAATCTGCATTTTCAGCGTTTTCTTTCCCTTTTTCTTCATTTCTTCTCTTTTCTTTAATTCTTTCTCACACGTGAATTCTTCATCGACAAGTACCTGAAACAGGGCAACAACACCAACATAATACAATAAAACATACACAATATTATACTAAAATACATGCGAATCGAGTCAAATAAACAATATAGTTTCACGTTATCAAGCGTGATTCGCAAAAGAGTCTTAACCACAGGTGGAAGATTATTGGCTTGCCTCAGCCAAATGAGGATTGGTTTCAGGCTTCTTTGTCCTTATCTGGCCTAAAGGACTTGTGCATGACAACGATCAACCAGATGATGCTTAATGCATTCGTGGAGAGATGACACTCAAAGACTTCGTCATTTCATCTCCCGCTTGGTGAGATGTCTATCACACTCGACGATGTCTCGTGTTTTTTACATCTTTTGATCAGGGGAGACTTCTAGATCATGGAAGGATTACCAAAGATGGGGCACTCGAGATGATGGTTGACTATATGGGGGTTGATCCAATGGAGGCGAAAGAGGAATTGGATAGAACTAGGGATGCTCATGCTAGGTTTGAATACTTGAAGAAGATATATATGACTGAGATCTTGATAGCACATCAGACTACAGGTGATGATGAGTAGGTGACACTCCACGAGTCGCATGCTAAAAGAGCATACGTGATATATTTGGTTGGCACCACAGAGGCCAGCTCATCAGGAGATACTAGAGGAGGAGCAGACATAGTTTTATCATGCTAAGGATGTCTTACCTAAATGTCATCGTATTGTGGATATTACACAGGCAGTCATTGACTTTCCTGATGGGTTCGATGTGAGGCAGATCCTAGATGCCATCATGACAGAGGCACGAGGGACATTGATGTATTGGAGACAGTGCTGGAGAACGAGAGAGTTGATGGCCGAGGAGAACGAGGACATAGAGGAGGCAGAGGAGACCGAAGACGTAGAAGAGGCAGAGGAGACCGAAGACGTAGAAGAGGCAGATGAGACATAGGAGATGTAGTCAAACATACACAGTAATGCATTAGTATATTATAGTAGTACTATGAATTATATTTTATTTTGGCAGCATATTACTTATCGTTGTTCTCAGTTTTTTTTATATTTATTGGTGTTCTATTTATATATGACATTTTTTTACCATCTATTTATGTACGTCATTTTTTGCATATCGTTTGCATGGTTTAAATCTTCATCTAAATACACGTAAACAAAATATAATATGAAGAGATATGTTCTTATACATTACGGAGATACATCTCCGTAAAATAAATGGATTTGCATCTCTGATACAATAAACTTATAAAATAACTTCTGAATGTGATACATGATATATGTTTTAAATTGTTACAGATATGTATCTTCGAAATATGAGATGGATGACTCACTTATAACGCGCAATGCGCCTCTAAAATGTGTCTGAAAATAGATCTCTATAACAAATTCGAGTTTTTAAGTGTTTATCGTTAGTCTATAGAATGGATAAAGTAATGGCTGAAATAAATTACAATTTAATGGTTATATGCCCATGTTGAAAGTCCGGACTTTGTCACTTCTAGTGCTGGGAGTTAAGAAATTGTGATATTTATATTCGAATCCAAATCTCACGAGTCAGCAAAATAAGTTGGAATCTGTATCTTGTATCTGTTTTGATATATATCCTGGAATCTGTTACCTTGTATCTGTTTTGATAGATATCCTGAGGGAATAACTTAGTATTGCATTTGGATATACTCAAAAACAAATGAAAAAGTAAATATACTTACAGCTAGCTGGCTGCTTGTGCTTGCTGCCTCTTAACATGGGAATAGGGTCAATTGTGGCGACGTTGACAGGAACCATATCCACTCAAGTAAAAACATATTCACTTTATTATCATTTACATCATCATGATACACCCTCTCCACCATCACTATTACCTTTATCTATTTATTAAATGCGACAAACTTTGTTGGTTGAGCTCTCATTTGAGCTTTTGACAGCTAAATTTCTTTATACCATTCAATTCAATACAACTACCTACATAGTACAATACCACAAACTGACCTTCCTGTCCTTTTCCCCTCTTAGCAACTTGCTTCAAATCACACGTTCTTCATTTACTACTACTACTATATATACACCAACTCTTCAATCTTCACAACATATCCAACTTTACCACTTACTATTTTATTTATTCACAACATCATGGCTTGCCACAAATTACTACTGCTGCTTATTCCTCTCCTTTTCATTCATGTTGCTGCTAACTTCAACCAAGATTTTCAAATTACATGGGGAGATGGCCGTGCCAAAATACTCAACAACGCCAATCTTCTTACCCTCTCCCTTGACAAAGCCTCCGGCTCTGGCTTTCAATCCAAAAATGAATATTTATTTGGCAAAATTGATATGCAACTTAAACTTGTTCCAGGAAACTCTGCTGGCACTGTCACGGCCTATTATGTAAATATACATACATGAAAAAAGATATATATTGTGTTTGATTTAATGCTTAGAGATCATTACTAATTTGAAACTCTTTATGTTTGATAAATTCAGCTATCATCAAAAGGAGGTGCATGGGATGAGATAGACTTTGAATTCTTGGGAAATTTGAGTGGTGATCCTTACATCGTTCACACCAATGTGTTTAGCCAAGGAAAAGGCAATAGAGAGCAACAATTTCATCTATGGTTTGACCCAACCGCAGATTTTCACACGTATTCGATTCTATGGAATCCACAACGTATCGTGTAAGCATTCATCCAATTCAATTAAACTCATATATACTATTACTTTTTGTTCTTTTATAAATTGTTATTATAGTGAAGTTATTAAACTTTTGATGAACTAATTTCAGGTTTTCTGTGGACGGGACACCAATAAGGGAGTTCAAGAATTTGGAAAGAATAGGAGTTCCATTTCCTAAGAATCAAGCAATGAGGATATACTCAAGCCTTTGGAATGCTGATGATTGGGCAACAAGAGGTGGACTTATAAAGACAGATTGGTTCAAAGCTCCATTCACTGCTTCATACAGAAACTTCAATGCAAATAATGCTTGTATATGGAGCAGTGGAAAATCATCATGCAAATCTTCTTCTCCTACATCTGCTGCATCATGGCTATCACAAGAGCTTGACTCAACTGGTTTGCAGAGGCTGAGATGGGTGCAGAAGAACTATATGATTTACAATTATTGCACAGATAAAAAGAGATTTCCACAAGGCCTTCCACTTGAATGCATTCACTCCTAGTCCTATTATCTAGGACACTCTCTGCCTCATTTATCATTTTCTTATGTAGTTATATCATCTTTCTTTCTTTTTTATGCCTATATTTGTTCCTTCTTTCTTTCTAATTCTATTTTTTTTATTTAGTTACCATGTAAAATATCATATCAAGTCGTAGCTAGATAACCTTTTGTAACTTACATGAATATGATATTGTCCGATAGCAACTTTTTCCATTAATCTCATGTCAAATTTTCACATCATTTTTCTATTGATATGTCTTAATTGATTATTTTTTATAGATCAATCTACGCTTATTTAATTATGGCGATATGTTTATTTGAGTTTATTATAATTTATGTGGAATGTTTATTTCATCAACTATTCACTAAACATATAACCTTTTAATCTGATTTAGAAATCAATAATACGACAAATTAATTTATATTAGAAGAACAAATTATCTTAATCAATGTTTTTACAAGCTTTATACAATACATTATTCACACTTTTGATCTTTAACGATATGCTTCTAATTCTTCTACTAATACTTCCTTCACCTCAAATTTATTTTCCAAAATATTATTTACTTTATAAACAAAATTAAAGGTGAAGGAAGTGATAGTAGAAGAATTAGAAGCATTGAATTAAGTTCTAACTATTAAAGTACAAGATATGAATAATAGGTTGTTAAAGTATAAGATACAAATCATAACGGTTAAAGCTCGTAAAATATTGATAAGTGTAATTTGATTTCTAATATAACTTAATATCTCATATTGGAGGATGTGATTTGAATCAAATATCCAACACCGGAGAGGATGAAGATCAATGTGATACTGAAGTGGTTCTAAACCATGCACCTCAGTAAATGGTTGTTCTAGTTAACATTTCAACAAAAAGATCAAAGGGTGATGCCACTAAAAAGAAGAAGTCATCTGAAAAGGTAAGTCCCTCTAAAAAGGAACCATATGTGCATGTTTATAAACCTGATGAATCTATGAATATTTCTAAGGTAGTTGATTCTAATACCACTGAAAAATCATTAATCATGTTGAAACCACTCTTGAGGAACCATATGTGGGACCACATTTTGATTCACATGTTAAACCAAATGTTGAAACATTTCTTCCAACATTTGGTGAACCACAGGTTGAACCCCCGATGATATTACTATATTTGACACTCGTCTGGATGATACTTCCTCTAAAGATTGGAGTAATGTAGAACCTCATCATGTAATGGCTAAGTCTCAAAGTAAGAAGGGTAAAGATAAACAAACTATTGATACTCTTATTTCTGACTCATATATGGATAATATCTTGAATGAAAACCATGAGTACAATAAATAATTGAGGAATGAGGATCCTAAAAATTAAGAGTTTAAAGGTCAAGGTGAAAGGAACGAAGAAACTGATGAGGATGGTGATATAACCATTGTTAATATCATGAAGAGGACTATTGAAAGTGTTACCAACCCTCAAGAGAAAGTTGCAGAAAAAGAAGTGGTGAATATTGATGAAGAAACTGAGACTGATGAAGAACCTGAAGTGATAGTCATGAGAAGTATTGCTAAGTCTGTATCTGATAGAGTTAAAGACAAGAAGAAGCTGAAAGTTGTTACTCCCAAGTATAGAATGAGGAATGCTGAGAAGGTGAAGCATAAATATCATATAAAAAGGCCTTTGAAAAAGAAGAAGAAATTTGAAGAAAAGGTAGACGAGAAGAAGTCTCTAAAGATAAAACTTGTGCAAACAACTGACGCTGAGACAGACCAGATATCCTAGACATTATGACCTCTTCTAGGAGAAAGATTGGAGAAAAAAAGGAGTCTTGTTAATATTCCGGTTGCTCCCTTGGATAATATTTCTTTCCACTTAGAAGCAAGTGTGTAGAAGTGGAAGTATATATTTCAGAAAATAATTACTCGTGAAAGAGAGCTTAGCAAATAAGCTCTTGATTGTCAAGAAATTGTCGATTTGTTGAAGGATGTTGGACTAATGAAGACTATGTCAGACATTGGTCTTTGTTATGAGAAATTGGTCAAGGAGTTCATTCTTAACATATCAAATGAATGCAAGGTTATAAGAAGCAAATAATTTATGAAGGTGTGTATAAGAGGTTGTTATGTGAAGCAAAACTGAAGAATCTGATGAAGTACCTTCCATTGACAAATTTGCAAAAGAAATTACAGTTGGGCAAGTCAAGTAATGGCGAAAGAAAGTTCTACCCTCTTATGGAAATTTAAGTGTGAAATTGTAGTGTTGAAAAAGATTGGTGTATCCAATTGGTCACTCACCATCCATAGTTCAAACATAACTTCTGCCTTGGCCAAGCTGATCTTTTTAATAGAAACCAAGTTTAAGCTGAGTTTTAGAGAGTGTGTATTTTACCAAACCATGAAACATGCATGTTTCTTTGTTCTAAAGCTTCCCATAGCTTTTCCTTATTTGATAATTGGAATTATCTTGAACCAACACCCTAATATTGTGCATATTGAAGAAATAAAGAAAAAAAGGCAGTGCCTCTGACTCTTGACTACAAATTGTTTGTTGGAATTCATGTTCCAGAAATTATGGTGTCAAGAAATCCAGATAAAGTTGTTGATGGAAATTCTTCACCTTTATCCAAATCCACCAAGAAGGATGGTCTGCTTAAACTCAAGGAAGTCTCAAAATCCCTTGAAGAAACCATCAGATCAAGCACCTTAAGAAAGAAAAATGTGGATAGGTTGATTAAAATGATGTCCAAAGAAGAGGATGTTTTGGGAGAGGAAAAAGTTGGAAGTGAGGAAGATAAAGAAACTGCAAGTGAGGAAAAGGAGGAAAGCTCTGAAGACAGAAGTCTTTAAGTTATGGTTGGCTGCTATTGTTTGCAACATTTATGTTTTGATCATGAATTTATTTTGTTTACCCCTTGTAGACGGGAATGTTTTTTTGTGGTTGTGGTTTTTTCGTTTTCAAAATTTTTCCAAATTATGGAAAAAAGAGGGAGTAATGGGTGTGTGCATGCATGTATGCCTAGCTTAAGTTGTGAGCTCATGCTTAATATGTCCTCTTGAGGTGTAGCAACCTCTTTGCGTGTTAAGTGTGCTACTTCTGCTACAATGGATGTTCTGATGTGTTTGTGGAGTGCTACTTTGTGCTTCTATTGTTTAGTTGTGTGCTCACGTGCTGGAGCGTTTGGCCTGACATATGGACTTCAACTTTGTGACCATGTTTATGCGTGAGCAAGTGTGTAAGTCTCATTGTCGGTGTATGTTGTTGTTGCTCTAATATGTGTGTGTGTGTGTGTGTGTGTGTGTGTGTGTGTGTGTGTGTGTGTGTGTGTGTGTGTGTGTGTGTGTGTGTGTATTCTCCTAAATGAGAATTTTTTTGTTTTACTTCTGCACATCTTGTTGAAAAGTTGTAAGTTGTTTTAGCCTAAATTTGTCAATGGGGGGTATTTTTGTTCTTTGGGTTAGCTATACTTGGTAAAACAATATGGGTAGTACAAGATATATTTTTGGCGATGATGCAACATGAGGGATAAGATGTTCCAACATGTCTACAACATTGTTGCCCTCAGTCTAGAAGACAGATTCAATGAGTAAATTTGAGCATGTTTTTTATTTGGTTCCAAGGATATTTGTTATTTATGTGATGTATCTTTTAGTAATATGTTATTTTCTAAAAGATTTATTAAGACCAAATCAATTTAAATGAAGATTTAAAATTGAGTGAAGATAAAATCAAATCTAACCTTTATCTGAATCAAATTTGTTGTCATCAATCCAAATGCCCATTGGAGAAAAGCCCAGCAGATGAATTGTTATATAAAGACTCCTCTTATCTACAAAGAGAACATGATGCAAGCATTAAAAATATAGTGTGCTAGGGTTTTTGTTCTTTGAATCTCTATATTCTTATTGTTTCTTGTAAATCTCTAAAGAAGCCTAAACTAAATATTCAAGTCATGGAAATGGATTGTTAGTTGAGTTATAATTCAACATCTGTAATATTTTGAAAGCATTGATCACTATGGTAGTGATTGAGAGAAAGTGAGAAGGGCTCTCATATTTAGGGGGAGTCCTAAATAGAAATACATTGATAGTATTAGGAAGTAGGCATTGAACAAGGTTTGTTCATCTAAGACTAATTGTATTAATATTACTGAGAGTGATTCCTTTCTTCGGTTGGAATCCTCTCAGATTTAGGTGATGTTGCAATGAACTAGGTTAACAATTATCTTGAGTTCTTTACTTATTTCAGATTTAATTCCTTAGTATCAGTCAATCTAGTTTAAATTGTGGTACACGTTGTCCCAAACATCGTGTCTAACATATGTCCCCTAAGAACGAAATTTCATTTTGAGTTGTAATAGTTTCATCATTCAAACTATTTTCTAATTGTTTAAATACTAGGGATAGTGGTTGAGAGGAAGTGATAAAGGTCTCATATTTAGGGGGATTCCTAAATAGAAATTCACGGGTAGTATTAAGAAAAAAGGCATTGAATTAGAAGAGTTCATATAAGATCAATTTTTACTTTTACTATTAAGAGTGAATTTCCTTTCTTGGGTTAACGTCCTCCATACGTAGGTGACATTGCACCAAACTGGGCTACCAACTCTTTATATTCAATCTACTCTATTATTCTTGTTACACACATTGTCTGGTACATTGCGTCTGATATCTTTCTAGAAGGAGAACATGATTTCAAAAGGCAAGTGGCAACTTCCACTTTAAACAGGACAGACTCTCTTGCGTTAACTCGAACTTCAACACTAGATAATCGATACAAATCCAAATTCCAAAATCAAACTATCTTATGCTGAATATCCAACAATTATTATAATGCTTCATCAAATGCAACATAACTTAGTGTCGCGGCGCGAAAAATACCCGAGCGTAAGGAACGCTCGAAATATAAACAAAACAGAGTCGCCACCGAACTTTATTTATTCCCAAAGAGGGAAAGGGGAAATATCGATAAAACCCACAAAAATCAAAAAGAAATGGTCGTCGCAACTAAATCGGGTTTGGGAGTCGGTTATGCAAGGGGAAGGTATTAGCACCCCTCACATCCATCGTACTCGATGGGACCCATTTAGTTAGTTTCGTGTTAGAGTGTTAGCGTGATATCGTTTGCGATCTTCTACTTATCGGGTGAGGAAAGAGAAAGAAAGAAAGGAAAGACTTAGGATTTTTAATATTAATGTGCCTGACAAGATTTCGCAATCTTGCTCCTACGTATCTCCAGGTGCTATAAAGAACTCAAGGCATACGTAGTTCTACCCAAAGAGAACTACTTGATGGATTTCTTTTAAAGAGAGCGATGCTTGGATCATATTTGAGCGATTAAACCTTTACTTGCTGCTCGCTCTTGGAGGCTGAAATCTTTGTTTGTTTCGCATCAAAACGGATGTTGCATACTCTTTTCTGAAAATGTTTCTGGGGTCGCACGAGGGCGGAAAATAAGTTTGATGAGTTTGAGTTGATTTTAAGCGGAGACAGACATCCAAGCAGGGAGCTCTACTGCAGTACTCGAATGCCCGAAAAGGAAGAGGCCTAAGCCCAATCACTCTTTTTTCATCCAAAAGTTTATTATGAAAATGTGTGGCAAATTAGGTCAAAATTCATTAACGGAAGACGATTAATCGGACATAGAGCTCTACAGCAATGTCCAAATAATCGGGAAAGAGAAGGTCGATACCCAATCAATCTTTTTCTTCTATAAGAGAAATGACTTAATTCTAGTAATTATTGTATTTTAATATGGAAGACGAATGTTTGAACATTGAGCTCTACAGCAGTATCCTAACATCCGAAACAGAGAAAGTCTAAACTTAATCAGTTTCTTCCATTTTTATTGTGAAAAGCTTTTAAAAACAGGGGGACGACTTTGACGTTGGATCAAGTGTCAGAAGTTGGCTTATGAAAAATAATTTGGATGTGGCGGGGGTGGTGCTCGACTTTGCGATTAATTTGGATTTGATTTGGAAAAAAAGACTCGACGTTGGATCGAATGTTTGTTTTTGTTCTTTTCTAAAAGGGTTGATTTTAATCTTCTGTTAACAATCAAATAGTACAGTAAAGTAAATGAAAGCGGTAAATTTATTACACATGTTTGGGAATGGGGTACATTTTATCGAATGGGGATACAACACAATAATTAAATCATTCAAGTTTTGAAAGACAGTTATAAAAATAAAAGAATCTCGTTGTAAGAAGGCCCAAGAGAAAGCCAAGGGACTCGGAGTAAAAATCAGAAATTGAACTACATAATTTAGCATAATGTTAAGCAATTGTAAAGCAATTCATGTAGGAATCGCCATATTTGAGGCCGGACAACCGAATATATGCATCCATACGATTTTCGGAAGCTAAATTAAAATTCAAGCTTCGAAATAGAAATGCAATAAAAACCGATGTAACAATTAAATAAAATAACAAAGAAAAATCATAAAAAATTTAAACTAATCAATTAATCCTTAATTTAAATAATTAGACTAAATAATAAAAAAAATTAAAAATAAGATAAAAATAAAATAGAATGAAAAAGGGAGTATAAACTAATATGTGGGATATATATATATATATATATATATATATATATATATATATATATATATATATATATATATATATATAAATAGAATAATAAATAATAATGAAAATAAATAAATAATAAATAGTAAAAGTAAAAAAACAAAGATGAGTGGAAAGAAAGGGGTGACGTCTCATTAAGCTTACTGAGCAACGTCTTGCAAATTTTAATAACCAACCAATAGAAATCCAACACTTGGCAATGCAATATTTACAAAAAAAAAAAAAAAAAAAATTGAAACCATATTTTAAGTAGACAAAAGAGTGAGGATAGTGCAATAATGGGGATATCATCATCTATCCGTGAATACAACTTCACACATAAAACCACCATAAATCATTTATTTATAAATAAAAACAAATTTAAAATCAAATAATATACAAATCATTTTAATAATAATAAATAAAATAATTTTGCTCCCAAATATCTTTATGACAAAATATCCTTTATTTTGCTTTGTGATGAAATGAAAAATGAGTAGCAATATGTAATATGAATTCACAGTCCAAAACATAAGCAAAATACAGAGTAAAAAAAAACTCATTTCTCCCTCATACTCATCTTTTTCTTTTACCTAAGCAAACCAACTAAAATATTAAATCCCAAACATGTCAGCAAACGAAAACAAGATCATGACAAAATAAGAGGTCAAGAATGCTATACCAAATAGTATGAGGTGAAGTTGTCCGTGTAGGTTGCTTTATGAAACGATGGTGAGCTACGTATGTCAGTCGGCGGTTTCAACGAAGGGTTGAACGTAAATAAAGATGAAGGATAACATTACTTTCGCTTAGTTTGAAGATCAAAGCTCGCCGGTAAGAACGGTTGTGGTCACGGTTTTGGTAGATAGGTTATGTAAAGGTTGAAGAATGATTAGAGGTTTTGTTTGAAGAAGAGTTGAGGAAGGTTATTGAAGAAGAAGAATATGATGGTTGTAAAGGATTGTGTGTGTTGCTATTTTTTTCTTGTTTTTAAGAGAGGGAGTAGAGTTATGTATGATTATGGTCATGTGTGGATGAAGGTTATTTCCATGCTACAATAGTTTGTCCAATGGTTTTACAAGTGTGTTGAAAGATGTTTGGATTTTTCGATGCCCACTAGTACAAAAAAAAAAGATGTAGGGCGGTTTGATAATTCTTTGAGGGAGAAAGCTTTATGATATCAACCTTTCCTAAATCAGACAAAAATAAAACTAATTGGTGGTGTCCGCATGGCAATGAAAGTTGGGATGATATGTAGATATTTTACTTAAAAGCGTGATTCTTTTTCTTTCTTTTTTAAAAGAAGATAAAATCAAAGGGTTTTTTAAACAAAAAAAGAAAAGAACAAAATTAATAAACTAAATAAAATTATACCTATAACATAATAAATTCTAATTAAAATGGCTAAAAAATATTTAAAAAATTGAATAAAAGAAGAACAAGAATCGGTCAAAAAATGCCCGAAAAATAAATAAATCGAGCTCATTAAGATGATTCATGCAAAATAAAAACTTCTCAGAAATATACAGGTTTGGATCAAATTTGAAATAAAAATCGACCGGTTAAAAGGCTCAGGCGGGCATAAAAAATGCGACTGAAAAAGCAGTCGAAAAAATAAAATGAGCATGCCAGGTTGAACTACGCGAACCATAGATCAATAAAACTGACGTCTGAAAGCTCAACTTTGAAAATTTTCGGCCATTAATTCGATGTACATTTGGGAAATGATTCAACCGGTTTGTCTGTAGATCCGAAAAAATTATTTGGCTGATATTTTAAACATTATGCAGAACAAAATACATGTTGTGACAAGCATAAAATGCAAATGTCATGTAAATAAACTGAACTGTTGACTGAATAATCGTGAACAGACAATCAGATGCAAATGAATCGCCCTTGGACCATTTACTTATGATTCTCCATCACAATTAAAACCTACAAAGATTCATACGATGTTAATACTCTTGATTTATCAATCTCTGAACCTCTGAAACAAGATGCAACTGCATGAATGATGCACTGAGATTTGAGAAATTAAATCTTTTGATTTCTTAATCAATAGATGACTGAATGAATGTCATCAAGACCAGATGAAATGCCAGAACACCGGACTTTTTATCTGAACCCTGAGGAATGCTTTAAATTGATGAAATACACGACAAAACGGATTGATTTATCCTATGCTGATGCAAGTGAAAAACTCAGGGTAAAATTTAGGGTATGACACTTAGAAACTTACAAACTAAGGTATAAGAAATAAAGTCCTACACACATTGAAAAATTCTCGGATGATTCAAATACCGAGGAAATTAAAAGACATTAAAATTCACCTATATGGTGTGTGTTTGATTCTACTATGACGTGAAAATGAGTTGAACAAAAAAATTAAGTGTAAAAACCATATTTTGAACCAAAATCTACAAATCTTAACTTTAAGGTATAATCAACTCTAGAAGAAAAATCAATTATAATAAATAACCTATGCAGGTAAATCTGAACATGAAAATAGAAAGAAACAATTAAAGGGATTTCTCTCTATTTGAAGAAAATTTGAAAGTATAAAATTCACAAAATCAAAGCATAGAGTTAATTATCATATTCATAAACTAAAGTAAAAATAACTTATTTTTAAAGTGAATCACAGTACTAAATGGAATTTAAAAGAGAGATCATACGCAAGTTGAAGGAAGCTCTTACCGGGGAGATGAATCAACAAACCATACATAGCTTGAAAATGAAAAAATCTTCTATATTAGAATTTTTGTTCACCACGTGTTATGACCCTTGCAGCTCTCATGGGAATCAATGTCTTTGTCGAGAGACTTACTTCAAACCATTGATTAAGATGATTCTGTGAAACCCTAAAATCCTCACTTTGTGTATATAGTTTTAAGGGTTTGAGAATAAGGAGAAGGTAAGAAAGGGTTCGGGTTTGGGTTTGGGAGAAGATACACAAGACAATATTTGTTTCAACTTTTGAAGAATCATACCATGGGGGCTTTGATGAGTTTGGGAGGGAAGAATTTTCAGTTTTAGCGCTCTTATTTTTCACTTCTAATTTTGTTTTAGCATTATGACTAGTTTGTCTTAACGTTGAAGCAAGGGGAACAATATTGTTTTAGCGTTGAAGCAAGGGGAATGATAGATATTGTTTTAGCAAACCTCGGTTCTACTAATAAAAACCATTTTCTTTGTCATCTACAACAACAGTATTCTGTCATTGCATAAGATTTGCAAAAAATATATACACTCCCGCAATAGATGTTGGTGATTTTAGTATCATCAATGTATTTTAGTAGTAATGTGATTTACTATAGGCCGATGCAATTATGCGTTAAAGCTTGGAAACGAGTTAGGGGTAGTGCGGAGTGCACGCTCGTCGAGCCAACGTATAATTGAATGCGAATAATTGAAACGGGGTTCCAAGGGGCGAAGCCCCTGGCGGGGTGCGGGGCAGCGCCCCATTCGAAATTTTCTTTTGAACAGTTGAACCCTTTCCCAACCGACGTAACCGTTTCTGAACAGTTGCGTCTTTTCGGTTTCTGTTATTGATCTCCTATATAAGGAGTCATTTGGCCTCAGTTTAAAAGCATAACGAAACCAAACTTTCTCTCTACATTCCTGAACATTTCTCTTTGCCAGAAACAAATTGTTCTTCAAGAATTATCCCCACAAAGATTTCGTGAACCCAGGCAAGAATAGGATCGAAATACTTTGTTCGGAAAGTGTACGAACACGATTCTTCGAAGTTATCCAGGATTATCATACCCGATTCTCTAACAAACGAACAAAGTATTTTCTGATAATCATGGCTGGAGGAAGCACCGTCAAGGAGATGACTACAAACTTCGGAAAATTGGACAAGTTTCAAGGACAAGACTTCAGGCGTTGGCAGAAGAAGATGCATTTCATGTTGACAACGTTGAAGGTGGTGCGCGTCCTGTCTACACCGATTCCAGAACTTCTGGAGGAAGACACGGTTGAAAATCTGAGACGCAGATCAAAATGGGAGAACGACGACTGCATATGCAGAGGGCACATTCTTAACGGTATGTCTGATCCCTTATTTGATATTTATCAAAACATAGAATCTGCAAAGGAATTGTGGGATTGTCTCGAATCCAAGTACATGGAAGAGGAGTCATCCATTAAAAAGTTCCTGGTAACCGATTTCAACAATTACAAAATGGTTGAATCGAGGTCTGTCATGGAACAATTCAATGAACTCCTCTGAATCCTTGGACAGTTCGCACAACACGGATTGAAGATGGATGAAACAATATTTGTCTCAAGCATCATAGACAAGTTGCCTCCTTCGTGGAAGGATTTCAAACACAATCTGAAGCATGGAAAAGACGAGCTGTCTTTGATCCAACTTGGAAGTCACTTGCGCATAGAAGAATCTCTAAGAGCGCAGGAGGATGACAAAGGAAAAGGCAAAGAAATTGTTGGACCCTCGGTTAATATGGTCGAAGAGGGTGGTAAGAACGGTAACAACAAAAACAAAGGAAAGAAGCGTGCTTTCAAGAACAATAAGGGCAGTTTCTGTGCTAACAAGAAACCGAAACTAGAATGCTGGAAGTGTGGCAAAACAGGCCACTTCAAGAAGGATTGTCGTTCCGGCAAAAAGCATGATAACGCGAATGCAAGTGGTTCAGGAAAGGGGTCTAAGGACCAATCCGAAAACCAAGGTCAGAAATCAATTCGTGATTTGAATAGTTTGATTAAACATTCGGTTTCACTAAATTCTGAAGCATTATGTGCAGGATGATGCTATCGCGTGGTGGATTGATTCTGGCGCTACAACACATGTTTGCAAGGATCGTTTCTGGTTCAAGACTCTTGTTCCAGTGGAAGATGGTTCTGTCCTCTACATGGGAGATGATCACTTCGCTCCCGTTGAAGGCAAAGGAAACGTGGTGCTAGAATTCAGTTCTGGAAAGACTATTACTTTGTTTAATGTTTTGTATGTTCCTAAACTACGTAAGAATTTAATTTCTGGTCCTGTATTAAATAAGCTTGGATACAAGCAAGTGTGTGAATCCGATAAATATGTTTTATCGAAGTCTGGTGTGTTTGTAGGATTTGGATATTATAATAATGGTATGTTTATGATGAATTTGAATGGAGTTCCTAATGATTCTGGTTCTGTATTTATGTCCTCTTCGAATGTTATCAATTCATCGTTATGGCATGCTCATCTAGGACACGTACATTATAAAAGAATGCATGAAATGTCTAAAGATGATTTAATTCCTGTTTTTGATAAAAATGTAGAAAATTGTAAAACTTGCATGTTAACAAAGATCACTAGGCAACCTTTTAAAAGTATAACAAGGAAATATGTCATTCTTGAGTTGATACATAGTGATTTATGTGATTTGCATGCTACTCCATCATTAGGACATAAAAAAATATTTTGTCACTTTCATAGATGATGCATCCAGATTCTGCTATGTTTATTTGCTGCACGCTAAGGACGAATCCTTAGATAAATTCAAAATTTATAAAATTGAAGTTGAAGTGCAACAGAATGTGTTGATTAAAACATTACGTACAGATAGAGGTGGTGAATATTATGATCCTGTATTTTTCCAATCCGTAGGAATCATTCATGAGACTACGGCACCTTATACACCTCAACAAAATGGTGTGGCTGAAAGGAAAAATAGAGTGCTTAAGGAAATGGTGAATGCCATGTTATCTTACTCTGGTTTGAGTGAAGGGTTTTGGGGAGAAGCTATGTTAACGGGTTGCTATTTGTTAAATAGGGTTCCTAATAAAAGGAACAAGACTACCCCATATGAACTTTGGTATAAGAAACGACCCAACTCAACATTTCTACGTGTTTGGGGTTGTAGGGCCGTGGTTAGACTCCCGGACCCAAAAAGGAAAACTTTGGGTGAAAAGGGTGTAGCTTGAATCTTTGTTGGATATGCTGAGCACTCCAAGGCCTATAGGTTTTATGTTATAGAACCTAATGACTCGATTTCTATTAACACGATTATAGAATCGAGAGATGCCATATTTGATGAGAATTGTTTCTCTTCTATACCTAGACCAAAGGACTCTATACCTAATTCAGATGAATCTCTAAGGGGTGATCATTCAAATGATGTGCCAAGTGAGACACTTGAACCCCGTAGGAGCAAAAGAGCTAGAAAATCTAGATCTTATGGATCTGATTTTCAACTATATTTAGTTGAGGGATCAAAGGATCAGATTGACACTCAATACTATTATTGCTATAGTATAGAGGAGGATCCAAGAACGTATGACAAAGCTGTGAAATCTCGAGATTCTGCTTTTTGGAAAGAAGCAATTGACGAAGAGATTGGTTCTATCATGGAAAATAATACTTGGGTATTATCTTATTTACCACCAGGTTGCAAACCATTGGGTTGCAAATGGATCTTTAAAAAGAAGATGAAAGTCGATGGTACAATTGACAAGTTTAAAGCTAGATTAGTTATCCAAGGCTTCAGACAAAAGGAAGGGATTGATTATTTCGATACATATGCTCCTGTTGCCCGTATCACTACTATTAGATTGTTGATTGCCTTGGCGGCTATTCATAATCTAGTGATTCATCAAATGGATGTCAAAACAGCATTTCTGAATGGTAATTTGGAGGAAGAAGTGTATATGAAGCAACCTGAAGGATTTGTAATGCCTGGTAATGAGCATAAAGTGTGTAAGCTAGTTAAGTCGTTGTATGGGCTGAAACAAGCTCCGAAGCAGTGGCATCAAAAGTTTGATGAGGTTGTTTTGTCTAATGGTTTCATTCTAAACCAAGCTGACAAATGTGTATATAGAAAATTTGATACTTCCGGTAAAGGAGTTTTCATTTGTTTATATGTTGATGACATGTTGATCTTTGGCACCGACCAAAATCAAGTTGATAAAACAAAGAATTTCTTGTCATCAAAGTTCTTCATGAAGGATATGGGAGAAGCGGACGTTATTCTTGGTATTAAGATTAAACGGGAGAATAAGGGGATTGTAATTACGCAATCTCATTACATTGAGAAAATACTCAAGAAGTTCAATTATGAAAGTTGTTCTCCAGTAAGTACTCCCATGGATCCGGGAGAAAAGCTTATGCCAAATACAGGTAAACCTGTGGATCAACTCGAATATTCAAAAGCTATAGGCTCTTTGATGTATGCTATGATTAGCACTAGACCGGATATTGCTTATGCGGTTGGAAAGTTGAGCAGATTTACTAGTAATCCTAGTAGACATCATTGGCATGCGATAACTTGGGTATTCAAGTACTTGAAGGGTACAATAAATTATGGATTGTCATATATGGGATTTCCTTCGGTGTTAGAGGGTTATTCGGATGATAGTTGGATAAATAATGCTGAAGATTCATCCTTTATAAGTGGATGGGTGTTCTTGCTTGGGGGAGGTGCCATCTCATGGGCTTCCAAGAAGCAAACATGTATAACTGGTTCCACAATGGAATCTGAGTTTGTAGCATTAGCTGCTACTGGTAAAGAAGCGGAATGGCTAAGGAATTTGGTATATGAGATTCTGATATGGCCTAAACCGATATCACCAATTTCTATCCGTTGTGATAGTACTGCCACATTGGCTAAAGCTTATAGTCAAATATACAATGGAAAGTCTAGACATTTGGGTGTTAGACATAGTATGATTAGGGAATTAATCATGAATGGGGTGATATCTATTCAGTTTGTTCGGTCGCAACAAAACTTAGCTGACCACTTGACGAAGGGGTTAGCTAGAGACTTAGTGAAGAAGTTGGTAATTGGGATGGGATTAAAGTCCATTTAAATCTATTAGCTATGGTATACCCAATTCCCTTCTAATACAACATTAGAAGCAGAATTCAATGTGGAAAGATCATAGTTAGAGATTGGAGCAATTGTGTTTATCTTCCCAAGGTATGTGCTCAGACCTGCAAGTGATGGCTAGGTTGAATTATATCTTCTTAATGGTTCTTTTGGAAAATTGCAAATGCAGGTGCAAGATTAAAAGAATCACCTATGTGAACATGAAGTTTTGCCACTTCAAGAAGCTTGGACTTGGCTTCCTATATGCTTATTAATGGATAAGGACACATGGCTTGTAAAGTGTCAAGTATGAATAGTAGAGTATTGTAAGAAACATATGTGTACTATATCTTCAGACACTCAAATGGATTGACGGGTTCAATCGCTATGACACCCCGATTTTCGAGTATTTGAAATGTGTATATTGTACTAAGATGAAAATTCAATCGCAAGACATTTTCATTTATGCATTTGTTTGATCGTTATACCTGTGTGTTATACCCTTGTATATATTATTGTATATACTGAGTAAATCAAGGATTACACTAAAATGGGGGGGATTTGTTGGTGATTTTAGTAGTAATGTGATTTACTATAGGGCGATGCAATTATGCGTTAAAGCTTGGAAACGAGTTAGGGGTAGTGCGGAGTGCACGCTCGTCGAGCCAACGTATAATTGAATGCGAATAATTGAAACGGGGTTCCAAGGGGCGAAGCCCCTGGCAGGGTGCGGGGCAGCGCCCCATTCGAAATTTTCTTTTGAACAGTTGAACCCTTTCCCAACCGACGTAACCGTTTCTGAACAGTTGCGTCTTTTCGGTTTCTGTTATTGATCTCCTATATAAGGAGTCATTTGGCCTCAGTTTAAAAGCATAATGAAACCAAACTTTCTCTCTACATTCCTGAACATTTCTCTTTGCCAGAAACAAATTGTTCTTCAAGAATTATCCCCACAAAGATTTCGTGAACCCAGGCAAGAATAGGGTCGAAATACCTTGTTCGGAAAGTGTACGAACACGATTCTTCAAAGTTATCCAGGATTATCATACCCGATTCTCTAACAATAGAGTATAAAATTTGTTCCCTATTACACTATAGAAGAACATTTATTTTACCTTCCGAAAATTAGGTATTTTCATAGAGTTAAAATCTTGTAGTGTATGTATAATATTTATTAAAGAAATAAATTTTAAAAAAATGTTTGTCCTGCATTGTAACTGCAACGTAATTGATAGTCATCATATGTAGGCACAGATCCACATTAAAGACATTGGGGGCATCTTCCCCCACAAAGTTAAATATTTTACCATAAGTTTTATAATATATTTTTTCTACAAAAAAAATTATATGTTGCCACCACTAAAAACGGAAGAAAGACCACATATAAAGAAACAAAAAGTGTCATTTGAACATATTGGTACTGATTTAATGATAGCACATTTGTTAACTAAAGGTTACAGCTCAAGACATTTGTTGGTCGTGTAGAAAGGATGGTCGTTATGTAAAATTCCTTGTTAACATTATAATATAATTGGTATATATACACATGTATAGTTTATGTTCATATTGTATGATACTTGTGAATTCAATTAAGATTACATTTCTGTTTAGTTTTATTTGTTAAATTGTAATTCCTTGTGTCGAAGCAGGTTGCTCGACAGAGCAAGGAAGTGTCCAACCACCTAGTGCGTTAAGTAGTGTTAGCTATTTTGGGCTTTTATAGTTTTGGGCTTTGGCTTGAGCTCGAAGTTAACCTAAATCTATAAATAGAGGGAGTAACCCTTATTTTGTAATATAGGTGAATAGAGTATTCACAACACATTGTATTCACAGTATTTTGCATTTGCAAAGTGAATAGCAAGTTTTCCATAGTTTGTGGGTAGAGAGAAACTCTGCAGAATTATATTACTCTTCTCCTTCATCGTTCTATACACTCTCTCTTTCTCCATTTTTATTCTTTTTTCATTTTTATTGTGTGGGTAATTAACAATCTTGTTCATCAAGATTGATTGAAATTCTCCATAGGTTTTAGGTGATTTCCAACATCTGGTATCAAGAGCTCCGATTTTATCAATTCATGGGAAGAAAATCACCATGGCAACGAATCATCCAAACAGGAATTTTCCAGCAAATCTTCTGATTCTCAAGAACAACAATTATAAGAATTGGGGCAAGCAGATAAAGGTTGTGTTCTGTTATCAAGATCTTTGGGATCTTGTGAAGGAAGGAGTAGCAACGCTTGCAGAAGCCGCGACAGATCAAGAAAAGGTTGCACATAAAGAATTGAAGAAGAAAGATTATAAAGGTCTCTTTATAATCCATCAATATGTTGATGCAGATAACTTTGAAAAGGTTAGTGATGCAGAGTCAGCGAAAGAAACATGGGAAATTCTGGAGAAATCGTTTGGCGGCACGGAGAAGGTGAAAGAGATGAGGTTACAAACTCACAAAATAATGTATGAATTGCTTCAGATGGAAGAAAGTGAAAGCATAACTGATTTTTTCACCAAGGTTACGAAACTGGTGAATCAAATCAAGGTATATGGAGAAGTGTTGACATCAAGATCTGTTGTTGAAAAGATCTTGAGGTCGTTGGCTCCAAAGTTCAACCACGTGGTATTAGCCATAGAAGAGTCGAAAGATTTTTCAAAAGTGGCAAAGGAAGAGCTTCAAGGGACGCTTGAATCTCATGAACAAAGAATGGCTGAAAGAGCTGCAGGAAAGTCGAAGAGTGATATGGCTTTGCAGGCTCAATCAGCAAAAGAAAGAAAAGGCAAAGGAAGTTGGAATGGCAACAAAGGCAGAGGAGGTTACAATAATTCGAATGGTTGAAATCAGCAAGAAGGAAACTGGTCGAATCAGAGAAAACCCAGGAACCAAGGCAACCAAAGAGGTGGTGTTACAGGTAGAGGAAGAGGTGGTGGTCAAAAGCCAGACAAGAGTCACATTCAGTGTTACAATTGTCAAAGGTATGGTTACTATTCTAGTGATTGTCCAGAAAAGCAGAAGAATCAAGAAACTTATGCAAAGCTTGCAAAACACGAAGAAGAAGAGACATTGTTGATGGTTACAACAAGAGAAGAAGAGAGATTCAAGGACCAGTGGTACTTGGACTCAGGATGCTCATCACACATGTCTAGAAGAAAATATTGGTTTGTCAACATAAAACCCTCAATGAAGAACATGGTGAAATTTGCAAATGACAACACTCTAGCAGCTGAAGGTGTTGACAATGTTCTGATTATGAGGAAAGATGGAAAGAGGTCAGTAATTTCAAACGTGTTGTACTTACTAGGCATGAAGAGTAATTTGCTCAGCATAAGGCAGTTGGTCGAAAAGAACTACAAGGTGTCAATCAAAGACAAGATGATGAGAGTTCTCGACTCAAATGGAAGGTTGATCTTGAAGGCTCCAATGTCTCAGAATAGAACCTTCAAGATTGAACTAAATGTGATGGAGCATAAGTGCCTTGCAACAGCAGCCAGTAGAGATGAATGGATATGGCATTACAGACTTGGCCATCTCAATTTCAAAGACATTGGAGATTTGAAGAGAAGAAATATGGTTTCAGGATTACCAGAAATCGACATTCCAAACGAAGTGTGTGAAGAACGTGTGCAGGCAAAGCAGCATAAGAACAACTGATGCAGGAAGCAGGTCGAAGGCAATTCTTGAAGTCATATACTCTGATGTATGTGGTCCTCTCCAGGTGGATTCTATTGGAGATAAAAAATACTTTGTTACATTCATAGATGATTTCAATCGAAAACTGTGGTCTTACCTGATCCAGAAGAAAAGTGAAGTGATCGAGGTATTTTCCAAGTTTAAATCTATGGTCGAAAGATAGGGCAGTCGAAAGATTAAGATTTTGAAACAGTTTAAATCTATGATCGAGGTATTCTCAACTTCACACATCCAAATTACATCTACAAACTATCAAAAGTAATCTATGGTTTGAAACAGGCACCAAGAGCATCGTATGATAGCCTTAAACATGCATTGTTAACTTAGGGATTTCAGAACACCAAAAGTGACACCTCTTTATTCTTTCTCAAAGGTACTGATCACACAACCTTTCTCCTCATTTATGTTGATGATATCATCATCACAGGTAGCAATAACAAATTTTTGGAAGCTTTTATCAAACAGTTAAACATTGTGTTCTCATTAAAAGATCTTGGCCAATTGCACTACTTTTTGGGAATTAAAGTGCAAAGAAACAGTAATGGCTTGTACTTGAAGCAATCCAAGTACATTAGAGACTTACTCAAAAGATTCAACTTTGAAAAAGTCACTGCTTGTCCAACACCAATGGTAAGTGGTAGACAATTTACCATTGAGGGGGAATCAATGAAAGATGCCACTCTATTCAGACAAGCCATGGGAGCACTACAATACTTAACCAACACAAGAACTGACATAGCCTTCTCTGTCAACAAATTGAGTCAGTACATCAGTTCTCCTACAATGGAACATTGGCAAGGTATAAAAATAATATTCAGATATCTTCAAGGCACCATTGATCACTGTCTACATATTAAACCATCAACTGATCTAGACATCACAGGGTTTTCAGATGCATATTGGGCAACAAGCATAAATGATAGAAAATCAATTGTAGGGCATTGTGTTTTTCTTGGTGAAACTCTAGTATCTTGGTCTTCTAGGAAGCAAAAGGCAGTGTCAAGATCATCAACTGAGTCAGAATATAGAGCATTGGCAGACTTGGCAGCTGAAATTACGTGGAGATGCTCACTAATGCAAGAGTTAAAATTGCCCCAATTAAGAAATCCTATTCTGTGGTGTGACAATCTAAGTTCTAAAGCTCTTGCTTCCAATCCAGTGATGCATGCTAGAACTAAACACATTGAAATTGATGTGCACTACATCAAAGACAAAGTGCTACAAAATGAAGTCACAATTGCTTATGTACCCTCAGCAGACCAAGTTGCAGATTGCCTCACCAAAGCTCTCACTCACTCAAGGTTCAATCTGTTAAGAGACAAACTTGGAGTAATTACATCACCCTCAAGTTTGAGGGGGGTGTTAGACAAGTCACTTAATACTGTCTTGACAGTAATTAACCATAAATCATATGCAATTAGAATATTTGATTTTGTCTTCATTAGTTTCCTTATTGGTAGCTTGTACATTAAGTTCCCTTGATTCTTGGATCATGAATGATCCTCTCTCTCTTGTATATGTAATGTAACTTGTAATGAGAATCATAACCCTTCAAATCATTCTATTTGTATTTCTAACTATACTACTTTGAGGTGTTTTCTCCTGTAGCAAGACATGAGACAATCATATTGGTGATTGTGATAGCTGCTAATAGGAATTGGCCCTCTGATGCATCTGGATGTGAAATCTTCATTTCTGAATGGTATATTTCAAGAAGAGGTATATGTGTCACAACTTCCTGGATTTGTGAAAAATAATCAGGAAGGGATGGTTTACCAGTTGCATAAATCCATGTATGGGCTTAAACAAGCTCCTAGAGCTTGGAATCTGAAAATTGATTCATTTTTTAAGCTCTAAGCATTTAGAAAGTTGGAGATGGAGTATAGCGTTTATATTCAGCATACTTCTAAAGGCAATATGATTCTTGTATGTTTGTATGTTATTGACATATTGCTAACAGAAAGTTATGAACATGAGATAGTTAAGTTCAAGAAGGTGCTGATGAACGAGTTTTAGATAACTGATCTAAGAAACATTACATATTTCCTAGGGATAGAGTTTACGTAATCTGAGAAAGGTATCATTTTGCATCAGCTGAAATATGAACTTGAGCTTCTGAAGAGATTTGACCTGCTAAATTGTAAGGTTGCGGTCACACCTGCAAAAACAAATCACAAATTGAATTCTAATCCTGAAGGTGATGATATAGATGCTACAACTTTCAAGCAGTTAGTTGGATCTCTGAGGTATTTGTGTAATACCATCCTTGATATTTGTTATGCAGTTGAAATGGTTAGTAGGTTCATGAGTAAACCGAAATAGTCTCATTATCAAGTTGTTGTCAGGATTCTGAGGTATATTAAGGGGTCTTTGAAGTATGGCGTTTTGTTCCCTTATGGTGAAAAGGCGAATTCATAGTTGATGTGTTACTCAGACTTTGATTGATGTGGAGACAGAGTTGATAGAAGAAGTATTTATAGATATTTGTTTAAATATATAGGAGGTCTTATTTCTTGGTGTTTCAAGAAGCATCCAGTTGTTGCTTTGTCAAACTGTGAAGCTGAATATATTACAGGTGTTATGGCTGCATGTCAAGTTGTTTGGCTTCTGAATTTACTACAGGATCTGAAAATCAAGGTAAACAAGTCTCTGAAACTCATGATTGATAACAAGTCTGCAATCAATCTTGTTAAGAAATCAGTGTTGCATCGGAGAAACAAACATATTGAGATTAAATGTCATTTTCTGAGAAGTCAGGTTCATAATGGAGTGCTAGAAGTTATGCATTTTAGCATCCATAAGCAGTTGGCAGATATTCTAACGAAAGCGGTCAAGACTGGTCAATTTCTCCACTTGAGGGATGAAATTTGTGTTATTAATTTTGATCAGTTAAATCCTAAATAAAGGGATGGTGTTGAAGGGTAATTTAGTATTTTAGTATGTTGCCTACGTGACATTATTGTTTATGTATATAAACTAGTGTAGTTGTCAATAGCTGTAAGTGCAGTCTGTGTACAAAAATGTGTGTGCAACCATTTTGCTGTAACCGTTTTTAGCATAATAGTGGAAGTTTGTTAGTCTCTCTTCTCTCTCTTCTTCCATCTTCATCTTCTTCATCTTGTGCACCAACATATAATCCTATATTAAATTTAAAATTATAGAGATTTGATCTCACTCAAATGATGGTAAACCCTTTATATGATCATCATATTCTTTCATATGAAATTATATAAATAATGATATATTTTATTTACGTGAAAAATATATGGTGGAGTTTGTAAAATTCTAATGATGATATATTATACCCCACTTCTTTGTATAATTTTGCACTAAAATTAAAATTAATATTTCATTGTATAATCAAAGTATTTAACACTAGTGGATTCTGATAAATCTTTATCATATTTAGTTATGTTGGATGAGTGGGAGTGCATTTGTACACAATCATATAATAGAATTTTTTCCGATTATTATTCTCATATTGTCATGTATTCTTGCATGCGTTATAAAATATGACATATTTTAAGAAGACTTTAAAATATACAATAACTTTAAGAAATATTATTATATTATTCTGAGATATATATTATTCTCTTAATCTTAAGAAGCATCATAATTTGATGTTTATGTCGATATTGAAAAGAAACAATAATTCTTTAACATGCAATAATATTCTTGAGATCATAAAATACTAAAGTACAAGTATAATATCAATACTCATGATATTGAGTTATGAAAGTACTTATGATTAAATGTAATTACTCTTAATAAGGTACACTTATATGTAATTACTATTCTTAGATATATGTGGATATTTGATGACCTATAATTTAAAAATTACCATGAGTAAGTTTTATAATATTTTGGGTTAGTGAGAGTTTATTAATAGCATTTTCATATGTAAAATTGAGGTAAAAGTAGGGCAGTTTTGAAAATCCAAAAAATTCAGTTGTTGGGGATCGAACTCTGAATTAGTGTCATTTTTTCTCTTCATTATTCAAAAATTAATGGAGAAAGTGACGGATTTTTATGTCGCTCATTCGTTACCTCGATAGTGTAATCGAGGTTATATCCCTTCGTGCTTGAGGTGAAATGTGATTATTTATAATAATAAATATAGTGAAAATTTTCTCCTTTTTGATGTGATTCTGACTTATACGTTCTCTAAAAAATCTATTGAAAAGAATAGAAGAATATAAACTAAAACTTGTTAATCCATTAACCTAATTCTTTGTGAGGTATACAACCAATAATAAATTAATTTAAAGATAACATAAATTATTATTTTTTTTGAAAAAATATTCAATTCACACGTTAACACATTCATTGTTGGGGAGTGATCCTAATTGCTAGATTAATTGTTTCTTCCTTAAATAGAAGATGCTCTCAATTATAGTAAGGATGAGTTCTTTCATCTTTATAGTGTTGCAATCTCAATCGTTGATAAAGGGCGAGGTTGTTTGTAGTTAGACGGTTCTCTAAAGTGATTTTGTCCGCCAAAATCTAGATTTTTATTTTAAAAAGAAAATTTAGATTTCTAATTTTTAGTATACAAATCCAACTAAACTGTTATCCAAAATTCAAAGAATTTTATGTTTGACACTTAATAATTTGACATAATATGAAGGCAAAAAAGTTTTGCAATTTTTTCTATTAAAAAGGTTTAGTTTAACTTTAATTTGTGTCATTTTGATTCTATGAATTTAATCATGACATTGACAATCATTTCCCATCTTAACAGGAATATAATTTTAATTAAATGAGAGATTCATATTAAGTTTAGGAATTTGTTTATAATTTTAATAAAAAATCTAATATAATTTTCATAAAAATATATTTAAATTTTGTAAAATAGCAAATTTATTAATCACAAAAATAAATTGCACATGTGGTTCGCCTATTTTATACATTTGCATCCGATTTAAAACCACCTCAATATACTCGTGACGGTTGTTAAATCATAATAGTGTCCATTAATAACTGTTTAAATTGCCACCAAAGACTCTTGGAATAGTTGTAAAACAACTTTTTTTTGTTATCGTGAATGAAGATGATGAGAATAAAAGGAAAAAAATCATTGTTAAGGATGTATTATTAGAGATAAATAGTTATAGTACTATAGTGAAATTACAAAATAAAATAAGAGATAAAATGTTTAATTTAGCCTTATTGTTATTACTTGAAGATAACGTGGAACAAAAGGTGTTAGATTTTAAATAAGCTAATGAATTGAAATGGATAAAATATGAGATTAATAGTCATGCGGCATTAGGGTGTAAAATACTTTTTCTATGTGCATTCAATCAAAACACATTATGTATGTATTTGTGGCGATATTTTAAGAATAAATTTATTACACCATTTATGTGATTTGATTGGATAGACTTATATAAAATAAAATTACACTGTTTATTGAATTTATTTTTAAAATAATGGATTTTCCAAAAAAAAATCTTCAGATTATCATATTTTACCATTAATTTTTAAAGTGATCATGTTTCAAAAAAAAAAAATCAACGGTGAGTATTAGCCAATTCAATTGACGAATCTATTGAGAAAATAAGTGGTTTAACGAATTGAATTGACGAATGTGTTTAGTCTAATCAATTGAATTGACGACTCTGTACAAGTCGTAAGAGCCGTTGTTAATTCATTTGACTTCTATGCGTTGGATATTTTTTTTATTTTAATAGAATTTAATTAATAAAAAATATTAATATTTAATTTAAATAAGATTACATACGATAATATTTTTACATTAACGACGACGATCTGCTTAATCGTACATGACATCGGTTACACACACACTAGATACCCTCTATATGTTCGTGTCCATGTTAGTAAAATCATGTCCTACTTCATTGATGTTAAGTTTATACTAACTCTATAAGAAAGATGGAGACGTGAAACACACACTTTCTTTCTTTCAATTAGTGATTGTATCGTAACACTAGAAGACATGTACATGTTATTGGGTTTACCTATTGAGGATAAAATGATCAATGGAAAGACCAACTTAGCCAATTCAATATGCGACGAATTTTTGGGTGCCGACTTGTTAGATGATAACCGAATGGGGCAAGGTATTTTACTTACATGCCTTAAAAATTATTACTACGGTATAATATTAGATGAAAATAGGAACATATAGTTGTGGTTCAGCTTGTTTTCCTATCTATATAACTCTTTGTCTAAAAATACAAAGAAAGACACATCTACATTTAATGTATGAGCCATTTTGCTCCAAAAAGGAGAAAAGAGGTAATTGCTCAAGTAAGAGGAGAAAGAAGATCTAAAAGGGAATGACTCTAGTTGTTCCTATACTTATGTTCTGGCAATATGGAGGGAATGGTTTCATATCAACGACCGTGTCTTTCGCACGTAGCACTCAAGTGTTTCAGTTCCCAAAAATGTTAGTAATGACGCCTCCGAACAAACATTTGACGTTCCAATCAGCAGAAGCACGAAGAAGGGAGATCGGGAGCTAAGGGTGAAATTCTCTAAACCATTCCCTTGATATTCAAGCACGAGGGCTTTGGGAAAAATGTTATGGGTCAGTCGTATTCCTCTCAAACCGACCACCCTGAGATAGGTCACTCCAGATCAATACTTGTCAGCCGACTACACGGTTATGCCCGGGAAAACCCCTCCTTACCATAGAGTATCCTATACATTATTGCAGGAGATTTACGCCTCGAGCACATCCAACGGTCCTCTGTATTCAACGGCTAAAAGATAGCGAGGTTGTTATCCATCTCTCCTATATATAGGGAATGACGTCATTTTCAGATGATAAGTTTCAAACATAATTTGAATACTCTACACTTTTTCACATACTGACTTTAGCGAAGTTGTAATTTGAATACTCTTGCAGGTACGACCCCCTCTGTTGCATAGAAAGCTCTACTCCATGGCAGCTTCAGCATCTCTCTATTTCTAATTTCAAAGCCGAACACTCATATGTAATCCTATTTAAATTAATATTAATTTCATTATTATTAATTAATCATATTAGACTAGGTGCGTCAATTCAATTGCCTAGACAACATATTTTTCAATAGAATCATCAATTTAATTGACTAGTTATTTCCATTGCAATTTTTTTTCATTTGAAATATATACTTTAGATATTAATGGAAAAATGGTTATTTAAGAAATTTTATTTAAAAAGTTGGTATTTAAAAAAAAATCTCAATTCATAACTATTTACTTTTAAAAAGAATAATCAAATCATTAAATATAGAATAAAAGAAAAGATATTAAATTAAGATACCAAATAACATTGAAAAGTAAAGATAAATTATAAATTTTAAACGATAAAATATTTAAATTTATTTTATTAAATTTATAAAATAGTCAAATAAATTTAGAAACTTCTAAAAGTAAAAATTATGAAATAAGTCCTTTTTAAAATTAAAATTTTATGAGTCATAAAAGTGTTATTGTCAAACACATCCTTAGAGTGTGTTTGTTTGATGGATTAAAATTATAATCCCGGGAATATCATTCCTAGAAATATTATTGTCAGGAACTTTATTCCCATCAATGTGTTTGGCAAAATCAATAAAGTTCCTAGGAATATTTTTAAGTTTTATTTAATTAAATTTTAAAAATTAAAAAATTAAAAATAAATGTGTTAAAATAACATGAGAGTGGGAAGTTATGGTTGGTTATTTTATATTCCCATGGAAATATAAGATTCTCATCCTTTGACATGGGAATAAAAATGGAGAAATTTATGAACAAAACATATTCCTTGGAATAAAAAGTACTCAGACATAAACTATCAAAACTTAAACAAACAAGGGAATATGTGAATTCCAATGTCATATTCCCGAGAATAATATTTGTATCCACGAAACAAATACCCCCTTAGTCATATTTTCAGTGTGGCCGGTGTGGTGGATTTGGTACCCTTACCTGCCTAGCCAGCACAAATAAACATATTGAGATTTTAGTCCCCACTTTGAATTTTCGATACTCATAAAAGATATGAATGTCCGTCTCTTACTATACTCTAGTCAAATATGTTAGCAACTTCGACAAATCACCCTTAAATTTTTTAATTTAAACTAGTGTAGTATCGTTGTAAAACAACATTACATGTATATTTAATTAAAATCTTTATATTATTTAGTCCTATCAATATTTTAAAATAAAAATATAATTTAGCGAGATATAGGATATATTTTATGGTACATGTTTTTTTATTTATTTATAATGGTAGACATACCAATACATATCTCATCCAACTATTAAAATTGTAAACATATCAATAAATAAATATCAAAATTAATAGGTTTTTAAATACAATTTACTCATTAAGTAAAATTTTTAATAATGATTTTAATTCATAAAAATACTAACAAAAGAGATACTAAGTATATTTTTGAAATTTCAATAGATTTAAAAGTTATAATGCATGTACTTAAGATATTCAAAGATAAAATAACTATATGCACAAGACAAGTTTTATAGTTGCCACATTCTTAGTCATGTAGAACATAATAAATGTTGGTTTGAAACAAACAAATAGGAAGGCTCTAATTAGTAATTTGGTAGATTATAGTTGAAAATTGATTGTTTAAAGTTGATGACGATACTGTTGATTGATAATTGACAAGTCAATTAAACTGTTTAGTTGAAAAGGATATTCTTAATTAATAATTTAGTGAGTCTATTATCTTTTATATATTATTATTATTAAATTAATTTTTATTTGATAAAATTAAATGTAACAATAAATACATGTAAAATATTTTAAATATATATGAAAAACTAAACATAAAATCAAAATGTATTCAACTCATATCTATAAATTTTGATGATAGAAAATATATGGAAAAGACTGAAGACAAACAACGATAGAGCGCAAGGGTGAAATCAGAGTGGACTCGGGACGAGTAAGAGAATAAAGGAACAGTTGTTGTGGGATATTCATGGTTTTTTATATACTAAACTTAATTTTTTATAGGATTGCAATTTAAAAAATAATTTAAATTATAAAAGATAAAAATGAGTTTTATTTAAAATAATAAAGATAAATGTGGAAGTAAAAATGATAAGTTCAAAATTTTAAGTTCAAAATTTAAACCAAATAGAGTAGCATTCAAAAGAAAGTCAAAAGCTAAAAATTCGTGATAAAAAAATGGTTAAGAACACGATTTTTTAGGAAAAAGTGACTTTCAGCATCAATAGCTATCTGATTTAAGATATCTTAACAACTTAGGTGACACCTGACATTAAATTTTATCGATAAAAATAATGTAATTCATATGTAATACTAATAAACTCCTTATTTGATTATTTTTATGCAAAATAAGATATTAAGCACTTACCACAATACTAATCAAATAAGGTCACAAGCAAGATAAACATACCAAACGCAATCCACGCCAGAAATTAATAACACCAAAGCAAATCAAGTATCAAAAACAGAAATTTATTCTCCCTCTGTTTGCCTAAAAAGGCCAAGGCCGAAACAAGAAACCATCACTAAGCAACAATCAAAAATAAAAGAATTTACATGGCTAAAAGAGTAGATATTCAATCTACCAAACTGAAAAGCCTACGATCCAAAAAAAACTATATCAGAGCGAAGGAGTATGAGATTCTTTGTCAGAGGCATTTTCATTAACATCATCATCCTCATTTTTAGAGCTTGGCATATCATTAGCGAAAGTGTAAAAAATACAAGAAATAGGGGTTTGAATTGGATTTTTAAAACAAAAGCTTTTTACCAACTCAAGAACACAATACTAAGAACAAAGAGTTAAAAAACACAAGTATTTTTATCCTAGTTCGCTTGAGACTCAAAACTACTTCAGTCAACCCGCCAAGGTGATTTTGCCTTATATCCAATGACTTAATCCACTATAATCAACTGATCACAATAATCACAAAGAATAACTTTCTTTGTCTTCTCAAGGATCTAACTATACCCTAGTCTCCTTAAGGAATCACAAACAACAAGTTTGAATCAAAGGTTTTGCGTTTACAAGATGCTTCTACACAAATTGATTTTACACAAATGAAAAACAAACACTTAAACAAAACGGTGTACAAAAATGATAGTTTGTCACAAGAAACAAACTTGTCAAATATTATAGTGTGTCACAACTTTTTCTTCAAGTCTCCAAGTCCCACATATATAGCATAAGAAAAGAGACTGTTGGAGGTCAGAATGGGGATACCAATAGAGCGTTTGTCCATTGTTGGATTGGTGAAAGGAGTGATACATAGTACCATCATTCGCCCACAATTTCAGCGACATGTGCAATATATAGTACTGTCCTTTTCCCATGATATCAGGTACTGAAAAGAATATTTGATTTGTACCAATACTATTTGATCACATATGCATTTTGATATTATCTTCAAATTCATTGGCTTCTTATGAATAAATGATGAAGCATGAATGAAGAAACATACATCCGGATTCAGAAACTTCAGAGTCTTTAGTCAGAACCTTGACATCATCAGCAGTCTGACTTGAGATCTTCAGTATCTTTAGAATCTTCAGAATCTTCAGACTCTTTAGTCAGAACCTTGATAACCTCAATGTCTCGCTTAAGATCTTCAGAATCTTCAACTAAGTAACAAAAATTCAGAAGCTTTCCATTCTTCAGAAGCCTAATGATCAGAGTCACATTCAGAAGTATAAACGGAGACAATATTGCAGCAGCAACATAGCGTCTCTTCAAAAACTTCCCATGAGTGAATCAACACAGAAGCAGAAATATCATTCCAACAACAACTTGAACATCTTTCAGAACTTCTCATGATTAGTGCCGAAGCGGAATTCGGAATACAATGTTCATACATTGATGACGTTGCACGTCATAAACTCAAAATCATAGTTGGTTGTTAAAGCTACATAATAACGAACCATTAGGGTACTGTCGCATCTCGAAAAATATGATCCCTCGTGATGGTCGCGGAAAAAATGATTCGAACAGAGTCACCATCGAACTTTATTTATTCCAATGAAGGAATAGGAAAATATCGATAAAACCTTTTAAAAATAGAATAATGGTCGTCGCAACCATATTCGGGTTCGGGCGTCGATTACGCAAGGGGAAGGTATTACCACCCCTCACGTTCGTTGTACTCAGTGAGAACCTTTTAGTTAAAACTTGTGATTTGGATGTTAGCTAAATGTTATTTGTTTTCTTCGAGTGAATAAAAGGTTGAAAATTGAAATGAAAGGAAGCCTCAAAAGGGGAAAAGGGAGGTTTTTTAAATGTGTGCTCGCCAAGATCTAGCAATCTCGTGCCTACGTATCCTTATAGTGAAATAAAGAAATCAGAGCATTCTTAGTTCGGGGAACTACGGTTTGTTGGTGTTTTTTAGTGAATAGCTGTTTAGATCGCATTCTAAAGGCTAAACATTAGCTTGTCTACTCTCGATGGAGGCTTAAGTACTAGTTTGTTGTGCGCGTTAGAAGAGATTGAACAGTGTTCTTTCTAAAAAGTTTTTCGATCGCACGGGGGTGAGAAAAAAGGGTTGATGGGTTGAATGTGTTTTAATGAACAAGTGCTTATATCACATTCTAACGGTTACACGTTGGCTTGCATGCTCGCGGAGGATACTTAAGGGCTAGTTTGTATGTGCATTAGAAAGGATTAAGAAAATGTTCTTTATAAAAGAAGTTGTTGGATCGCACAGGGAGAGAAATTAGGTTAAAGTTGTGTTGAATGATTTGGGAGAATGACGAATATTTGGTAAGAATAAGACATGAGCCTCGGGACCAATGAATCGGGGTGTTACCATAATGGTAAATTTCGACAACACCTTTTTCATTAAATTTATTGAAGAAGTTGTTTGATGGACGACGAACATTCAAAAGATTGTTTAAAGGTTCCACCGGAATGCTAGACTCTAATGGCTACTTATTTTGTCCAATTAAGTGTTTTAGAAAAAAAAGAGTGAATGAAATGATAATTTAAGATGTGTGCCTCAAGAGCCATCATTCGAAGATTCAAGGAATGTGAGACTCCAAGAACCTTCTTCTTTTGTGTTTGATTAAGAAAAGGTTTAGCGCTGTGTTTGAACTGGGGAAAGACTTAATTGCACGAAGGAAGTACTCGATGTTGGATCAAGTACTCGTGTTAGTGAACATGATTTGATTTGGATTACAAAAATGACTCGAAGTCGAAGTAATCTTGAAATCGAATTGATGGTTTGAAAATGATTGTTTTAAGCGATATTGTTGATTTTTGGCAATGATGGTGACGTAAGTCGATCCATATTTAATTAACAAAATAAATTAATTGAAATTGGATTAAATCATCTAATTAAGCTAATTAAAATTAATTATTCAAATTATTTGATTAAAAATTAATGTAATCAAGTTAATTAAAATTGGTTAACAAAATTATCTAATTAAACAAAAATTTAAATAATTGATTAATTTAATTAAAACATAAAACGAGATAACTAACCAAACGAGTATAAAATGATCGAATCGAGTATATCATAATGTGCTCGAAACCGGTTTGTACATAATGACCACATGAGTAACGTCATACACAAAATTATAACGCGGAAAAAATATTCTATTGATGTATTGGAATTTGGGCGGCATAACGACATGAAATTTCCGAATCCACAGATTAAAAAATCGATAAAAGAAAATGCAAATGAAGTAAAATAGCAACAACCCAATTCAACCTACAATAATATGCATTATTTACAATGATCCATAATATCAATAGTGAAGGAACAAGATCGACTGCACATCTAAATTAGACTCGAATCCACCATACAAATTGTAAACTTGTTTATATACAATATAGAATCAATCCCCAACCAAACTATCAGTCCTTTTATTTAACATGATAGAAGTAATATTAGTCAAAAAAGCCCTGGACCAACTACTTCATAAAACCGAAGTTTTCAATGAGCATATGTTGTTGGGATTGTGTCAGTTATTTGTGGAACAAGTACTGACTTATTCAAGTTTAGGGTTAATTATTTGTTTTTTTAATAAACATACTCTTTAGTGGTAAGATATGTTGCTGATTTATTCTTCCTTAGAATTAGCCATAATATAGTCGTGTAAATTATGGCTCCTTATTTTTCTCATTTTCAGCTTTTGTACTGTACTGGCTATATTAAGCCATTTAACTCATTGAATAAACCAAGCTTTAAGAGCTACAATCTAAACTTATAAGTGGTATCCGAGCTCACATAAAGGCCTGATTTTTAGAAATAACAAAGAGAGAAATTGAGTGAAACACATGAGAGGAAGCGACAACAAGTCATGGCTGACGGCAATAATCTTCTCAGTATTCCGAAGTTTGACGGAGACTATGATCACTCGTCCATGCTAATGGAAAACTTGTTGAGATCAAAGGAGTACTAGATCTTAGTGGAGCAATGTTGAATAGTATACTTTCGGCAAATATTTTAATATCGTATCCACAGAGATTGGTTGTTATTACTGCCGTTCTATAACCCAAATTGTTATAAGTTCAAAATGTAACCAAGTTGTTTTGTTTGAAAAGTTATCTTTTGAGTAAAATGTCACTAAAACAATAAAATAGTTTTAATCAAATGTAAAAGGCTTGGCAAGATTGGAGTTCACTATTTGTAACACCCCAAAATTTGCCCTCCTCATTCATGCATTCATTTAGCATTTCATATTGCATTTCATCATGTCAATCAGAATTAGATCCAAAAAAAAATAATAATAATAAAAAAAAATTTAATTAATTAATTAAATAATAAATAAATAAATAAAATATAATAAAAATTTTGGACTTGGACCTTTCTCAAAAGCCCACTAAGCTACCAATATTAGCCTATAAATACTAGAGTTTCATTGAAACAAAAGCCACACAGAAGAGGAGAAGAAGGAAGAGAAGCAAAATACTCTGAGGTTTCCTTGGAACAAAACCCTGAGGAAAAAGATAGTGAGAGAAGACCTAACGGAGTTCAGAGCAGCCTCCAAACCCCGAAGGGAACTCAACTACACAGAATCACCTCTGCCTCACATAAACCCTGAAGATTGTTTTGTAAACCTCACGGGTGCAACTCAATTTCAATCAAGCTCTCCAATCAGGGATAACTTGCGTGGTTTCCCACTTTATTTGTGGGATAACCCCTGGAGGTTCATTCTGATTACCTGTACTGACTCACTTTTCTTTGATGGTACCAGCTTGAGAGATCTCTGGGTTTCTTGTCCCCTTGGTTGCTGTTACTTCGGATCTTTATCCGTGTGGTACTTTTTACCTTTTCCCGCATTTTACTGCTTTCCTAGCTGGAAGACCTCGATAGGAGGCAATGTTTTGTGTTTACTTTGAGATACATGTTTTGTGTTTTGTATTCATATCCCTGCAGGTAGCGCGGTTCCTTCATCAAGGACTGCCTTTTTGCCCTTGAGCATCCCAAACCCTAAAACCCAAAGCAACACGTTAACTCCTTCTACTACAGGCGAGTAAGTCTCCAAAGGTCGAGCATCCGGTAGATTGCGTAGTAACGTTGTTCGCCCAAAACCCAATCCATAACCCCGTAGTTAGCCGAACTACGTTTTGCTATGATTCTCAGGCTAGATGAGATACGTAGGCATAAGACGCGATGTCTTAGCGAGCACACATCCCCCAACCCATAGGTCAGCCGAGCTACGAAGACTCTGATTCTCATATTCAGATGAGATACGTATGCAGTGGATGCGACATCCGCGCGAGTCATTTTCATTTAACCCTTTTTTTTTGGTAAACAGCACAAGATAAACCCACACCCTTTAGACAAGAACTACAAAAGTGGATCCCGTAGAGTACTACGGATGCGTAGGGGTGCTAATACCTTCCCTTCGCATAACCGACTCCCGAACCCAAGATTTGGTTGCGAGACCCCGTCTTATCCTTTCCTTTTTCAGGTTTACTTCGAGCGTTTCCTTTCCCTCCTTTGGGATGAATAACGCACGGTGGCGACTCTTCTGTCTTTTTCTTTCGCCGGTTGTTTTTTTTCGCACTGTATTTTTCAGGTTGCGACAGCTGGCGACTCTGCTGGGGAAAACGGTTTCCCTAAGCGAGTCCCTCCTAGCTTGTGTGATTTCTTGTTTATTGGGTGTTCATGCTTTTGTACGGTTATTTATTTACCTGTTTTACCTTATTGCATTGTGTATATATCATTGCTGTTTCTGTTGGCTGGCTATGGCTGCTTGGTGATCTTTGTGAGATGAGTTCTATACCCGAACTCGAGTGCACTTAGGATAGGAGAATGGCATAGTCCTGTCGACTTGTGTGGAGTTATTCCTTAGCGAGTTGACTTGCAAGCCCATTCACTTGGTGGAGGTCGTGTTGAGATCAATAATGTCACATAAGTAAGTTGTGGTTAGACATTACTTGTTCCAATATAGACCTAAGAAGCCAAGGACCTTAGTTTACCTAACCCATCTTGGCCTATTCGTAGGACGTAGTGCGAAAGTCGTTCAAATGTAAGATTTGATACGATTGTTACGCGATACTACACTCATAAGAGTCTCTCTTGAGAATATTGTTGGAATACGAGTAGTCGTTCCTCTGATAATATCCGAAAGATGGGATTATGACTATGGGAACCTTTTGTAGAACATGTTTGGCAGGTTTAAACCTTAGTACACTCCTTTTGGGTGGTTCTTAACCTAAACTCCATGCTCGTGACTTGCAACAAACCCTTGATTCATGGTTAATCCGATCAGGTATCCTTAATATCAATGGAACTCGGGTGTTGATAAGATGTAAACCATAATCCACCAAAATGGGTGGTTGATATTAAGGATAACATGATCCATCCCATGACCTTTGTTTGGTGTGCTCTTAATTTCTCTCCAGACAGTGCAACCTGACAAATGTTCAAGCAGATACATCAATTCTGATTGACATGCCTTTGCATTGCATAACATCATCTGCATATTTGCATCCAACATCTCATGCTTATTCATTTGTAGGGTATTCCCTTTCAAAACAGGGGTGCCTTAAAACTGAACAAGCAGTGCATCGCATACCATGCATATTAACCCTTGTCTGTTTTGCAGGTGTCACCGCAGTGTCTAATGTTTGTTCCCTGTATCAGGCAGTTATTGGTCCCAAGCGAGTCCACAGATACCCGACAAAGGAAAACCGTCCACGACTAGCGATGGACCAAGTACAGAAAGAGCTGGCTGATATGCGTGAAAGGATGGATCAGTTCATGACATTGATGACTGGTATGGCAGAAGGCCAGGCGAAGCTGAGGGAATTGGTTGAGCAACCGAGGCCCAATCCGGAGGTGGAGATACCAAATGCTGAGGGAAAACCTGGTAACCCTGGGAACGCTGATAACCCTGTGAACACTGGTAACGCGGGTAACGCAAATGCTGATGGAAACCCGGGTAATGTTGGCAACACAAGGAATGTTGGAAATGATATTGGCGGAAGGTACAATGTGAATCAAGGAATTCAGATTAACGGGCACCCCGTTACTGAAGATTATCAGTATGATCAATTTTCTTTGCACGACGAGGCCCTCGAGACCACTCGCCGTATGGATGAGCTTGCTAAGAAGCTCAAATCTTTGGAGTCTCAAAATTCCTTAGGCTTTGATGTCACAAATCTTGGTCTGGTTCAGGGAGTAAGGATTCCTCACAAGTTCAAACCCCCTACTTTTGAGAAATACAACGGGGCTTCTTGCCCCCGCACTCATCTCCAATCTTATCTGGGAAGGTTGGGAGCTCACACGGAAGATGAAAAGCTGTGGATGTACTATTTTGAAGACAGTCTAACTGGAGCTTCTCGTGAATGGTATTCTCATTTGTCTCGTACTACCATCAAGAGCTGGAAAGACTTGGCAGAGGCTTTTATCAAGCAATATCAATACAACTTGGACATGGCTCCAAATCGGACCTTGTTGCAAGGTATGTCTCAGACTGCCAAGGAAACCTTTAGAGAGTATGCTCAGCGTTGGAGACAGATTGCTGCGTCCGTCCAACCCCCTATGTCTGAAAGGGAGATGGCGGACATGTTCATGAACACTCTTCAAGGCAATTATATTGAGAGATTGGCTGCTTGCCCATCAATCAGCTTTGCAGAGATAGTAATTGCTGGAGAAAGAATCGAGAGTCTGTTGAAGATGGGCCGAATTCAAGACAATAGTGCTTCCAACTCATCAGGTCCCAAGAGACCGTTTGCTGGTAACGGTCAGCGAAGAAAAGAAGGCGAGACAAGCGTTGTGTATACCGGCAGAGGCAGGGGTAGAGGACGCCCTAATTATTATCAAGATCAAGTGGCCGCAGTCACTATTCCAACACCTGTTCCTCAACCACAATATCATCCGCAACAACAACCCAAGTACAACAATCAAGGAGGTAATCCGGGTCAGCAGAGACACTATCAACAACGTCCAAGGCAGACGGACCGGGTCATCGAGCCAATCCCAATGCCTTATTCAGTATTACTTCCCAAGCTGATTGACATGAATCTGGTTACGCTGAGAACTCTGGCCCCACCAATCGATCCCAATAATTTGCCTAGAGGTTATGATGTCAACGCCAGATGTGCTTTTCACTCCAACGCACCTGGCCATACTACAGATAATTGCAAGGCTCTCCAGTTAAAGGTAAAAGATTTGAGAGATGCCCAGGCTATCAATTTTGCTCCGGTGCCTAATGTTATCCAGAACCCGATGCCGGCTCACGGCGGGCAGGGGATTAATGCTGTTGAAGTGCTCAAAGCTGGTAATGCCCAAGGCTGGGGCAAATTTGTGGAGCCAGTCATCAAAGAAGACAAGGTTGACGGCAACTGTGACGTAGATAGCTGGATTCGCCCGTGTGTCCCAGGAGAAAAGCTCGACAATTGGTCGTCTGAAAAAACCGTCTGGGTTACTCTACTGAAAGAGTGATTTTTATTGTTTTCCTTTATTACATGCATAATAAAGTCTTACACTTTGCCCAAGGTGTAACGGCATTTGTAGGGCCATCCATTTAGTTACGTTTCGCAATTATTTTTATCATCAATAAAGGACGGCTTTTGCAAACAATTTTGTGTTCTCTTTCTTTCAGTTTTTTTACTTTTTACAAAAAAATGGCAATGTTTCTTTTTTCGTTTTTCCTTTCTTTCAAAAAAAAATCTCTCATTCTAAGGTAAAGCATGATCCTCCATCATGCAGAGCTGACCACCCGGATCTCACTGCTAACGACACTGCTATGGCCAAGTATGACTTCGACAATCCTATCTATCAAGCCGAAGAAGGGGCTGAGGAAGATTGTGAATTGCCTGAAGGGTTAGCCAGATTGTTGAAACAGGAGGACCGAGCTATTACACCTTATCAGGAGGTGATTGAGACCGTCAACATCGGTACCGCAGACGACAAGAAAGAGATCAAGATCGGGGCAAGTCTACAGGCCGAGAGGAAAGACTGTTGATCATGTACTTGACTGTGTTAGAAAGGTCAATGGGTTGTGTGCTCGGTCAACATGACGAGTCAGGTCGAAAAGAGCATGCAATATACTACCTTAGCAAAAGTTTACCGACTGTGAACAAAGATACTCATTGCTCGAGAAAACTTGTCGCGCTTTGGCATGGGCTGCTCGCCGACTAAGACAGTATATGTTGACTCACACGACTCTATTGATATCAAAAATGGATTCAGTCAAGTATATTTTTGAAAAGCCATCACTTACCGGAAAGGTTACTAGGTGACAAATGATACTGACAGAGTATGACATCCAATACACTTCACAAAAAGCCATCAAGGGAAGTGTCTTGTCAGACTATCTTGCAGAGCAACCGATTGATGATTACCAACCTATGAGGTTTGACTTTCCTGATGAGGACATCATGTTTCTCAAATCGAAAGATTGAGAGGAACCACTCCCGGAGGAGGGGCCTGACCCTGAATCCAAATGGGTTATGATGTTTGATGGGGCGGTCCACGTCAATGATCACGGAGTTGGTGTAGTGTTGATCACACCGGAAGGGGGTTCATATGCCATTTGGTGCCAGAATAACTTTTCCCTGCACCAACAATGAAGCCGAATACGAAGCTTGTATCCTAAGACTTGAGGAAGCCGTCAAAATACAGATTAAATCCCTGGATGTATACGGGGACTCAGCTTTGGTCATCAATCAAACCAACAGGGAAATGGTGCTATGCTGGAACTACGTACCCAGAATTGATGTATCTCGGTCAGAGACGAATGAAGAAAGCATTTGGTCAGAAAGTGCGCTCTCGGGAGTATCGAGTCGGTGAATTGGTACTCAAAATATTTCTTCCTCCCAACACAGATCACAGGGGCAAATGGACACCGAACTATGAGGGTCCGTACGTGGTTAAATGGATTTTCTATGGCGGAGCTTTGACGCTAACAACCATGGAGGGCGAAGGATTCCCGTCCCCTATTAACTCAGACGCGGTTAAAAAATACTTCGCATAAAATAGACCCGCTGGACAGTAAAAAGAATAGTCCAGGCAAAAAAGGGGCATCCCGACGAACCAAAAAAAAAAGAATAAAGAGGTTCGGGAAAAAATTAGGGATATATAAAAAATAAAAAATAAAAAAAAGAGTACACCCGGTGAGTCGAAAACCCAAAAGGGCGGCTCAGGCAAAAATGGGTATCCCGGTGGATTGAAAACCCGAAAAAGGGGCGATCCAGGCAAAAGTTAGGGAATAAGCGAATGACTGTGATCTGAGTTCATCAGTGTTATATCACCGTTTCATTCAATCCGGAAATCTTCGAAGGTTAAAGATCGACTAATCATCCACTTCAGAAAGCAAGATGAGCAGAGCGTCTTGAGGACATACGAGTCATAACAGAGTCGAAACTCAGTGGGACCCCGTATCCCCATTGCCATTAGGATAGTTCTTTTTTTATAGCGATCACCTCTTTTCAGGGATCAGCTTCCTGATACCCTCGCCTATTCCTGGCACAAATTTTCTCCCCAGTAAGAGTCGAATAATTCAGTTAAAGAGCCTCTTTATTTTTCATTTATCAGTTTGTTTGCAAAAATGTCCGAATTTTTGATAAAACATATTGCATATGAACATAATGGTGGCTTTTGCAGATGATTTGCACAGGAAAACATTTAAAATTGCTTTGAATGTGCTTAATCCCGAACGGTGAATTCAAACCGAGTAATTCCCCCGAGGCATACGTGTATTTTTGGTTGCAGGTCACAGGAACCGGATGCCAAGTCATGAATGCTCATCCCCAAGCGGTTGACAAAGTCTCTCCTCAGCAGAGCATGTTCCCCAACAGAGTTGACAGTATCCAGACTGTCTATCCCCAATAGAGTTGACAGTATCCAGACTATATATCCCCAGCGGAGTTGACAGTGTCAGACTGTATCTTCCTAGCAACAGCGGAGTGGTTGCATACCCAACGGACAAGAGGGTGGTGTTCCCAGTGTTCATCTCATCCCCAGCAGATTATTTCTAACAGATTTGTTCTAATCCCCAGCTTGAGGACGATTAGCAAGTTTATATCCCCAGCAAAGGTCGTTTCCTACGACATTTCCCCACGAAGTGTTTTCCCCACAGACTCTCCTCACAGAGCCTCGCCGAACCAAGTTTCCATAGTTGATACTCCCCCTGCAAGGTCAACTTTTCAAGCAGCCAATTTATTTTTGGTGGCTCATTGGTCCCGGCAGACGGATCGTTCCCCACAGAGCATTCAAGGATTGATACAGCGATCTATTCCCTACCGGAGTTTGCTTCCCCTAGCAGATTTCTTTTTTTCTTTTACACCATGCATAGCATTTGCATTCGCATGCATATCATATCAAGCATACACATAAGCTGATAAACAGGTTCTTCCAAGCAGACTGAAGAATTACTTTACAACCAAGGTCATGAGATCCAGCCAGAGGATCAAGCGTGAGTGATCCAGCCTGAGGGTCATTTTGAAGATTCAGCCTGAGAATGGTTTTCCCGTGATCCAGCCTGAGGGTCCATTTCGAAGATTCAGCCTGAGAATCGTGTTCCAGTAAGCCAACCTAAGGTTCAATTTGAAGATTCCCCAGTGAAGTCGCCTACAAGCTTTATTTCCCCAGCAAGCCCAAGTCTAGTTGAGGAGTCGTTACAACATGTTCTAGCCCGAAGAATATGTACGAAGCCCAAAAGTGGAATATGCTCGAAGCTGCATATCTAATATGAAGGTTGGGTGTAGATTTCAAAAGAGGGTCAACCAGCGCATGCCTCAGATGCGGGATCCTAATGATGGGAATTTATCATCAAAACAATCCAAATCTAGCCAGAAGATCGAAATAGATTCGGCCAGAGAATCGAAACAAAGGAGATATAGCCAGAAGATCGAAGAAGATCTAGCCAGAAGATCGAAGTCAGGTCTAGCCTGAAGACCGGAAATAGATTCAGCCAGAGAATCGAAACAATTCAGATCTAGCCAGAAGATCGAAGTAGATTCAGCCAGAGAATCAAATTAAGTTCAAATTCAGCCAGAGGATCGACACTCCAGATCTAGCCAGAAGATCAAAGTCAGGTCTAGCCCGAAGACCGAAAATGGATTCAGCCAGAGAATCAAAGGAAATAGATCTAGCCAGAAGATCGAAGAAGATCTAGCCAGAAGATCAAAATCGTATCCAGCCCGAGGATCAAAATTAATATCCAACCAGAGGACTAAATTGAGTATAGGTTCAGCCAGAGGATCGAAACTCCAGATTAAGCCAGAAGACTGATTCAGATTAAGCCAGAGGATCGAAACTCCAGATTAAGCCAGAGGATCGGAAGGAAAATAAACAGCGCGGTGTATTTCCGCATTTTTTGTGGTGTTCTCGGAGCACAAATTTTCGGTCTGTCTTTGGTATTCAATCACAGCTCACCCCGTTTGTCTGATAAGCTGTTCGCTTTCATCCTACTCGGGTTAGCTGATGATTAAATAGGGGCAGCTGTAACACCCTAAAATTTGCCGCCCTCCTCATTCATGCATTCATTTAGCATTTCATATTGCATTTCATCATGTCAATCAGAATTAGATCCAAAAAAAAAACGAAAAAAAAAAAAAAATATATATATATATATATATATATATATATATATATATATATATATATATATATATATATATATATATATATAATTTTTTACAAAAAAAAAAAAAAAAAAATTTAATTAATTAATTAATTAATTAAATAATAAATAAATAAATAAAATATAATAAAATTTTTGGATTTGGACCTTTCTCAAAAGCCCACTAAGCTACCAATATTAGCCTATAAATACTAGAGTTTCATTGAAACAAAAGCCACACAGAAGAGGAGAAGAAGGAAGAGAAGCAAAATACTCTGAGGTTTCCTTGGAACAAAACCCTAAGGAAAAAGATAGTGAGAGAAGACCTAACGGAGTTCAGAGCAGCCTCCAAACCCCGAAGGGAACTCAACTACACAGAATCACCTCTGCCTCACATAAACCCTGAAGATTGTTTTGTAAACCTCACGGGTGCAACTCAATTTCAATCAAGCTCTCCAATCAGTGATAACTTGCGTGGTTTCCCTCTTTATTTGTGGGATAACCCCTGGAGGTTCATTCCGATTACCTGTACTGACTCACTTTTCTTTGATGGTACCAGCTTGAGAGATCTCTGAGTTTCTTGTCCCCTCGGTTGCTGTTACTTCGGATCTTTATCCGTGTGGTACTTTTTACCTTTTCCCGCATTTTACTGCTTTCCTAGCTGGAAGACCTCGATAGGAGGCAATGTTTTGTGTTTACTTTGAGATACATGTTTTGTGTTTTGTATTCATATCCCTGCAGGTAGCGCGGTTCCTTCATCAAGGACTGCCTTTTTGCCCTTGAGCATCCCAAACCCTAAAACCCAAAGCAACACGTTAACTCCTTCTACTACAAGCGAGTAAGTCTCCAAAGGTCGAGCATCCGGTAGATTGCATAGTAACGTTGTTCGCCCAAAACCCAATCCATAACCCCGTAGTTAGCCGAACTACGTTTTGCTCTGATTCTCAGGCCAGATGAGATACGTAGGCATAAGACGCGATGTCTTAGCGAGCACACATCCCCCAACCCATAGGTCAGCCGAGCTACGAAGAATCTGATTCTCATATTCAGATGAGATACGTATGCAGTGGATGCGACATCCGCGCGAGTCATTTTCATTTAACCCTTTTTTTTGGTAAACAGCACAAGATAAACCCACAACCTTTAGACAAGAACTACAAAAGTGGATCTCGTAGAGTACTACGGATGCGTAGGGGTGCTAATACCTTCCCTTCGCATAACCGACTCCCGAACCCAAGATTTGGTTGCGAGACCCCGTCTTGTCCTTTCCTTTTTCAGGTTTACTTCGAGCGTTTCCTTTCCCTCCTTTGGGATGAATAACGCACGGTGGTGACTCTTCTGTCTTTTTCTTTCGCCGGTTGTTTTTTTTCGCACTGTATTTTTCAGGTTGCGACACTATTCAAATTGCTTATGTTTCCTTATGACAACTATATAGACTTAAGATTATTGATGATGTTCAAGTAACCTCTCAATATCATTTATGTCTAAATGATATTGTGATAATCACTATATTAATCTTTAGACGATTTCTCCATCTAACTATCAATATAGCAATCTTTAATGGTTGATATAAAAGAAGAGTAGTGAATAAATCTATCTCTACAACTTATTCACTACTTGAAAATATATTTTATGTCAAGACTTAAATAATCTCTTTCAACAACTACTCAAATCTAATATTCAACTTAGGGCAAAAATATCATTCAATACATCAATAACCTTTTATCATATATAAGAGTCAAATGAAATACATAAACAAATAGGAATAGCTACTACCTCCAATCTTGACAAAATGGGGTTTAGCTCCTCATCATCATTTTGGACAGCAAAATGCAATGGTAGAATAAACTCTGTTTTTCTCTTACAAAATATGAAACTATGAATGAATCTTTCTATGTTTTCCATTCTGTTTTCTTAAAGAGTCTAACCTTTCCTAAAATGTTCATTTTCATCTAAAACTGAAAAGCACTCTAAAACAGATACCAAACTGTCACAATACAGCTGGCTTAAAAATAGAACACTTGGCCCAAACAAACAGCTTGCTGGTTTCGCAAGGTTCGCGGCGCCATCCCTGGTCGCGGTGCGAACTGAAGCTAATTCAGCTTTCTTGCCATGCAATAATTCTCCCAAGTGTTAATCTTCCAAATTATGCCTCCAAATTGCATTCAACACTTCTTCCAAATTATGCTTATGCACTCCGAAGCTCTCTTGTCCAAAAACTCTACAAAACTAAAAAATACGTGAAATAACTACTCAAAACAACATCAATTAAACTTAATTGCATTTATACAAAATTGTGATAATAAAAGTGTGTAATTACATCAAAAATTGGTAAAAGGGACCAATAAAATGATATGAAAAGTAGTACTAATTGGTCCCTAACAAGCAAGGCTATGAAGAGCCTAAAACACCGAAGTCACTCACAAGAGCAGAACATCGAACCTTAAAGGAGAAAAAGCTAAAGGACCTGAAGGCAAAGAATTATCTATTTCAATCTATCGACAAGAATATTTTGAAAACGATCACCAACAAAGGCACCTTCAAAGCACCATGGGATTCAATGAAGCAAAAATATCAAGGGAATGCTCGTGTTCAGCGAGCTCAACTCTAAAGGCTACGTCGGGATTTTGAAATTCTGGAAATGCAAAACGGTGAGTGCGTGAATAATTATATTTCTAGAGTCATGTTAATTGCAAATGACATGAGAGGAGCAGGAGAGATCATTGAGGATAGACATATTGTTGAGAAGATTCTGCGCACACTTTCTGGCAAATACAATTATATTGTATGCTCAATCGAAGAGTCCAAAGATATCAATAAGATGACAGTAGATGAACTGCACAGTTCATTGCTTGTACATGAATACAAGATAAAATGGAAGGAAGTGACTGAGCAAGCATTGAAGGTTATAGGAGACAACTCTGATTTACGAGCTCACGAACGATTTGGTGACAGAGGCAGATGGTGTGATGGACACAGAGGTAGAGGCAGAGGCAGAGGCAGAGGAAGAGCATTCAACAAATACACAATTGAGTGTTATCGATGTCACAAGCTGGGACATTTCCAGTATGAATGTCCCACTTATGCCAATTATGCAGAACATACAGAGGTGGATAAAGGAGAAGAGGTGTTGCTTATGTCATATGTGGAAATGCAAGGAGCCACACGAGGTGATGTATGGTTTCTGGACTCCGGATGTAGTAATCACATGAGCGGAAATAAGAAATGGTTCACTGAATTTGATCAATCATTTAGACACGGTGTTAATTTGGGAAAAGACTTCAAATTGGTTGTCATGGGAAAAGGCAACATCCGAATGAAAATCGATGAACGAGTTATGGTCATCACCGAGGTATTTTACATTCCCGAACTCAAATCAAATCTTCTTAGCTTGGTCAGCTTCAAGAACGAAATCTATCCATAGTGATTAAGAATGGTTGTTGTAGAATATATCATGATATTAGAGGTTTGATCATACAAACTGTGATATCCGCAAATTGTATGTTTGTGATTTTAGCATTTATTCCAACTGTCATTGATAGTATATCAAAAGCATCCTGTTTTAGTGAAACCTCTGAAAATATAACAAGCTTATGGCATCAAAGGTTCAGTCATCTCAACATAAAAGGATTGCAGACTCTTGTCTATAGGAAGATGGTTCAAGGCCTGCCAATGTTGAAGAATCAATCCAAGGTGTGCACCATATGCATGATAGGAAAGCAACAACGTGATCCCTTTCCAAAGACAAGCACTTTGAGAGCATCCAGACCTCTACAACTAATTCATTCAGACATATGTGGTGCAATTACTCCTGAATCTCACAGTAATAAAAGGTATATTATTACTTTTGTAGATTATTATAGTCGGAAAATATGGTCCTACTTTCTACATGCGAAGTCCAAAGCTTTTGATACATTCAAAAGGTTCAAGTCATTAGTTGAGAAGGAAATAGGATACAACATAATCTGTTTGCGTACCGACAAAGGTGGAAAGTTCACTTCATTAGAGTTCAATGACTATTGTAGCACTAATGGAACCGCAAGACAGCTCACTGCGCCTACTCACCACAACAGAACGGAGTTGCCGAAAGGAGAAATCGAACCTTGATGAATATGGTGAGATGTATGATTGTAGCACGAGATGTTCCGAAGGATTTTTGGCCAGAAGTAGCAGACCTGGCCACTCATGTTCTAAATAGATGTCCAACCTCAGCCTTGCCAAACATGACACCTGAAGAAGCCTGGAAAGAGAAAAAACTGCCAGTAGAACATCTCAAGGTGTTTGGATACATAGGACACCTTCATATTCCAGATGTCACGAGGAAGAAGTTGGATGAGAAGAGCATCAAGTGTGTGTACGTAGGAGTTAGTGATGAGTCCAAAGCTTTTAGAATCTATGATCCAGAAACAAAGAAGATCATCGTTAGTCGAGATGTAGTTTTTGATGAAATGGAAAAGTGGGATTGGAAGAAATCAAGAGAGACTAATTCTCTTGATCTTATATGCGAAGAAAATGAAAAGAATAAAGAGACTGAAGATTCAGAAGATGAAAGAATCAATGTTCCTAAAAAGAGAAGAAGAATGGAGTCGGTATGGATGAAAGACTATGAGTTTGGAGCCAGATTGTCAAAAGAGGAAAAAGAAGGAGTGGAACAACTCACCCAGGAAATGAAACAACTTGCTATGTTTGTGACAAATGATCCCACCACCTTTAAGGAAGCCACCAAAATTCAGGTATGGAGGGATCCAATGGAGTGTGATATTGCATCAATTGAGAAGAATGAAACATGGGAACTAACAGATATGCCAACAGGAGCAAAGAAGATTGGTGTTAAATGGGTATTTAAGACCAAGAGGAATAAAAGAGGAGAAGTAGACAAATGCAAAGCTCGTCTTGTAGTGAAGGGTTATGCTCAACAAGCTGGAATTGATTACACTAAGGTATTTGCACCTGTGGCAAGATGGGATACAATTCAACTAACTTTATCCATTGCAGCTAGTCGAGGATGGAAAGTTTATCAACTCGATGTCAAGAGTGCATTCCTACATGGGGAGATAACAGAGAAAGTGTATGTGGAACAACCGAAGGGATATGAGGTGATAGGTGAAGAGGACAAAATGTATAAACTAAAGAAAGCTCTATATGGGCTTAAACAGGCCCCTCGAGCATGGTTCAGCAAGATAGAATCATACTTTTTCAATGAAGGCTTTGAACGAAGCACAGATGATCACACGTTATTTACAAAGAAGGAAGGGGGACGAGATGTTCTTATTGTGAAATTGTATGTGGGTGACCTTATTTTTACAGGAAGTAGTGAGAAAATGTTCTAAGAATTCAAGAGCTCAATGAAAAGAGAATTTGAGATGACTGGTCGGGGCTGTATGAGATATTTTCTTGGTATGGAAGTGACACATAATTCAAATGGAATTTTTATTTATCAAAGGAAGTATGCCAACGAAGTACTAGAAAGGTTTGGTTTACAAAATTGCTCATTTGTAACTAACCAAATTGTTCCAGGGTGCAAGCTCATAAAGGATGCTGGGGGGTTAAAGGTCGATTCTACCACATATAAGCAAATGGTGGGAAATCTTATGTATTTAACCGCCACTAGGTCGGACCTGGTGTATGTTGTGAGTTTGGTGGCTCGTTTCATGGAAGCTCCAACAACTATGCATCAACAAGTTGTGAAGAGGGTTTTATGCTACTTGAGAGGAACTACTGAATTGGGGTTGTGTTACAAAAGAGAAGGAGAAGAGAATTTGGTAGCTTTTTGTGACAATGACTATGTCAGAGACCTAGAAGACTGAAAGAGCACCTCGGGGTATGTTTTTAAGATTTCGAATGGATTAGTTGCTTAGAGTTCTAGGAAGCAGCTTGTGGTGTCACTGTCCACTACCGAGGCCGAATTTACTTCTGCAGCAGCTTGTGTTGCTCAAAGCATTTGGATGATGCGTATACTCGAGAGTTTGGGGATTAAGCAAAGTAAGTGCATTAACTTTTGTGATAACAATTCAACGATTAAACTTTCAAAGAATCTTGTTATGCACGGTAAAAGTGAGCATATTCACATTCGATTTCACTTTCTTCGTGAGTTGGCAAACCAAGGAGAAATTGAATTAGTGCACCGTGGTACTAAGGATCAGTTAGCTGACATCATGACCAAAGCTTTGAACTGAGAAGTATTCGTGAAGTTGAGAGAAAGACTTGAAATATGCAACATCGAGAAGTTAAACTGACTGTGATTCTTGAATAATAGTTCAGTTTAAGGGAGAGTTTGTTGGGACTGTGCCAGTTATTTGTGGAACAAGTATTGACTTATTCAAGTTTAGGGTTAATGTTTGTCTTTTTAATAAGCCTACTCTTTAGTGGTAGGATACTTTGCTGATTTATTCTTCCTTAGAATTAGCCATAATATAGTCGTGTAAATTATGGCTCCTTATTTTTCTCATTTTCAGTTTCTGTATTGTATTGGCTATATTAAGCCATTTAACTCATTGAATAAACCAAGCTTTAAGAGCTACAATCTAAACTTATCATATGCAACCTATTACTGAACATACATAAAAAAGGAAAATAAGAAATGACAGAAAAATAATACTATTATGTGCTTCATTAAACTTCTTACTCCTAGCTAACAAGTTTGGTGTTCATCCATGAAAATGGGAACATAAGTCTCCTTAACTGAATTCATAAGCTACAGAATATTGAAAACAAATCACAATTATCATTATATTAATACCAATTGAATTCATTATCATTTCTTCCATATCGAGAGGCACAAACAATCAAAAGAGTTACGACTAGTTGGATTGGGTGGTTTGGGTTGAAATGCACTGACAATAGCCAACGGATAATGAGTTGATGTCGGGACCACGAATTAAGTCCGATTTATGCAAAGTTATAACTAATAACATATATTATTTCAATATTTTCAGCAAATGTTACAACATTTCAACATCTCAGATTTAACGAAACTCAAAGAAGAAATAGACAAGCAAAACATAAACTGAAATCCAACAACTATCAAAAATGCGAATCCAAAGTACACAACAATCAATCAAAGTCAGAACATAATGAAGAGGAAACATAAAAACAATTGATACCAGCGCAAATGCGTACCCGTTAAATTGTTTTTGATGTTGTCGTGAGTCACGTAATTGTCGAGTTGTTATGTTGCAAATTAATTCGTGTTAAGCGAAGGAGTCATCACTTATCACCCATTTTTTACTGCTACAACCGACTTCCTCAAAGGAGCTCTATCAACCATGTCTTCAAGATCAATAATCTCAGATGTCGACTCTTCCTCCTCCTCGCATTCGTTTTCATTAGAACTCAAGATAACGCATTTTGCATCTGTGTTCTGTATACCAACAACAACAACAACATGGCGATGTTAATGACTAGAAATGGTGGAACAGTGAAGAACGCAGTGATGTGTAAGGAGTGATTTCATGATGGATTTTGGACGGAGGATCTGCAGGTCAATGGTATTTGTGTGAGCTTTGGATAATAGTGTTGTTACAGATTGGAGGTGATTCGTCGGAAAAACATTTTGCGTTAGATGAATGATATATTGTGGGTGTTAGGATATGAATGAGGGATGATTTTTGGTGGACAATTAGTTTGTTTTGCAGGTTATATTAGTGGTGCATGGCGAGAAAAAGATTGGAGGGAGGTCGTGAGGTTGTGGTATTGTGTCCGTCGGCGGTGGTTAATGAGAGGAAGATGGCAGATTTATGGAGGCAGTGGGTAGGTTCAGATTGTGGTTGTTGGAGGAGGAGTGAGCTGAAGATTGATTTATGATGCTCGGTGTATGGATGGCGGCTGAGAGAAGGGAGATGTTGATTTATGATGCTTCGATAACATATTAAATTTAGTTGTATTATCTACCAACATATCAATGTGTGGCTGAGGAAAATCATCTTTTGGACTAGCTTTATTCAAATCTCTATAATCAACACACATGCGGACTTTTTTGTCCTTCTTCAGAACGGACACAATATTGGTCACCCACTGCGGATACTCGAAGGTAACAAGGAAATCAGCATCAATCTTCTTTTGCTCTTCTTCCTTGATCGTCACTGCCATATCAGGATGAATTCTTCTCAACTTTTGCTTGACTGGCGGACATTCTGGCTTCAACGGTAATCTATGCTCCACAATATCAGTATCAAGACCTAGCATATCTTGATAAAACCAAGCAACCACATGAGAGTATTCTCGGAGAAGCTCAATCAATCCCTTATTAACCTCTGGACAAAGCTGTGATCCAATCTTGACTTCCTTGATGTCATCTTCGGAACCCAAGTTGACCAACTCAATCTGCTATTCAAACGGATAAATGGTTTTTTCCTTGTGCTCAAGCAATCGGGATAACTCATCAGAAAAGTCTTCATCAACATTTTCTTCCTCGACTTCGAACACAGGGAAATCAAAATTCGGAGAGGGAGTAGGATCATTATTTTCAAATGGGTTTGAGAAGCAACCTGTATAATGATTTGATATTTTGATTTTAGAATTATGAAGTGCAAACAAATATTATGCAGATATGGAAAAAATTATTGTTTATTTATGTTTTTTGTGATTACCATTTTCAAAAAAAGTAAAAACAACATAAATGCGGATGAATAAAATTATATTTTATTGACGATAATTTGAAAATGCCTGACAATGTTTCACTTCTCCCTTAGGCACAGGAGAAGGATTTTTATATAAACAATAAGACATATTACTTTGAATGATGGACTACAACAGGAACATCAACAGCAACCCAATTGTTGCAAATTTGTCTGTGCGTCACAAAATTGACATTGTCTCCTTTACCTTCATCTTTAATGATCACAACTGAGTGTTGTTCTTATTTGTGAATGAACCTTCCACTACGGAAAACATGTTGCATAGTCTTGACATCTTCTATGAACGGTCCTTGCTGAAATCCCAGACCATCCCTATTCTTGTTCTCGACGACTTCCACGACACGACCCCACTTGTTTGTGCCATCGGCCTGAATAAATTCTTGTGCATCTTTCAAAGAAGATATGGATGCCCCAGTCTTCTGAACCTCATCAACTACAAATAAAGCTTGGAACGGAGTTCCAGCAATTTCTTCAGCTTCAACATATGTGAAAGATGACAAGTGGCTTACTAGCAACGCTTTCTCATCTCTCATAACAAAGAGCTTGCCATTCTTAACAAATTTGAGTTTCTGATGTAGCGTCGACGTGACAACACCATCCTCATGAATCCACGGCCTACCCAATAAACAACTATATGTCAGGTGAATATCCATTACTTGGAAAGCAATCTGGAAATCACTCTGACCAATCTTGATTAGAAGGTCCACTTCCCCAATGACAGTTTTACGGGAACCATCAAGCACTTTCACAACCGCACCACTATACCTCATGGGTGCGTCCTCTTAAGATAACCTTGCCAAAGTAGATTTAGGTAGAACGTTCAAAGACGAACCAGTGTCTACCCAGACATTGGACAAAGCATCTCATTTGCAATTCATGGATATATGGAGGGCCAGATTATGATTTATTCCTTCCTCGGGAAGCTCTTCGTCACAGAAACCCAAATTATTGCATGAAGTGATATTAGCAACAATATTATCAAACTGATCAACTGTAACATCATGTTCCACATATGCTTGCTCAAGCCCTTCTATAACGTCTCTTGGTGTGCTTCGTAATTCATGAACAAAGATAAGACAAAGATCTTGGAAGGCGTTTGGAGCAGCTTCTCCACAACATTAAACTCACTCTTCTTAATCGATCGGAGGACCTAATCATCATCATCCTTAACCTTCAACACGTTGGATTCACCAGACTGACAAATTGGAGCATTAACAGGATTAACCAAAGGAAGATCCACCTTCTTACCAACCACAATATCCTCCACAACCTTCGGGGATACTAGACTAAATACACGACCGTTTCAGGTCACTTTAACAACATCAACAATGCTCACTGCCGAATTAGTTGAGGGAAGAAGAACATCTTGCCTATCTTTAAACATAGTAGCATTATATTTGTAAGGTGCAACTTTATCAGATGCATACAAGACTAGGCCCGTCAACCGTATTACCAACGGTGATACCGATCTATCACTTATTTTGCTGTTGTCAAAATGGATTACCACTCGCTTAGGAGTCTTGAATACTTGCACAATTACATTCACATCATTACCCATATCTCTGTCTTGATTGATCTGAATCACACCTTCATCCATCAACTTCTGAATGTCCCTCTTAACAATCATACATCCTCGTGGATTAACACTACAAATAACACAACCATCATGATCATGTTCACAATCACTAATCAAGCACAAAGTTCTATGTATCTCCACCAAAAACCTTTGGATACGTCGAACATCAAACACTCTATATTTACCAGGACAACCATCTACCATATTCACAGAAGAATTGCCATGGGTAGGCAACAGATTGGCTTTGACATTTGGTGTGTGTTCCTCAAAGGATACCATCCCACTTTTGACCAATTGCTGGACTTCATACTTCAATGGATAATAATTCTCGATGTCATGACCAGGTCCCCTTGGTGAAAAGCACAATGCTGATCTGGCTTGTACCATCATGGCAGAGGTTCAAGTGTATATGGAGGATTCTTCGGCTGGAGCAAATTCTTGACGACAGGAGAAGGATACAGTTTGACATAAGTCATCAGAATAAGATCAAAAGTGACCTTCTTGATTTCAAAATTATAATGCTGATTGTTGTTGTAGTTGTGATTGTTATGGGTACGCTGTTGTTGTTGTTGAACTGGTGCTGATTGAATTGTGGAATTGTTGGTAAATACTGGAATAACAAATGATACTTGATGATGATACTTGTTGGTGTAAGCCCTAGAGGCCAATACTTTTGGTACTTGTATCGAATTATTTATTAATTAATAAAAAGGTTTTTTCTTTATTATGGTTGATTAATAAAGTCCCTAGAATAGATAGTCCGTTTAATGTATTAAGTGTGACTTAATCATGAGAGCACATTAAACATAAGGACATTATTCTTAAAGTATCTGTAGTAGAGCTTTAGTGTGAAGTGGGATAACATTAAAGCATTAAGACTATTATGTTTCTAGACTGATTATCACATCTCATGGATCATGGATAAAGAGTTATCAAGTCTTAAACATAGGTATGAATATTAAGAGTAATATTTATACCGGATTGACCCGCTATGAGAATACTATATAGAAAGTTATGCAAAGTGTCATAAGTTATTCTCATGGTGATAATAGTGTATACCACTCTTCGACCTGAAACCACTATGGATCCTAGATGTAGAGTCGAGTGCTTTATTGCTGATCCAACATTGTCCGTAACTGGATAACCATAAAGACAGTTAATGGGTACTCCACGAAGCATGCTGAGGGACATGAGTGACCTAGATGGAATTTGCCCATCCTGCGTAACAGGATAAATGTCTATGGGTCCAATATTGAACTGGATAAGGATGACACGGTCTATACCTTGTGTTCAATATAGACATAAGGGCAAAGGGGTAATTATACACATAATTATTATCACAGGAGGTTTTGTCAGATCACATGACATTTTCGTGTCTTGTGTAGCAGTGATGTGTTGCTAGATACCGCTCACTGTTTATTATGTTAAATGCGTGATTTAATATAATTGCCAACATCGCGAAAACCTACAAGGTCACACACAAAGGACGGATTGATGAGAGATAGAGTAACTAAGGAACACCGTAAGGTACGGTGTGTAACACCCTTCTAAAATACCCCAAATATTTAATTAAAATAGCAATATATCAATCAGAGTAATTATGCAATTAAGGGTGTCACACAATCATTTCACACCATTCACCAAATAACTGTCATGCTCTTTTATTAATTCAAAACATAAAGCATTTGCACAATACGCAGCGGATAGAAATCAAATCAATCATGCAAAACATGTAACACATTACATGTAAAATTATTCAACAAGGTAAAACATCCCGTCCCGATGTTACATCTATCAGAGCATGACCCACTAAGGAGACTACACTAGACTCCAAGCACTAGCTTCTACTCAATCACTGCTCGTTACCTGAAAAATAGTTGTAAGGGTGAGTTCCTCAATCGATATAATAAGCATTATAAAATATCATGTAATGCTAAGTAAATAACACATTAATCACCCTAATCATATCACACATTCGGTAACGGCACATCAACTCAAATGGCATACTCAATACCAACACAATTCATACTCATACCCAATGCCAACACAAACACACGTATAATATTGGAATACATCCATTCATATTATACGTCATACATACATTATGCAATGAGACTCCATGCATGCGGTACCGACTATTCGTGAACATATAGTTCACCTCACCGATCAAATCCAGATACGGCTACCAAGCCCACTAGTCCCACTCATTTGAGACCTAGTGACTCACTCACTAATTCCTCACCACGGGAATTAGCTACCACCCCAAGGACCATGCTATGCACGCTAATTCACCTAGCATGCAAACATCAACAACAGTCCATAATGACTAACTCACTAATTCCTCACTATGGGAATTAGCTACCACCATAAAGACCACAATATGCATGCTAAATCACCTAGCAATGCAAAATCATCAACAATAATCCACAATGGACATATGCTCACACTCTAAGCCATAAACAGTCCATTCACAATTGCATACATAACATGTACATTCACAGCATTATGCATACCATCATACATTCATCAACACACGTATCAAAACATCATATCATGTCAAATAATTAATCACAGTATTAGCACACTCCACTAATACCTATACTGCTCAAAACAGCGGGAATTAATCCCTATTACATCATACGCCAATATAGGCCAAACACCAATTATGCACACATTATTCAAATATTAATTTTTCCAATTTCCAACAGTGTTAACCGGTTAACGTCCTGGGTTAACTGGTTAACGCAACACAGAACACGCTTTCTGGCAAAACTCAACAGTGTTAACCGGTTAACGCCCTGGGTTAACCGGTTAACGCAGACAGAACAGCAATATTTTCACAACTCACAACAGTGTTAACCGGTTAACGCCCTGGGTTAACCGGTTAACGCAAGCAAAACAGCAATACCTCACAATTCCTAACAGTGTTAACCGGTTAACACCCTGGGTTAACCGGTTAACGCAAGACAGAAAGCTGTTCCTGCGCTAACACGAAGCAGAATGCAGAATTCTCCACATTTTCCGCCGTTGGAGGACTTCCGGACCTCCGATTCCGATTCCGTAAAAAGCTATACGTTCGGGAAATCACAACTCACACAAATACAGATTCAATTACGGCTTTAACACAACTTATCCAACACAATTCTTCAGCATTCAACATCCCAATTAGGGTCAATTCAACGGTTTATCACTACCCATTACATGTTAACCCATAATACCCATTAAACGACGATAAACCCCCCTTACCTGAGTTAATCCGGCGAATCTTTAAGCTTCAAGCTTTTCTCTTCTCCAACCTTCTTCCTCTTGCTCCGTCTCTTTGCCCTTTTCCTCTTTTCAGCCGCTTCTCTGTTTTTCACGTAAAACCCTTTCTTTACCAAATGGGACTCTTTTTCTTATTTCCAACTTATATATATTTTCCAATAATTATTATTCCAATAATAATAATAATAATAATCCAATAATTCCAATTATTTAATTAAATTAATAAATATAATATTAACTTAAATTAAATAATTATCTTATTTTTATCGGGGTGTTACAACTCTCCCCCACTAAAAGAGTTTTCGTCCTCGAAAACATACCTCAAGCGAATAACTCCGAATAAGACTCCTTCATCTGACTCTCAAGTTCCCAAGTCACATTGCCACCTGCTGGTCCTCCCCAAGCTACCTTTACCAAAGCAATCTCTTTACCCCGCAACTGCTTCAACCCTCGATCCTCGATCCTCATAGGTGATATTTCAACAGTCAGGTTATCTCTCACCTGTACATCATCTACTTTGACCACATGCGACGGATCAGAAATGTACCTCCTCAACTGAGACACATGAAAAACCTCATGCAAATTCGCAAGTGACGGCGGTAAAACGATACGATAGGCTACCTCCCCTATCCTCTCCAAAATCTGATAAGGACCAATAAATCGAGGTGTCAACTTCTTCGACTTCAAAGCTCGACCAACCCCAGTTATCGGAGTAACACGAAGAAACACATGATCTCCCTCTTGAAACTCAAGTGACTTCCTCCTCTTGTCGTAATAACTCTTCTGACGACTCTGAGCAATCCTCATCTTCTCCTGAATCATCTTAATCTTTTCCGTAGTTTGTTGAACAATCTCCGGTCCAACCACAGCACTCTCACCGGACTCATACCAACATAAAGGCGTCTGACATCTCCTACCATACAAAGCTTCAAACGGTGCCATACCAATGCTCGAATGAAAACTATTGTTGTAGGTAAACTCAATCAAAGGTAAATAACAATCCCAAGCACCTCCCTTTTCCAAAACGCAAGCCCTCAAAAGATCCTCCAGTGACTGAATCGTCCTCTCAGTCTGACCATCAGTCTGTGGATGATATGCAGAACTCAATCTCAGCTTAGTTCCCAAAGCCCTCTGCAAACCTTCCCAGAACTTCGAGGTAAATCTAGGATCTCTGTCCGAAACAATACTCGACGGAATACCATGCAAACTGACAATTTTCTCAATATACAACTCAGCTAATCTCTCTAACGGATACTCCATTCTGATCGGAATGAAATGAGCCGATTTTGTCAATCTGTCAACAATCACCCAAATAGCTTCAAAATTCTTAATTGTCCTCGGTAACCAGAAACAAAATCCATACTGATACTATCCCACTTCCACTCTGGAATAGCCAACGGTTGCATTAGCCCAGACGGCTTCTGATGCTCAATCTTTGACTTCTAACAAGTCAAACAAGAATAAACAAAACTCGCAATTTCTCTTTTCATTCCCGGCCACCAAAATAACCTTTTCAAATCATGATACATCTTCGTAGCTCCAGGATGAATACTCAGGCCACTACGATGTCCTTCCTCAAGAATACTCTTCTTAAGTTTGATAACATCCGGAATACACACCCGATTACCAAATTTCAAAACACCATTCTCATCAATTCTGAATTCACCACCTTGACCTTGATTCACTAGAGTCAACTTATCAACCAAAAGCACATCGGATTTCTGACCCTCTCTAATCTCATCCAGAATACCACTCGTTAACTTCAACATTCCCAATTTAACACTATTGTGAGTACTCTCACACACCAAACTCAAGTCTCTAAACTGCTCAATTAAATCCAATTCCTTAACCATTAACATAGACATATGCAATGATTTCCGACTCAATGCATCAGCCACTACGTTTGCTTTACCCGGATGGTAATTCAAACCAAAGTCATAATCCTCCAGAAACTCTAACCATCTCCTCTGTCTCATATTCAGCTCTTTCTGATCAAACAAATACCTTAAACTTTTATGGTCACTGAAAAACCTCAAATCTTGACCCGTACAAGTAATGCCTCCATAACTTCAGAACAAATACCACGGCTGCCAACTCTAAATCGTGTGTCGGATAGTTCCTCTCATGAACCCTCAGTTGTCTCGAAGCATAAGCTATAACCTGCTTATTCTGCATCAACACGCCGCCCAAACCCAACAATGAAGCATCACAGTAAACCTCAATTGATTCCGACGAACTCGGTAATATCAGAATAGGAGCAGTAGTCAACCTTCTCTTTAACTCTTGGAAACCTTCTTCACATTTTGAGTTCCAAACAAACGCTTGCCCCTTTCTAGTCAACATCGTCAACGGTAACGCCAACTTAGAAAATCCCTCAATGAACTTCCTATAATAACCAGCCAAACCAAGGAAACTTCAAATCTCAGCAACAGACTTCGGAGCTTCCCACTGAGATACCGCTTCTATCTTAGAAGGATCAACAGCAACGCCACCTCTTGAAATCACATGACCAGGAAACTAACTTCTTCTAACCAACCACACCGGTGCATCCCACGGTGACACACTTGGACGAATAAATTTCTTATCCAACAGATCTTCCAACTGACTCTTCAATTCAGTTAACTCAACAGCAGACATACGGTACGGAGTCATCGACACCGGCCTAGTACCAGGTACCAAATTAATCGTGAACTCAACTTCACGCTCTGGCGGTAATTTGTTCACTTCTTCAGGAAACACATCAGGAAAATCACACACCACGGCTAGATCGCAATTCACCAGTTTATCTTTAGCCTCCAAAGTCGCTAACAGCATAAACAACTCTGCCCCATCTGCTACTGCCTCATTCACCCGCCTTGCTGACAGAAACAAACTCTTTCCTCCCTCAATCTCAGGAAAGATCACAGTTTTATCAAAACAATTGATATAGACTCGGTTAAACACCACCCAGTTCATACCCAGAATAACATCAATCTGCACAAGTGGAAGACACACTAGGTCCATCCCAAAGTCTCTACCAAAAATACTCAAAGGACATTTTAAACAAACTGAAGTAGTAGTCACTGAACCCTTCGCAGGAGTATCAATCACCATACTTCCATGCATTCAGATATCTCTAATTTAAGTTTCACAGCACAATCCAAAGATATAAAGGAAATGAGTCGCACCAGTGTCAATAATAGCTACAAGGGAAAAGCCATTAATATAACACGTACCTCGGATCAAACGATCATCTGCAGAAGTCTCAGAACCCGATAAAGCAAAGACCTTGCCTTCCGACTGATTCTCTTTCTTAGGCTTAGGACACTGTGGACTGATATGACCCACCTCTCCACAGTTGAAACAAGTCGCAGTCTTCAACCGGCACTCTGCAGCCAAGTGACCACCTTTGCCACACTTGAAACACTTCTTCTCAGCACTGGTACACTCATAGGAACGATGTCCAGCCTGACCACATCTATAACACTTAGCAGGGACACTGGAGTCTCCCCCACTAGGTCTCCTCATCCCACTCTGTCTCTGGAAACCTTTGCCAGCTGCATACGGTTTCCCACGATCATTCTGATTCTTGCCTTTCCTATCAACCCTCTGCTGATAGCTTTCCGCTCTGGCCTTGGTATCCTGTTCAAACATTCTGCAACAGTCGACCAAATTAGAAAACACTCTAATCCGCTGATACCCAATAGCCTGCTTGATCTCGGGACGTAACCCGTTCTCAAACCTCACGCATTTTGAAAATTCTCCAGTAGCCTTATCATAGGGAATGTAATACTTCGACAGCTCTGTGAACTTAGCAGCATACTCAGTAACAGACCGATTGCCCTGCTTCAATTCTAAGAACTCTATCTCTCTCCTTCCTCTGACATCCTCTGGAAGGTACTTCCTCAGAAATCTCTCTCTGAACACCGCCCAAGTGACCTCAGCACTCCCGGCAACTTCCAACTCAGTGCGGGTAGCAACCCATCAATCATCTGCTTCCTCTGACAGCATATGCGTACCGAACCTGACCTTATGGTTATCGGCACACTCAGTCACTCGGAAGATCCTCTCGATCTCCTTCAACCACTTCTGAGCACCATCTGGATCGTATGCTCCCTTGAACATTGGAGGATTGTTCTTCTGGAACTCACTCAGTTGACGAGCAGCTCCCATTCCCACAACATTCGGATTTCCCCCAAGTACTCCAGCTAGCATACCCAGAGCCTCAGCAATCACAGCATCGTCTCTACTTCTTCCAGCCATCTCTATTCTGAGGATCTAACAAGATAAAACAATAAGTACTGATAGGGTTATACAACACCTATCACGTACAGGGGAACGGAATAATTACGACTCGACTCGACCGACTATGCTCTGATACCACTAATGTAACACCCTTCTAAAATACCCAAATATTTAATTAAAATAGCAATATATCAATCAGAGTAATTATGCAATTAAGGGTGTCACACAATCATTTCACACCATTCACCAAATAACTGTCATGCTCTTTTATTAATTCAAAACATAAAGCATTTGCACAATACGCAGCGGATAGAAATCAAATCAATCATGCAAAACATGTAACACATTACATGTAAAATTATTCAACAAGGTAAAACATCCCGTCCCGATGTTACATCTATCAGAGCATGACCCACTAAGGAGACTACACTAGACTCCAAGCACTAGCTTCTACTCAATCACTGCTCGTTACCTGAAAAATAGTTGTAAGGGTGAGTTCCTCAATCGATATAATAAGCATTATAAAATATCATGTAATGCTAAGTAAATAACACATTAATCACCCTAATCATATCACACATTCGGTAACGGCACATCAACTCAAATGGCATACTCAATACCAACACAATTCATACTCATACCCAATGCCAACACAAACACACGTATAATATTGGAATACATCCATTCATATTATACGTCATACATACATTATGCAATGAGACTCCATGCATGCGGTACCGACTATTCGTGAACATATAGTTCACCTCACCGATCAAATCCAGATACGGCTACCAAGCCCACTAGTCCCACTCATTTGAGACCTAGTGACTCACTCACTAATTCCTCACCACGGGAATTAGCTACCACCCCAAGGACCATGCTATGCACGCTAATTCACCTAGCATGCAAACATCAACAACAGTCCATAATGACTAACTCACTAATTCCTCACTATGGGAATTAGCTACCACCATAAAGACCACAATATGCATGCTAAATCACCTAGCAATGCAAAATCATCAACAATAATCCACAATGGACATATGCTCACACTCTAAGCCATAAACAGTCCATTCACAATTGCATACATAACATGTACATTCACAGCATTATGCATACCATCATACATTCATCAACACACGTATCAAAACATCATATCATGTCAAATAATTAATCACAGTATTAGCACACTCCACTAATACCTATACTGCTCAAAACAGCGGGAATTAATCCCTATTACATCATACGCCAATATAGGCCAAACACCAATTATGCACACATTATTCAAATATTAATTTTTCCAATTTCCAACAGTGTTAACCGGTTAACGTCCTGGGTTAACCGGTTAACGCAACACAGAACACGCTTTCTGGCAAAACTCAACAGTGTTAACCGGTTAACGCCCTGGGTTAACCGGTTAACGCAGACAGAACAGCAATATTTTCACAACTCACAACAGTGTTAACCGGTTAACGCCCTGGGTTAACCGGTTAACGCAAGCAAAACAGCAATACCTCACAATTCCTAACAGTGTTAACCGGTTAACACCCTGGGTTAACCGGTTAACGCAAGACAGAAAGCTGTTCCTGCGCTAACACGAAGCAGAATGCAGAATTCTCCACATTTTCCGCCGTTGGAGGACTTCCGGACCTCCGATTCCGATTCCGTAAAAAGCTATACGTTCGGGAAATCACAACTCACACAAATACAGATTCAATTACGGCTTTAACACAACTTATCCAACACAATTCTTCAGCATTCAACATCCCAATTAGGGTCAATTCAACGGTTTATCACTACCCATTACATGTTAACCCATAATACCCATTAAACGACGATAAACCCCCCTTACCTGAGTTAATCCGGCGAATCTTTAAGCTTCAAGCTTTTCTCTTCTCCAACCTTCTTCCTCTTGCTCCGTCTCTTTGCCCTTTTCCTCTTTTCAGCCGCTTCTCTGTTTTTCACGTAAAACCCTTTCTTTACCAAATGGGACTCTTTTTCTTATTTCCAACTTATATATATTTTCCAATAATTATTATTCCAATAATAATAATAATAATAATCCAATAATTCCAATTATTTAATTAAATTAATAAATATAATATTAACTTAAATTAAATAATTATCTTATTTTTATCGGGGTGTTACAACTCTCCCCCACTAAAAGAGTTTTCGTCCTCGAAAACATACCTCAAGCGAATAACTCCGAATAAGACTCCTTCATCTGACTCTCAAGTTCCCAAGTCACATTGCCACCTGCTGGTCCTCCCCAAGCTACCTTTACCAAAGCAATCTCTTTACCCCGCAACTGCTTCAACCCTCGATCCTCGATCCTCATAGGTGATATTTCAACAGTCAGGTTATCTCTCACCTGTACATCATCTACTTTGACCACATGCGACGGATCAGAAATGTACCTCCTCAACTGAGACACATGAAAAACCTCATGCAAATTCGCAAGTGACGGCGGTAAAACGATACGATAGGCTACCTCCCCTATCCTCTCCAAAATCTGATAAGGACCAATAAATCGAGGTGTCAACTTCTTCGACTTCAAAGCTCGACCAACCCCAGTTATCGGAGTAACACGAAGAAACACATGATCTCCCTCTTGAAACTCAAGTGACTTCCTCCTCTTGTCGTAATAACTCTTCTGACGACTCTGAGCAATCCTCATCTTCTCCTGAATCATCTTAATCTTTTCCGTAGTTTGTTGAACAATCTCCGGTCCAACCACAGCACTCTCACCGGACTCATACCAACATAAAGGCGTCTGACATCTCCTACCATACAAAGCTTCAAACGGTGCCATACCAATGCTCGAATGAAAACTATTGTTGTAGGTAAACTCAATCAAAGGTAAATAACAATCCCAAGCACCTCCCTTTTCCAAAACGCAAGCCCTCAAAAGATCCTCCAGTGACTGAATCGTCCTCTCAGTCTGACCATCAGTCTGTGGATGATATGCAGAACTCAATCTCAGCTTAGTTCCCAAAGCCCTCTGCAAACCTTCCCAGAACTTCGAGGTAAATCTAGGATCTCTGTCCGAAACAATACTCGACGGAATACCATGCAAACTGACAATTTTCTCAATATACAACTCAGCTAATCTCTCTAACGGATACTCCATTCTGATCGGAATGAAATGAGCCGATTTTGTCAATCTGTCAACAATCACCCAAATAGCTTCAAAATTCTTAATTGTCCTCGGTAACCAGAAACAAAATCCATACTGATACTATCCCACTTCCACTCTGGAATAGCCAACGGTTGCATTAGCCCAGACGGCTTCTGATGCTCAATCTTTGACTTCTAACAAGTCAAACAAGAATAAACAAAACTCGCAATTTCTCTTTTCATTCCCGGCCACCAAAATAACCTTTTCAAATCATGATACATCTTCGTAGCTCCAGGATGAATACTCAGGCCACTACGATGTCCTTCCTCAAGAATACTCTTCTTAAGTTTGATAACATCCGGAATACACACCCGATTACCAAATTTCAAAACACCATTCTCATCAATTCTGAATTCACCACCTTGACCTTGATTCACTAGAGTCAACTTATCAACCAAAAGCACATCGGATTTCTGACCCTCTCTAATCTCATCCAGAATACCACTCGTTAACTTCAACATTCCCAATTTAACACTATTGTGAGTACTCTCACACACCAAACTCAAGTCTCTAAACTGCTCAATTAAATCCAATTCCTTAACCATTAACATAGACATATGCAATGATTTCCGACTCAATGCATCAGCCACTACGTTTGCTTTACCCGGATGGTAATTCAAACCAAAGTCATAATCCTCCAGAAACTCTAACCATCTCCTCTGTCTCATATTCAGCTCTTTCTGATCAAACAAATACCTTAAACTTTTATGGTCACTGAAAAACCTCAAATCTTGACCCGTACAAGTAATGCCTCCATAACTTCAGAACAAATACCACGGCTGCCAACTCTAAATCGTGTGTCGGATAGTTCCTCTCATGAACCCTCAGTTGTCTCGAAGCATAAGCTATAACCTGCTTATTCTGCATCAACACGCCGCCCAAACCCAACAATGAAGCATCACAGTAAACCTCAATTGATTCCGACGAACTCGGTAATATCAGAATAGGAGCAGTAGTCAACCTTCTCTTTAACTCTTGGAAACCTTCTTCACATTTTGAGTTCCAAACAAACGCTTGCCCCTTTCTAGTCAACATCGTCAACGGTAACGCCAACTTAGAAAATCCCTCAATGAACTTCCTATAATAACCAGCCAAACCAAGGAAACTTCAAATCTCAGCAACAGACTTCGGAGCTTCCCACTGAGATACCGCTTCTATCTTAGAAGGATCAACAGCAACGCCACCTCTTGAAATCACATGACCAGGAAACTAACTTCTTCTAACCAACCACACCGGTGCATCCCACGGTGACACACTTGGACGAATAAATTTCTTATCCAACAGATCTTCCAACTGACTCTTCAATTCAGTTAACTCAACAGCAGACATACGGTACGGAGTCATCGACACCGGCCTAGTACCAGGTACCAAATTAATCGTGAACTCAACTTCACGCTCTGGCGGTAATTTGTTCACTTCTTCAGGAAACACATCAGGAAAATCACACACCACGGCTAGATCGCAATTCACCAGTTTATCTTTAGCCTCCAAAGTCGCTAACAGCATAAACAACTCTGCCCCATCTGCTACTGCCTCATTCACCCGCCTTGCTGACAGAAACAAACTCTTTCCTCCCTCAATCTCAGGAAAGATCACAGTTTTATCAAAACAATTGATATAGACTCGGTTAAACACCACCCAGTTCATACCCAGAATAACATCAATCTGCACAAGTGGAAGACACACTAGGTCCATCCCAAAGTCTCTACCAAAAATACTCAAAGGACATTTTAAACAAACTGAAGTAGTAGTCACTGAACCCTTCGCAGGAGTATCAATCACCATACTTCCATGCATTCAGATATCTCTAATTTAAGTTTCACAGCACAATCCAAAGATATAAAGGAAATGAGTCGCACCAGTGTCAATAATAGCTACAAGGGAAAAGCCATTAATATAACACGTACCTCGGATCAAACGATCATCTGCAGAAGTCTCAGAACCCGATAAAGCAAAGACCTTGCCTTCCGACTGATTCTCTTTCTTCGGCTTAGGACACTGTGGACTGATATGACCCACCTCTCCACAGTTGAAACAAGTCGCAGTCTTCAACCGGCACTCTGCAGCCAAGTGACCACCTTTGCCACACTTGAAACACTTCTTCTCAGCACTGGTACACTCATAGGAACGATGTCCAGCCTGACCACATCTATAACACTTAGCAGGGACACTGGAGTCTCCCCCACTAGGTCTCCTCATCCCACTCTGTCTCTGGAAACCTTTGCCAGCTGCATACGGTTTCCCACGATCATTCTGATTCTTGTCTTTCCTATCAACCCTCTGCTGATAGCTTTCCGCTCTGGCCTTGGTATCCTGTTCAAACATTCTGCAACAGTCGACCAAATTAGAAAACACTCTAATCCGCTGATACCCAATAGCCTGCTTGATCTCGGGACGTAACCCGTTCTCAAACCTCACGCATTTTGAAAATTCTCCAGTAGCCTTATCATAGGGAATGTAATACTTCGACAGCTCTGTGAACTTAGCAGCATACTCAGTAACAGACCGATTGCCCTGCTTCAATTCTAAGAACTCTATCTCTCTCCTTCCTCTGACATCCTCTGGAAGGTACTTCCTCAGAAATCTCTCTCTGAACACCGCCCAAGTGACCTCAGCACTCCCGGCAACTTCCAACTCAGTGCGGGTAGCAACCCATCAATCATCTGCTTCCTCTGACAGCATATGCGTACCGAACCTGACCTTATGGTTATCGGCACACTCAGTCACTCGGAAGATCCTCTCGATCTCCTTCAACCACTTCTGAGCACCATCTGGATCGTATGCTCCCTTGAACATTGGAGGATTGTTCTTCTGGAACTCACTCAGTTGACGAGCAGCTCCCATTCCCACAACATTCGGATTTCCCCCAAGTACTCCAGCTAGCATACCCAGAGCCTCAGCAATCACAGCATCGTCTCTACTTCTTCCAGCCATCTCTATTCTGAGGATCTAACAAGATAAAACAATAAGTACTGATAGGGTTATACAACACCTATCACGTACAGGGGAACGGAATAATTACGACTCGACTCGACCGACTATGCTCTGATACCACTAATGTAACACCCTTCTAAAATACCCAAATATTTAATTAAAATAGCAATATATCAATCAGAGTAATTATGCAATTAAGGGTGTCACACAATCATTTCACACCATTCACCAAATAACTGTCATGCTCTTTTATTAATTCAAAACATAAAGCATTTGCACAATACGCAGCGGATAGAAATCAAATCAATCATGCAAAACATGTAACACATTACATGTAAAATTATTCAACAAGGTAAAACATCCCGTCCCGATGTTACATCTATCAGAGCATGACCCACTAAGGAGACTACACTAGACTCCAAGCACTAGCTTCTACTCAATCACTGCTCGTTACCTGAAAAATAGTTGTAAGGGTGAGTTCCTCAATCGATATAATAAGCATTATAAAATATCATGTAATGCTAAGTAAATAACACATTAATCACCCTAATCATATCACACATTCGGTAACGGCACATCAACTCAAATGGCATACTCAATACCAACACAATTCATACTCATACCCAATGCCAACACAAACACACGTATAATATTGGAATACATCCATTCATATTATACGTCATACATACATTATGCAATGAGACTCCATGCATGCGGTACCGACTATTCGTGAACATATAGTTCACCTCACCGATCAAATCCAGATACGGCTACCAAGCCCACTAGTCCCACTCATTTGAGACCTAGTGACTCACTCACTAATTCCTCACCACGGGAATTAGCTACCACCCCAAGGACCATGCTATGCACGCTAATTCACCTAGCATGCAAACATCAACAACAGTCCATAATGACTAACTCACTAATTCCTCACTATGGGAATTAGCTACCACCATAAAGACCACAATATGCATGCTAAATCACCTAGCAATGCAAAATCATCAACAATAATCCACAATGGACATATGCTCACACTCTAAGCCATAAACAGTCCATTCACAATTGCATACATAACATGTACATTCACAGCATTATGCATACCATCATACATTCATCAACACACGTATCAAAACATCATATCATGTCAAATAATTAATCACAGTATTAGCACACTCCACTAATACCTATACTGCTCAAAACAGCGGGAATTAATCCCTATTACATCATACGCCAATATAGGCCAAACACCAATTATGCACACATTATTCAAATATTAATTTTTCCAATTTCCAACAGTGTTAACCGGTTAACGTCCTGGGTTAACCGGTTAACGCAACACAGAACACGCTTTCTGGCAAAACTCAACAGTGTTAACCGGTTAACGCCCTGGGTTAACCGGTTAACGCAGACAGAACAGCAATATTTTCACAACTCACAACAGTGTTAACCGGTTAACGCCCTGGGTTAACCGGTTAACGCAAGCAAAACAGCAATACCTCACAATTCCTAACAGTGTTAACCGGTTAACACCCTGGGTTAACCGGTTAACGCAAGACAGAAAGCTGTTCCTGCGCTAACACGAAGTAGAATGCAGAATTCTCCGCATTTTCCGCCGTTGGAGGACTTCCGGACCTCCGATTCCGATTCCGTAAAAAGCTATATGTTCGGGAAATCACAACTCACACAAATACAGATTCAATTACGGCTTTAACACAACTTATCCAACACAATTCTTCAGCATTCAACATCCCAATTAGGGTCAATTCAACGGTTTATCACTACCCATTACATGTTAACCCATAATACCCATTAAACGACGATAAACCCCCCTTACCTGAGTTAATCCGGCGAATCTTTAAGCTTCAAGCTTTTCTCTTCTCCAACCTTCTTCCTCTTGCTCCGTCTCTTTGCCCTTTTCCTCTTTTCAGCCGCTTCTCTGTTTTTCACGTAAAACCCTTTCTTTACCAAATGGGACTCTTTTTCTTATTTCCAACTTATATATATTTTCCAATAATTATTATTCCAATAATAATAATAATAATAATCCAATAATTCCAATTATTTAATTAAATTAATAAATATAATATTAACTTAAATTAAATAATTATCTTATTTTTATCGGGGTGTTACACGGTGCACTTAAGTGGAATACGAAATATGGTAAGGTACCAAATACTTAAGTGATTTTGGCATATTATGAGATATGGGCCAAAATACATTTAAGTGGGCTTTTTAGCTTGAAGCCCACACAAGTGGTTCTATAAATAGAACCCCTTGGGTAGAAGCATTAAAAACTCCAAACAGACTGAAACTCAAGTAAAGACTTGGAATTTCGTTTCCCTCTCTCTCTCTCTCACTCAAAGCCTTCATTTGTACCAGCTAGCACTGAAATTGAAGGAACCCGTTCGTGTGGACTGAGTAGAGACGTTGTCATCGTTCAATGTTCGTGATCGCTCAGTGGATTTGTATCCAAGGTTTTGATCGTTACAAGAGATCTGGACCAAAGGTTTGAATCGCCACAAGAGGTAACGATTCTATCACTGATCATGTCCATTCGTAAGGATCACTAAATGTAGAAAATTTTAAATTCCACTGCGCCTTGGATGACAATTCTCCTTCAGTGGTACCAGAGCCACTTACGAAACTATGAATCTGATAACTGTTTTTGTTCTGTAATAATATGATTAAAGACAGAATGAATCAAAGATTAAATTGAGATCGATCAAGTTATATATATATGATATATGTAATCCTGATACAAAATACATTATATATGATATAGTGTTCTCGTTTCATTCATTCAAACACTCAATGATTATTTTCCTTTGAGCGATCAATGGTCGTTTGCTTCTTGATCCGATATTAGTATGGTGAAGCAATGACGTGTTGATCAATCATACTGAATTAACAATCGAGATGTGTTTGACAGTCTGAAATTGGTGCATCAGGGTTAGTGACGACACAAGGGTTGTGTTGTCAGAGAGTTATGCGATTGGGGTTATGACTGTACAAGAGTTGTGCTTTCTAAACACTTTTTGGAACAGTGTTAACCGGTTAACGCGTATGGTTAACCGGTTAACGCAATACGAAATAAAATTTTTGAGTTTTTCAAACAGTGTTAACCGGTTAACGCTTTTGGTTAACCGCTTAACGCAAGACGGAAAACAGTTTTCCAAAAGATTTTCAAACAGTGTTAACTGGTTAACGCATTTGGTTAACCGGTTAACGCAAGGCAGAAAACAATTTTTAACAGATTTCAAATAGTGTTAACCGGTTAACACATATGGTTAACCGGTTAACGCAAGGCAAAATTCACTAACTCAGTGCTTTAAAGTATCAAGTGTTCATGCGAAAAGCGACGTCGATTTTAAATGAATTGTTCATTAAAAATTTCGGCCAGGGGCGCTGCCCCCTTGACCCCTGTCCGCTGGACGCTAACTCTGCGTAGTGTGATCGGTCGTCGAAATTTAATTTGATTTTAATTAATTAAAGGAATTAATAATAATAATAATAAAGTGTTTATTATTGTCTTGTGGTGATCAGTTATGGCCTTAGTTTTCCTTTATTCTGATTTGGGTTTTAAAATACGACCTGCGTGCCGTGCCTCTCTCTTAATCTCCCAAATGTAACTTCTTTTCTCATCTCACTCCCTCGTATGTAAAACGAGTTTCTTTATGTAATGTAATGTTATGAAGAAAGCAAAGAAGTCAGTGCCAAAGGAGGACAACCTTGGAGATCTTGCTTGGAGAAGCTTTAGATCGTTGTTAGGTTAACTTAGGTTCTCTCATTGGCTTGGGAGAACAATTGCGCTAGGGGCCATAACTGTTTCATTTTGTTTGTATGTATGTTGATGCATGTGAATGTATATTGATGCATGTGGATGTATGTTGATGCATGTGAGAGGCGATTTATATGATAAATAAGCCGGTGAGATCAGAAAAATTGCAATTCCCTCAAATTAAATATTAAGTTTATGCTTTCCAAGTTTTAACACTCATCAAGACTAGTAATGGATAATGTAGGTTTCGCCTACGCGAGGTGCATGTTCTATATTAGTAAGGTGCGATGGGATAATTGTAATATCCAACTGTTAAAACAATGGGTCAAACTTAACTAAACAAATTATAATAAGATTATATATGTTTAGAAGCAAGAGTTGGGAATGATCCATATGATGGATTGGAATAAGGAGTTATTCACCTAACTGAAATTTTCGAGAGTTATATGAGATACAATTGGAAGGAGTTCCTACCTAAATAACCTAGTTTTGTGTAATCCACCTACGCGGACTTAGAACGAAGTGAAATATGGATCTCGACCCACTAGAAAATCTTCCAACGGGATTTTCCGAATCAGATGATGAGGGTCATTTGCTTTGAGTAAAATAGTGGGAGCATATTTAATTAAAGGCCTAATTAAATATGTCAATGATACTTATATTTTCATTAATCCTTATGTAGATTACCATGACAGCAAACACCTCTAACAACATCCTGCGATCAATCCTTGATAAGGAAAAATTGTCTGGGACAAATTTTCTGGATTGGCACCGAAACCTGAGGATTGTCCTCAAACATGATAAAAAGTTGTATGTCTTGGAGACACTTGTTCCTGAAGAGGAACCTCCTAGTTCTGCACCTAAGGCAGAAAGAGATGCTTATAAGAAGCATGTCGATGATGCCAATGAAATTGCTTGTCTCATGCTAGCACAATTGGTCACAATATGGCGCATTATCTATGTTGTACTTGTACTGCTTCACTAAGGCCTCACCTAAGTCATTGAAAGTATGGATGTTGCCACTGTCTAACCCATGTACCAACGGAGCACGACACCGGTCAAACTGTCTTGAAAATAGTGGATGAGCAATTGATCATTATCTGTCTGGGTTGACATCTTGCGGGCGTACATAACAAGATGGCTCAAAGGACAAGTATTACCTTTATACTTCTGAAAGTCGGGGACCTTGAATTTAACACGGATTTTCACGTTGGGCACTAAGCAAAGTTCAACAACATTCTTCCCAAACAAATCCTTACCCCTCAGGGTCTTCAATTCCCTTTTCAGCTCTTGAAATTGGTCTTTCATCTCATCCATTTTCTCATACACATCAGGGCCCTCAGACGGCTCAAAATGGTAAATGATTTCCTCCACACGAGGCAAAGCATGCACCATAGGAGAAGGAGTTGACATGACCGAGCGAGATGTCGTCATAGGAGCAACAGTAGGAGCATAACCTTTAGGCACAAAATTCGGAGGCACAGTTGGTGCAGGCTGGCTGGCAGGAACCACAGACACTAGCATTGAGACGGCCTCTGAGATGACAGTCATTTGTTGAGGAGTTGCAGGAGTTGGAGTCACTTAACTTTGAGAAGCAATGAAGGACTCCATAAGAGAGGTGAGTCTAGCAACTTCTTCCTTGAGCCCACGATTCTCTTGTTCCAAATGATCATTTCTTCATTGACAATTAGCGCGAGTATTATATTGATGAGTCATCTAGTCTGATACAAATATGAAGAACAATGAGACGTCTAACCGACGGGCTAGAAGGCAAGAAACTTGTGATGCAAATGATGCATGAATGCAATGTTTTTTATTTTAATTTTCAAGGAACATACAAAGTCTTACTTGCAAATATTTTATTAATAATAAATAATAATAACAATTTAAATTGACCATAAAAATCACTTTTTCATTCATAAAATTTAGAAGGATTACACTGAGTACAATTTCAGAAACAAAGATACAAATACTAGAGAAAAGGAAAGTATCATCCTAAGGATCCATAGCAACTTAATCACATGAACTTTCCAAGGGTGTACACTTCCTTCGGATGCGTCTGATATTTGACTCACAAGCGGACTTCATATGAGCTTTCTCAATGACGAGTTGATCGACAATCTTCTTCCAAGCACTGGAAGGCTGAGGAATACTAGAGGAAAATAAATCCTCTATCTCTCTCTCTCTTTACTGCACGCTCTTCAAGAATCTCTATGAGTTCATCCTTGTGTTTCAACTCAAGCTGCAACTCCACTTGCTTTCGATTTAAAGCATGGAACTGTTTTTCCCAAAGGTCCCTCTTTTGCTTCATCTTAGCTAGTGCGTCTTCCAACTCCTCTACATCTTGGTTATGGAGAGTTGATGGCTCATCCACAACCATAAACATAGGTCTTTCGCAGGTGTACAACATCTTAAGCTCTAAAGCTTTCTTCTTCACCCAACTAGTGTAAAGCTCCAAAGCTACATAATTGTACGGTCCAAGCTCTACTTTTCCCTTCCTATGAACATTATGCCAAGCATGCACCATTCTACTCTCCAAATTTTGGGGATCTTTACCCTCTTGATAGAACAGACCTTCTATCTGAATGTTATTAGGTTTATCCTTCAAGGGGAACCCAAGTTGACGACGAGCCAAAACAGGGTTGTAGTTGATTCCTCCTTGTGTACCAATAAGAGGCGCATTAGAGAATTCACCACAACTATCAATAATCTCCAATCCATCAAATGCAGAATCATACCAAGTAATATCATCATTAGTGAGATACATGAGTCTCTGAGACCACCGTAGACATTGCTTGTTCTCCAAGAAGACTGATGTCTAAGGCAAGTGCGAAATAAACCACTTGTACAGAAGAGGGATGCAACACACAACGATTCCACCATCCTTAGAATTCCTTAGATGTAGAGAGAAATATGTGTCACCCAACAAAGTTGGAATAGGATTCCCAATCAAGAAGATCCTAATGGCGTTAACATCAACAAAGTTATCAATGTTAGGGACCCATGCTAAACCATAGACAAGCAAGACTAAGATGGCTTCGAAAGTGTCCATACTACCAGCTCGAGCAAAAGTGGTAGCCCTCCCAATCAGAAATTCAGAAGTTAGCCCCTGTATAATGTTTCATAGAATCTTATGTTTCATAGAATAGAATATTAGGTTTCTTATTTCATTTCAAAAATTAATAATACAATCAAATTGATAATATTGTGTTAATTTAAAGAATATTATGTAAAATTGAATTGTGAATTTAGGGATTTTTGGGATTGCTTTTCTTTTGTAAGTTGTATGGTCAATTTAAAGAACTTTGGGATTTTGTTGTGTTGTGCTGAAATTTTAGTTGAATAATACTCAACTAAAGTATATTTTTTTGTTAAATTTTTCAATTGATTTTACAGCACAAAAGTGATAATGAAGAGTTAAAAAATTGATTCATTTTTCAAGAGGAAAGAAAGAGATGGCAAAAATTTAACTTCTATGTTTAGATCTCAAAGAGTTCTTCAGAATCCAAGAACGGAAGAAAATGTTAGTTTACCCTGATGATATTGAGAATTCTTTAGAACATGATCCTGGAAAATGTTCTCCAATGTGGGAATATCCATTAAATAAAATGGATGAAATATGAACAAGCTTATTTAAAATGAGGTCCATATCAAATGCATTTAGAGCAATATCCATAGTCTGGTAAAGAAGACCATCAAAGAAGATTTTAACACGCTTGGTTTAGCCTTTTCCCTTCATGGTTAGAATATTCACCTTCAAAAGATGTTGCTTATTTCTTACCATGTTATCTTTTTATCAAAAGAACAAGTGGACGTCCTGGTTCAGATGTCTACATTTCTATAAGTTTTAGAGGTTGGAAGAAAGTTAGAAATGGAAAGCATTGTGCCTTTCTTAAATACACGGGAAATGATCTTTCCTCACCATTTAACAATGTTATGGAAACTTGTCAAGACTTGTTGAATCAAGATGGGAACATTAGGAATATTATTCAAACTCAAAGTTCGATTGAAATTATGAAGAATTGACTATGTCTCAACACTTTAATTGACACATTTCATTGGTTAACTTTTTAAGCTTGTGCTTTTATAGGTATAGATGAAAGTAATGAATCATTAAGTCGAGGTAATTTTATTCAATTGATAAAACTCTTGGCATGTTCAATCATGAAGTTGCAAAAGTTGTGTTGGAAAATGATCAATCTAATAGTAAGTATACTTCACATAAAATTTAAAACGAGATCTTGCATATTCTATCAAGTAGAGTGAAAAAGCATATCCTTGAAGAAACTGGCGATTCAAATTTTGTATAGTTGTAGATGAAGCTCGTGATGAATCTAAAAAAGAGCAAATGTCTCTTGTTTTGAGATTTGTTGATAAATATGATTTTATAAAAGAGAGACGTTATGGCCTTGCACGCGTTAATGGCACTACACCTTTAAACCTTAAGCAAAAAGTATGTGATAAACTTTCTCTACATAACCTTGATGTCTCTAACATTCATGGTCAAATGTATGATGGTTCTAGCAATATGAGAGGAGAATGGAACGGTTTACAAGCATTATTTATGAAGGATTGTCCTTATGCATATTATGTTCATTATTTTTCTCATTGATTGCAACTTGCCCTAGTTATTGCATCAAGAGAAGTTAAACCAATTAATCAATTCTTTAATAAGTTAACTCTTATTGTGAATATTGTTTGTTCTTCTACAAAGCACAATGATGAGTTACATGCTTCCCTATTAGATGAAATTGAACATTTATTAGAGATCTGTGAGATTGTAACTGGTAAAGGTGGAAATCAAATTGGTACTTTGAGACGAGTTGGAGATACTCATTTGGTATCACACTTCTCTTCTATTAGTAGCTTGATAAATATGCATGGAGTAACTTGTATTGTTTCAAAAAAAATTTGCAAAGGAAGGATCAAATTATGTTTTATGTGGAGATGCTGAGAGTGCTTACAATTACTTGAAATCATTTGATTTTATTTTCATGTTGCATATGCTGAAAGAAATTATATGTGTCACAAATATGCTTTGCCATGTCTTACAACAACAATCTCAGGATGTAGTTAATGTTATACATTTGGTTTGTACAACAAAATCTCTTATTCAAGAATTAAGAGAAGATGGTTAGGATAAATTGTTTACTTGTGTGAAGTTTTTTGTGAAAAATATAATATTGAGATTCACGATCTTGATGACGTTCATTCAATAACAAGATTCAAATGCTCTCGTCTTGAAGAGAACCAGATAACCATTGAGCATTATTTTAGAGTTGAAATATTTTTCACTGCCATTGACAAACAATTACAAGAGTTGAATAGCAAATTTAGTGAGCGGGCGATTGGTTTGTTAACTCTAAGTGGTGCTTTGGCTCTCAAGAACAATACAAGACTTTTAACTTCAATACTATTTACACTCTATTTGAAAAATATTATCCTATGGATTTCAATGAGAAAGAGAGGATTAATTTGTAATTTCAACTTCGACATTTTATTATTGACGCTCGTCAAGTATCGAGTTTGAAAAATTTAACAACTATTTAAGACTTATTTTCATCTTTGGTTGCAATTATAAAAAATAAAATTTATTATTTGATTGATAGACTGCTCCTGGAGAATGAAATTAGAATTTCTGTGAGAGTAAGCGAAGAATAACAAAATTTTAGATTTTGATATTATATGCGAGTCCAATCTTATCTTAACTAATAATATAAATAATAATTAAAATGATAAAATATGACGGATCCAAAATAACCATTCTAACCGAATTGCCTTGAACCTAATATATTCAAATGAACAAACCTATCCAACATAATAACCATTTAATCCCGACCGAATGCAAAATAAATGTTTGGGTTCAGACGATTACCATTGGTTGGTAAACATTTATCCAACCCTATTGGTGGCAACTTTTTATGAAGCAATCTCCACCGAAACACGCTAAAATTTGATAAAGTATATACCTTATTGTTTAAACGATCAATCCCAAATTGCTATTCGATCTTAAATTCCATTGCAATTTATTGTTGCTCCAAACTACCATATTTTTCACTTTTCATTCTTTATCACTTGATCATAGAAAACAAGTTTACTTTCTCCAATTTCCAAATTGTTGACTTAACAGACCAATTAATTTCATCATCATCAAATTTCCCATTAAGTAATATATGTCTCCCCCACAAAAACCTGATCTTCCCATTTCACTATTTTCCAAATTCATTAATTTCTCTTATAGAATCCCATACTTAGACCAAATTAATTATGACTAAATATTGTTTGACTCACAAATACACCTCCATTTGCTTAATAAGACCAAATTAAACAATTCTAAAGTTTTCGTACCTAATCCTTCTTCTTCTTTTGGTAGACACACACTTCCCCAATTCATTGAACATATCTTACTCTTTTCAAAACTTACTCCCGCATAAAAAGCACCATAAGTTTGAGTCAACTTGTTGAACACCTTACTTTTTTAATATGAAAACCAACCAAAAACTCTTCATTATTGTTTTGATACTCTACAGGTTCTCCCAAATACAAATGAAATAAAATTTCCTTAAATCGATTCAGTTGATTATTGTGGAAAAACATAAGATATAAAGGAAGGAATTTGAATCAGATACATCTCATGTATTTACTTTTAAAAAGATAGAACTCAAATCATTAAAGTATTGGATAACAAAATAGTAAATAAAATGACAAAATTGCAATAAATAAGGAGCAAAGGTGTAATAAAAATAAAAAATAAAAAATAAATTACATTTAAATCTATTAAAATGGTATCGACATTTTTATAATTTTAAATTTTCTATCACTTTAAAATATGTATTAATCTCGTATAAAATTATTAAAATAATACGACACTCTTTAATTTTTAGAGATAATCAAATCATATATATATATATATATATATATATATATATATATATATATATATATATATATATATGAAATTTTGTCCGTCGTTAAAATTTTCTTTAGTAAAATTTCCTGTTTACATGTCACATCAACCTGTCTTTCTATATTTATTGTTGTTGAACTTTTTTTCTAACATAAAGTATATCTTTCAGTAAGTCTTTCCAATTCAAAAGTATTGACAAAATTCAGCATGGTGTCACCTCCATTATAGTAGGATGGTCATAGGTCAACTTTGTTGGAAATCCCCCAAAATCTATGAAGAATTTTAATCAATCTTGATGAACAAGATTGTTATCACCCACACAATGACAATAAAAAAAAGAACAATGGAGAAAGAAAGAGTGTAAAGAATGATGAAGGAGAAGAGTAATAAAATTCTGCAGAGTTTCTCTCTACCCACAAACTGTGGAAAACTTCTTATTCACTTTGCAACTGCAAAATACTCTGAATTACAATGTTATGAATACTCTATTCACTTCATTACAAAAATAAGGGTTACTCCCTCTTGTCGTACCCCAAAATTTTCCCTCCCCACTTTTGCTTTTCATCTAACCCATAACCCGAGACTCATCTAACCTCATTCATGTCTCATGCATATTCATCACCATTCTTTCATGGTTAATATTGACTAACAAACATCATAGATTCAAGGTTTCAGGATAACAAAGCAGGATTGGATTGGAAATTTCTGTATGGCTCATCCTATGGGCTGCAACCTTAATTCTTGGTCTTGAGGAATCTTGTTGCTCGGCCTCCGTGCATGAACTGGGCTTCTAAACCCTATATGTGGGCCCATGGTTTGAGAATATTGTTGGTGGGACTTTGTGCTAGGTTTGAAACTCTGATAAGGGATGTTCAAGTGTCTTGCTTGGTTGACTTTTGGAGTTGGAATTCATCAAAACCCTAAGCTCATGTGATTTTTCACTCTGTGTGTTGCACTCAGTCTCCTGTGCTTGGTCCATCCATAACCCAAGTCCTTGGCCTCACAAGTTCCATTCGTCATGATCATAGAAACCCAAAATCCAATCCATGTTCATGTATTAAGTCAGTTCATTTTCATTCAATTGGTCAATTCCATTCATTTTCATCCCTAAAATACCCATTACATACAAAAGAGGTGCAAAAGGAGGTGTAATACATTGAAAAAACTCTTTTTTGGAGGTTTCAACTCTGTGAGTCGACTCATGACTCGACGTAAAACCTTTGGGTCCGAACTGGTCAAGTCTCAGGTCAACCTAATTCTGGGAAACTTGAGTGAGTCGACTCACTCACTCCTTGCGTTGACTCATCTCTCAGTTTCATTTGAACCAGGTTGCTTCGGGTCCGAATAGGTTGACTCCCATGTCGACTCAATTCTGGGAAACTTGGGTGAGTTGAATCATCCTTCCTCTTTCATCAACTTAAGTCTTATTTTCTTTGAACCATTTCGTCGCGTGTCCGGACAGGTCAACTCCCAGGTCGACTCAACCATAGGAAAAACTCTATTTGAGTCGACTCATAACTTGTTTTGCACGAATTTTTGAACTGCTATGAGAATGGGACTTTTGGATTGAAACATGAACTCCCATCATTGAAGATACCCAAGGCTTGCAATTCAAGACCGAGGCACACCTGCATAAATACCAGAAAAATCGTGAGCACTCGACGAAACTTCAAATAACAAGTTCAATACCTTATCAAGCTTCAACCACATACATTGTGAACACAGTAAACCTGCAGCAAAACAAGTGCATCAAAATTCACAAACACTTAAACCTGCACAAACATAACCAAAATCACAGTTTGCACAACCTAACCATACTCTACATTAACCCACAGTTGCAAGTCACCCACCCCTAATCCAAATAGATAGTTGGTCATTAACCAACATTAAAACCTAATTTCATTCAAGTTTTAACCTACAATATCCAGTCATAAACAATCACTTGAACATTCCATTAAGTTAACCGACCAATAACAATTTTTCAAGACCATAACAAACCAACTCAGTGAGTTAACCAACTAAACGCACTGAGTCCACCCCAACTAACTCCTAAGCTGGCTCCAAACCTGTCAATAACTAACTCCAAGCCATATTAATCCCAATCCTAATCACTATAAATTTACATTTTCATCATCATTTAAAGCTCTCTACACTTTTTGCACTCATCATCTTCAATTCTCTGTAATCATTTCTGAATCCTCTCCCTCTCACACTCAAAGCTCAATTTCCAAAACTCCATTGAAGCTTCACATTGAAGCTTCAAGAAGAGTGAGCTCAACCTCATCACACAACAATATTTTTGAAGAAGAATAATTGTAAAACAAGCAAATCAAAAGCAAAGGCAATATCTTACCTGTTTTTACAAGTGATTTTCCGTCTTCATCTTCTTCGATCAACACTCGCCGGAGCAAGTCTCAACTTTGGAGGTAGGTCAATTTTCCCTAATTTCATTGCATTTTGGTTGCTATGTTGAACCTTGCGTCATGTTGTTGTAAACCCCTATCATGAGGAGCTCTGAATCTTGTTCGTGGAGGTGTATTTTAGATCTGAGTTTTTAGGGATTCTTGAGGATTTGGTCTCAGTCTTGGATTTGGACCAGAAATTAGGGGTTTGGAGTTTAGATTCTTGTTCAGGAGATAGAGACGAAGGTGGAGGTGGGTTCGATGTCCATTTTGGTGGCCGCCGCCGGAAGCGATTTTTGGTGTAGTGACCCGCGGTGGAGCTCCGGCGTCGGCGGTCTGGGCTGCCATGGAAAAGAGCGCGCATGTACATTCAAATTTTTGCTGATTTTTTCCAAGCCAACTCCCAATCTTTGGGCTTATTTCTGTTTGAGTTTGTCGCACTCCAAGCCCAATGAAGTCCCCTCTCACTCCAATTTTTCTGTTGCACCCCCTGGCAAAAAAAAAAGAACTTTGTTCAGCATTAGGCTTTGGCAACTGAAGCCCATGCTGTTGGACCCTATCTTGCTCCCTTTTTCCCGCATGCATACAAACTGGATTACACCCCCTGTTTTGCAAAGGCCCTCCTATTTTATTTGTCTTTGTTTGTTATTTGGTATTGTTAATTAGATAATTTTGGTTGTTAAAATTTAGGTTAATTAGACTAATTAGGAGTTAATTAGGATTTCCAAAATATTAGGAATATTGTTAGGTTGGAATAGTAATTTCTAGGAGTATTAACCTTTTTAGATATTTGAACAATTTAGAACCTAATAGCATTTTTTGCTATAGAATAGTTTAGATTTTAATTGAGTTTAATTAGAATTTTCATAATTAGAACTTTAGATTCAATAACCATTAAAATTGACAAAAGACCATTTTTCCCTTTAGGGGTAATTTTGGACATTTCTACCCATACAATAATATGCTTCTTTAGGAATAGAATTTAACTTAGAATTTTAATCCCAAAGTCTTAACAATAACATGTTCCCTTAGGAATTTTAACATAGACATTTAACCGAAGTTTTGACTAACCATGACATGATCCATTAGGATAGTCTAATTCATTTCTAACCATTAGATTAGGTGTTACCTAATTTTCTTAAATCAAATCGAACCCATAATTCAAGTTGATCAAAAGCAATTTTGATTAATTAAATCCTTTGAACTTGTATAATCCCACAATCTAATTTGAATGACCAAAAACCCTTGGTCATTAATAAGACTTTTTCTTTAAGTTGTGGAGCTCGAAGCCTCAAGTCAGATTCTCAATCAAGGCATCCTCAGCCATACCAAGTAGCGGATTATACAAATGCTTCAAAGGTGGAAACTGCCAAAGCTTGTTAAATCAGAGTTGGAATTGTGTGGCATGAGCCTTAAGTAATAGAGAAGGAGTGAGACTGGAGAATTCCTACCCCCATTCTGAGTATCTTTGGGTATGGGATGAATGACCCAGCGCTCATCGTATTCACCTATATTCATAGACTTTAGCACAATTCTAATCATACGATTGACAAATCTCTCTCACTACAAAACAATGCAACAAGCAAGAACTACATCAACAACTTATCAATCATGAATCAAGTTGAACGTCATGAGCCTTAAGTAATAGAGAAGGAGTGGGACTGGAGAATTCCTACCCTCATTCTGGATATCTTTGGGAATGGGACGGATGACCCAACGCTCATCGTATCCACCTCCATTCATAGACTTTAGTGCAATTCGAATCGAACGATTGTTAAGGTCTTCGCCAACACAAGAAACAACAAAGATTCTTCTCTCTCCAATTGAAAGTTAAGACGAGAGTTACACGACACGAGCCTTAAGTAGTAAAGAAGGAATGAGACTGGAGCTTTCCTACACTCATTTTGGATATCTTTGGGTGCAAGACGTTTGACTCATTGCTTATTATATCCACCTTTGCTCATAGACTTTAATGTGATTCTCATCCTACAACTATCAAGTCTACTCATTCTATTCATTCTATTAAATCATTCAATCACCTCCTTTTGCCTTCAATCATTCTTGCTTTCAGCCCTACTGGGATGAACTACGAAAGCTCTAATTTCCTTATTGCACTATAAGGATACGTAGGCAAGAGAATCCAGATTCCTTGCGAGCAATCCTATTTATCAACCTACCTTATCTATTGCTACCCTATTTATCAATCAATCTTTCTTCACTCATTCAATCAATACCATCTTTTTGAGATCAATCATACTTCTCCTTGGACTCCTTGTCTATCATTTTGGGATGTCTTAGCGACAGTCCACCTAATCAATCGAGAGTTGTTTGGCTCGTACCCAAACATTTAATTCATTCTTTTTGGCTAAGACGCCACTTTTCTATTCAATTAAGAGTTTATCTCCTTCTTGGATCTAAGATATTATTCCTTCTTGATCTCAACTATTTGTTCCCAATCCAGTGATACAATATTCCTTGTACTACACAGTACTACAATCATTCCTTGAATTGGTGTTTGTCTTGTGAGCCCTCGTCGCTTAGATAAATATCTCTCTCCCCTCGTTTCATGGCAGTTAACCTTTTGATACCATTCTGTTGGTACAAATTACACTTTTCATCACTGTATGTCTCTTCCTTTCTGTTCTCGTGGTTCCGAACTACGATTGCTCTGACTTTCTCATTGCACAATAAGAATACGAAGGAATAAGGATGCAAATCCTTGGCGAGCATACTTCTAATCATCCATCTTCTTCCTTAGGGCATCACTCATATCTTTCATTATCCATTATCTACCTTCGAGCATAAATCGTCCATCCAGTGACATATTATTCCTTTGACATCGAAACACAATTTCTTTGGAATTCCATATACATCCTTTTAAGACATCTAATGTAGTATGTCTTCCTACCTAGAGTTGTTTGGGCTACAACCTCAAACATTTAATTACTTCCTTTTTTGGCTAAACACCCTATAGTGGCGACCTGCTGGTCCACATATCGGTTAAAGGTGTTTCCCTCTATGGTACAAATCCCATTTCTCTTATGGATTCCAATACACTTTCACCTTTGGATTTCAAACAATACTTCCTCAGTCACTTATTACCAAACATTCAATTCTGTGACTTTGGTCACTTCATCCAAATCATCTCCATGATACATTCATATACTACCTTCCTTCACTTCGTGTGATATACCATATCCGTTGAGCCAAATAAAATATACATTTGAGCTCCATCTTATATCTTTGTGAACCAATAGTCAATTTTTTTGTCTTATAAGTCCTCTCGTTGCGTAAACGAACATATCCTTACTTACTTTGCAGTCGTATACAGGCAATCCTTCTTTTTCGGTTATTCCAATACAGTGTTGTAGGCCCTCACTTGTTGGTTCACACCAGTTTACTCTTGGGTTCATATCTCACCTCTCTTTTGGAGTTCAAACAACATTATTCTTTGGTTCATACCATACCTCAATCACACTTCTTTTCATCTCCCGCCTCTAGTTCTTTGATCTACGAAGCTCTGAATTCCTCATTTCACCATGAGGATACGTAGGCATGAGGGCCCCAATCCTCACCGAGCACTCTATCTATTTCTTTCCTTTTCTCATTCTTTTGCGAGTAATCTTTTGATATAACACCTATTCGAGCGAGAACAATCAAAACGGTTCCCATTGAGTACCATGGATGTTTGGGGTGCTAATACCTTCCCCTTCCATAACCGACTTCCTTACCCCAGTATATCTCTTTCCCCCGGGTTTTATCGATGTTTTCCCTTTCCTTCTGGAATAAATAAAGTTTGATGGAGACTCTGTTGTATGTTCGAGCATGCGATACGTTCGGGTATATTTCCGTTAGCTTCAGCTGGCGACTCTGTTGTGGAATTTGCTTCTTGGAGCATTTCGTAGTCGCTAAAAAGAGTCAAGCCTAATTTTGATAGCTTCACCTCTATTTATAGATTTAGGTTAACTTGGACCTCAAGTCAAAGCCCAAAACTATAAAAGCCCAAAATAGCTAACACTACTAAAATAGGCATAAGACGAAATCCTGTGTGAAGCAACATACTTCGAAACTTCGACACACTAATACAACTCAACACACTAGGTGGTTCAACATTTCCTTACTCTGTTGAGCAATCTGTTTCGACACAAGGAATTATAATTCAACACACCACCTAATTCATTGTGTTTAAGCTATCTACATTCATCATAACTCTTAACTTTCTGAACACTTTGACTTGGACTCCCTTTGTCATGATGTCTACAATCTGATTCCCAGTTCTGTAGTGTTCCACATTCATCTTCCCATCTGCTACCCGCTCTCGAAGATAATGGAATCTCATCTCGATGTGTTTGCTTCAACCATGTGCTATCAGATTCTTTTCCAAATCGATAACTAACATGTTGTCGATCTTCATGGTAATTGCTCCATGACTCTTCGCTGTTATCTCTTCGACCAGATTCACCATCCACGTTATTCAACATGCATAAAGAGAAGCAACTATATATTCTGCTTCGCACGATGATAATGCCACCACTGGCTCTTTTCTCGAACTCCAAGCAACTGGTGCACCACCTAGCATAAACACATAGTCAGTTAGGGATTTTTGATCCTCAATATCACTACACCAACTTAAGTCGGTGTATCACAATAGTTTGCATTCTTTTCCTTCATCAGCTGTAGGAAACAAAATGTCATAGTCGAGAGTTCCTTTCAGATACCTTAGTATCCTCTTCGCCACTGCTATATGTGATACCTTTGGCTTCTTCATAAACCTACTCATCATACCTACATTGTATGCTAAGTCAGGCCTTGTGTGACAAAGGTATCTAAGTGACCCAATAAGTCTTCTATATTGGGTTGGGTCGACATCATCTTTATCTGAATCTTTCGACAGTTGTAATCTGGGCTTAGCTGGAGTTGAAGTTGGATTGCAATCTTGTATCTCAAATCTCTTGAGTATTTCTCCTGCATACCTTCTTTGGTGCATCATCAAACCTCTACCACTCTCATAGAATTCAATGCCAAGGAAATATGAAATGTCACCCAAATTTGACATTTCGAATTCCTTGTTGAGATCACCTTTGAAGTCTTCGATCTCCTTCTTGCAGCTACCTATTATCAACAAGTCATCAACATAGAGACATAATATAAGCAATTCATTCTTACTTCTTCTTACATATACTCCATGTTCACTTCACAAATTCTTTCTCCCTTAGAAAGCCATATATCTTCTTGTTCCAAGCTCTTGGAGCTTGTTTAAGTTCGTATATGTCTTTATGCAGCTTATACACCTTTCTTTCTTTTCCATGTTTCACCAAACCAACTGGTTGTGCAACATAAACTTCTTCTTCTAAGGGGCCATTAAGGAATGCACATTTCACATCCATCTGACACATCTGCCAGTTGTTTATGTTTGCTAGACCAACAACCAACCTGATTGCTTCGATCCTAGCTACAGGTGCAAAAACTTCATCGAAGTCGGTTCCTTCTATCTAAAGAAATCCTTTCACCATAAGCTCCACCTTGTGTCGAGTCACTTCTCCTCTAGGATTCAACTTCACCTTGTATACCCACTTCACATCGATTGCCTTATTATCTTGGGGAAATTTGATAAGTGACCAAGTTTTATTGACTTTGATTGACTTTAGTTCTTCGTCCATTGTTTTCATCCACTTTGAATCTTTCAATGCCTCAGTTGCATTGACTGGTTCGACATTTGAATAGAAAGCATAGTGTACCAACTCACCTTCTTCATTGACCATATCATCTTATGTGATCACACATTCTTGCAACCTTGTAGGCATGTGTCTTGTTCTTTGAGGTCTGCTTGGGCCTGCTTCACCTCTGACTTCTTTCTGTCGAACTTCTCTTTTGACTTCACTATCTGGTTCATCACAAAAGATTCTCACTGAATCTTTCTTGACATTCTCAGTAAAATCCCACTCCTTAAGCTTATCTATGATCACTACTTGCTTATTCACTAGGTCGAACAACTTGTATCCTCCAGTCGAATGATATCCTATCGGGATCATCCGACTCAACTTGTCATCAAGTTTTCTTCTGAACTGATCTGGCACATGTCTATATGCTATAGATCCAAACACCCTCAGATGACTCAAGCCAGGCTTGACACCATACCAACATTCTTATGGCGTGATTCCCTCTTGATTCTTCGTTGGACATTTATTCAGAATATATGTCGCAGTCGACACAACTTCTTCCTATAATTCTTTGGGTAGATACTTGCCTTTCAACATACTTCTAACCATATTCATAATGGTTATATTCTTCCCTTCTACGACTCCATTTTTTCTGCTGTGGAATGTAGGGTGGCACTACCTCATGCATAATCCCTTCTTTCACACATAATGCATCGAAGTCTTTCGACGCATATTCTCCACCACCATCAGTTCTCAAAATCTTGATCTTTCGACCGTTCTGTCTTTCGACCATAAATTTAAACTTGGCAAATACCTCGATCACTTCACTTTTCTTCTAGATCAGGTAAGACCACAATTTTCTACTGAAATCATATATGAATGTAATAAAGTATTTGTTACCTCCAATCAAATCCACCTGGAGAGGACCACATACATCAGAGTATATGACTTCAAGAATTGCCTTCGACCTGTTTCCGACATCCTTACTGAAGTTGTTCTTATGCTGCGCCACTTGCGCACATTCTTCACATACTTCGTTTGGAATGTCGATTTTTGGTAATCCTGAAACCATATTTCTTCTATTCAAATATCTGATGTCTTTGAAATTTAGATAGCCAAGTCTATAATGCCATATCCATTCATCTCTGTTGGCCGCTGTTGCAAGGCACTTATGCTCTATCACATTTAGTTCAATCTTGAAGGTTATATTCTAAGACATTGGAGCCTTCAAGATCAACCTTCTATTTGAGTCGAGAACTCTCATCATTTTGTCTTTGATTGACACCTTGTAGTTCTTTTTGACTGACTGCATATGATGAGCAAATTGCTCTTCATTCCTGGTATGTAAAACACATTTGAAATTACTGACCTCTTGCCATCTTTTCTCATAATCAGAACGTCACCAACACCTTTAGCTTCTAGAGTGTTGTCATTTGCAAATTTCACCATGTTCTTCATTGGGGGCTTTATGTTGACAAACCAATCTTTCCTTCCAGACATGTGTGATGAGCATCCTGAGTCCAAGTACCACTGGTACTTTAATCTCTCTTCATCTCTTGTTGTAACCATCAGCAACGTCTCTTCTTCTTCATCTTTCGCCAGCTTTGCATAAGTTTCTTGATTCTTTTTCTTTTCAGGACAATCACTAGAATAATGACCATACTTCTGACAATTGTAACACTGAATGTGACTTTTGTCTGGCTTTTGACCACCACCTCTTCCTCTACCTGCAACACCACCTCTTTGGTTGCCTTGGTTCTAGGGTTTTCTCTGATTCGACCAGTTTCATTCTTGCTGATATTGACCAGTTGAATTGTTGTAGGCTCCTCTGCCTTTGTTGACATTCAAGCTTCCTCTGCCTCTTCTTTTTTTTGTTGATTGAGCCTACAAAGCCATGTCACTGTTCGACTTTCCTGCAACTCTATTAATCATTCTTTGTTCATGAGATTCAAGTGTCCCTTGAAGCTCTTCCTTTGTCAATTTTGACAAATCTTTCGACTCTTCTATGGCTACTACCACGTGGTCGAACTTTGGAGCCAACGACCTCAAGATCTTTCCAACAATAGATCTTGATGTCAACACTTCTCCACATAACTTCATTTGATTCACCAGTTTCGTAAACTTGATGAAAGAACCAGTTATGCTTTCATTGTCTTCCATCTAAAGTAATTCATACGTTCTTTTGTGAGTTTGTAACCTCACCTCTTTCACCTTCTCTGCGCCTCCAAACGATTTCTCCAGAATTTCCCATGCTTCTTTCGCTGACTCTGCATCACTAACCTTTTTAAAGTTATCTGCATTAACACATTGATGGATTATAAAGAGAGCTTTATAATCTTTTTTCTTTAATTCTTTATGTGCAACCTTTTCTTGATCTGTCACGGCTTTTGCAAGCGTTGTTACGCATTCCTTCACAAGATCCCAAAGATCTTGATAACATAAGATAACATTTACCTTCTTGCATAAATTCTAATGATTGTTGTTCTTGAGAATCAGAAGATTTCCTGGAAAATAACCGTTTGGATGATTCGTTGCCATGGTGATTTCCTTCCCACAAGTCGATTAACTGGAGCTCTAAATACCAGATGTTGGAAATCCCCCAAAACCTATGAAGAATTTTAATCAATCTTGTTGAACAAGATTATTATCATCCACACAATGACAATAAAAGAAAAGAACAATGGAGAAAGAAAGAGTGTAAATAACGATGAAGGAGAAAAGTAATAAAATTCTGTAGAGTTTCTCGCTGCCCAAAAACTGTAGAAAACTTCTTATTCACTTTGTAACTACAAAATACTGTGAATTACAATGTTATGAATACTTTATTCACTTCATTACAAAAATAAGAGTTACTCCCTCTATTTATAGATTTAGTTTAACTTGGACCTCAAGGCAAAACTCGAAACTATAAAAGCTCAAAATAGCTAACACTACTAAAATATGCATAAGTCGAAATCCTGTGTGAAGCAACATGCTTCGACACTTCGACACATTAACACAACTCAACACACTAGGTGGTTCGACACTTCCTTACTTTATTGAGCAACATGTTTCGACACAAAGAATTACAATTCAACAACCTTATATTATTCAAGTTTGCACGATGATGATAGCTTGTGAGTATGCTTCATCAAATGTAATACATATTATAACATACACTTTATTACTTCAATGCTATATTGGATCATTTATTTTCTATGGCTATGTCAAACACTAGCTTGCTTACTAAAATCCTACTATGTCCGGTCAAATAAAGGCCTAATTAGTAAGTTTTTTTTTAATTTAAAGTTTTGCTTGTATCCTTTAATTAAAAAAAGGATACATTTTTGTTCCTTAAAACTATTTTGTTAGTATTATTGATCTCTTTTATTAATTTTTCAAAAAAACTGTTAACTTTTATCAACATGGATTAGGATATTGAGTCAGCAAATTTATTTAAAAATTAATATTTTATTTAAACTCGCGGGTTTGTTAATAATGCTTAAAAGATGACAATTCTTCTCATTTAATTAATAATATAATTCTTCTTCGGTAAAATTTCAGCATTCATGCAAGTATAACTAAGAACACCAACCATACGCAAAAATGTCTAATTGAGAAAGTACTAATGAAAACCACTTGGAGGTTTGAAAAATTCTTTTTCTCATTAACATTAGCATATTCAACAAATATTAAAACCAAACAAAATTTATCACTAAGTGGATCATCAATTTCCCTGACATACATCATTGATACATCTCATAACAACAACAATCATTAACAATACTATACAATAATATTCATGAACTTCATTAATGAACCTGATACAATAACAATAATATAACAACCACGATTATATCAATGGCTCAAAAAACTTAAGAAGCAAAGAAATTTGAAAAAAAAACATAAGTAGAAAGAAATAGAGATTCGACAAGCCGCGAGAGTTTCGACATTAGTTATTTGCGATGTCAAATCATCTGAGAAAAAAACTCGACCGCTACTTTCACCGGAAACCGCCACGCCTCTTCAAACACCCATCAACCACTACGCAAAACCACTTTCTACATTTGACGCTACTTTTCCACCAACAACACAACAACACGCCACATCAGATCCATCACTACATATCCATCAGTATCTTCCCTCCCCTTTTAGATTTTGATTTTGAATCTTGATTTGTTTTGTTGCTATTGATGTTCTTTAGTTATCATACTTAAAAAAATGGCCTGAGTGTGAATCCAAGTGAAATCGAGAGAGCATGATAGTTATGGTGAGGAAGAAGAGATGAACATTGAGAAAAAGAAAGAGTTGTTTGAAGCGACGTATAAGAAAAGGTTTCGAGAGAGAGTTAATGTGGTATTGGTTTGATGGAAAATTGAATCGAGAGAAAAAGAGAAATGAAAAAGGTGTTGTGAGAGCTAGGGTTTTGGTTTGGGGGGAAGGGGAAAGAAAGGGATTTATGAATGTAATAAATAAAACATAAATTTTAAAATAAATAAAAAAATCACCTTAAATAAACATAATGACAATTAGATTGACACATAGGAAATACTTAACGTTTTTCTATAAAATTTAACGAAAATGTCCAATTATACTAATGGAAGAGTTTTAAGGGATTATAATGTAACATTTTTTTAATTTGGGGACTAAAGTGAAATATTAAATAAAATTAAGGAATCAAAAGATGAATCAAGGCGTCAAATAAATGATCCGTACCAAAAAATCTTTGAAAAGGGTGTATAATCTTATATGATATTAATGCAGTAAAAAAATATTTTACAAAATCATTGAATCATTTTTGTAGTCGTATTAGTTATATCAAAATAGTAACTAAGTCAAATTATATAAAATTAGTTAACTTAGTCCGACTAAGGATACCTCAAACAAACCTTCAATTTGTTGACTTTTTTAATTTGTTTTTTCATGTTTTGACTTTGTCTCCATCTTCAATCGAGTCAAATTTGAAGCAACAATATGGATAACCAAATTCGTATTTCATTTCTATTACTATTATTTTTAAGTTTTATCTTTATTTCAACATCTTATATTTATTACGACTACAAGAAAAAATACGCGTTCAAAAACATATCCCATCGAATAATAAGTTTCGTACATACGCACATGTTTATTTATAAAATTAGTATACATTATCATAAAATTTATAGTAAATAGATTTAATTATTTTGAAAACAAATTATTTAAATTTAAATGCATTTGAAGATGGAACTAAAGAGAAATAAAATTCAAGGACAAAATAAAATTATTTTTCAAAATAGAGGATTAAAAATTAATACTAACTTATGATTTGGAATATAAGTTAAGAATTAAATGTAAAAATATTTTTTAAAAAATTATTTATCAATTGTAATTATATGATTATGATATATTAATAGTATAAATTTTTTTATACTGACCGTGCATAATAATTAATCTCTTAATTATTTTACTATTTTTTTTAATACAAATTTTTTATCTGTGAATTTGTTAACATTAATGATTACCAAAAAAAAAAAAATTAAACATCATCTAATTATGCGATCAAAAAAGCCAAAAAATTTAATTTGTATTTTTGTCGGGTCCGGTTGGGTGATCGGATCTTGTTCCCCCCGTCGGAAAGAGCAACTCGCCGCCGCATCTTGGCCGCAGTAGTGATCAACCTTTGTTGTGCGTTTTCAGCCGTGACCAAGGCAGCTTTTTGGAGCCGGAGATTCTCACAGCCGTAACCCTCCTTTCTCAATATCGTCCAACCCCTTCTTACTCGAGGGTATACCTTCTTCTTCGTTTGAGCTTTAAATTAAAATCCCCAAAATTTTGATTGAAGGATAATCCTAATTTCCTTCCTCATTTTTGAATTTATTTGCTACTTGTTCTGACTTTGATATTAAATTGAGTGTAAACCAAACCCTCTAATTTTGATTGGAAAACCCTAACTAACCTCTCCTACTCTCTAATCTGAATTTGTTCCTTGTTTATGCTCCTTTTGAGTTCTCTGATTTATTCAAAGCATGATATTCGGTTTTTTTTGTATTTTTGTTTTCTTCTTCAAATTGTTCTACCACTTGCTTGCTCTGTAGCATGTGTGAAATTGACACCGACACATGCGATTACGTTTAATTTATTCATTTTTTTCAAATTATTATCGGTGTCGACCTGTCTGTGTTGGTGTTGTTTTCAGTGTAATGCTTAATAGCTTGCTTGAGCTTCCTATTTTTTTTGATAGGCAACAAAGTTGATGAAGTTAGCAAATTTGATAAATCTTGACCCGATTTTATAGTATTCATGTTTGAATTAGCATTTTATTTTCTAGTATTCAATTTATAATGCTCCATTCCCCTCTTCAAAACTTATTTGATTTTCTAGCAGTAGCATTTGAAAATCCTCCTGCAATGCTTGAATCCTAAACCCTAAAGCTTAAACCCTAAGCACCGAGAGAGTTTGAAAAATTGGAAACACAACACCAAACTCAGGCTGCAGTTTGCATGCCAACATGAGACTCTCTCTGGCTCTATCTCTGACGAGTATCATACTAAATTCTATATTTGTTTTTTCTTTGGAAAATTTGCATTTCTTTTTATTACTATAACTTGTTTGCATAATTGTATAGTATCTAGTATGTATCTATAAGCTCACAGTAGTTTCTGTAAGCATGCAGTGCTGCTTACTGAGAAGAACCGATTAATCAATTGATACTACCAGTTTTCTAATGAGCTATTATTTTTTGGTCTTTTCCATCATGCACAATTTTCCTTATTCATATTTTATGAAGGTAATTATCAATGGCTACAGATTCAAGGGAACGCACATTGGAGGCCTTGGAAAGAAGAATTCATACCGAACATATCCTATTTGAAAAGAAAAAGCCTATAAATGAAGATAGGAAATCACCCATTCTTGCACCTTCTGTGTCTAATGTTTCGTCCCTGCATTTATGTCATCCGTCATCCGATACACTCAACAAAGGTAATTCATATTTTTCTTGTTGGATAAACACCTTAATCAAACACTTATCAATATAATATGCATACAAGTGCTTATGTATAATCTGTTTCTATAATTGAAGAGAGGATAAGCTGAAAGTGGCTGATGACAACAATTTATGCATAAACACCTATGAAAATAAGCTGAAAACAGTTCGTTGGCATGTCATAAGTTATTTTTCATAAGATCTTTTAAACAATCATGCAAGTGTTTATGTAATAAGATAAAACCTATTGCATTTTTCTGGTCAGTATGTAAGATTTTATTTTTTATTGTTAGTTTTAGAGTTTTACTTTAAGCTAATACATTTTTATTTTACTTTCTTAGGGATTTTCAGTCTTTTTGGCCGTTCCATTTTGCAAGGATTGTTCAGCCTATGAAACAATAAGATTCTTTCTTCTTTAGTTTCTTCATCTTGATTTTTGAAGTTCTTACGTTAATTATATATTTAAGTTATAACTTCAATTTATGTGAGATAATGGAATGACTATTGATATGCAGACATTGAAGATGGCTCAGAATATGCTCAACTTTCTGTGACTTTAAATGAAAATCTCCTCACAACTAATGGGGAGGTATTTTATTTCAAGCATTTTATGATCAACTTCTTTTCTATAATGTAATTTGATAGAGTCAGTAGTTAATCATCTCTAAAGTCTGAACTCAAAAAAATAATTGATACTATAGAAAGAGTAATTATTGGATCTCAATCTTTTAACCTATTTATGACCATGGAAAGATGCAATACAAAGATTTTAGCTCCCATTCAAATCAAAATGTTATAGTTTCTTTATCTTTGATTTCGAATGATGTTTTTTTTTACCATAACTATATAAATATGGAACTTTCTTCGTCTTTCCTCTTTGCTTTGAATTGACGTATGGCTTATATTCTTCAGTTTTCTGCAGAAAGAGGAGGTTCAGTTCATGGAATATTGCATGAACTTCTTCAGAAGGGAGATGCAGCCGTAAAGTACATTGAAGGATCTAGAAACATGAAAATTGACAACTGGATCCTTCTTGATAATTATGTACAAATACACCCACTTTCTTCATCTTCTCAATCCCGGGTTTTGCAAAGTCATTCAAAACGTTCTAAAAAACACATGTCAATAAAACAACATAAAAAACATGGATCATTGGATCTTCCTCGAGACTTCCATAAGTAACATTAAGGCCTCTAAACTTCACTTCATCGCAATCTATTGATACTTACCGTTACTGCTATAGCCCCACAATTTGTGGTAGTGTATATTGTAAGGAATTTTTCATTTCGTCTTTCATTGTGGAATCCTTAGATTTATGCTAGGAACGAGTAAAGTATTATACATTTTGCTTTATTCTAGTTTTTAGTTTTTTCTACCATGGTATTCTTATAGTTCCCTTCTCCCTGTTCATTCTAATTGCAGATTTGTCATTTTCAAGCAATGCATGTAATGTGGAAAGATTATATAGCACTACTGCTTAAAACCACCGGGTACTCTTCTAGTATACTTGCTATTGATGAATTCCCCAGTTTCTTATCTGCATGTTTTACTGCACTCTTCTTTTCTGATGGTTTTTATGACAATAAACCTATTTAATGTTACAGGAGAAATCAATTGGCTCAATGTCTCCTTGGCGCAGATCTACATGGTGCTATTATTTTAAGTTCGAGTACACTCTATTTTTGTTTTTACTTTTGGTTGAGTTGTGAACACCTACTATAGAAAATGCTAAACCATTTGTCCTTTATACGGTTGTGATATGTAATTATTTCACATGCATTGAAAGAAAGAAAGTTGTATTGCAGTGAATTTTGTTGCTGTACTCCAACCATCAAAGATTATTTTCGGTATTTTTATGAAGAGTAGTAATTTTTAGTAGAATTGTTTCACACAATCATTTTGTTTCACAATAAGTCCAATTGCATAGATGAGCTTCTGATTGGTTGTCTTCTTCTCTGGGAAGATTTCCCAGTTGAATTCTTCCTTTCCATCCCCACTGGCACGCATAACCTTTTTCACAGTCCTTGCATATGAAATTTTTTAAAATTGCTAGAACGTGTAAAATGTTTCTAGGCATTTAAGTGAATCAAGTTTTTTAAAATGCATTTCTATGATGATTGGTGTTTTAGTTTATTGTTATCTCATTGAATTTTTTTTTTATATCTGAACTCCTTATAGAAGGCTCCACATGCATTGTCTTTTCAATTTAGAAAAAGCGTTGGGCTTTTGAGATTCCTGAATAACAAATATTAAATATTCCAGTTGTGGACGGTAAAGCAGCTCATTTTACTGGAATTGGTGGCATCATGATTCATGAAACTGCCGAAGCTTTCGGTATAGTTACGGAAGAAAACAAATTTCGAGGTAATCCTTTCACGATATAATATAAAAATAGAAACTGTTGTAGCATTACCAGAGCTGTTATTCCTGTATTTCTCAAGTATTAGATGTAGCACCGACACCTCTGAAAAATGGCGTGTTCGTGTCGGACACCGACACCTACACCGAGACTTGTAATTACCTTTAATTTATTCATTTTTCAAATTATTGCCGTTGTTTTTGTGTCGGTGTCGGTGTCGTGTTTGAGGTGTCCATGCTTCATAGATTAGAGTTGATTGTCTAGGCTTATCTTAAATTTTACCGGTGATTGTTGTGCAAATGTGATAGTTAACGAATTATAAGTAGTTTTGCAAACTTGTTTTGGTATCTCTTTATTCTATAATGTATTTTTTTCATACTTGTGTTCACCAAATACTTTGAATTGTTACCTTGCAGTTGTTCCAAAGAAGGGTTCTGTATTTGTAATCCAAGTTGATTGCTGGAAAGTCACTTTGCATGGAGATAAACTCGATTCAAGAAAGGTTGGATTATGATTTAGCGGTACGTGACATCTTCGTTCGTCAGTTTCCAATTTACACATATTCTTTTAACATTAACTTCAAGAAGATATTTCGTAGTTTATACAAAATTTTGAGTATGTATGAGCATTGTTGCATGCTAAGTGCTAACTATTTTACATTATTTTTACACATGAATGGTTTTTAAATATTAATTAGTATAAGCTTAGATTGATCTATAAAAATAATCAATTAAGGCATATCAATGGAAAAATGATGTGAAAATTTGACATGAGATTAATGGAATAAGTTGCTATCGTAATATGATATTCATCTAAGTTACAAAAGGTTATCTAGCTACGACTTGATATGATATTTTACATGGTAACTAAATAAATAAATAGAATTAGAAACAAATATAGGCATAAAAAAAAGAAAGATGATATACTACATAAGAGAATGATAAATGAGGCAGAGAGTGTCCTAGAGAATAGGACTAGGAGTGAGTGCATTCAACTGGAAGGCCTTGTGGAAATCTCTTTTTATCTGTGCAATAATTGTAAATCATATAGTTCTTCTGCACCCATCTCATCCTCTGCAAACCAGTTGAGTCAAGCTCTTGTGATAGCCATGATGCAGCAGATGGAGGAGAAGAAGATTTGCATGATGATTTTCCACTGCTCCATATACAAGCATTATTTGCATTGAAGTTTCTGTATGAAGCACTGAATGGAGCTTTGGACCAATCTGTTTTTATAAGTCCACCTCTTGTTGCCCAATCATCAGCATTCCAAAGGCTTGAGTATATCCTCATTGCTTGATTCTTAGGAAATGGAACTCCTATTCTTTCCAAATTCTTGAACTCCCTTATTGGTGTCCCGTCCACAGAAAACCTGAAATTAGTTCATCAAAAGTTTAATAACTTCACTATACTAACAATTTACTAAAGAACAAAAAGTAATAGTATATATGAGTATAATTGATTTGGATGAATGCTTACACAATACGTTGTGGATTCCATAGAATCGAATACATGTGAAAATCTGCGGTTGGGTCAAACCATAGATGAAATTGTTGCTCTCTATTGCCTTTTCCTTGGCTAAACACATTGGTGTGAACTATGTAAGGATCACCACTCAAATTTCCCAAGAATTCAAAGTCTATCTCATCCCATGCACCTCCTTTTGATGATAGCTGAATTTATCAAACATAAAAAGTTTCAAATCAGTAATGATCTCTAAGCATTAAATCAAACACAATATATATATTTTTTCATGTATGTATATTTACATAATAGGCCGTGACAGTGCCAGCAGAGTTTCCTGGAACAAGTTTAAGCTGCATATCAATTTTGCCAAATAAATATTCATTTTTGGATTGAAAGCCAGAGCCGGAGGCTTTGTCGAGGGAGAGAGTTAGAAGATTGGCGTTGTTGAGTATTTTGGCACGACCATCTCCCCATGTAATTTGAAAATCTTGGTTGAAGTTAGCAGCAACATGAATGAAAAGGAGAGGAATAAGCAGCAGTAGTAATTTGTTGCAAGCCATGATGTTGTGAATAAATAAAATAGTAAGTGGTAAAGTTGGATAGATATGTTGTGAAGATTGAAGAGTTGGTGTATATATAGTAGTAGTAAATGAAGAACGTGTGATTTGAAGCAAGTTGCTAAGAAGGGAAAAGGATAGAAAGGTCAGTTTGTGATATAGTACTAGTAATAGCAAGCTGTAGGTAGTTGTATTGAATTGAATGGTATAAAGAAATTTAGCTGTCAAAAGCTCAAATGAGAGCTCAACCAACAAACTTTGTCGTATTTAATTAATTAAGAAAGTATAGAGATAAAGGTAAAACTGGTGAAGAGGGTATGTTGCAATTGGAAGAGTACGCGGTTTAACATTGGATTTAGGGAGAGAGTTGCATGACTACGCGATCACTTTTATCATCATGTAAATATTAAAGTAATGTTGCATGTTTTGTATGATTGTATGAATGCATATCTTTTTACTTTAAGTGGATGAGGTTCATGTCAACGTCGCCACGATTGACCCTATTCCTTTGTTAAGAGGCAGCAAGCAGCCAGCTAGCTGTAATTATATTTACTTTTTCATTTGTTAGATTTCATTCGATTATATCCAAAGGCTGCTTCTAGATAGATACTAAAGTTCCCTCATAAATAGGTTGGCAAAACGGATCCGGTCCGTTGGACATTTCTATTTTTCTTGCATTTTTTTTTTGAGGTAGACTAAGATTTTGTGTCCGCATCCTCTAGTATGTCAGTCCGTCCTATTTTTTTTCGGACTTAAGTTTTTTAATTTTTAGGTTGAAAATGTTCAGTGCAGTCCCACATTACCTCACCCATATTTTGTTGCGGGGCGGGTCAAGGTTTTTAGTATGCACCCTAAATAATGTCGGCCTCACCTTGTCCCATTTTTGTGGACTTCTGTTGGGTAGGTCTAAACGGGACGGACATGCATGTTTGCCACCCCTCTCTATATCAAAATTGAAATTGACCGATATTGATTTTAAATTAATAAAATCAAGATTAACATAGATATAAATTTCAATTTAATTTATTGTTAATGCAAATTGTGAATTTGTCGTTAGTGAGTTTAGAAGTCTTTCACACTTAACAATAAGTTAAATTTGGCAATGTGAGCTTGAATGGATTGAGATATTCGGTGAAAAGTAAATCTTAAAAGCACTTGGCTTATAAAGTCAAGAATCATTTAGTTTTGTTAAGAAATGTGATTGAACCTAACTCAACCCTACAAAATCGGTCGGTAGAGTTAGGACTGCCCCCACTTATAGTAAACACATGTTCAAATCATATATTATCTGATGTGAGACTCTTAACAACTCTTGATACCATGTTGAAATACAAAAGACTAAGAGCCATTTGAATAAATTGTGTTAAGAAATGTGGTTGAATCTAACTCAATCCTACAAAATCGGTTTAAATTGGCTGGTAGAGTGAAGACTGCTCTTATTTATAAATACATGTTCAGTACATATATTATCCAATGTGGGACTCTTAACACACTTCCTCACGCTCATGATTAGACAACTGGAGCATGAAAATAAATGGTGGGTGACCCGATAACGGAAACAATAATAGGTGGTCCACCGGATCTTAAATCAGACTTTGATACCATGTTAAAAAAGATGGTTGAGCCTAACTCAACCCTACAAAATTGGTTGGTAGAGTGAGGACTGCCCCCACTTATAAACACATGTTAAGATCCGGTGGGTTATATATTATATTAAGAAATGTGGTTGGGCCTAACTAAACCCTACAAAATCGGTTTAAACCGGTTCGTAGAGTGAGGGTTGTCCCCACTTATAAACACATGTTCATGTCATATATTATCTGATGTGAGACTCTTAACACACACCCTCACGCTCAGGACTAGACAACTGGAGCGTGAAAATAAATGGTGGATGATCCGATAGCGGAAAACATAATATGTGGTTCACCGATCTTAAACGAGGCTCTGATATCATATTAAGAAATGTAGTTGAGCCTAACTCAACCATACAAAACCGGTTTAAACCGGTTCGTAGAGTGATGAGTGTCCCCACTTATAAACACATGTTCAAGTCATATATTATCCGAGTGAGACTCTTAACAAGTCTCTAGTTTAGGCTCTGTATATCAGGCCCGACACAATTGGTTTGTGGAGGGGATTTTTTTAGAAAGGTTGGCTCTTATCTACTTATTTTTTTTAAGTGATCCTTAAATTGGTCATGTACCCTTAAAGAATCTCTTTTCCGAAATATCCAAATATCTCTCGAGGAAGATGAAAAAGCAGGGAATATGAGTCTTTAGACGAATGGTGGTGGTGTCGAGTGGGACTTTAAGTGGAGAAGAGGGTTCTTTATTCGAGTGCAATCATTGTTTCTGTAGTTTTTACACTTCCTTGGTGATACGTCTCTCTCCTTAGAGAATGATATGTCGGCTCAGTTTATTCTCTCTAGTTTTTTTCTTGTATGCCCATTGGTTCCTTTACTTGTATTCATAATCACTCATTGTCTCTTAACTAAGAGATTCTTGCTCCGTCTAAAGTGATAGTCTTTTCTGGAAATCATTGCAGGATAAGATCTCTTATAGAGTGAATTTATTCAAACGTCAATCTTGGACCTAATAGGTTGCAAGCTCATAGCTTGTATCAAAGTAGTAAATATTGTTCCACTAACGACTATTTGATTATCAATTCTTTTCTTTCTTTTCTCAGCCAAGGTTGCAACTCCTTTTGATCAATCTCATAAAGTATCTAAGTATAGCTCTGATGATGTGTCCAACTCCGAAAATGAAGAAGATGACGTTGTTAATAAAGATGCCATTGACAATGACTCTTGATTGGTCTCCAATTCTACTTGTTCTCTGACACTCATTCGACATTAATTCACGAAGTTGGTAACACCTTATTTTACATGTTTGTGTTATTTTGTTAAGTAAATTAGATGTTTGCATTTCCATTCTGTTTTGGTTATTATCTTTGGTTTTCGTCAATGTACTCCATTTAATGCTTCCTTTTGGTAGTTTGGTTGGTTTTCAGATGCACGCAAGAATACCCAAAGACTCGCCAAGGGAATCGGGCGTTCCGGACTCACGTGAAGAAGAATACTGAAGCTACAGTAGCCCTAACACGGTCACCCGTATTGCTTGACACCACGACCACCCGTGTCAGGGGAAGGAAGAAAGAAGAGGCCAAAAAGTTAAAACAGGGAGCTGACACGGGTGCCCGTGTCAGCAGTCATGGCATGGGCGTGTTGGAGAGCTGGCAGTAGTGAGCCAACATGGTCAGCCGTGTTGCCTGACACGACCAGTGTTGGTTTGGATGCCTCATCTTATAATTTTACCGGATTTTTGGAATTACTGATCCCGGATGGCATTTTGGGTATTTGCTACATCAAATAATAAGGATGTTTCCCAAATATCGATCTCGATGACTGCGCAGTAATATGAGTTTAAATTGTGATTCAATTAAACAAAAACAAGTAGTTTGAAGGTTTGGAGTAAGTGGCTCTCTAATTGAATTAGATAGAATACAAAATATAACTTTTACACAATTGATAAAATTATGCCAAGGATGATGTATGATTATCACCTGTAATGACCTTGAATGTATATCTCCTCAAACAGTTCAAAAATGCAATTACCAGATCTTAAAATTGTTTCCTCCTAAAATCTTAGAGGGAAACCTTTGCTCATTCATTCTAATCTTTAAGTCCTTAGGGGATTATAATGAAACCAAACCTTTTGAAATAACAAGATATAACCAGTAACCATAAGGTATCCCTAGTCCTAGGTGATATCTACTACAGTTTCATTGTGCAAAAACCTTAACAATTGCAATCCCGCAACTCGTTAACCATATAACAATCCTTATTTTTCTGATAACGAAAGCGTTAAAAACATTGCACAATGAAATTGAATAACAAATATAATATTGAGGGAATTACAAATTCATAGTCATTACACGATCAAATCAGGGACACCCCCTGGCATTGGGGGGTTTAGCCACTCATATTATTAAAATAAGATACAACATTTAATTTAGACATTACAAGAATAAGAAGATTTTGTTGATCTTCAATCGCATCCGCTATTGAAGGACCTCCGTTCTCCGCAACTCTTGATTGTTCCAATCTCAATCGTACCAATTCTTTGTCGTGCAAAAAGGTCCCCTTCTCTGTCTCCAAAAAGTACCCTAAATAGTCACTGATCAATTATTTGATGAAGCAAATACCCAAAATGCCCTCTGGGATCAACAATTCCAAAAATCCGGTAAAATTAGAAGATGAGGCGTCCTAGCCAACACTGGTCGTGTCAGGCAACACGGTCAGCCGTGTTGGCTTACTGTTGCCAGCTCTCCAACACGCCCATGCCAGAACTACTGACACAGGCCGTGTCAGCTCCCTGTTTTAACTTCTTGGCCTCCTCTTTCATCCTTCCCTTGACACGAGCCATGTCAGGCAACACGGGTGACCGTGTCAGGGCTACAGTAACTTCAAAAATCTTCTTCCCATGAGCCCGGAGCGCCTGGTTCCCTTGACGAATCTTTGGGTATTCTTGCTTGCACCTGAAAACCAACCAAACTACCAAAAGGAAGCATAAAATGGAGTACATTGACGAAAACCAATAATAATACCAAAAGGAAAGCATAAAATGGATTACATTGACGAAAACCAATAATAATAACCAAAACAGAATGGAAATGCAAACATCTAATTTATTTAACAAAATAACACAAACAGGTAAAATAAGGTGTTACCGACTTCGTGAATTAATGTCGAATGAGTGTCAGAGAACAAGTAGAATTGGAGATCGATCACAACCCCAAACTTATCTCATTGCTTGTTCTGAAGTGATGCTCGGGACAGCAGGACAGTCACGCCCAAATTCTTCCAATTCACTTCCTGCAATACTACCGTGATCTTTCGCGACTCCCTTTTCACTTTTCGTTCACTGTTCTACTCTTCCCCGACTTCTGACGTTCCGCCACACTTTCATATCGAATCATCTTTTCACCTGTAGCTTTTCACACTCTTACCAAATCTCTCAGGGTCAAAGTGTTTTCACTTAAAAGTCAGAGCATGCAGAGTCCACTCATAAGTTTGAATAACATATATCTTTATTTCAAAAACATACCACATACACTATCTGAGGGCTTTTCAGGTTGTAATGGGGCTTAGGTGCAAGGTGGGGGAAAACAAACAAAGGGGGAAACCAGTGATTTAGGCTCAGAGTCCGTGTTGTCATCCTCATCATTGTGTTCAATCGTTCAACTAAGAGGTTTTTGGACACTGTTCTTGTTAGGATTCATTGGCTCTTTTTTTCTTTTTTTTTCATGCGCTCCTTTGAGCACACTTTTTGCCAACCTAAATTTTTCTAGATAAGTGCTTTATTTTACTTCTCAATTTTTTTTCATTCTTTTTTTTCTTGAAGTTTCACAACTATTTTCAACCGCATTTATCTAGTTCTTACCGGTATCTCAACCCCAAACTTAGAATTTTCCACATATCAACAATCAACAACACTTATCCGAGCAAGGTAAGGTAGTGTTTGGGCTTACAGTTATTTTAACAAACAAAAAGGGAATATGTCTCGAATTGGGTAAACGAAGGGTAATATTGATTGGTTGGCTGGAAAGACTCGGGGTTAAAACAAAGAAGTGCCTTAGTGTGTACATGTGTGTTATGAAATTCTAATATCTACTTACGCAAACTCAGAGTGACAGAAACATACATGAATAACTCTCATGGTGATAAGTGTTTGGCTTATTTGTGATTCTCACCGTGTTTGGTATAACATACATGTTTCCAAGATACCTCTTAATGTGATGTAGCTTCGTCTTCGCTTCAGGTATAGAGTATTCATGTGTAGTCTAGTGACAGAAAATCATGTCCGATTATTCACTTAAGTAGTATCAATTTTCGGGGGTTTCCGGGAGAGCAAGTAAATGGGTATGTCTTTCATCCCATCGCTTCAAGCCTCATCATTCATCCGGCACAAATACCCTCTATCTATAACACACAAAATACCACACAACTAATTAAATAAACAATGACATAAAAATAATGCTGAAAGTAATAAACCCCTCACTTGAACTAAACATTGTCCGCAATGTTTAATCCATGATAGAGGGGGGACTCACACAACCTCACTGCGGCTGAGGAAATTGCAACATTAACTGTTGCATCAGCGCATATATCTCATCCATAACAGTCCCTTAACGAGCTTGCTCTATTCCTTGGTGTGCTTGCTCCGCTCGGAGATCACCGATCTCAGTCTGTTTCCACGACCATTGGTCCGGTGTTATAGATGACGACCCAACACCTGTATACGTGGTGTCCTCTTGTGGAGGGACAAACTGCTCTTTCTCTCGCGCATCTTCGTCGTGCTGGTCACCTGCAACAAAAGGGTCAGCATTGTGCTCGTCCATATCGTCGTGGAAGACACTCTCATATAACCAATTAGCAGTGTTGGAAATGCTTATCCTCGCATGGTCAGGAAGGGCCATGATAAACTAGCTAGAACTCATTAAAGCATAATAATCAGAGATTTGGGATATCATACCTTGCTGAACTAGAGCGTTCTTGTCCAACTTATTCTTACCTGACATTGGTGTCTCATTTAGTGCAACAGGGTCATAACCAAAATGGTGGGTTATCTGTGTGATTATTCCCCCAATGGAGATTCCCCTTGAGCAGTTCTGCCCACTATATCGAGGTAGTTAGCTGTAAATGTTGCAACGCTTACAGCAACCTTGTTTGCCATGGCAAACAAAAAGAACAACTCCCTCTGAGTAGCCACACCGGTACTATCACCCCTACTGAATAGTGTGAAAGCCAATACCTTCTGAGTATAGCGGAAATGGGGGTTCTGAATGCCAAATGCTTTAGTCCCATTTGCCACATAATCGGTTCGACCCGTGATGGCCAACCAAAAAGTTTTAGCATCAAAGCTATCCGGAACGGCTCCGGGGCCATACAGGGGTAAGCGGAGGACCTAACCTAGCTGCTCAATCGTCAACTCATGGTCAATGTTATATAACCTGAAATGCATAGTGTCATCATAGTACATCGTGGTACCTGTCCATCACTTCTTCAGCTTAAACTCAATAGTGCTAAAAAATTCTAAAGTAATGCGCTCAAATGTAGGCGCCTCACAATGCACAAATTCAAGCATGCCTAGCACATGAAACATTATATCCAATTCCTCAGACAAACCCAATTGAGCTAGTGTCAGAGCATAAATACCTCGTTCGTGTTATCTTACGCTTAACGTGAGACAAGTAACGCCTCTCATGCTCCGGGTTGTCGAAAATGATGTCGTGAGAATTTGGATGACGAATAGTCCTTTTTCGAAGCCTTGACGGCTCAGTCTCCGTTTGCTTTCCCTTAGCAATTCATCTAGGCGGCATAGTTGGTCCCTACAAAAATATTTGAGCAAAAATAAAGTATGCTGCCTAGACGAATTGCTAAGCAAAAGCAAACGGAGGCTGAGTCGTCAAGGCCTCGAAAAAGGACCATTCGCCATCCGAATTCTCATGACATCATTTTTCAAAACCCGGAGCATGAGAGGCGTTACTCGTCTCACGCCAAGCGTAAGATAACATCAACGAGGTATTTATACTCTGACACTCTAGCTCAATTGGGTCTGTCTGAGGAATTGGATAAAATGTTTCATGTGTTAGGCATGCTTGAATTTGTGCACTATGAGACGCCTACATTTGAGCGCATTACTTTAGAATTTTTTTAGCACTATTGAGTTTAAGCTGAAGAAGGGATGGACAGGTACCACGATGTACTATGGTGGCACTATGCATTTCAAGTTATATAACGTTGACCATGAGTTGACGGTTGAGCAGTTAGATGAGATCCTCCGCTTACCCCTGTATGGCCCCGAAGCCGTTCCGGATAGCTTTGATACTAAAAAAATTTGGTTGGCCATCACGGGTCGAATCGATTATGTGGCAAAGGGGGCTAAATCATCTGGCATTCAGAACCCCTGCTTCCGCTACGCTCCAAAGGTACTGAGTTTCACACTATTCGGTAGGGGTGATAGTACAGTTGTGGCTACCCATATGGAGCTATTCTTTCTGTTTTCCATGGCAAACATGGTTGCTATGAGCGTTGCAGCTGACTACCTCGGTAGAGTGGGCAAAGCTGCTCAGAGGAAATCTCTATTGGGGGAATAATCACACAGTTAGCCCACCATTTTGGTTATGACCCTGCTGCACTAAATGAGACACCAGTGTCAAGTAAGAATAAGCTGGACATTAACGCTCTAGTTCAGCAAGGTATGGTATCCCAAATCGCTGATTAATATGCTTTGATGAGTTCTAGTCAATTTATCATGGCCCTTCCTAATCCTGTGAGGATAAGCATTTCTGACACTGGTAATTGGTGAAAGTGTGTCGGAAGTCGGGGAAGAGTAGAACAGTGAACGAAAAGTGAAAATGGGGTCGCGAAAGATCACAGTAGTATTGCGGGAAGTGAATTGGAAAAATTTGGGGGTGACCGTCCTGTTGTCCCGAGCATCACTTGAGGACAAACAATGAGATAAGTTTGGGATTGTGATCGGTCTCCAATTCTACTTGTTCTATGACACTCATTCGACATTAATTCACGAAGTCGGTAACACCTTATTTTACCTGTTTGTGTTATTTTGTTAAGTAAATTAGATGTTTGCATTTCCATTCTGTTTTGGTTATTATCTTTGGTTTTCGTCAATGTACTCCATTTGATGCTTGTTTTTGGTTGTTTGGTTGGTTTTCAGGTGCACGCAAGAATATCCAAAGACTCGCCAAGGGAACCGGGCGTTCCGGGCTCATGGGAAGAAGAATTTTAAAGCTACAATAGCCCTGACACGGCCACCCGTGTTGCGTGACACGGTCCGTGTCAGGGGAAGGAAGAAAGAGGAGGCCAAGAAGTTAAAACAGGGAGCTGACACGGGTGCTTGTGTCAGCAGTCCTGGCATGGGCGTGTTGGAGAGCTGGCAACAGTGAGCCAACACGGCCGGTCGTGTTGCCTGACACGACTAGTGTTGGCTTGAACGCCTAATCTTCTAATTTTACCAGATTTTTGGAAATGCTGATCCTGGAGGGCATTTTGGGTATTTGCTTCATCAAATAATTGATTAGTGACTATTTAGGGTACTTTTTGGAGACAGAGAAGAGGACATTTTTGCACGACAAAGAATTGGTACGATTGAGATTGGAACGATCAAGAGTTGCGGAGAACGGAGGTCCTTCAAGAGCGGATGCGATTGAAGATCAACAAAATCTTCCTATTCTTGTAATGTCTAAATTAAATGTTGTATCTTATTTTAATAATATGAGTGACTAAACCCCCCAATGTCAGGGGGGTTCCCTGATTTGATCGTGTAATGACTATGAATTTGTAATTCCCTCAATATTATGTTTGTTATTCAATTTCATTGTGTAATGTTTTTAACGCTTTCGTTATTAGAAAAATAAGGATTGTTATAAGGTTAGCAAGTTGTGGGATTGTAATTGTTAAGGTTTTTGCACAATGAAATTGTAGTAGATATCACCTAGGACTAGAGATACCCCATGGTTACTGGTTATATCTTGTTATTTCAAAATGTTTGGTTTCATTATAATCCCCTAAGGACTTAGAGATTAGAATGAATGACCAAAGGTTTCCCTTTAAGGTTTTAGGAGGAAACAATTTTAAGATTTGGTAATTGCATTTTTGAATTGTTTGAGGAGATATACATTCAAGATCATTATAGGAGATAATCATACACCATCCTTGGCATAATTTTATCAATTGTGTAAAAGTTATATTTTGTATTCTATCTAATTCAATTAAAGAGAGACTTACTCCAAACCTTCAAACTACTTGTTTTTGTTTAATTGAATCACAATTAAAACTCATATTATTGTGCAGTCCTCAAGATCGATATTTGGGAAACGTCCATATTATTACTACATTTGCAAAATAATACACTTGCTATTTTTCCGATCAACTCTCTTACTCGGTTGTTTTGTTTTTGTTTTGGGGGGATTTTAGGCTTTTCAATTTGGTTTATTGAGTATTTATTATTTTGGTTATGTACCCTCGTCCTGTTTTCGACTGCTGCTTAGTGTTGGTCTCTTGTTTTGACATTGACCTTTTTGAGACAAATAGAGGGAGAAAACACTTATGTTTTTTATACTTGGTTTGTTTTGGTACTGTTAATTTTTGGTGTGGATTGCGTTTTGCTAGTTTGTTTTGCTTTTGACCTTATTTGATTAGTACCATGCTAGAAGTGCCTAATTTCTTATTTTGTCTAAAAAAGGAAAATGAGGAGTTTGTTATTACATATGGATTAACTTATTTTTATCAGCAAAATTGTTATGCAAGATGTCACGTAAGTTGTTGAGACATCTTGACTCCGTTATCTACTGGTGCGTTGTTTTTTGAAAGATTTCTTTTGTTTTAGATTTTGCATGATCTATTTGAGAACAAATCATATTTGGATTGTATTTTTTTATCAGATTAGACGTGATTTTATTGGATGTGATGTGGATTTTATATTGGAAATCCTAATGGGCCTTCTAGCCGTATTGACTTCTCTATATAAGAAGATAGTTTTTCAGCTTATAAACTTATTTGAAAAGCATGTTTTGAAATAAACCTATTTGAAAACATGTGGTTACAAGCTGATTTTTAGATTTTCAAACAGCTGTAACCGATTACACTAATGTGTTAATCGTTTACATGAATGAAAAATTCAGTATTTTTGTAAAATATATTAGCTGTAACTGATTACATCCACAAATTATTTTTGAAAAATAGTTTTTCAGCTTCAGCTGTAATCGGTTACGATAACGTGTTAACCGGATACCACTGAAGCAATGACACTTTTTCATTTTCAATATGTTTTTAACGAATTCCAAACTTCATCTATCAATCATGGTAATGATTCATGATATTATACTCTTTCAAAAATGTATAATTCTAGTATAAATAACTGTGGATTCAGATTTTCAAATTACACCTCTTTCTAACAATTCAAATACATATATTTCTTAATTTTCATCTAAGTGCCTTGAGCCAAAAACTTAGTTAAACTTTCTGCATAGACTTTTACACCATCATTAAAGTTTCATTATCAAGTTCTGAGCACTTAAGTCTTATATATTGTGAATTATTTACTTGAAAGGGAATATCAATTCTCATAATTGATACAAGGACAAAATCTTCATCATTTACTCAAAATTCGGTATTATTCACTAAGTGTTAGTGATCATTGTATTCAAGTGAAAATGGTGTGCTTTCTCTTCTATGTTGTAAAATCAAAGGTGGTGTGCTTTTGTGATTGTGTTAGATAGTTAAGAGAGTCAAGTTGATCGACTGTAATGTATCTGATAGTAAAATCTCTCACAAGGTGTGAGGGGACTGAAGTATCCTTGTTTGGAAAGGGGAACCAAGATATATCTTGGTGTTCTTTACTTTCTGCATTTATTTTTCAGCATCTTTACTTTTACATCATTTCTGAAAATTTTAGAACATCATTGCTAACAATAATAATTGAGAAAATTTCAATAATATCGGATAATCTAATTCACCACTTCTTAGATTATATTTCATACTTATAGATTCCTTGATTACGACACTTGTCTCGATAATATAATACCAATAGGAAAGCCCAAGATCTCAGATGGATATGGGAAGGAGAAACTTTTTAATGTTTCAGGACAACCATTATGAAGTCGAAGAAAGGCAACCTCAATCATATCCTCGTGAACAAGAATTCATAAAATAGATTCATGTAGTCGTTGAAAGTGTTGCATATCCTCTTCTCAAAGTCCATTGGAAGAACAAACCAATTTGAGGATCGCCGACCACGATGCAAACAACCTCTATTATTGCCTCAGTATTCGTAATAGACAGGGGGGTCTATTACCTCGGCATCCATCCAACCACACTTCATTGCATCAACCAACTCCACTTGAGTCAATCCTTTCCGGGAAAAATGATCGATCTTAAAATGTTTGTCCGCATGATCCAGAATAATGTATCTGGCCGACATCAAATATCCAAGTGAGCTTTAACCTCAGTGTCACGGGTTCACGGTTGTTGGTTCTCAGGTAAGCCGGATGAAACTTTTAGTGCGCTCTCTCATCCGCCAGTTGGCTTGTATTTCCTCATTGGTTAAGATGAGAAGGGCATAAGGACCTTGGCATGATTCATCTCTATGCCAAAATTTGATAAAAGGGTTTCTAGTGAGTCGGGCGAAAAAGCTTCTTCCTATAGGGAACCCCTTGATACCCTTTCTGAGTCAGAATCGTCAAATAATGGTATGACTTCTGGTTCTAAGCGATCATGATCAAGAGGAGGGAGATAAGAATCAGGGGATGTCCCCATTCTCGAAGCAAACGAAATTTTACTATCAGAATCGCTCACTAAGTTAACTGTACTATCACTCATCCTGGCTAGAAAACATAAAATGTTGAAGAAAAAAACTTGAGTTCTGGGTGGTAACTAGGTATGTGAAATTGATGAAGCGGAGTGAATGAAAAAAGTAGAGATTTTGATTTAGAAATTGCAACCGTCCTGATTAATGCTCTCAGAAAAGAAGAAAAAAAGGTGTTTACTAAGACAACGAATACAAACAAACTCAAATGACAATGATGTCAAAAAGTTTCCAAAACGCACAACTCCTATTTATAGGCGATAGCGGTTGGACAACCCAGATCATCTAAAGAAAGGAGTTGTGAAATCAACGACTAGATTTTTTTTATCGGGGATAGATGCAAATTCGAGTGTACTCAAGGTCATTAGAAGCCACTCCATGCCCTAATTGGTCGCATCAGCACACGTGTAAGAAGAAGGCGACAAAACGTTCCAACGATGAAAATGCATTTAATGCACTTTCTCTACTAGATCATTTTGAAAACACAATATTTGTTGAAAATTTTTAGTCTTCTTCTACGTTCTTTATATATTTAGTGATGTTTTTAGTTTTTTAACATCAAATTCTAAGTTTTATTGCATATCCAAATGTTTTTCAACCTGATCTTCTAATGCATTTGTTTCTAATCTAAAAATAACAAAATGCACAATAAAATTTCATTTTAACAAAATATTATTAAAAATACATTTATAATCGTTTTTGTGTGATGTTATTTCCTTTTGGCCCTTCTTTTATTCCATTACTGTAAATACCAGAGCAGAACCAAGTAACAATAAACTAACTCTCCTCTCTTTCTTTTTTTTTTCCTGTGCAGAAGTGACTTAAGAACTTGTTACTCCTTTTCTTCTTATGGAAGTGATTTTAATATTGAAGTATTCTTCATCATTGTCACTTAATACAATAACATAGTTGAAGACCGTGATGATAATCTCTCGTTTTAAGTTATGAAAATTCATTGTAACTCACAATATCCTTATTAATTTTCAAAACTTAAAGTAAGAAATTATATATAATTATATCTTCAAATTAGAAAATAGTTTTTACAAGAAAAAGATAAATCAGTGTAATTTTTAAAAATTAATATTTTTTTATTTAACATTTTTTATAAAATGATTTAAAATGATTTAATTAATTTCTAGTTTTAATATCATTTTTATTAATTTTATTAAAATCAATTCAAGATTAATTTAAGCAAATACATTTAATTGTTTCACAAAATAATTTGGATAATTTATTAATTGTTTTTCATGAACTATATTGTGATATATAATAATAATAATAATAATAATAATAATAATAATAATTATTATTATTATTATTATTATTATTATTATTATTATTATTATTATTATTATTATTATTATTATTATTATTATTATTTAATTTCTTATCTTGTGATGTCTCTATCCTATAAGCACACTAAATACACTATTATATTCTTGGCTTTAAAGTAAAACTATGTGTATTCCCATTAATGAAATTTTAGCTTTCTATCGCTATAAAAAAGTCATTACTATAATTTCTTTTCATAAATTTATTACATATAAGAAAATTGTTTTAGACCTTCACCATGACCACCCCTTCTGCCCTGTTTGCAACTGCAGCTGTTGTTTTGGTGACCGTGACTATTTTTATAATGGAAGAAGTTCCCTTCCAAAGCTTCATCTAATGAGAGCTATTCTATGCAAGTTTCACGATTGAATCACAATCAATCTGAGATGATGTCATAAATCCACTACAAAACAACCACATCAAGACATAATCAAAGGTTGAAATTAGTTTCCTTGGGAAAGGGAGTTGATTTTGTAACATCCATTTTCAGATAAGTGTATGAGCAAAGACTTGATAGACTCTTGCATTAATTTTAAAGAGTTTAAAACACATATTTATATTGACTCTTTCCAATGTTTAATTTAATTTTGATGAAATTGATAATTTTTTAGACATTACGAGTATAATGAATATCAAGTGTGGAGAAGTTGGAGTAGATTTCTTAGTTGAAGAGCTGAAAGAAAAGAGGATAATTTCTTAGTTGAAGAGCTGAAAGAAAAGAGGATAATTTTTTAAGGAAAAATACTCTTTTTCCTCCTTTAATTTTTTTAGTCCATTTTGATCTCTTAATTTTTAAAGAGGTTAAATTGATCTTTTAATTCTTCAAACAACGACACAAAAGTTCTTTCTGTCTATTTTGCTCAAACTACGTTTATTTCTGTACATGTGGCAGCTGCGTTGGCAATTAACACTTATCTTTTTCGTTTCCACCCTAAGCATTGTATCTTTCAAGTTTGTTTTAACCTTAAATCAAATTAGGGATTACGAATTGGTTGATTCTCATCTGAAATTGTTCATCGAAATTGAAGGTTCCATCAACCATAAATTTTGGGCGTTGTTCAGACCTATTGAAACAGAAGAGCTCTATAAGTTTTGATTTCAATGTATACACAAGCTCCAATTTGCGATGGAACCCCCTTTGTCGTTATGGAGACATGGTTGTTCTTTGCAGGACATCAACTGTTACGAATTTTGGAAAATAATTTTGTGGTTATCCACATTTTAAGGTAAGAAATCTTTTGAAATTTTTGTTCTTCGTAGTGTCAACCGATATAAACCATTTGCTTAGCATGACTCTACGCAAATTGTGTGTGGATTTTTCGATTGGCTCTACGAGGATGTGGTAGATGAGAAAGACCAATTTATGATGAAACAAAAATGTAGGTTGTAAAAGTTAGCAAAAGAAAATGATGCAGCAAAATGGAGATTGAAAGCCTTAGGACTACAAATGAGGAACATAAGCCAGAGTTGAAGGAACTTCAAATTCAAATGAAGATGATGGTGAACTGATTTTTTTTTGGAATATTATGTTTTGTGTTGTTTTCTTTGTGTTGGTATTTAGGATGTTATAAGAACGTGTAATTATACTTGTTAATCATTTTGTGTTAGGTTGCATCTGTTTGTATCAACTTGTAACACTTGAACCCGTTAATGTTTGTATCAGTGGCTATCAGTTTGAATGGCATTAGCGTATCAGTTAATTTTTATAAATTGAATAGTTTATATCAGTTAATATCAGTTTGAATGGTTTATATCAATTTAAATTATTTATAAATTCAGTTGAATAACAAAACACATTATACCAGTTGACACTAATTATTTGGTTTATAACACATTACACCAGTTGGCATTAATTGTTTGGTTTATAACATATTATATCAGTTGAAACAATTTGTTTGATTTATATCAGTTTACACATTATACCAAAATAATTTGTGGGTTATACCAAAACACATTATATAAAAACAAAGAAAACAATGCACAATTGATTTATACCAAAACACATTACTAATATGTGATGTATACCACTAATATTATGCATTACAATATTGGTTCAAAACACATAACAAATTCTGCATAAGAACATAGTTTCAAAGCACATTACATATTCAAAACACACTGCATAAGGACACATGTTCAAACTCAAACTAAATTATAACTTAAGTTGAGTTCAATAGACAATAGACAGAGGATTCTAACTTAAGCTAAATTTTATTTTTATAAACTCTACTATCATGTCACCAACAAAGTTGAATTCAGCAGAGATGTCATTGTGAAGGAAACAAAAACGTGGGATTGAAACAAGTCTCATCCAACTATGATGCAATGTTAACACCTGAATTAACTTTTGAAGATATTCCAAACTCTGAAGGAGAATATGCCTCTAAAGGAGATTCTGAGTCTAAAGATGAGTCAGAGTCTGAAGGTGACTCTGATGCTGAAGGAGAGTCTGAAGATGAATCTGACTCTGATCCAGATTCTGATGATGTTCTAGACTCTAGTGATAATCAAGCATCTGAAGGTGGAACAGACTGAAGGTATCCCAGCATCTGATAATATCCCATCATTTGAATAAGATTTTGAACAAGTTCAGAGACCACAAAGAATCAGACAAATACCAAGTAGATTTGCAGAGTTTGACAAGTTGCAAGATATTGAGATAGACTTTGAAGGGGAAGTCATTCAGTGTGTCATATTGGTAGACTCTGAACGAGTAAGTATTGAAGAAGCTCTCAAGAAGAAAGTATTGTTAAAGGTCATGAAAGAAGAACTTGAGGCTATAGAAAGAAACCAGACTTGTGAGTTGACTGAACTTCCAAAGAACAAGAAAGTCATCAGTGTGAGATGGGTTTCCAAGTTGAAATTGAAGCCAGATAGATCAATTGGAAAACACAAAGTAAGGTTAGTAGCTAAAGAATTTCTACATAAATCAGGATTAGATTAGTTAGGGTGTTTGTACTTGTAGCTAGACTTGAAATAATTAGACTGGTGATTGATATAGTTGCTAATAGAAATTTGTCTCTGATGTATTTAGATGTCAAATATGCATTTATGAATGATCCTTTATGAGAGAAAGTTTATGTATCATAACCTCCTGGATTTGTGAAAAATAGAATTGACAGAAGAAGTACTTTTGGATACTTTTTCAAGTATCTGGGAGACCCTATTTCTTTGTGCTCCAAGAAGCAACCAGTGGTTGCATTGTCAACCTGTGAAGCTGAGTACATTGCAGGTGCTTTGTCAGCTCGTTAAGCTGTTTGGATTGTGAACTTGTTGCAAGATTTGAAGATCGAGGTGAGCAAGCCTGTGAAGTTGATGAATGACAATAAATCAGCTATAAGCCTTGTCAAGAATTCAGTGTTGCATGGAAGGAGTAAGCACATTGTCACGAAGTTTCACTTTCTCAGAAATCAAGTTCAGAGTCGAGTGCTTGAAGTTGTTCGTCGTAGCATTTAGAAGCAACTGACAGATGTCCTGACCAAAATAATCAATACTTAACACTTTATCCATTTGAAGAATGGAATTGGTGTTGTTGATTTTAATCTTGAATGTGGATTAAGGGATGGTGCTAAAGTGTAATCCAAATTCACATTAGTTGCATTTAGAATTTATTTAAGTTTCCTTTGATTTGGTTCTGATTGTATAAATACTAAACTTAATTTTCAGTTTGTAAGAGACACTCATCCATAAATAATTTTTCAATTCTGTTAGAAGTTAATTACAAATTTGTTTTCTCTCTTTTCCATTTTCATCTTTTTTATCTTCAATCTTGTACACCAACATTCATTAGAGGTTTGAAGATTTACAGGTAAAAATGAGTTGGCAATAACACTTATGAATATCATTATGATTTTCTTAATTGAATGGAGAAGAAGATGCAATGAAATGAGATGTGATGAAAGAATCAATCGAAAAAGAGAGAGAGGGAGAAAGAAAGAATTTTATATTAAAGAGAAGTATTACAACACAATGAAGAAGCTAGAAGTTAGTTACTTTGAATTTAGTTAGTTATAATTTAGTTTAGTTAGTTGCATTATTAGTTAGTTATTGTATGAGTTACAATCACCTAGAATTTAGTTTGTTAGCTGTGATGATCTCTCACTAATTTATCTTTGATAATAAGAAGAGAAAAGAAGAGAAGAAAGAGTATAAATTTTCAAGTGAAAGAACAAGATGGAGGAAGAAATTGGTTATTGAAAGTGGGACCCACAAAAGAATAACTTTAAAGAGATAACTTCTCTACCTTAAAAAGTTGAATAAAGTTGAATAACCAATTAACTATACATAACATTTTATTATATTTAATTTTATGGTTTTTTTCTGATCTAGTGGAAGGTTCTTCATTTCTTCATGCAAAGTTAGACGGTGTCATTCGTCCCATTAACATAGCAATTGACTTTGGTTGGAATAATTATTTTTTTTTGTTAGAAATAGACTCAATTTTAGTGATTCTTGTTGTGCAAGATTCGAAGGTTGTGCCTTGGAACATCAAAATAAAATGGCTTAACACTATGGTAAAGATAAGTGAATGAGTTAACTGCTCCTAACTAACTTTCCACATCACTAAGCTATATCATGAATCATGGTTATATTCATTTTTTCTAATTATTTAATTAATTTTAAAATGATAACTTCACTATGAAATGTGACTAATTAGTGTGTTTAATTTCCCTCGTGACAAGAAAAAATTACATCGCAAAATAATTAGCCAAAAAAGAAGCATTCATCGTTTGGGAAAACATACATATTCACATAAAACCTAATAGCATCATCTTGATAAAATCTATAATGTGACTAGCAGTGAATGAAAAACTCAAGAAGATGAAGTAAAGTTGCTGAAATATTCAAACATAATAGAGATCTTTACAATCCAAATTCAAACCTAAAACTATAACGTAACTAACATCTTTCTTATTTCCACCTTGATTCCTTCTTCAACCAGCCACGTCCATCAAAAACTACAAATTCAAAAAAAGAAAAGAAAAATAGTGTTGATAAATCTCCATTTTTAAAGTATTTCAAAAGCTTAAAACAAAGATAAAAAATTGAATTACCTTTATGATCCTTCTACTGCATCTGGATGTTAACAGGAACGACGTTGACAGCAGTCTGTCGTTTACGCCGCCAGTTCATAAAACGCGGGTAGGCCACCCAGTAACCTATTACAGCACCGATCAACACTACAGGGATGGTGAGAGAAAGCACAAATCCCAGTGGCGTGGAGTTGTCATCGGGGGTTTCAAGATTTGCAGGTGAAAATGAGTTGTCAACAACACTTCTCAATGCCATTGTGATTGAACGGAGAAGAAGATGCAATGAAATGAGATATGAAAGAGTCAATCGGAGAAGAGAGAGATGGGTTGAGTTTTGTATTGAAGAGAAGTATTACACAATGAGGAAGTTAGAAGTTAGTTATTTTGGGTTTTGTTAGTTATAATTCAGTTTAGTTAGTTACTGTGTAAGTAACAATCACCTACAACTTAGTTAGTTAGATATGGTGATCCCTCACTAATTCATCTTTCATAATAAGAAGAGAAGAGAAAAAAAGACTAGTATAATTTTTCAGTGAAAGAACAAGATGGAGGGAGAATTTGGTTATTGAAAGTGGGATCCACAAGAGAATAACTTCAATCAATGACATATTATTTTATTATACGAGTAATATTAACTTGTCTCCTTTAAGAATCCCACAAATAGAGAATTTATATTGAAAAAATAAATAAAATTATTAATTATAACTTTTTAATAAATTCAATATACAATTTTTAAGATATTATTTCTATATTTATCTCTTAACTTATGTAATTGGCGCAAGTTAGCATTACCCATATTATATTTAATATTTATTTAATATTTAAATTAAAAGGTAATCATAATATAGTTTACTCTATGGGAATTGTATTCAACTTTTTAAGGTCGGTTAATCATTAGAGTAATTGATTTAAAATGTGTAATGTTTTCAATTTCATTTTAGAAAGAAGTATTAATTTGTTATTATATTTGTAAAAGTGACTTATATCTTAATAATTGATTTTTGTTGCAAAGTTATTTTTAACTTGACTTGGATAAAGTATTATTTTTTATTTTATTTGTTGTATTTATTATTTTATTTTTTGTTTTTTTGAAAATATTTATAGGAGTTGGATTAGAAAATTTATTGGAATCAAGGTAGATATCAAGAAATAAAATTTCTTATCAAAAAAGAAAAAAAAATTGTGTTATAAATATTTGTATTTACTATTTAAAATATTTGAAATATGTGTCTGATATTTTTTTATTTGTATTTGGAAAAATAAATATTTTTATTAAAAAAATTCACTAAATAGATGGTGGTAGGGCAGGGATACTCGAACCTAACCTGAACCCATTTGGGATAGGTTTGAATTTTTCCGTCTTCGATGGGGATTGGGGTGGAAAACGGAGATTGCTTTTGGATTCGGGTTTGGGTTTATGGGAGATAAAAATCGTCTTCAACCCGCCCTATTGTCATGTCTAATTTTAACCTGAATAATCATCTAAAAGACTTAAATACTCAAAACTAGTTGTCGAGTCGACTAGCATCTTTGCCATCGGAATTGACTACTTGTCTTTTGAAGTGACAACATTTAAATCTTTAAAGGCGATACAAACCTTGAGAGTGTCATTCTTTTTAGTTATTGGGATAATATTGGCTAACCACTCGATGTACCTTGTAGTCTTATAAACTTATTTCTCAGCGGTCTTTCGATTTCTGCCTTGATATTTGATATGACCTCTGGCGCAAATCTCCTTGGGATTTTTTCTTTATAGACCTCGTTTTAGGATTAATTGGCAGTTTCAATTCTACCAAATCTTGGCTAATTCGTTGCATCTCATGGTAATCCCATGCGAAGTAATCCTTGAACTCCTTCAGCATCTCGAGTACTCTTGCTTTTAGGGTTGGACCGAGTTTGGCACTTATGTAAGTTGTCCTTTTAGTCAACCTATCCCCCAAATCTACTTCCTCCAAAGGATCTTGAGCTTGCATCCTTTTGATCGAGGTCAGTGGATCTTTCTCAAACCTCAGAGACTCGTCATCAGAGATACAGTCGAACTTGCGGCTTTCTGAAGTTTCTTGACCGATTCCTTTATTAACTTCAAATTCGGTGGCTTTGACGGTTGTCATGACTTGTGATTCAGCCGCTATTAATTTGTTTTCAATTATATAGGTCGAAATCCGAGCCAAGGTACTCGACTCAGACATCATCTTCGTCTGATCCATACCATTTTTTATATCCCCCAATCGTACTCGTAAAGCCATGCAAAAGGTGTAGCTTACAGAGTAGTATACATCGGCTCCCTTAAAATCAAAGTCAAATCGCACTAGTGCACATAGCAAAATGTACTCCTCTTACCGACATGTGTTCACTTCTACACGAAGGAAGCTTTGGTCAACTTCTATGTGCTCTATGATCCCATTTGGCCTCCAGATCATAATTCTTTGGTGCATGGAGGATGGGATATGATCCCATTTGGCCTCCAGATCATAATTCTTTGGTGCATGGAGGATGGGATACACTTAACTCCATGAATCCATTCTTTACCCAATAGCAAAGTGTAATTCACTTTAGTTAGAATTACAACTAACAAAGTAGGTCGAGTTGTGGTTCCTACTACCACATCCACTTGGAGATCCAGATCACGTCCACTTGGAGATCCAGATGCGTAAATTAGTTACAATCTCTGTCATCACTATAGCAATATTTGTAGCCATTCATCAAATGCGTAAAATCTTTTTAATATTAGAAACAGATTATTTCCTTATCACATTTTTTGTCACTTTTAATTTCATTATTTCTAGAGGTTGTGGTGACGGGTTAGCACCGGCAAGCATGGTCTGAAATGAGATCATTTTCATACTTCAGTCTTCAATTTCAATTATTATTACCAAACCTTTAGTACCTGATAATAAGGAATAGAGCAAGAGAAAATGATAAACATGTATTAGTATTGTGGCACATTTAAGAATGCTTCGCGTCCAGAATCTGCTTAGTACCAACAACACCTTCAAATATCTTATTAACCAGAATCCACGACAGATGTAGTGGTGCAATCCACAGTGATAATGACATAATAACATATCTGGAAAATTTTGAAACTCGCAATTAATATACACTATAAGAGACCTGAGTTATCATCCCAAATCTGACAGGTGTTTGGCAAACATATGATCCCTAAATCCAGCATAAATGATAAGGTGATGGATAAGAGTATTAACAAGAAAGTCAAAAACAGATGACAATCGCGGTTTTTCTTAAGCTTGAACATACTGTACAGGAAGTTCATCAAATATCTTTCAAAATCAGATACGTGGGCATGAATCAAGAATATGATGATACCATGGACTGCACAATTTGGATGTTGCTGAAGAAGACAAGTAAATTTGCAGAACATCAGAAAAATCTTAAAGGCCGTCGACTAAGCCTACTGTCATTTGTCCAAACGACCTACTCGTCTAACTCCTCTATCTGAGCCCGCTTCTCAGCTGCTATCTTTCTGATAAAGAAGCCCCACCTCATTGCTGCCTTGATCTTCAGCCATCCCACAACAGCTCTGCCAGGACGAGAGCGGTCCTCATCGAAGCTCGGCATAGGAGATGGCATGAATGGTGGGAATGAATAACCATCCTCAGTATTCATGGAAGCGTGACCGCCCATGCTGAAAAGGCGGAGCAAGTGCTGCATGTCTTCATTCTCTAGTATCTCATTACTTCTTACGCGGATTTCATCCTCTGAAAAAAAGTCATCAGCGCCCTTGTCTCTGTTGTGTGACCAATCATCAAAAGGATTTGGGGCAGATGGTTGAATAGAAGAGCTACCAGCATGGAAACCTGATGTCGAAGATTGAGGAGGACCAAGAGCCAACCCAACTGTGCTATGATCATTTCTAGAGCTTAGGGGTTGGTGATCATTGTTTATTAATTGATCATTAGACAGATATAATGAGCCTTCGAACTGACTTCGAGAGCTGGAATTTCCGATCAATGCCTGGCTTGGATACCTTGTCACCATATTATCGATATAACCTGAAAGGAAAATGTATTTTCACACATTTTTGTATAGTAAGAACATCATACACAATCATCAAAGTTGCATGAAAGCAGAAACCTGTATTGGGATATTAAACTTGAGACATAGGCAACAGACAATGTGACACCTCCACCAAAAGAAAAGGAGAAGGGATGAACAAAAAAGAGAAGAAGATCCATCAAATTGGGATTCAAGGAAACAGAAACGCTTACCTCCAACTGGCATCCCTGAATTAATCTGGTGTTCAGAAGTAACAGACATGGGGAGGGATGGCATTTGCAGTTGATGGTTTAAACCACCATCAAAATCAATTGACTCAACATGAAGTTCATTTTCAGGTTCAACAGAATTGTTGTTTTGCTCAGCATCTACAAGTGATTTACCATCGTACTCTACAACCTGCTCCCAATTGTCGTATGCCTTTTTCACCAATGAATCTACGTAAACCTGGACTTGCAAAAAATAAAATAAAGGCATCACAAGCTTACCCTATTCCTAAGAAAGAGCTTCAAAGGAAACTGCAAACTTTGAGCCTTGGTAAGCCTTAATTGTCACAGTACTGTATTTTCAAGAAGCACTTTTTGGTTGTGCTCAATACCGGTACTTGCTTATAAAAAAATTTAAAAATGGTGCTCATGCAAGTTTGAGAAAAAAAATACATGCAGCTAACATTTCCATATCAATTATATTATTTGGAGCATGCCAGGAACATAAATGCATGCTTGGCTTTTAGAGAAAAACAGTATCAATCAGAGAGTCATCAAACAAGATAGCATGCACTTTTTGGTTGGCAATTGTGATGAATATCGGTATTCATGCAAGTGTGAGAAAGAAAAAGAAACATACATCAAACAATTACATATCAATCATATTGATTGGAGCATGCCATGTACAATAAACAAATGCTTCACTTTTGGAGAAAGAAAATATCAATCAGAGAGTCATCAAACCACATAACTGAAATATCCACTCCTATCAATGGAAAAAATGCAGGGTGCAGACTAACCTTCTGATGATCACTGAGAGAATCAGCAGAGAAGAATTGTTCTCCTGTTATAAGGCCACGCAGCTCATAGACGTGGTTAAAAATAACACCAACATTTCTTGTATCCTCTGGATAATAAACATAAAGCTTCCCACTTAGAACACATGTCTTTGCATGGTCTAAGAGAGCTTCCCACATCTTGTTTGACATACCACTCCCAAGGATCTACAATTAAATGCTATAAGAAAACCAGTGGAAAGACCTAAATTCAAGATAAAGCCGCAATATCTAAACTTACATTCCTCAATTTCTGCTGATCCTTAACCACGAGACGAAGAAAGTCTTCAACTGTGAATATTCCTGCATTATTCAACTTTTTGTGAAATGACCCATCCTTGCCTATTTTCTCCAATCTCCATACGTCGTCATTAAATGAAGGAGGATAATGCTTCTTGTATACTGTAAAAAGGACAAAGTATAAAATTTTAAAAGACATTGTTGCAGTTTACAAGCAGAGAGAGCACTGAAGCTAGAGAAAAACTAAAAATATAACCCTACATTCTCCTCTATGATCTTTAACAGTGAAAGCCACTGTCTTGGCTTCGCGAATGCGTATAGAGTCGCCAAAACCTGCTGCAACCTTCATGCCAAGCCTGAATTTACGGCTCCTTATCCAGCTTGAATTGTCTGTAAATGTCAGTTCCCCCAATGTTCCAACTCCTTCCTTCAGGGTCACTTGCAGGTCCCCGGTCAACAAAGGTCTCTTTCCTTCCCGTTCTTTCACCACATGGCTTTCAAATTCTTCTTGGGTCCAATCTTCATCATCTTCATTGTTAAAATCGCCTTCAAGGACAACAACATCAAGCTTTATACAGGATTCAGGTCCAGACGTTATGACATTACTACTATTGGCATCGACCAGAACAACATGAATTGGAGCTCCCTGCTCCCCTTCCACTTTTCCTCCTGTGAATAAAGGAAGAGCTAGTCGGGACCTGAACTGAAGCCGCAAGTTTCTACCATCAGGACCTTCAATCCTTTTAGGCGAAGACCTGGAATTTTAACCTGTTAGAAGAAAATACCAGACTTACCAATGTATTAAATTTTAATTTTAAATTAAATAGGACTGATCAATTGGTGGTGGCATCAATTAAAGTGGTGATAGTTACATTTTGCAGATAGGATATTGACTTCACTTCTTTACCGCTAGTTTCTTCTAAAATAAATAGTCAGTGACTTACTGTACACTTTGAGCTAGGCAGGTAGCTCCAAATTGGAGAAAGGATACTGTTTCCTGATTTTAAGAGTTTTGTCTTACATCATCTATGAAGTTACATTCTAAAAACTCCATTGGATATTTTCTTCCAATATAATGTTCATCCTTTCAAAATTATACATGTAAAATGTTTGCAAATTAATGCCTATATGCAGAACCTACATCAGCTCATTAAAAGTTCAATGCTTGCAGGGGGAAATCAGGGCAGCAGTATTAGAAAAATAAATGCAACAGAAACCTTCTAAAACAATTTCTATCAAAGACCATGTTTTTATTCACTCAATCCTAACCACATACAATAAATTGTTTGGATCCCACAACAACCATAAATATGGTCCAACTAGTCCTTAAGAGGCTTGGGCAATCCTCCCTCTTGAGTTAGCTTTAAGAGTTGAGTTACCCCGTGAATCTAAATCTAACAGAAGCGGAAAAAATGCCTCAAAACTCAAAGGCATAATGTCCTTTCGTAGTTAACACAGTCACAATTAAAAAAAACAACGGTAACCTTGCTTAGTCTATGGAAAATACAATAAAAATGAATGGAGATAACACAATCATAATTTAAGGGAAGTCGTGAAAACTACAAATACTCTGAAATTGGTTTCCAACTTGTAAGTAATAAATTTCTTAGACCTTCCAGTTCCATTAAGTCTTGCAGGACCTAACTTCGCCAAAGCACGCTCCACTTCTTCACTAACCTGTTTCAATCAGTATTATTAGAATATTTGATTTTGAGCATCAAATGCAGAAACTTATGAGTTTAACAAAACAAAATCATGTTACAAGGTTATTCCTTAGATTAATCATATCAAATTCATGTTTCCACAAAGATCATCTAACAAATGATGTTACACCAAGTTTGAAAGTGAAAAAAGAGAGCTAAAAGAAGCTTTGAAAGCAAAATGTATATGCAGTATATTGTCATGCTGTGAACAAAAAAAAAACTAACTTGACAAGCAAAATTATTGTGACTTTAATTAGTTTATTAAAAAATTGGCTTTCATAAAAATAAGAAGCAGGTAAGTCCATCAAATTGCACATAAGACAACAATGAGACATGGCACTTAAGAATGGATATGATGTGGCAAAATGGCTTTCAGTTAGAGTGAAAAAGCAAATAACTGCATAGTATATGTACATCTCCAGCCCCCCCACCCCCAAACCAAAAAATGTCAAAAAAGAATATAAATAGCAAAACTCAGGGCAAAGAAAACTGTCTTACAACTCTACGTAGAATAGGTTCTAAAGATGAGCAAAGCTTCTGCAAACTGTCCACCTTGAGAGCTTCAACAATTACACTGCAAAACATTGCGTTAGCCACAGTAAACTAAGAAAAAAATCAAAAAAAGAGCAAAAAAAAAAACAGGAACTCCTTCGTGGTTCATGCTAAAATCATTCAAATAGCTATTACAATCTTTCGATAAATTTGAAAGTTTCAGAATGAATCTTTCTAAGTACATTATATAACAATAATCAAAATGGAACCATAACCACTAAGAAGAAAATTTCACATGATCCTCAACATAAAAGATAAAGAAGGGTTTCTCCAACACCAGCTGATTAGTAAAACAAATTAGCAGTAAAGATTTGGAATATAGATATAACCAACATTACAAACCATATAACAGATTATTTAGTAGCAATAACAATGACATTCCTTTCATCTGCTTCCAACTGGGAATTAGTAGAAGCAACTGGTTGCGAACTTCATTAAAGATAGCACCGCTCCCAAAACATAATTTTCTCTGAATTAGCAACTAGTGTAAAATAGTAATAGAATCAGAGTCATTCCCGGATAGCGGCATGGAGTGGCTGACCCCAAAAGTGAGATAGCGGGATTGCGTATAGCGGGATGACCGCTCTATTTGATCAGTTTTTGGACAAATTACATATAATCATTATAAACATATATTTAATGTAAAATTAAACAAATAACTCAACTCATAAAAGATTCATAAATCCAAGCACACATGAATCTTGATATGAAGGAAGGTTAAGGTTCAGTCTCAACACAAATTTGAATGAAAAACTCAAAATTACCCTTAAAACATTGTAAACTTAAGGAGTAATTTCGGTTTTTAGCGGGAAAAGGATAGCGGGCCGGAAACCGCTCCGGGCCGGGAACTGCTCTGCTCTCCTCCGCTATCCTGCTATTTACCCTATTGTGGCCGCTAAAGTGTTTAACACCGCTAAGGCTCTTCCCATAGTGGTCAGCCTTTGCACTGCTCCGCTTCACTATAGCGGAATAGCGCCCTATTGACCGTTATTGACTACTCTGAATAGAATTGAAACTAAAATACAAAAATTAAGTTAACAATTAACTATCAAAAAACTAAAAAGCTTGACTAAACAAAGCAAATTCACAGAATCATAGTAATAATTGAACAGAAAGCTAGAATTACCTAGCAAGGGCAGGCCTCTTTCGTTCAGGCTGGTCATCTTCTCCACCCTCCAGAGTCCTTTTCCCCATATTAACTCCGTCTTTAGTTGGTTTCTGCATATACACTCTCCAATAGCAAAACCCTATAAAAACAAATTTCACAATCATATTCCAAAACCATATATATAATAATTAAAAAAGTCACCATTATCACCTACTGCAGGCTTAAAATAATAATCAATAAAAAAACAAACAGACAAATAAACCCTAGCAGATACAGTAATTAAAAAAAAAAACTAAAAACAGATCTAGAACATCGGTAAGAAAGAAATTAAACACAAATTAGACAAAAAATCTTACAGTTATAGAATCATGAAAACTCGAAAAAACAATCTGTAGCAAGAAATTGGAGATAAAAACAAAAGTGAGAGAGATATGATAATTTGGTGGAAGTGAAAATTTGAAGAAAAAGGACGAAAAAGAGTAAAGAAAAAACAGAAAGCGGGAAAGTGACGGGGATTTAACGGCGTTACTTAGTTACCTCAGAGAGAGAGAGTAATGGATTTGTCTGAGTTGGAAAGTCTTTGAGTTCAGTTTGTACTGTTATTTGTGTTGTTGTGGTCTCCTCTGGCGACTTATGAAGGAATTATTGTCTGCATTACGGTTTACGGTGCACCCTTGGTTAAATAGCTTTGTTGCGTTATCAGCATCTGAAACGTGTTTGGATCTGAATGGATGATCACAGCCGTACGTTTTCTCTACCAGACTAGATAAGTCCATTACACTTGACACGTCACTGTAAATGCTTTGTATGCTGATTACGTCACTTGCCGGATCAACAAACAGCTGACGTCAGCTCTTTCATTTTTGTAACGAGGACGATAACTAGACCGGTTTTATTTTTAAAAAAAGGATGACCAGACCGGTAGTTGAACCGGAGAAAACAGCGGTTTAAATTTCATAAGTTAAACTTTGACTAGGTAATAGTTGAATTCTACTTTTAAATATTTTTGAAAACCTATTTTTATATATTTTAATACAATAATTTCTATGAATATTATTAGACTTGGATCTAGGAAGGCCAACTATATATATATATACTCTCCAAACATTTTTACTGTTATAATATTTTTATTTGTTACAATAATAATTTAGTTAATAGTATGTATTTTTTTTAATAAAAATAAATTTGTATAAGTGGTTTTTATTTTAAAAAAAGTCGAATTTTAAAGAGAAAGTTAAAGTGGCATTTTTGGACATGCAAGTTTCAAAAGCGTCCTAAAGACACTACTAGTTTAAGGAGCTCACTAAAATAAACTTTCTTATAAATGGAATTTGATTTTTGTTAATCGTGGATGATGTTGATATTGTTGAGATAACTAGTAGAATACTCTGTACTTTTGTATAGGTAAATTTAACATGTAATTAAATAGAACAAATAATTCAATTTAACATGTAATTAAAGAAAACAAAATAATTCGATATATTCGTATAATGGTAAATACAAGAGAGAAAGTATAACCAAGAGCTATGAAATTGAATAAGTGGCACAAAAGATGTGCAAGTGAATTTCATTTCACTAAAAGAAATTGTAAAGTTGTATACATGTGACTAATATCATAATTTTAATTTATAAAGAAGTGCAATCTCAACCTGTGTTATAAAAAAAAACATAAAAGTTTCAAAAAGTCACATGAGTCTTCAAGTTGGTTTCAAAGATTCTTCGTCAAAACAAATTTAAAAAAATCAAGTGTATAACAAATAATGTAATAAATATTATATACATCTTTATGCTAACATTTATGATAGAAATGAATATGAATGTTATACCTATTATATATTGTGAAAAAAATCATTGAAAACAACATTAGTGGTACTCAATGATGTAATTTTGTCTTTGTCATGAATCAAAAGTTTGTGCCTTCTTTAGTCTTAACACGAGATGTTGCCAGATACAGTTGACCATGACTAAAAACATTCTTTGGTAGGTATAATCCAACATTGTCTAATGATTGTCCTTGAGATTTGTTTATTGGCGCAGCAAAAGAAATAATAATAAGGAATTGTCTTCTCACCAACTTAAATGGCCATGGTGATTGTGATGGGGATGAAGACATTCTACGAATATAAATGGTGTTACCTATATTTTTCCTGAAATGATTTTAGCTTCAATGACATGATTAGTAAACCTTGTTACAGTGAGTCTTGTACCATAGCATAATCCTTCAGACGGATCTAAGTTGCGCATCAACATGATAGTGGAATCAATCTTCAATTTGATTGAGTGATTAGGCAAGTGCTCAAATGCATCAAAGTCAGTAGCTATAGATATATCAATAGAATCACTACTAAAGTATTCATTTTCTTCTCCTATTAATTTAAAATAAAACACAAATGTCATAAAAATATTAATAGAAAGAATAGTATAATAGTAGGATTAAATCAATGAAACAACATGTGTAATACATGGAAGAAGTTTTATGATGTATTGATTAATATCATCGATAACTTTAATTATTGAAGCCAAAATTACACGACTTTGCAGATAGTCGGAATCATAATTATGAATCAGATCGGGATATGTACTCTCAACAATAGCCTCAATAGAATTTGTAAAATTAGACATTAGAAACTTGTCTAGAATTGAAATGTCAACATAACCATCATTAGGCCCGGACAAGGTACCATCTCCAATATACAATATCCACTCAGAAAATAAGCATATCCTCTTGATTAGAAGTACTTGCACCACTTTGAAGGCGCGTGTTTTTTGTAAGCTTGAGGACTCTGCATTGATCTCAAATACAATAAGCATTAATTGTTGCATGAATAATATCATATCTAGTACCTCTTGGGACAACTGGGAGAATTTGTCTAAAATCACCACCAAAAACTACTACTTTGCCTCCAAATTGTTTCTTATAAGCTTGAGGAATTTCACTCATAATGTCTTTCAAAGATTTATCTATAGCTTCAAAGCAAAACTTGTTAGCCATTGGAACCTCATCCCGTAAAATAAGATTTGTCAACCTTAAAAGGTCATCAAGGTCATCCTTTTTGTCAATGTTACAAATTGAAGATTCCAAAGTAAGGATGGGAATCTTAAGCCTAGAATAAGTTGTTCTTCCACCTGGTAACAACAAACTTGCAATCCCACTTGAGGTAATAGGCAAAACAATTATGTGTTTATCATAAAGTGATGCAGCCAAAGTGTTCAACATAGAAGTTCTGCTTGTTCCACCATAGCCATATAAAAAAAACACTCCATCATTTTGTCTTTCTACTACTTCCATGACTTCAGAATAAATGTGTTTCTGCTCACCTACAAATATAATTAATGTGACATTAAGAGAAAGGTCGGTAAGGCATTATGAAAAATTGAAAAAGATAAAGGGCGTGTGATCATAATGAAATATGATCATAAGTAATAATGACGTTGGCAATAAAAAGTTGTTGCATTAAATTTGTTTCTTATGATACATGAAAAGGATGATCAATATACCGGTAAGAGATGAGAACAAAATATTAAAAATTTGTTTCTGAGCAATAGGATCATATTGCCTCTCTTTATAAACCAGTTGATTTCCAATAAAAGAAAGTACAAGGTCATTTGGATACGACATTTGCTTGAAGTCCTTCAAACTTCTGTTGTTCTTTTGTAACTGAGTTTCTATTGCAATAAGTGTCAGTTCTTTGATTTCCTAATCACTAAGTGTTAATCCTATTGTATGAAAAGCAAATGTCCATAAGTAAAATTATTTGATGAATAATAGTAACAAGTTAAAAAAAATCATTCATAAGAAATGTACCTGGATTTCTGGTCAAAACACGCTTCTCGTAAAGAATACCATTATATAAGTACCGTCATGTGTTACTTCAAACATGATATAGTCTATTCATAAATGATGATAGCAACACAGTAACAAACAACTTCCTTAAAAAAACACCAGAACCTCAAACATGCGCCTCTTTTAAAGCCTCAATAAATTATCTATCATCTTGTAGAAATCGCATAGTAAAACATGCTTCTATAAAATTCTTATGTTGGAAACCATCAATATTTTTAATGACATCATAACTAATAGGTCCCTTCTTGATAGTCAACATCATCTGTAAATAATATAATCACTTGTGCTTTGAGGAACCCAAATAAGATGACCAATAGTATAACCTATTTTCCTAGGCTTCCAACTCCTATTTCGTTTATGCTAAACAAATCTAGAGACAAAGTCACCATATGTCAACAACTTAGCTTCATCAAAGATTTTTTTGGCCTCAAACCATGTTGTAAACATAAATTCGGTAAAACTTGGTTTAAGTAAAACATTTCCAATTTGCTTAAAGTCTTTGTAGTAAACTGAATTCTATCCTTCCATGTGAAAAAAATCTCTCTACGGCTGGCTTCCTACCATGTGTAGAATATGAAAAAATCTTTTAACATGCCTCACTTGGGGAGATGTAACGATAGTCTAGATATTGCTTGATTTCATCAATGTTCTTCTTCTCACCAATTATATTCTCACCAGAATATTGAATAACAACAGAAATTCTATTAGAACATTTGTTGATATACTTGAATAAGTATTTAATATAAGTACTCTGATTGCACCATTCCATGTTGATGTGTGTTTCATACTTCAACAATAAACTTGGGTTGTGAGGAACTACATGTCCGCTGTGAATGATGATTCCATATTTATCAATTGTGTGTCAATTGTCTCTTCTCCTATAAATAGGATATCCATATTGATCAACTATAGTTGTTGGCTAAATTTTTTTGGGGTAATACTTGGAGCACTTTCCATCTTTCATGCAAGGTGATCTTAGATTTTCCAAACCACAAGGGCCATGAACCATATGAGTTTTAACCAAATTGTATAGCTTAGGGTCCTTGATTGGGTAGGGAACTTCAACACTAATTATTCTGTCAATATATTTAAGTCTTGGATACTTGTTAGAAGGATGCAAAAATAACAATATATGTGCATGTGACAACCCTCTCTTTTGGAACTTAATGGTGTACATATCTAAAAATTTATAATAAATCAATAAGTAACTTTTAGTCATAGCAAAAAAATTAAAAATTAAGGATGAGAAATAAGAACTTACATGTAAGAAATTTGTCTAAGACACCCTTCTTTATCAAATCTGATAGTAGATGATCAAACTTAATTTTGAAAACCCGTGATATCACATCAGGACGATCTTATGGTTTCAGATTAAAAGGTATTAGTAATCTTTGTATTTCAGACCAATTAGGGTTGCAAATGGATGTTATAAACAAATCAGTATCAGGAAACCCTATCTTGCTACAAATAGTCATTCCATCATAAAATAATTTATCCATAAACCTCATGCCACCTACATAGGTAGAAGGCAATACAACTTTCTTTCATGTTGAAGAACCAGGTGTTTTACTTTGATCACCCTCTTCATTTAGACTTTTGTACTTTGAAACCCTTAGTTATGGTTGGTTTTCTCGAATTTATTGTAATCTTTCAGACTCCAACATTGTGTATCCATCAACCAAAAATTGTTGGAAAAGTCTTATAGAAGATAACAAGATTTTTTCTTTGCGTGATCTTTTTTTAATATGAAATACAAGCCACTCTCTGCATGTAAGTCTATTTCTCTTGTTGTCTTGGGAGATGTCTAAGTCTCGATGAGAAATGTTAGACCCATAACCATCTTATCCATATGAAAAAATCAAAGGATATTGATAAGCCAAATAACTTGCATGAAACTTATTAATTATTTGTAGTTGTCCTTCTATTCTTCGCATGAAGCTCATTAATTAACCGGAGAAAACAGCGGTTTAAATTTTTCATAAGTTAAAGTTTGACTGGGTAAATTCTACTTTTAAATATTAATGAAAACCTATTTTTAAATATTTTAATACAATAATTTTTATGAATATTATTAGACTTGGATTTAGGAAGGGCAACTATAGGCCCGGGTCTCTCCCCCCGCGCGCGCGCGCGTGTGTGTATATATATATATATATATATATATATATATATATATATATATATATATATATATTATATATATATATATATATATATATATATATATATATATATATATATATATATATATATATATATATATATATATATATATATATATATATATATATATATAACATTTTTACAGTTATAATATTTTTATATGTTACAATAATAATTTGGTCAATAGTATGTGTTTTTTTTAATAAAAATAAATTTGTATAAGTGTTTTTTATTAAAAAAAAGTCAAATTTCAAAGAGGAAGTTAAACTGATATTTTTGAACATGCAAGTTTCAAAAGCATGTAAAAAACTAGTTTAAAAAGCTCACTAAAATGAATTTTCGTATAAATATTTGAAATATGCTAAAATTAGTTAGTTAATAAGCACATTTTTGTTTTTTCCCCTAAACTGAGAAAAGGAATTTGATTTTTTTGTTAATCATGGATGATGTTGATATTATTGAGATAATGAGATGATAATGGTGATGTTGTATGAAAGTGTAAAATAGAGTGTGATGCTGTTTAAATTATTTTTTTCATTTGCTTTTTCAAATTTGAATAGTGATGATGATTATGGTAATTGTTTAGCCATGGAATTTGAATTTGACTTATGATGGTGATCCTTGAACATAATGATGATGATATTGTAATGGATGGATGAAATGGCACTTTGTTCATGTTATATGGTGACAATGTTGAATGGAAATTGAGTCTATGGCCATGCTTGAATTTAAATGATAAAGTTCATATTGAATTTTAGTCTTGGTGGATTGTAATATGGATAAAGACCACATGTTTCAAATTAGTTTACTAACTTTTGGTCTTTCATGATGTATCCGATGAATAATGGTGGAAAAAAATTAATAAAATTAGACTTTTTTTTCTATTTATTTTTAATTTGGCTTTTAAATTCTAAATGGTGGAAAATAACAATGCCTAGAATGAAAGATTAAATTGGAAATGGATAAATGGATGTCTTGCACTTAAATGCATAAATCATAAATCATTTTTTGTTGACTTTTATTTTGTCCTAGATGTGGAAGCTTCTAATGCAAAAAATATTCCTTAATGCAATGACTTAAGACAATAAATCAAGATGGTAAATGGATTGAGCTGCATATGCTAAAATGAATTATAAATTTATAGAAAATTGATTTAAAAAGATGCAATGCAGTGGGAAATTATCCAATAATTGGAAAAAGAATAAAGAAGATGGGGGACATAATTTGGATATGACAATATCATTCGGGGTCCCCCTGATCTTCTCCCTATCCCGGAAACCTAACATTGGTTTATATGGTGTCCTGTTCAAGGAGCTTCTGTCTTTCTTATGGACGATCATTAATTTAGCAAGTTTCCTTTTCATGGTCCCCTTGGACGGGACGTTCTCCCGGGGTGTTCCCCTAGTGATGGGCGCAATATGTTGGTGTTTTCCCTTGCTTGCTCATTTATATTTGTCGTTGGCCCCCCTCACCATTAGCCTCGGCATCCACAACCTTGGAATGAGACTTGTTCTTCGGAGACCCTTCCCTATATATTTTGTTAACCGACCTCTCTTTAGATTGCGTCCTTTAGATGGATGCATTCGTTGGTGGTGTGGCCATAGTATTGTGTCTTGTTAGTTTTTGAAGACTCTCTAATAGGGAATGGGGTTCTAATCTTGGTCTTCCTGAATTTTGTGGTGGCATACTCCTTTTCTATCGTAAAGTGTTCAAAAGGGTGTACTTATTATACCGGCCACGGGTTCCTCTGTCAGATTCCTCCCTCTGTCTATGGGAGTCCTTCCTGAATGATCGGTCGAAACCTACATATGATGCATTCGAGTTGTCTAATTAGGCGTTAAGTTTCTCCTCCAGATTAATGAAGGATTGCGCTCTATTTAACAATTATTTCACACTACATACCTTCATGCCCCCTAATTTCTCCCTAGAGGATTTACCCTGCCCGAGGATATTCTAAAAGACCTAGCACTTAAGGCTTTCTTTAGCTCATTTTACTTCCACAACTACTTGCATGAAACAGTCGATGTACGACCGCAAACTCTCTTTCTTCCCATGTGTTATCCCATTCAATACAGTTATTGTCATTGATTATCTCTTCTAGGTTGTGAAATGAGCAATGAATCTCTCACACAGATTGGTCCACGACTCAATGCTTTCGTCTAGAAAGGCTTTGAACCAAAGCGTGACGGATCATGTTAGAGTGGGTGTAAATATTTTGCACTTTGTTACTTCATCAGCGTGGAAGTAGTTCAACCTTTCATCAACGAGTTGTACATGCTCGTCGAGATCTCCCTTCCCATCGTACTATTTTATCTTGAAAGGTTTTTCAACCGACTTTGATATTTAGTTGTCTAAGATACAAACACACATAGGATGCTTTGGTGAATTCCTCACTGGCAGTTTCTCTATTTGTTCCTCATCATGAATATAACTACCCCAATGTCCTCCAAGACTGTGAGGAGGAGTGTGATGTTTGCGGATTTTCTGGAGGTCTTGAGATTTCAAAGCTGCATCTCTTCATGATGTGGCTGACTCGTTGACGATAGTTTGGCTTCTCCTAGAACCGATTTCCTATATTGTTTTCCCTTTGGAGGTGCATTATGCAAGCGTTCTTCTAGATGGATTAATCTTTCTTTAACGTTTGTGAGGATGGAGGATGGAGGGAGTGATGCGTCCGTAGGTGAAACTCGTCTCCTAAGGAAAAAAGATGGAGAAACATGAGTCCTAGAAGTAGATGCCTCTGCATGACTATAGTGAACAAGAGCCTCCGAAGCCTGACTCTTCTCCCTGAGCATTAATGCATGTTGTACAACCCTTTAGTGCCTCAGTCTATCGTGTCTATCAACCATAATACATGTAAGTAAACCAAACAATTAGTATAAGCAAGAAAAAAATAGATAATTTTTGGAGATGCATCTCCGATTACTAGAAAACTAAATGTTGAAAAATTCAAGAAATGCATCTCTGAAATTTTCTACAACTGTTCAGGTCTGTCAATGACGGCAATTCAGACTTACAAACCCCAAAAATAATGGTTTGATCGTTATTTTCAACCAACAAAAATATTTTACAGTATGTATAAACTACCATTGATGTACACAAAAATTCAAAAAACTTATCAAAACATCAAAAACTTACAAATTTAATCTTTACTTCAGTGTTTAATGATGTCTGATGTACTTGATGTTGATTGAAGATCTATTGAACTTGATTATTTGATTTTGAACTTGATTATTGAAAAAAAAAATTGAGAGAGTATGAGAAAGTTGAGTTTTCTTTTAAAAAGAGGAAGGAGAAAGATTTAAGCTTCAATCCCGTCGGAAGATGCATCTCCAAAATAAGTTTGAAGATGTATCTCCAAAATAAATTTGAAAATATATCTCCAAAATATTTTAACGTTAAGTAAAAAATCTATGTATTCAGGATGCGTTCAGATATACTTCTGTGATATTTTTGTATTTTCACATAATATCAAAATAATATATAAGATGCATTAAAATATTCTCAAAATTTTAGAGTCGGCAAATTTGTAAAATTGAAACGGCTATACATAGATAAGAGATGTTACAAAATATAATTATTTGACCTACCAAATATAATTAAGTGGCCATGATTGATGATCTATTTGATGGAATCAGAAAGCTAATGAAAAATTTAATTTAAATTGTTTTGTTTTTTATTAAAAAAATTGTACACATACAAAACATGTTGAGGTGGCCAATTTTAGAGTCATAATTGATGATGTGTTGCTAGAATATTCGATGCACTGAATTTAATATATTACATAGATGTCTTATTCTTACCCTTTTGTGCCCCATTTGTCTTCTACTAAGGAGCACTGTCATGGGATTGTCGTGGGTGTCAAGTTCAAGTAACAACAAAACTTTCTCTATTTTTTTTCAAGCATCATATTTAAAAATGGTTAAGTAGTTCATAGAGCTCAAATATGCTCCCCTCGTAGAAAATAAAATCATACATCCAATACAAAACTATTAGTTTCATTGCATGTTCAATTAAAATATTTTAGATAATAATTATATAACTTAGTAATTACATCCCCCTCTCCCTTCAAAATGAAAAACCTAAACTAATACACAAGTTACACTTATTTGTTATTAGGCAACTCACAGAATTCTCAATTCTTGCATCCATCAAATTCTTCAAGCCTCTCATAAAGTTTGACGAGCAATTGATTGCAGATTTCTGGAGATGTGCAGGGTCCAGACAAGATATAAATAACATTGCCAAGAGGCCTCATGTACACACCATCTTCCCGGAGTTTCTGAAGAAGGGGCCTTGCATACAATGATGCATACCTGCACAATAATTTAGAAACCTCTAAGATTGAAATTCACTTTTTTCAATTCTGGCACCATGTTTCCCCAACGAACCAAGAAATGCATCAACTAAACGATCAAAATCAGAGGTTTAATTGCAAATATAAGAAAATCACTTGCAAAAGTTGAGTTAATTTGAAAGTTTATACTAAATTCAGCATGTCAATTAGACATATGGTTGATTTAAGCTACTTAACAATGGAATTAGATTATTCGGTGCAGAAAATTATCAAAAAGGAGAGAAAAAGGAGAACAGTGATGAAATACTACCCAGCATTAGTGCCTTCTGCTTTTAATTCCAAGGCAAACAGAGTTCCTAACACCACTACTCTTTGAACAGCAGAGTGTGACGAAATCTTGAGAACCAATTCATCATTCCATAACTGAAAATGCACAACAAAAATTAGATCAAATGAGTATTGCTGTATATTGTTAAATGACAAACTCCTGTAATTGTATATCAAATGATTATGAAACCTAGAACACATTTTTTAAGCATAAGTTTTCATAGAAGATAACTTGGTAGCATTTGCCTTTTTTGTATTATCATAATCAACAAACATAAGATGCGTTTTTTATGTTTGATGTTCCAACCAATCAGCATAAAAATTTATTTAATACATAAAAGCCGGTATAATTGATCCTTATCACTTATAGAGCTAAGGACATTCTTTGAACCTTGGAATACGACAGAATATAGATTAAATGTCAGTTCTTACACAATATTATGAATTAAGAAACCAACAAGATAAAAAAATACAGCAATCATATTCATACCTCCCTAAGTAATCTTCCTTCTGAAGCGATGTTAGGGTTGGACAAAGGGTCCTTAAACCATTGGATTGATTTTACAGCGGCCATGCAGCCCATAGCATGTGCAGAGTAAGAATGTCCATGCAAAAGGGCTTTGAGCTATAACCACAACAAGAAGATAATCACTTTATTATGCCATCAAAGCACTGTCTAAGAACTTTGCTTAGCATAAACACAAAATACAAGTAGGACCAAAAAGGTAAGTCAAATATAAAAGTACAGTTGAAACTAAAGAGTTAGAACAATCATGATTGGTTCCGGCTTTCTACTACAACAAAAAAATAATAAAAGTTCATACAATCCAGCATAAAAATGTTACACAAAAATATTAGTGACAAGAGAAAATCACATTCTATGTCACGAGAAATAGTGCAGTATACTCTTAGGCATTATCTATTGTATAGAAGCAATCAGAAAAAACACAACAGAGAATATGTAACCAACTCATTCGCTGCTGCTCAATAGTCTATATGCTGATGAACAAATCAAGAAGTAGGAGATTAACAAAATCATTTTACCAAAGCAACCTGCAGAAAGAGATGAAACCGAGAGCAGTTTCCGTGTCCAGTAAATGCAAAGAAAGAAAATCATCCAAAAAATATTCAATATACCTTTGAGTCGCTAATAAATGAATCAAATACAGCATCAGTTGCTAAGGTGGCAGCCAAAGGTATCATCCCACCAGTCATCAACTTCCCAAAACAAGCTATATCGGGTTCACAGTGGATTAAATCCACCGCAGTCTGTGAGAAGAAATATACAATCCTAATCAAATGAATGAAGAGAATAAAATATTGTTTTTATGAAAATTAGAAAAGATAAAAGTCATTATAGGAAGTCAGTTATCACCTCTACTCCCAAACGCCAAAAACCAGTAAAAACCTCATCAAAAATAACTGGAATTTTTCTACTTCGACACTCATTAACAAGTATGCGCTGAAAAAGTGGATCCACCATATGCATTCCACCAGAACCTTGTATGACTACAAAACAGCTCAGATCCCAGACTAGATGATCAATTTCATGAAAAGGTGCAGTTCAATTAAACTAAAAGATAAGTTTGCTGAAACAACTTCAGAAAGAAGACATTTATAGGAACCAAGAAAAAAGAAAAGAAAAAAAAACAAGACAATTTTCCAGCGTGGAAGAACTAGAACCACCCTAATGCAGTATTTTATTCAAATTTTACAAAAGGAAATGGTGCAAATGTGGACTAATAACATACAAGATTCTATTATTAGGGTACAAGAGATAGTAAAAGTATAATGACACGATATAGGCTTAAAAAAATGACACGATATAATTTGCGAAAAAGGAATAACATAAAATATCTTGCCTGGTTCTATAATCAATGCTGCAATCTTGCTCGACCCTCTAAATTCAGATAATACTTTTGATATGTAAGATGAATATACTGGAGCAAGTTCAGAATCATCTCTGCGCTTGTGAAATATTTCATCGCGTGAAGCAAAGACTGTGAAAGTGTCAACAAATAAAACAATGATATTTTAAATGGTAACCAACAACCAAAGCATTAAAGATGAACATTATGAACTTACTGATACTTTCATGTTTCAGATTTTCCGATTGAAAGTCTTCAGGAATGGAAATGTTCCATTTATTATTGTACATAGAGACAGAAGGAGGACTAAGGAAGAGGCCTCTTCCAGTGTACCTGTGAGACTCAAGCTTAGAAGGGTCACATGAGTATTGGCTAGGTTCAAAAAACTAGAATCCATTCCCGAACAGTAATCTGGAAATATAAGGAAAATATGCTTCCAAGGAATGATAGATAATCTATACCATCAATATTAGAATTCAAAAACTAAATATAACATGGGGCAAAAAATTTAAATACATATACATGAAGAATGGAAAACTTATATTTTAAAATAAAATATACAAAACTACCAGTCTGACTTAAGCTAAACAGAAGTTTACAAACCAAAACTGCTAACGTTATTTTTGTCCATTTCCAAAACCTTTTATGTTGTTTCACAAGTGTACAGTAGAAGGCAATGTTCATACCATGGTTGCTGCAGGAAGCCTGTATAAGATGATGGTGCCTGTGCTTCCATAGCACCCAAGGTGTCGCCGTGATAAGATCTCTGAAGTGCAAGAACCTGAAATAATTGAATCAACAGATATGTGTGTTTCATAAGATGAAATAATTTTTTAAAGGTTATACGGCTTTTTATCTCACATATATAGATATTTGGAGATTTGTAGTTAAAATACACAAATAACTACTTGGAAAGTTAAGTTTAAATGTGTATGACATGATAGTTTTGCAGTCGGCCATCAGAAGAATAAAATCAACTCAGAAAATACAGAGCATTGTTTCCTTGATCTAAAAGGTATAAGAACCTTGCAATTAAACTATTACAGTATTCGTAAGACACCTTTAGGAAGACATCAAATTTGCCTAACATGACTCGCATGAAAAATGCAGCAGATACTGTCAACACAAGCATAATTCAGAGATTTATCAGGGAAAGAAAATTAGGAAGTAAAAAAAAAGAATTATTTGTAAAAACATATACCTAACTTAAGAGTAACTAACCAATCAAATCCGTTAACAATTATCCAAGATTAGCCAATACATAACTGTTAGGCTTCATCAGTCACTTGAGTGATAAATTATTTCTAAACTAATAGGGTTCTCATAAAAATATCTTAAACTCCCTTTTAATATTCTATACAACAACAACAACTAAGCCTTAACCCACTAAGTGGGATCGGCTACATGGCTCAACTTTTGTCATAATGTTCTATCAAGTCTACATGGCTCAACTAAGCCTTTTAATATTCTATAAAAGAAAAAAAGCTGGGGAGAAAATAAATGTATGTTTATCATCCTAAAAAGAAAGACAACACATAGAGCAGAATATAGAGCAAATACGCCCATTAAATCATTGGAGTACAAAAAAAAAACATAAAAACAACTATATCCAATAATAAATCTAAAAAATGAGATAAATGTTTTGAAAACCAAGACATTTTCCACAAGCCAAACACACCATAAAACAGCATAAACAGCACAGAATTTAGGTTCTCCCCTCTCATGCTAAGACTGCAAAAACTGATAAAGAGAAATGACATTAAACAGAAAAACATCAACATTACACCACACAACCTATTACAAATGGAAACTCAGATAGACAACTTCACAACAACAAGCAGCCATCTAACATCTTGGCCTCAACCATGCTAGCTATCAAAAGATAGAGCCTCAACAAAATTATTGCATACAAGTTTAATAACATAAATAGGTGCCAACCATATGCCCATTTGCCATTAGGCCAGTTTGTCAAAGAAATCACACAACAATAACTAAAAGCATGAGAGAAAAAAGTGTGCTTATAGGAAGGAATGGCTTTTACCTGACATGTTTGAAATGTTATGCATAAATACTAGATAGATGGCAATCTTAAGTTACAAATCAAATTACTTATCTTGAGTTCTGAATGAGCAACAGCTGTAAGAATATTCGAAAACTAAATATCCAATATGATATATTATTAAGTATTGCAATATTATCTCAACTTTCAACACCTAATGCAAATAATCAAATATATTAAATAAAAAATGAAAATTTTCAGAGTCCAGACAAACAATTTAGTAACTTTTCTTTTCTAACTGTCACTTTCATTTCCGAAGGGATAAAAAGGACATGACGATCAATATTAACTACCAATTGCCAGTTTCCATCTTCTTTTGCTTTAAAAGCAAACTACAGATTGCTTTATAGAATACCAGCCTCAAATGAAGATTGAAATCTGAACAATGGGACAGAAAGGATTAAATAAAGGACCATAGGCACCAACCATAAGCTCAGTGGATTTTTCATCTGTAGCATCCTCGTGACAGTCAGGAATAAGTCCATGTTCAAGCGAAAATTTACGAAATGCCATCTTTAGAGCAATTTCAATTGCTGTAGATCCATTGTCTGAAAAGAATACTCGAGAAGCCCAACCTGCAAAACATCAAACTGAAATTGAAATTAACATAAACTAAGCAATTATACACTGGGCAATGATACTAAGAACCAAGGACGGAGGCACTCCTTAGATTCCGGGGGCCTTGGCCCTGCCAGTTATTGAACCACAATGGTAAAATTAGAATGCCATGTCAATTGCCAATTTTTAGCGCTATGAATTTTAGAGAAAAGACTGTTGTTTTTCTCTTAATATCAAACATTGAACTCATCAATTACAATTTGCACAGCCTTAGCTTGACCAATGTGTAAAGTTGGGATGATTATATAGACGTCATTATGCTTTATATTATAATTTGGAATGGATTATTAAATTATATTTAAAAGACTTAATGCTAACTTTGTTTTATAAAACTATTTTACAATTTTAACTCCCATTAAATGAAATTCACTTTACAGGTTTATTAGGTAAAAAAATTCACGATAAAATAGGTGCATAAAGATAATTTTAATATTTAAAAATTAATATACTTGTATTTCTTATATTTTGGACAAAAACTAACTTAATTTTCTGTTATATTATTTATTAAATTACAAGAATTAAAAAAATGATATGTATCAACATTTTTAGGAATTAGTATTTTTTTTCAAATTTACCCTTTATTGTATTTATTACTTACTGATTGGTTAAAAAATATTTAAAGTAATTATAGGTAATTTGGTAAAAAGTAACTAATGCAGTTGATTTTTTTATAGAACAGTTGAAAATTGAGAATTTCTATAATAAGATACAATGATTTGTTTTAAGACTGTCTTATATTTAAAAATAGAGTAGTAATACAGTGGTATAAAATTCCAAAAGCTATGCGCGGTGAAAGGTTAAAAAATGAAGAAAAGTTGGCTCTGCGGGGTATATAGTCTGCCTCAGCCTCTGCAAAGAACTCCACACTGCTCACAATATCATGTAGCAGTAGGAATCAGGAATAAACTGAAAGGCAAATTTGTAACAAAAACATTCATAGATCAAACAGCCGCCCAAAGATCAGAATTTAGACCGAACATTAAAACTATTAAGAATGGGAACTATTTGATACATTTCTATTAGATGAAAGACTTAATGGTTCAAATATTGAAGTAATAAAACAGCAAACTAACCTTTCCCCACGCCTTGAAGCAAAAGCTCAGCACAATTCAAGGCTGGCTCATGAACATTTTCAGGGAACATAACATGCCCAAATCTTGCAGCAGTGTATCCCATCTCCCTAGCAAGCTCAGCCTGAAATCACCTAAAGGGAAAAATATCATTAAAGGAAAACTTCAGAGATGCTATCAAGAAGGGCATCCACAACTAAATATGCAATCTACAATGTTTGATACAAAATAACATTTTATTAAAATGTATTGCTGATATATGCCATAAAGATCCTTTAAAATGTTTATTGTATTTGCTACTAATTGCCTAATACAATCCTATTTTTGATATCTGTTGAAAACCAGCTACTGAAGTTGAGAGGAAAAAAGCAGTGTATATATATATATATATATATATATATATATATATATATATATATATATATATATATATATATATATATATATATATATATATGTTTACAGTAAGTTTTGAGAGTAAAAAGGCAGTATATATGTTTAGAGTAATGTTAGAAACACTCACCCTTTTAATAGGTTAAATTCGTGTGGTCCCACATGGAACTCACATGAATTTCACCCAAGAGAGTGAGTGTTGGAAAAAGAGTATTCCTAGCACTCTTCATATAGTCGTATGTTCGATAAGGCTGACAATAAACCGAACCACTTCGACAAGAATTTGAGACTCAAATGAACAACATAATCCGTAAAACTTTGTTTGTGAACTTATGAGCTGAAAACTGAGTTCATTAAATAAAATTGTGGGAATTTCCGCCTTCATTGCGGTCCGCCCCTAGTTGCCTAAATTGCAGCATTTGGCTTCCCTTCATTGTTGCCTCCAACACCTTCATTGTGTTGGATTTGAAGGGGTGGATTTAGTCTCACATTGCTTAGAGATATGACTTGTGTTGTGTTTATAAGCAGGGGCAATCCTCACCTTACAAGCCGGTTTTGTAGGGACGAGTTAGACTCAACCCACACATTCTAAGAAAAATGAATATTTTTTAATTATACTGTCATTTTATCTAAAAACTAGAAGTAAATTGCAAATGAGTTGGAACTGATATAGAGTGGAAAACTACTTTGACTTCTGATTGATGTGATTCAAGCTAAGCCGAACAAAGTTGTTGGCGAGCTTGATTCAAGTTTGATCTAAAAAACAGTTCACTTCAAAGTCGAGTCAAATTTCAAGTTGAACCGGTTTTTATCTAGTCGAGCTTAACCAAGTTCAACTCAACTCATTTCCGATGGAGATAAATGAAATTGGTAAGGATTCAAAGCTGAAAAATAGACATAATTTTTTTAATCATATCCAACAGTTAAATAATGGAAAAATAGCATATTTTAGTATATGGCCCTCAATAGAACAGTTAACATGATTACTAATAGTTTGAATATCAGAATTAAATACTAAAACAATAATGAGTATGACCTGCAATATAGCATCAGGTCCTTGAGTCCACCAACTAGCACATGCATCAAACAGTGGTGCTATGACTTCTGTCTTCTTATCCTTTAAAAAAAGTTCATATGGATAAAGTATTTTATAAAACTCCTGAATATTCCAAAGTAAACGCAAGTAGCTCAACATAGGGCAGTTGCCTAAGATTTGTATGGCATGGCATTAAGTAATTTTGAAAAAGAATAATCAAAATAGGTAAATAATACCGACTTCACTCAGAACAAACCTTGAAGACAGAAAAATTTTCACCACAGCGTGAATCAATAACTGTGACCCCTCCATCTGGTACAAGTTTGTGTTGAGTGAAAGGCCACCAGATGATATCCCTTGCTTTACTTGGCATTTCATGTAACTTCTTAATTCTCTCCAAATAAGCAGATAGCATTATTTCCTTTAGATTACTAAATACATGTTGAGAACCTTCAAACCATTCCATTAGGTCATTTGATGGATCTTTCGGAACAGTTGGTAGCACTAAAACAGGAACCCTGCACAAAGGCAACAGTAGCATATAAAGCAAGAAGAGCAAACATATAGCAAAACAGCAGAAATGCCAAAACTAAAAAGATAACTGATCGGCTGAAACATAAATGCAGCTATGAAAGAATTTTAGATGCGTGTATGTGTGAAAATATCAGATGATTCTTTGTTCTATATTAGGGTAATTGTAAATTCTTGTATTTAGTATCTGTAAGATACTATTATAATATTCTCCAACGCCGTTGTTATGCCATTAATTTAACACGCATGGATTTATCACGTGCCTTTTGTTTCTCTTATTTTTCAATATGGTATCTAAATCCTACTGAAAGGCAACCCAAACCCAAGCTTATCCGCTGGATTCAGAGTATGTTATATTACTGTTCAATCACCGTTCAATATGGTATCTAAATCCTTTATTGTATAGTATTATATTAACTAATTCAATTCCAATACTTTGCTTAGTACTTGGTGCTTATTACTTAACCAAAACTTCTCTTTGCTACAAATATCATTACAAATTCTTCAACTTTACCAAAAACCTACAGAAAAAGAACGTGTTGTAATTCCTTGAGTAAGCAAAATTATGTATCCCGTGTCACAAGCAGAAACGGAAAATACTAGTAACAAGTACAGTCAAGCTTACTTGTTCCGCACATAAGACAATAGTGGACCTTCATTTAAAAGGCCGTGATCTTCGAAAATAATAGCAACAACATCATAACCACGAAGCGTCAAGCTCTCATAAGCCGATATTGTTCCAGAAATACCTCCAAGCCGGCCATCTCCAACAAGAACTGCAGGAATACGGAATGGCCTGATAGAAATAGCAGAAGGAAGAAATTTAACAGAAGGGAAAAAAACAGTGTGTAAATCTATGCCACATCCACCACTGTTACACCATCACTACCTGATAAATGATAGTGCATGTATAATATGTTCGCTTCCTTTGCTCAAATGGCTAAATTTAGCAGTTAAGCATGAAATTCGCATGATTACACTCTAAAAACGATTAACACTGATCAAAAGTGGATGAACTTTTGTAAAAAAGAAGAAAATCAAACTTAAACAAACTGGCAAGCAACCTGAGTGATCATTGAAATCTTCACTTGAAAAGTGAAAATCCAACATAATCAATGGCACCTAGATACATAAGGACCGATTAGATTGTCTTATTTAAGTTTATTCATTCACATAATATTTGTGAGACTGTTTGATACAACACAGCTTGTGACATGTTTTCGGCTTATTTTTATAAGCTCTCCAGGATACTATAGCTTGCAAAAATAGCTTATATGAAAAGATTCAAATGTATTTTATACTTTGCTATCGAAATAGCTTATAAATTACTCCCTCCGATCTCAAATATAATCAACAAAAAAAAATTCAATGATTTTAAATATAAGCAAAAATTATCTATAATTATTACCTTCAATGTCATTATTCCAAATACACCCCATACTTTTTCACATTTCTATGTTTTTAACTATTTTAACTATTTTTAAGGAAAAAAATAAGGGTAAAATTAGAAAGAGTGTAATACTTAAATGCATTTATACATTTTTTCCTTAAAAAGTGAGTTTTTTTTTAAGTTGCTTATATATGAGACCTGAGGGAGTAGTACTTAATGAAAATTGTTTATCCTATAAATACTCAATTAAGTGCTTAATCTCAGGCCAAGAAAAAAAAGTGTTTAATCAGTTCATGACTATGAAGCACGTACACCGGTCATTGTCGGTGCTACATAGGGCCAAAACAGAAGGGCATATGATTTATACAAAATTTGAAAATGAAAGAACACACCTATACAAGTCACATTGAAGTGAACCAGAAGATCCAGGACTGGCAACTCCACCTGCAGTCTCCACGATACAAAGAACTTCCGACCTCTCTTTATCGACACCACTCTCAACCACCTCACGAAAACACAGCTGCAACGTTTCCAGCACAGCCGAGTCCTCCACAACAAAACCTTCCCTCTCAGCTGCCAAATGCGGCGACACAGCCTCATCCCACGCGTACAACGTCTTGCAGATCAACTCCGAGGAGGTAGAACCTTCTTCACTCTGAAAACGATCGATCTCCTTTGCGGAGTCGTTCACAGCAGGAGAGACATTGAGGACGAGGTTTGACGCGGAAAGAGAAATGTGAGTTTTGCGGTTGCGGAGATGGCGGAGTTTGTTGAAGACAAAGCGGGAGTCGGAGTCGGAAGGGAAACCAGTTTGAAGAGGCTTGAGGTAGTGGAATTTGACGGGGGAAGTAGAGGAGAGGAGATATGAGGCTGCAATACCGGCGGAGACTAGGGTTTTGCCGACGTCGGTGTTGGAGCCCCAGATAGTGTAGATAGGGTGGGATAAGGGTAGTTCGAGTGGTATGGTGGTAGTAGAAGATAGTTTGCGGCGGTGAAGGACGGCGGGGAAGCGATACATGGCGAAGGGAAAGAGATTTGGTGTCACGGTATAGGAAAGCAAGTAGTTTGAGTTGGTATTGCCGTATTTGGATAGCCGAAGGGAAGAGGAGGGAAAGAAAGAGAAAAAGATAATCTACTGTTTGAATTTTTTGTTTGTTGACAATTTTAGTGTTGAAACTTAAACTTCAACTTCCAAAGCACCGGCCACAATCTAATTTCTATTTGGGGAAACGGTATATTTGTTGTTTATCTCTTTATGTAATACTATTTTTGTTTTCATATTATTAATATCTTTAAATTTTTCGGATTGGCAAAAAGATATTCTTCTATTATTTATATATAATATACATTTGTTGTATAAGTCCAATGAAATTAAAAAAGAAATCTAAATAATATAGATACAAACTATTTATCAAAACATCCTATTTGTTCATTATCAATAGTAAGATATCAATTCATTATAGTCTTTTTCAAAAAGATAACACTTTCTTATCGTAAAATATATTGTAAAATTAAATTTATATTATGCATTTAAATATTTTAATAACTTGTATTGTGAAAACAAAACTTTCTTATATATTAATTCATTTTTAAAAGTGAGATTTTTGAAAACTACATATTAAAATAAAATAGTATTCTCTTGTAGCAAATCAGATATGATTTAATTTTTTTTAGGTCTACATTGTTTTGATGTCTCTACTTAGTTGATTTTATATTTGAAAATTTTAATATGTAATTAATAAAAATATATAGTAATATAAATATTTAAAAGTATCGGTCTAAATTCATAATCGTATTTTATTATTTTTTGAGTTTTTATTAAAAAAAGGTCGTTTGACGTTGGATTAAGGTTTTTTTTATTGAAATGTGGAGACTATCCTAACTCATAAAGTTGTCTAACAAGCAACAACAAAATAAAGGAAGGCAGGGGAAAAAAGTACGCAAAAGTGGGAAGGGGGATACATGAACAATACAAGGGATATTGCGAGAAATTAAAGGTCTCGTTGTAAGATAGTCAAGAGAAAGCCTTGTGTGTGAATTGTCTCCCTAGGATAGTGCCATGAATGAAAGCGATTCTTGCAATAAAAGATTACAAGTCCTCGTAAACTACAGGTTGTGCATAAGTCAATTACAATAGTCCAAGGTCCAAGCAAGGGTCTAAACAAGTCCTCTAAGTCTCACTCTATGTCAAGATTAGGTCATACAAAAGTATATTATGTCCATAATACTCCATGATATGCTAAGTTCATACACAGGGTCCAATATGTCCATAATACTCCAAACTTAGGTCTCAATGAAGATGAATTAAGTCTTTTTGGTCTTATCCATTTTTATCATGTTTTTGTTCATTTTAGATTAGATCACAAGATAAAGAATCAAAAGAAATTAAAGAAGATTAAATGAAATGGATGCTAATGTCCAAGAATTAAAATTATAATAATTAAAATTGCATAAAATGTTAGGAGTTAGAAGTTAGCATTGCATAATGTAAAGATTAGAAGTTAAACAATCACCTAGGGATCATTTATCAACAAATCAAAGGACCCAAACATATGTTTCTCCAAGGGATAACCTATCATCAACTCAAAGTGTAAAAAATGATCAATTGATCATTTATCAAAAAGTTTGAATTGAAGAAGATTGAATCAACCAGGGGATATTCATCTATGGATGATTTGAAATGATAAAGATTAATCAACCAAGCAATCACAAAAGATGAATAAAAGTTGAAAATAAAAGGAATAAAAAGTTAGTAGTTAGATGTTAATTTGCATTAAGAATTAAATCAAATTAAAGTGTTAACAAAGATGCAAAAAATAAAATCAAGATAAAAATAATAGCATAAGATTAACAAGAGATGAAAAAATTCAGCAACATGCTTCATCGACATCTCTACGCATCATATGCAAAGCTTAATGTTAAGAAGAAACCACCACCGGAGCTCCGACACCACCGCGTCGGAGGCGGCAGAATTGGTCGGAATCACAAAATAGCACCACTATTCTACTCCTCTCAACCTCCTCTACCCTAATCTCTCATCTATTCTAATCAAAAGTTAATCAATACTGAAAATTTGAGCATTAAAGTAAAGAACCCCAATCACAAAAACTGAAATTAAAATTGAGATGGAGGAGAATCAAGTCACCAAACCTTGGGGATTTGATTCTTCAATGTACAAGTTACACTGTGGTATCAAAATTTCAGCAAATAAAGAAGGATAAAAAATCGTCGACCTGCAAGATGGAGGAATATCTTGGAACTTGCTGAAATTTGAAGGTGATGAATATGAAGAAAATAGAGGTGTGCTTCTTTGATCTTCTACTTTTGCTCTTGAATGATTTATCTTTGAATTGAAATTATTGTTCTTGATGTTGATTTTTGAAATGATGAGATTAATATGGAACGTAGGTGGTTTAGCTCAATTAATAACAAGCTTCAATGTGAAGCTTGATCCAATGGTGATAGAGCTTTAATGTAGGGAGAGGAATTGAAGAAGATGAAGTGAGAGGATCAAATTTGAATTTGCAATAAGTGTCAAAGAGTATGAATGATGAATGAATCCAAGGTTTTATAGAGTGGTCAATGGTAGATTAGGAATGAAATTGAAATTTTGTTATTTGGATTTTGGATGAGTGGGAAATGAATTTGAATTATTTGTGAATTAAATCAAAATAAAATGCTGCTGAAAATTTGTTAATGTAGTGTAATGTTGCTACATAATCTAGTGCAAGTTGATATGTGTATTGATGCATGCATTGCAACTAGTTTGGTGTTGAATTGGAACTGCACTACTGCTGAAAATGCAATATTATATGCTAAACTTTGTTATTTTTCTTGTTCGTGTTATTGTTTGATTAAGTTGGTTTCGAGAAGACTTTTGTTTTTAGAAACCCAATTAAAACCCCATATTTCTTGTGTTTTTGCCACCTTTAATTGGTATTAAAGCCTCTATTTTGGTCTTGATAAGATATCAAACACTTAATAATGTCAGATAAAGATCCAATGTGAAACACAATGGCTGCCCTTCCACCACCAGCTGCTCAAACAAATGATAGAGATCACTACAATGCTAAACCTCCCGTTTTTTATGGAGATAGATTTGACTATTGGAAGGATAAAATAAATAGCTTATTTTTAGGTCACAATCTTTATCTATGGGATATGGTAGTTGATGTACACGTGCACCTAGTAGATGCAAGTGTCAATAAAGTTGAAACAAGATTGATGACATATCAACAGAAAAAAGACTATAAGAATCATCACAAAGCAATAACCATCTTTCTAAATGCAATTTCATACACTGAGTATGCAAAAATCACCAATAAAGATTCTACTAAATCTATATTTGATTCAATGAGGATGACATATGAGGGGAATGCACAAGTCAAAGAAAAAACCAAGGTTCTTACCTTGATTAGAAAATATGAAGCATTCAGGATGGAGGATGAAGAAACTGTTGAGAACATGTTCTCAAGGTTTCAGACTCTTATTGTAGGACTTAAGGTTCTAGACAAAGGGTATTCTACTGGTGATCATGTTAAAAAGATCAGCATAAGTCTACCTAAGCGTTAGAGACCTATGCTAAAACTCTGAAGTTATCAAAGGATCTGAACAACAATTCTCTTGAAGAACTGGTTAGTTCTTTAATAAGTCACGAGACTGAGCTCGAGGAAGATGCGCCCAAGAGAAAGAGAAAGTTTGTTGCTCTGAAGTCTTCAGGAAGATATGTGAAGACAAAAGCTCTTCAAGCAGAAACTGATGAAGAGTCTGAAGAGGAATCTGAAGAAGAAGATGAATTATTTCTTTTGTCCAGACGTGTTAATCAACTCTGGAAGAAAAGGCAAGGAAAATTTAGAGGAAAAAAAGGACAGGTGGTCATTCTGAGTCCACTTATAGATCCAGGAAGGCTGGAACTGGAAAAGAACTCACATGCTTTTAGTGCAAGAAGTTTGGCCACTTTAAGAATGAATATCCCAAGTTAAAGAAAGAAAGGCCATAAGAACTTTAGAAGAAATAAGAAGGGTATGATGGCTACATAGGATGATTCAGAGTCTTCAGAAGATGATTCCGAAGAAGAGCAAGCTAACATGGCGTTGATGGCTTGCGCAGAAGCTTCTGCAAAAATGATTCAACCAAAATCATAATCTGAGTTAGATTATGAAGAGGTATTTTCTGAACTTTCTCGTTCTGAGCTTGAATTTAGTTTATCAGAAGTTCTGGAAAAATATCAGAATCTTCTAGACAAATACAAGGATCTGAAGAAGATGCATGTATCTTAATCAGAAGCTTATTGTAAGCTTCAGAATTATTTTTCAAGGATGAGTGAAGAAAATCTCATTTTGTAAAACAGCAACTTTGTGCCTCCATGCAAGAGTCTCAAACCTGGAAAGAAAAATCTTTCTAAAGCCTCTACAGGTTCTGGTGATATCATAAAAAATATGATAAAATTTTCCATAAATTTCTTGTTAAAAGCCTGAGTATAAGCTTAATGGCTTCCATGATTTATGGTGTTAGCAGAAACATAACAATGGGTATTGGCTATGATTCTGATGACGAATCTGATTATGAAAAAGATGATAAGTCCAATACTCTTCGGTCTCATTTTGTCCCTTCAGGGAAAAAATGGAGTTACGCCTAAAGGTAGAATTTATTCTAAACCTAAGGCTAAAGTGAAACCTCATTCCCGTTTCAATTATGCATACATGTATAACCATCCTGCATAAAAAACCAAGGTTGTTAAGAAATCTGGGAAGACTAACCCCAAAGGACCCAGAAAGATGTGGGTACATAAGGATAAGATAGTATATGTTACAGATATCCTTAGTAGAAGATTTGAGACACCAGTCATGATACCTGGATTCTGGATGCTCACGACAAATGACGGGAAAAAGGCATATGTTCCAAAGCCTGGAACTTAAGCCTGAAGGCTTCGTCGGTTTTAGAGGTGATCAGAAAGGGAAGATCATTGGCTCTGGAATAGTAGGTAACGATACTCTACCTTCCATTACTAATGTTATTTTAGTTGAAGGATTAATGCATAATTTGTTGTCTATAAGTCAATTAAGTGATAATAACTATGACATTATTTTCAATCAAAAGTACTGTAAAGTTGTCAGTCAAAAGGATGGCTCAGTTATTTTCAATGGAAAGAGGATGGACAAAATTTATAAGATAAAGATTTCTTATTTGAAGAATCAAAATGTAAAGTATCTTATGTCTATAGATGAAGAGTAATGGACGTGGCATAGACGATTGGGCCATGTTAGCATGAGGAGGATTTCTCAGCTAAATAAGCTTAATTTAGCAAAATGAGAAGAATCTCAGAATTGTAAAATTCAGAAGTGGTCATGGTGGAGATTTTGAAAACAAAGATTTTGAAAAACTCTTTGATGCTAATGGAATTTCCCATGATTTCTCCTACCCCAGAACCATGATCCACGAGACTAATGTGGCTAAGCACTTTTGGGCAGAGGCAGTCAACACATCGTGTTATATTCAGAACATGATCTCTATAAGACCTATTATGGATAAGACTCCTTATGAATTATGGAAGAATATGAATCCTAACATTTCATATTTTCAGCATTTTTGATGTTCTTGTTTTATGCTTAACAATAAAGAGAATCCGAGCAAGGTTTGATTCTAGGGCACAAAAGTGCATCATGTTAGGATACTCTGAATGCTTAAAAAGATATAAAGTATATAACATTGAGACATAGATTTTATAAGAATCAATCCATGTCAAATTCAATGATAATCTTGACTCTGAAAAGTCAAATCAAGTTGAGAAATTTGCAGATCTGGAGATCACTTACTCAGGTTCTGAAGGAAATACTTCATAAGCTAAAGAAGCTGAAGCAAAAGACACTGAAGCTCCTCAACTAGAAGTTGTTGAAGCTCAGACTCCTCTGAGAAGGCATAAGCAGAAATCTGCATATTCTGAAGAATTGATTTTGGTAGACAAATCTGAACCAGTCAAAACCAGATCCTCATTCAAACCTTTTGAAGAGACTCTTATAGGTTTGGTGTCTTTTATAGAGCCTACATCAATTAATGAAACACTTATGGACACAAATGGATTATGGCTATGCAAGAGGAACTTAATCAATTCTCTAGAAATAACGTGTGGGATCTGGTGCCAAGACCCAAAGGAACTCACGTTATTGGAACAAAATGGGTTTTTAGAAACAAGCCAAATGAACTAGGAGAGGTAGTAAGAAACAAGGCTCGACTGGTATCACAAGGTTATAGTCAGTAAGAAGGGATTGACTATACATAAACCTTTGTACCAGTTACCAGGTTAGAGTCTATTTGTCTCTTAATTTTCTTTATTGTTAATCATAACATCATCTTGTATCAGGTGTATGTTAAGAGTGCATTTCTGAATGGTTACATTACTGAAGAAGTGTATGTACACCAACCTCTTGGTTTTGAAAATCCTAAAAATCCTGGTTTTATTTTCAAGCTTAAGAAATCATTGTATAGTCTGAAATAAGCTCCTAGAGCATGGTATGAAAGACTAAGCAATTTTCTTTTAGAAAATAATTTCACCAAAGGGAAGGTTGATACAACTCTTTTCTGCAAGTCATTCAAAAATGATATTCTTGTTGTTCAAATTTACGTTAATGGTATCATATTTGGTTATGCTAATGCTACTTTGTGCAAGGAATTTGCTAAGTCTATGCAGACAGAGTTTGAGATGAGTCTGATGGAAGAACTCAAGTTCTTTCTAGGGATTCAGATTAATCAAAGTCCAGAAGGAACGTACATCCACCAGAACAAGTATACCAAAGAACTTCTAAAGAAGTTTGACATGTTAGAATGCAAGATGTCAAAGACTCCTATGCATCCTACATGCATCCTTGAGAAAGATGAGGTAAGTGCTAATGTAGAACATAAGGTATACAAAGGTATGGTTGACTCTTTTCTGTACTTGAATGCTTATAGACCTGACATTTTGTTTAATGTTTGTTTGTATGCTCGCTTCCAATCAAATCCTATAAAATCCCACTGAACAATTGTTAAGAGGATCTTCAAGTATCTGAAACGTATGATTAACCTTGACTTATGCTATAGAAGATCTAAATACTACAAGCTAGTGGATTATTGTGATGCTGATTATGCTGGAGACAAACTTGAGAGAAAAAACACTTCTGGAAGCTGTCAGTTTCTAGGAGATAACATGATCTTAGGGCCCAATAAAAGGCAATCAACAATAGCACTTTCAACTACTGAAGCTGAATATGTTGCAGTCTTTGGATGCAATACTTAAATTCTCTAGATGAAAAGCCAACTAGAATATTTCCAGATATATGAAAGTAACACTCATATACTCTACGATAATACTTCAGCTATTTGTTTATCTAAAAATCCCATTTTGCATTCTAGAGCAAAACATATTGAGATAAAACATCACTTTATACGTAAATATGTTCATAAGGGAATTTTAAATCTAAATTTTATTGATACAGACCATCAATGAGCTGATATCTTTGCAAAACTCCTTGCTGAAAATAGATTTGTTTTCATTCTGTAAAATTTGAAAATGGGCTTATGTCCAGAATGAAAAAGATGTTTTTCTCATAATGTTAATCTCTCAGAATTTAAAATAAGACTCTGAGATTTGTTGGTTGTTCTGAACGTGTGAGTCTTCTGAAGTGAGAAGGTTTCATAATTTCAAATGTATCCAGTCAGAATTTGTTTGGTTAAATAAACCTACTTTATGGATACTAAACAATTTTTCATTAAATAGCTGTCAATCAGTCTTGATTAATGGAACAATTTTAAGACAACTATATTAGAAAACTGAACTATTTCTGATTATTGTTTGCCATACATGCTCTGAATTATTGTTTCCCAAGGTTTCACGATCCTGGTTTCCCCTATTTCAAAGGTGGCATACTATTGAGGTCTATTATATCTTCGAGGTCTCAACTACCTATGTCGTCTCTCTTTCCCAAGTTGATTCTTTCATACTTACGATGCAAAGTTGTTAATATCATTTAATGAAGTTTGATTGTATAATGTGTAATTGCCCTCCTTACGGGGCTTGCCATTTGGTTAAACAAATTTTTGATGAGTCGATTGTGGAATTGTATAATATATATATATATATATATATATATATATAATATATATATATATATATATATATATATATATATATATATATATATATATATAAATAAAATGTTTGACAACTATTTAATGAGCAATTTAGCTCACTAGAGTAGTTGTATTATAACTTATGTTGACTAAGACCAGTGTTACTTCCATGTCTAAAATTGAGAGGCAGTGATTAGGTAGTCGTGTTGGAACAAATAGTTATGTTTGTAACTACATTTGATTCTCAACTAGTTATAATTTAATGTACATGTAAATGTTCTATTTAAATTATTTTGCTATTTGTTTTTTAATAAAAGTTTTTTAGATTCATTTTCATTTTCACTACTCAGAGATGGTTTCTAAGTTATATTATTTTATTTTCAACATGTTCCAGATGCTTCTTGTGCTCCTGGGAAAATGACGACGCTAATGAACATAGCATGGAAGAAAATTATTTTGAAGGAATAAAATTGAAAATTAAGTGACAAGATATAATTATTTTTCATTATTTGAGAATGTTATGACTCTACATGTTTGAAAATACAATACAATACCATATCTATTACTATTAGCTATAGCAACATGATTCTTTTCAATAAATATATGATTTTCCATCGATGTAAAGAAACCGATCAACACCATAATCTGAAACGTCTAATTCATCATTATTTGAATATCTCATAGCTTCCTTCAAATCATCTCTTGCACTATTTTGTTGACCAACACTGCCATTATTGCTAACTATCAAAGAAGAAGGATTTTGTTGTTGTAAATGATGTGACTTACAATTATTTAGTAACATTTTTACTTGGTCTAACTCTTCCATGCACTCCTTTATCATATTACGATATTTCATAAAAAGAGCAAAGCATCCATGAACTGGAAATAAGACACGAACATATGACTCATAAATGATTGTTCTCATTGCTAAATCTCTCTTTTCTTTTGGGATTCGGTTTAGTATCTTCACCATGTTCGAAACACCATATAGACGATGAGCATTATTGAACATTTCTGGATTATTGGCCGGAAAATAAGATGATAAGAGACAATCTTGTGAGCACTTTCTTCTTTGAAAATTGCATGCTGCACAAGCCTTCTTTGACATGATGTTATTCATTGGTAGGAATTGGTTTTTGTGATTACACAGTCACATTATTTATAATAGGGTAGTCAGTGCAGCAAAACAAATTTGTGAAGGAATCCACTTTTTGGACCGAGTCAACAGGACTCATGTTTGAATATTTAATGTCGATATGATTATTTAATGGCATTTTGTAATATAAGTTTATTAAAATAGCAGATAAGCATTACTTTAGTTGTGCGGCAAAAAAAAGAAAATATCTTTAATCTGTATTATTATTATAATTTTTTTATTTTATATATATATATATATATATATATATATATATATATATATATATATATATATATATATATATATATATATATATATATATATATATTAAAAATATATAGTGATTGTTTAAAAAATTTAGCTTTAAACAAAATAAATTAAAATTACTAAATTGATTAGTTAAAACAAGAACAATTCCTTGTTTTTTAAAAACTAATATAGTAATTATTCTAGAAAGTAGTTATAAATTATCACTAATATGTTTTTTAATTATTATTTTATTTTTGTGTGCACATGAAGCCAACAGTTTATTTTACATCTAAGGATAAGTTTTTATTGTGAAGCTCAAACCTCCATTTAAATAGCACCAAACTTTTTAATATTGTCACTGATACAAGCTATCTTTTGTTTGTTACAATTTTTTCTCAAAATTTAATTAAAAAAATTTACAAAATGAATTTAAGATGGATATCAAATAGTTAATTCAAAATTTTTTATTTAAAATGTTTTAAATTTATTTTTCTATTAAATTAGTTACCAATATATATTTAAACAAATACAAGAAAAGAGTATGATGATCGAGGATCAAAATTGATCACATGTCTCTATTGACAAATCACTTGACTCACATAAAATATAAATTATAATGATTAATATAATTTATTTTAGATTTAAATATATTTTTAGTCTTTCAAAAAATACCAAGTTTTGATTATAGTATCCGCAATCCAAGAAAAACACTAATTTTTAGTTTTTTTTCATAGAAGTCAATATTTTTTATTTTGATTTTTGCAGTTCAAGAAAAACACTAATTTAATTTTTCAGAGACAAAATTCTTTGGCAAATCATCAAAAGTTCAAGCAATGACAAGTTTCTTAAGTATTTGTGAGGGATTAAAAGACATTAGAAAATAAGTAATGGCAAATAGTTTGCCAAGAGCTAAACCATAGCAAATTTTCTCAATATCATTTGCGAGGGGTGTGTCTCTGTGATAAGAGTTTATGTAACGCAACACAAACGAGTAGCAATGTTCAATGTTAATCATTTGCGAGGTGTTAAGCCATGAAGAAACTTACAAGAAAAGTGGCACCCAGTCTAGCATGTAGTTTAAACACACAGGCCTTGATTTGGGCACTACAAGGGGAAACACAAGGCTTTGATTTGCAGGATTTTGAATTGAAAATATTTTACTTATCTTCTAAAGTGGAACAAGAAATATGTATGACAAGGGAACAAATTCTTTTGGTACGGCAGCTAAAACTTATGATGCATCATAGAAGGAAGTACTTGTAAGATTAGAACTTTAACACTCAAGACATTATATCTTAACAAGAAGCCTTATAGCAGAGAAAAAACACAATCATCATGCATTGATTACGTCACTATGCTCATGAAATCATTTGCAAGTCATCATGGCATATCAGGCAAGAAGTTAAGGTTCTCTTAGGAACAAACACACAACTTCAACGAGGGATCAAACTTGGGGCACCAAGAGCATCCACATCTACCCTCGGATTATAGCATCGCTAGGTTCCGAGTGTCGGGAAGTCAAATCTTTTCACCAACCAAAAGTCCAATCAATATTGGCAACCACCAGAAAATCAAAACTCTAATCCCATTGGCATTTTCAAAACCAAAGTCCAGCCTGTTGGCATCTTCATAAACTCAAATCCAATTAATATTGGTATCCAGAAAAATTTCACCTTTGAAAAAGGGAGACCTGTCGAAAAGCCAATCACTTGTTTGCATCCCCACATGCTTTGCATACCACACATATCGATAACTTTCCTGTCGAAATAAGAGGTTTCATATCAAAAAAACTATTTCGCTGAAACAAGAAGTTTTCATCAAATTAGCATGCACCACATGCATACATAAGACATTTGTTTCCATCAACCCTTTGACGATGACAAATCATTTCCTATCAACCATTTGATGACGATATTCCATATGTTCATTTTCCATAAACCATTTGATGATGCCATCAACCCTTTGATGATGCATTACCTGATTATTTATTTCCATCACCTTTGATGATGACAATCCTTTATGATCCTTTTTGTCAATCCTTTGATGATGTCACTCCTTAGTGAAGTTTCTCCATCAATCTCTTGATGATGATATTCCAAAATATTTCTTTCCATCAACCCTTTGACGATGACAAACGCTTTTCTATCAACCATTTGATGATGCATTACCTAATTATTTATTTCCATAACCCTTTGATGATGACAATCCTTTATGATCCTTTTCGTCAACCCTTTGATGATGTCACTCCTTAGTGAAGTTTCTTTCCATCAACCTTTTGATGATAATATTCCAAAATGTTTCTTTTCATCAATCCTTTGATGATGACAAACCCTTTTCTATCAACCATTTGACGATGTCACTCCAAAGTGAAGTCATTTCCATCAATATTTAATGATGCCATCAACCCTTTGATGATGATATTCCTTAATTGATCATTTTCCATTAACCCTTTGATGATGACACTCCATATTGAAGTCCTTTCCGTCAACCCTTTGACGATGACAAATTCTTTTTCATCAACCATTTGATGACGATATTCATTATCTTTCATCAACCCTTTGGTGATTATATTCCCCGACAATCCCTTATCGGAAACAAAAATAAAGCCCAGACAAAAATCCAAGTACCTAGTTGCATTTCCACATGCATCGCATGCATCATTTCATGCATAACCTTCCCGTCGAAACAGGAAGTTAAAAAAAAGCACAATCATATCAATCACCAACATACATATGCATAAAATTCCCATCAAAATGGTGAGCTTCATAAAAAATGATGAACAAATTCATTTGCATTCCCTCATGCATATAAATATCCCCAGAAGTTGCATCCATACATTCATCTTCATGCATCATTCCATGCATGGTACTTCCACCCAAAATGGAATTCCGTACAAAACATACATAACATACAATTCAGGATCCAAGGTTAATTATGAGTATCCATATTAGTCCTCATCCAAGTCGGCAGTATTTCTCTAAGTGAGTACTTACCCCGCATGTGCTCGTGGAATTATTTCTCAGTAAGTTATTCTTCAACTTTATGGTTGATAATAATTCTCTCCAGCGTCTTTGCTATTGTTTCTCCCCGAGCAGAGGTTACCCTAAAAAGTCTCTTATGAGCTTTTCCCATGTAGAGTTTTGCCAATAAAATAGTTCTTCCTGTATCTCATCGCATTTCATCTCCCCAAACAGAGGTTACCCTAAAAAGTATCTTATGAGCTTTTCATATTTAATTATCTTCCCCCATAAGTGTACGGAGATCGATGTCATTCATACCTTCTAGTTCAAGATAATTAAATAGGGACAACTGTCATACCCCAATTTTAACTAGGGCATTTTGAAACTTTCATTCATCCGACTTTACTTTACTTTGCATCATTTGTACAACATAACATGTGTAACACCCCGAATTTAATTAATTAATTTGAATTATTTATATTTTTATATGAGTAATGGGTGTTTTAAATTAATTGTGTATGATTGTGAGGGTATGTATCCTTGAAATAGAAGTATGGAGGGAGTAAGAGTTTGGTATGTTCTTGATAATTAATTAGAATTTTAATTAGTGATTGAAATAAATAGTATTTTATTTGAATTAATTAAATAAATAAATAAAATAACTAGAATATGAGCATCTTAATTAAATAATGAAATTTAGTTATTTTACTTATTTAATGGGAATAATGAGAATTTTTAATAATTAGCCTATAACTATTTTATTTAATTGGTTGTAATAAAATAGAAGAGTAGAAATATGATGGAGAAAAAGAAGAATATTATTAGTATTATTTTATTAAAAGAAAATTAGAGCCAAGAGGGGTATGATGGTAAATAATATGATAAATTAGGGCAATGGCGGAAGTTCCTAATTGAGGGGGATTAGATTAATGATAAAAAGGTTAGTAAGAAAGTTTGGAGGATTTTACGTAAAATAGAATTTTATGGTGAGAAGAGGCGAGGGTTAGGGCTAAAGGAAAACTCCATTGTTAGAGTTTGAAGTATGTATCTTGTTGGAAAATCTAAGGTAAGAGTGAGAACTTGTTGCAATAGTAAAGGGTATGATAGAAGGATATAATGGAGAAACCCTTAACCTCCTTAGGGTTGTGTGTTTTGATTCATAATTTTGAATTTAGATGCTATGGTGATTATTATATGATGATGATATGATGAATTTCATGTGTCTTACATGTGTGTAGTTTTCTGTTTTGATGATTAAACTTATATTCACCATTGTTGCAATTTCGAAGGTTTTAGCCATAATCTTAAAATTGTAATTAAATGATTTAATTGTGTTAAAATTGTAAATTAATTTTAGGTAATTAGATTATTACATGAGATATAATTTGTTGAACATTTGGTTTTTTACGGAATCGAAATCGGAGGTTCGGAAGGCCTCCAACGATGAAAAACACAGAAAATTCTGCATTCTGTCCGTCGCAATCGCGAGTCTTTTTTATGTTTTTTGGTCAAAATTGTTTTGGTCATAACTTTTAATTCGTAAGTCCAAATCGAGTGCCGTTTGAAGCGTTGGATATCTAAAACAGAGGGCTATAACTTTATTTCAGGAATAAAATAATTTTGGATATTATTTCATGGACGTTTTGGGGGTTGAAGAAGATGAAAATTATGTTGGAAAATTTAGAAAACAACAATTTTTTAGTAACGCCTTTGTGCACGGTTTTGATCATAACTTTCAACTCGTGAATCATTTTGGATTGGGGTTTAAAGCATTAGAAATGTGACTCTAAGAGATATAATGTGATGGTGATAAGTAAATTGATTGAGTATTATTCCTATGCCTACTGTGTTGGTGAAGTTTTTGTTCTTACGTTCGGTTAATGAATTATTGATACATCCCGACGATTTTGGTCATAACTTTCATTTCGTACGTCCGATTTTGATGGCGTTTGAAGCGTTAGAAAGCTAACGCTCAGGCCTAAAACATGGTAGTGGTTGTTGATATGTTTTAATAATATTCACATGCCTACTGTATTGATAAATATATTGGTTTATACGTTTAGTTGATGAATCGTGGCATTGTTGTAATATCATTGTGTGATAATTATGTTGTTATGTCGATGATGTTAAGATGTTGATGAGTTGTTGTTATTTGTTGATATTATCCATTTGGTAACATGAATTGGTTGTTGCATGATGAATGATGTGATACATAAATGATGAGATGTGTGTGGGGATCCTTTAGGTGAACCTTATTGTATTAATGCATGTTATTTGAGAGTCATGCATCTTGGATACGGGATTCGGTCCAATTTTGGTGAGCCTCGATTCTATGGTGATGGATCGGGTGCGAGTAGCTAATTCTTATTATGAGGGATTAGTGAAGCGTTACATATGTTGATGATAATGATTTTTGGTGAGCCTCGATACCATGGTGATGGATCGGGTGCGAGTAGCTAATTCCTATTATGAGGGATTAGTGAAGCGTTACCTATGGTGATGGTAGCGATTTTGGTGTGCTCCGGTTCCAAGAGGGAATCGATCCTATGGTGGGGATCATGGAGTGAGATGAACCTGAGTGTTCATTTTGGTACCATGTGCATGTTGAGTCGGTGTTGAGTACATTGCATAAGTGTTGCATTTGTATTGGTTGTGATTGATGTGTTGTTGGATGAGATGTTGTTGCATATGATGTTAATGATAAATGAGATGTGGTTTTGTATGATGTTGATGATAATTGATAAGTTGTCATGTATGATGTTGATTATGATTTGGATGTAAGAATGTGATATATTGTTGTGCATCATCATGTAGATGTTGTACTCTATTCTTCATTCTATATAATTATTGTTGAAATGAATTCTCACCCATTCTGTTTGAATGTTACCTTTACATGGGCATCATGGAGATACTCAAGAGTAGTATTGCTGAAGTAAGTGGAAGGTAGCTCTTAGATTACTTCTTTATTTTGTCACTTTTACTAGTGGTACCTTGCTCTGATCATGTAACATCGGGTTGGGTTGAACGTTTACTTTATTCCTTATGTTGATCATGTTGAAGTCATAAGACTAATTTTGTTGTTGAGAATTCTTAAGATGTTGAGTTGATTTATTACAACTCTCTTATTTTGTTATTAAAATTGAAGTTGAGACTAGATTTTATTACTTGCTTTATCTTCCATAACTGTGATGATAATTCCGCTGCGATGATACTTTAAAATGGAAGTGAGCATGTAGTGACAAGTTGTGAATGTCTTATTATGTGAATACATAGTACCGATCAGATGAGAATGATGTCGTGTAAACATCCCAGGTATGATTTAGATAAGTGGGATGTCGTGTAAATATCCTTATTACAAATGTGCGTATTGAAATTTACTGTTAAACCCGTGTTACCGAGCAGGTCATGTGTGTTATGAATGTGTGACACCCTACATGGTTTTATTTTATATTTAATTTACGTGATAAATTATGTGTGGGGTTTAGGGTGTTACATTAGTGGTATCATAGCAGGTCGGTCCGTCCGGCCAGGTTGTTTAATTATGTTTGTTCCCTAGTATGCAACATGTGTGTGAGAACAATGTCAATGCTTGTTTTATTTTCCATTTGTAGGTTGGGAATGAAATAAGTGGGGAAGAAGCGTATGCTTATCTTGGATGTTCCAACTGTATCAAGCTTGGACATTATGTTGTTGCATGCAAGAGTGCAGTGTTGACTAGTTAACCTGTTTTGAGAATGTTGTGTTTTTCTTGAACCCGAAGAGAGGTTGGATTCGAGGATGGCGTTGGTTAGAAAAATGGTGTGTTCCTTGAGGGAATACAATCAGGTGTTCTCGTTGGTTGCTTCCTTGTGAGGGGGAAGGCGATGTTTTGGCTAGAGATAAGCCAGTGGTGTGTTGAGTATCCTGACGTGTTCCCTGAGGATGTGTATTGTAACACCTCAAAATTTGCCCTCCTCTCTTGGGACTGGCTTAACATATTGCATATCATTTTTTTTAGGTCATTAGGCATAGCATATTGCATATCATGTGGTTACATTATGCAAGTCATCCTCATAGGTCTTGATCAGGAGATGAAGAGGTCATGATGCAAGCCTAGGGTTTCATTGGACTGGATCACTAACTGTCTGAGGGTGGTTCAAATTAGGGTTTCATGGTTATCAAGGAGATTGAGCTACATCTTGGTTGCAATGATACATCATCATCATCATGGTTTTGATATCATCCAAGAGGTGCAAGTGCTTGATCATATACCTTGAGATTAGGGTTTTGACCACTGGTTGTCGCATCCGCGAAAAAACAACCGGCGAGCTGAAACAAAAAACAACACAGAGCCGCCACTGCGCGTTATTTATCCCAAAATAGGGAAAGGAAACGCTCAGAGAAACCTGGAAAAAGCATGGTCTCGCGACCAAAGAGAAAGGGTAAGGGAGTCGGTTACGCAAGGGGAAGGTATTAGCACCCCTCACGTCCGTCGTACTCGACGGGATCCACGCTCTAAGAAAAGAAAAGGTTGCTAAAAACACCACACACACACGCACCGAAGACAACACAGGTGGGGTTAAGAGGAAGAGAGCTCGATAGGACATCGCATCCTATGCCTACGTATCTCGTCTGGAACGAGAATCAGAGCTGCCGTAGTTCGGCTCACGCACGCCAAACAAGCAAACACAAACACACCGGCAAACATGGAGCCTGAATGCCAATCACTGGACTTACATCAGCATCCGAACCAAAACGCACAAAACGGCAAACGTGGAGCCCGACCGCCAATCACTGGACTTACGTCGGCATCCGAACCAAACACAAGATAACAAGCAAACACACACAAAAAGAAAAAAAAGTGCCCGGAGAGACCTCGCACGGTCTCCTGCCTACATACCTCGTCTGGAACGAGGATCAGGGCGATGTAGTTCCCCCCAAAGGGGAAGAAAATCTAGCCAGAAACCAAGGGAAGACACACTACCAGGGAGCTGTACTCGAGCCTAGTGTTGTCATGCATCATTGCCCTACGTTGAGGTTTCTACCTACTTGCACAACTGCAAGCTAATCCTATCCAGGAAGAAAGCAAGCATACAAGCATACAAGCAAACAGAGCAAACAAATATTCACAAAGCACACACTATAACCAGTCAAGTGGGGCTCAAACAATGGGTTTGACTGCCGAAGCAAGTCATCTGTACATGGGTAGTATTCGCTCTTAACCTTGCCATTGCGAGGCTAAGGTGAAGCAGATGAAAGGTGAGTGAAGATTAGACTTCACAGCTCTTATCCCTGACCAGGGAGAGCTTCAGACAAAGGAGCGTGGGTCCAGAATGGAGGGACCCTTCTACGCTCAAAGACTCTGACTCGATTGTGCAACAGCACAAGATCTTGGGTTTGTGTCCCAATGCATCAACACACAGCCGTGTGAGCAGGGGACGACTCAACAGAATAGTGGGGGATAGATTGCATATCCCTTTGATCCACCAATTGCCTCATAGAGGTCTTTACCTGCTTGGCACAAAAAGTAAACAACCACAATCATCGCCTCTTAAGGAGGACTTCAGACATTTGCCCGGCCAAGTAACAGGCCGGGTCTCCCAGACTACATGAAGAATAGAAGTCCTACCTCAAGTGGTTTAAAAACCAAGCAGCAGCAAGCAAGTTCTTAAAGAACTGTAAGCAACTTAATGTACCTGAAATCAATCAAGTATCATCAGTACTCAGACAAACCAACAGTAAACAGCAAATGTTAATCAGTTAAACTGCACAGGCAACACAAGTTAATGCACACAAGTGCAAGCTATAAGCCCAAGCTCAAGCATCACAACCTACAAAACAAAGTCAAGTTAGTTTATAAACATCAACCAAACTCAATTCAAATTGCCTTGAAGCAATCTCCTTAAGCATTGTGCATTTCATCCTGAAAATCCAAACCAAATGTGAGAAACTAGACCACTAGGCCAAGCCTAGGGTCCAAAAGGGAGAAAAAAATCTAAACAGCAAGCCAAACCAATCCAAAATCAAATTAAAACCATTCAAAAGCAAATGCAATTGGTCCCATGCTTATACCATTCACCAATATCAATTCATGCACAATATACCCCAAACTAGGTCAAATACAACACCAAAAGTCCAAACAGAATGACTTCAATCAAAGGTATACCAAAACAATTCCAAAAATCCTCAAATAATTCACACCTAAACAGGACACAATCAACAAGTAGCATGTCAATTTTCAGCTCAATTGGACAAAAGAAAGTAGGTCAATGAAAATCAAAAAGTCCAGACACAATTATGTAAGCCAATTCAAGACATCCAAGCAAGCATCCATTTCAATAATTCATAAAATAGTGACAACACATTAGAAATGAATGGGATCAAAAGCATAATGTCCTACAATGTGTCTAGAATGCTCATATCAAATTTCATCTTCATCCAGTACCATATAAGAATTTCACAAGCAAAATGCCAACATGTGCCACACAAGGTTACCAAATGAGCATACAGAGAAGCAAATTATCAATCAATTTGAAAATGCAACCAAAAATTCCAGCAAAAATCACATGTTATCCTGACATGTCAATGATCATCCATGCAAAATATTAGCTCAATCAAACAATCCTAGGCCATGCAAATAAAATCAGAAAGTTGACCTAGCTTGGTGTGACACAAATTGTCACACCTTAATCCAAAAATTCATATCTAATCAACCAAGTATCCAAAATTCACAAACTCTACATGAAAATCACCATCAGCATGTCCAGAACAAGCACAAAAATTTTCATTCATTTCTTTGGAAGTATGAGCATTTCATGACGAAAATGGCAAAGTGTACAAAAATGTGACACATTCTACTAACCCTAAGCATTTTATTTTTCCCTACATGCAAAAAATTCCAAAAAATATCCATTAAATTCTACACATTCTCATGAGAATAATGCAAAAAATCTCACAAAATTTGGATCAAAAATGAATCCTCTATGATTTTTTAAAGATCAATCAATTAAATGAAAAAACAAATGAAAAAAGAAATAGAATAATTATTAAATTAATGGCGCAGTGGCATTTTTGAAAATAAGGTGAGATTTGCCAAAACGGCGCCGTTTCAGGCGCGAAAAGGAAATGTTCTCATTGGCTGTTGGACGCGGCAAACATGAATTTGAAAAAGCCAGGCGAAAACGAAGATCAAACATCAAACATTTCAAGAATTCTTCATCAACTTTTCCAGAAATCTCAAGAACGCATGAACATCAAATCTTAACAGAAATTAACATGCTTATAACCAATGGAAAGGTCTGAACATGAGGATTCCAAATATGTAACTAATTTATCCTAATTCCAACTGTAGCTCACGGATCGAGCGATTTAGGTTTTGCATTCAAACATTCAAAGGCACATAACTCAACCTATAGTTCATCATTTCAAAAACTGAACCTAGCATGATCTTCTACGTTGCATGAACTACAAAACGCATATGGAAATTGAAGCAATGGTGACATTTGAAATTTATGTACCTTGAATGGCAGTTGATGAATCTTGAAGCCTTGGCGCGCAATGATCCAAAACAGATGCAAGAGAAGCTTGAATGGCAGTTGATGAATCTTGAAGCCTTGGCGCGCAATGATCCAAAACAGATGCAAGAGAAGCTTCAGGAAGTTGACTGGAGATGTTAGGTTAGCTCGAGGATGCTTCTATTGGAAGAAATTGCAAATCACCATTGCGGAGTATGATATGAACAGTTGCGATTCCAATGCTTTCTTGCTCCAAATCACCAAAACAGTCCAAGCTTATGGCTTATGGAGGTTGAATCAAAAAGAATTTCTCAAAATGATTGAGAATTGGTGAAGATTTTGTCAAAAAAGTGATGAAGGTTTTTGATGAATTTGGGATAAAATGGAGGGAAAATCAGTTAGGTTCTTGAGAATTGTGATTCTAATCAACATTCACTTATGATTAAGCTCTTATACTTCCACTTAATCATATTCTTAATCATCCATTAACCAAAAATGAAAGTGATTAGCTTAATGCAATTTTCTTAAGGCAAGGGCAAAATTGGTATTTCACATAGGGCTCTGTGACAGCTGTATGACAGCTCACACACTCTCCAAATACCAGTTGTGATGTGTTGGCACTTGTCTCATGGCAATTGGCTTTGTAATTTTCATTTTCAACATGCTATGCCATTTTATGCAATTTCAAGTGCAATTCCAAAATGACTTAGTCAAATATTGCACTTTGCAAGCTTATGACAGTTCAAACCATCTCCAATTGGCATATGTGAGGTGTTGCAAAAACTCCCATGCCAAAATTCCCATTATTTCTCAACTTGGACCATTTTGCCCTTGACTTTTTAATTGTGCACTTGAAAAATGACCTTTTGCATTGACCATTTTTGATGAATTCCAATTATGCACCATGAAAGTACATGTCAAATGGAGTTTGCACATAAAAAGATCACTCAATTTGGACACTCCATGTGGAAGTTATGCCCCCCTGATTATAGGTCTTTTTTGAAATTGAATGGACCATAACTTGCCAACCATACATGGGATTTTCATGTTCTTGGACTTTTTGGAAAGGTGAGAACAAGATCTACAACTTTAATGTTGAACAAATTTTCATTTGAAGCTTCCTTGGACATGTAAATTTGTGGTCAAAACTTTCCATTTTTGGAAACTTCCATTACAAGTCACTTTCTATTTTTGGCAATTTTTGTTCTGACTTTATTTTCTCAATTCTTGAGCTTTGCAATGTCAAATAACACTTGTTTCAACATGGATGAAGTGTATCCAACTCTCTCCCACCTCCAAATCCATAAAATCAAGCACAGTTGACCACAGTTGACTTTTTCAGCTGATAGATGAATTTGGCAATGCACTGATCAATCTGAGCCCCAATTCTCTGATGAAATGGCTCAAGGATGAAACCCTAGCCTCAATAAGCTCCATGTAATCATGAAATGATCCCCATATCCATCATAGACCCCATCTCCTGCACAAACCTTGATTGGCCCAATGCAACTGATTAGGGTTGACCAGTGATCAAAACCCTAATTTGGACCTCCACATCCTCAGATGATTAATGACCAGTCCAATGAACCCCTAGCTTGCACCATGACCTCCTATCTCCTGATCAAGACTTGGGAGGATGACTTGCACAATGTAACCACATGATATGCAATATGCAATGCCTAATGACCTAAAAATGATATGCAATATGTTAAGCTAGTCCCAAGAGAGGAGGGCAAATTTTGAGGTGTTACAGCTGCCCCTATTCAATCCACTGTGAACCTGTCGATATGAACAGCCTCGGCTTTCAGATGATCAGGATGAAGAGTGATTGAATACCAAGAACAGACGAACAATTTGCACTCTGATGGGAAATAATTAGCAACGCCTGTCAGGATCGGCGAAGAAACAATCTTGAAGAATCCGTCTGGTACGGAGAAAGCCGGCCTGAATACCAAAATAAATGGTAACACAGGGAGAACCATGGTCTGAATACCACTCATCCGCTCGGGATTATTATTCCTTTCTTTTATGCTTTTCTTGAACCCCGAAATTTCTTCTGCGCCAATGATACCCGATCACTGCATTTGAACCCCAAAATCTTCTTTCCTTGTGATAATTCCGCTGGCAACGCCGGAACAACACCACTCACCACTCTGATGGCGACATATCAGAGGGTACACCTTCAACCAGATACTGACTGATGACTGGGAAGAAACTCGACGTTTACTGGACATCGAACGATGATGTTTTACAGGACATCAAAGAAAACTCGACCAAACATTAAACAATGACTGGGAGAAAACTCGATGTTTACAGGCATCAAACAATGATGTTGACAGGACATCTAACAATGATGTTTACAGGCATCAAACAATGATGTTGACAGGCATCAAATAAGGATGTTGACAGGACATCGAACAATGATGTTGACAGGCATCAAATAAGGATGTTTACAGGCATCAAACAAGGATGTTGACAGGACATCGAACAATGATGTTGACAGGCATCAAACAATGATGTTGACAGGACATCAAACAATGATGTTGACAGGACATCGAACAATGATGTTGACAGGACATCGAACAATGATGTTGACAGGACATCGAAGAAAGCTCGACCAGACACTTACTGATGACTGGGAAATACTGTTGCTCACAATGCTGAACTCCTCGGAGTATCGTCTTCACTATCCGGCAAAACCAAATCCCAAGCGGTAACCACGGCTTGAATCGCGCTGATCGCGTAACGTCCTTTGATGTTATTTCCATCTCTGCCCGACGAAAACATTTCCTCCAATATCGCACTACTGGGGAACATTGCTGATCTGACGTCGTGATGCTAAACTCCTCGGAGTAACATCTTCACCAATTGGTGAACCCAAACTTCAAGCTGTAACCACGGCTCGAATCGCGCTGATCGCGTAACCTTTCCATCTCTGTCCGACGGAAAAAAAAAATCTCCTCCAGTGTCGTACTACTGGGGAACATTGCTGATTAAAGCACGAGGCTAAACTCCTCGGAGTAACACCTCTACTTCTGGTAAAACCACCTCTCAAACGGTAACCACGGCTTGAGACTAGCTTGTGCTTGCAATATGATGCATGATTGATTTTTCTGCGTAATGCTCCATAATTATGGAAATGCTACGCGCTTTATTATTTTTCTATGCAACATGCTATGCTATTTTTTCATGATGAATGCATAAAAACGTCCCCTTCAAGGGATTCTGCTGAGGAGCACGAGACACTCTGCTGAGGAACTCGTCAATACTCCAATCTCCACCCCGCTGGGGAATAAGCACTGCTGCTGGGAATAAGGCAACCCTTGCCGGGGAAGAACCTCCTTTGCACCCAATCCGCTCGAGAAACTGCTGGGGATAAGAACCACCAACACTCTGTGGGGATACAACAGTCTTTGACTTGCTGGGGATATCAATCCCGACTCTGCTTTGGGGAAACCCTCACAGATACCTGACGACTTCACTGGGGAAATGCTCACAGATACTCTGCTGGGAAAACAGCAACCTCCAGGCCTGGTGTTTGGGGAAAGCATCAATTCGACGCCTGCTGGGGATAACCACCCTGACCCTGCTAGGGGAAACGAAAGCCACTCCGCTGGGGGACAACCCATACAATCCATAGGTAGAATCAACTCAGCTGGGAATGCAAATATCCGTCTGTTACGGAAACTCATCCCATCCACTGGTAGGATGAACACTGCTGGAGATATATTTCATTGAAACCCGCTCCACTCGGGGAATAGCAACCTTCAGACCTGGCTGCTGAGGAAACATCGTTTTAAACCTGCCGGGGATAACCATCTCGACTCGGCTAAGGGAATCCACAGACCTTGGATCTGCTGGGAATTGGTCCTCTCAGCTCTGCTTGGGGACATAGCTGGGAAATGAGAAAAATTGGTACAGAACACCCGTCGACTCATCGAACCACGGTATCAACCTCCCAATCTCGTATCAGCTTTCCACTTTTGAGAATTCCCAGACTCGTCTGGACCTTTTCTGCTTCATCATCTTGTATTCCCAATCGCTCCGCGCTCGACAAAGAACGAACTCCTGGGACTTATACATACTTTTCAATCTTTCGACTTTGAAGAGTCTTCTTGATTAATTCCAAAGGTCGTCGTACGCCTCAACGCCTCTTCGCCACTTCTCTACCCATTCACTCATCCCTGATTGGACCCTGCGGGGAATCTCTACAGACTTTCCAATCTTCCGATTTTGAAGAGTCTTCTTGATTATCATCAAGGACCGTCGTACGCCTCAACGTCACTTCGCCGTTCTTTCATTCATTCGTTCCTGAGCGAACACTCTGGGGATCTGTTACAAATCTTCCACATCAAAACCTGCAAGTGAGTGAGAATACCTAACAGTTCCTGCAAAACAGATCGTCAGATAAAACCATGCCCCGGGCGTGTCAAGATTTCAACACTTGGGTCACTCAATCCTTCCAAATAAGATTTCAAGCTTTCAATCTTATAAACATGCATTGGAAGGGACCTGTATGTCTTAAAATGCAAGATTCTTTATCAAAAATATCTGGATGTTTTTGCAATCAAAGCGGTAATGAAAAACAAAAACAAATTTTTTTTTTACTGAACATGCATTTTATTGATTTGAAAAGTGTGGCTCAAATTGAGCAATACAAAGGAAGCAATTCCTGAAAAGAGGTAATCGCACAAAAGGAAAAATCTATCCTAATGGCAATGTGAAACCCACGATCTCATCGAGTTTCAACTCGGTTACACCCCATATGTCCTCAGACTCTCCTTGCTTTCTGCCTTCTGAACAAGACGATTCCGATTGATCCCTACCGGGTATTATCCATGATGCCTTAACCAAAGCGCAAACGATCATGCTAGACGCAGTTGTTCGTTTCAATCCCTCTTTTGCCTGGACCGCCCTTTCGGGTTTTCAGTCCACCGGGATACCCTTTTTTGCCCAAGTCGCCTTTTCAGGTTTTCGACTTGCCGGGTGTACAGTTTTTTCTTTTATCCCTAACTTTTGCCCGAACCTTTCTTTCTGTTTTTGGTTCGCCGGGATGCCCATTTTTGCCTGGACTATTTTATTCTTTTCGTCCAGCGGGTCTCTTATACGAAGAATTTTTTAACTGCGTCCGCATTCCCAGGGGATGGAAAATCCTCGCCATCCATGGTCGTTAGCAACAAGGCTCCGCCAGAGAAAACCTTCTTGACCACGAATGGACCTTCATAATTCGGTGTCCATTTGCCCCTTCGATCGTTTTGAGGAGGAAGGATCCTTTTCAGCACCATATCACCCACGTGATACACCCGAGGTCGCACCTTTCTACCAGAGCATGCTTCATCCACTGCTAGTACAACTGCCCATGACAGATGGCTGCTAGCCTCTTTTCCTCTATCAGGCTTAACTCTTCGTACCGGGTCCTTACCCATTCCGCCTCTTGCAACTTTACGTCCATCAGGACTCTCAAAGAGGGAATCTGAACCTCAACTTGTAATACAGTTTCCATCCCATACGCCAATGAGAAAGGAGTTGCCCCAGTAGATGTACCGAGGCTCAGGATACCAGCTTCATACTCAATCACACCGTCGGTGCATTCAAATGTTATCCGGACAACCAAAGCTTATTCACCTTCCTCCCCATCAGACATCAGAATCCGTTCGGATTCAAGGTCAGGCCCCTCTTCCGGGATCGGTCACTCTCAATCTTTCGATTGGAGCACCTCGAGATGTCCTCATCAGGGACTTCAGACTTCATCGGTTGATAATCCTCAATGGGTTGCGGAGCGATGTAATCAGACAATACCCCTTGATTGCTCTCTGAGAGCACCACAAATCAGTCAACATTATTTTGCTCCTCACAACCCATCCGGTCGATGTTGGATTCTCACACCCATACTTGATCGGATCCATCTCGGAAATCCACAAAGTGTTATGAACCAGCATACACTGTCTCAGTCGGCGAGCAGCCTATGCCAAAGTACAGCAAGTTTCCCGAGCAGTGAATGTATTGTTTCACAGTCGGTAAACTTTTTGCTAAGGTAAATTGCATGCTCTTTTCGACCAGACTCGTCATGCCGACCCAATTCACCTTGTAGACCCCTCGAAGGTTGTCAAGTACCAGATTAACAGTCTCTCTCCATAGGGAGGCATCGGAATCGGAGGCTCCTGCAACTTATTCTTTTATTTTTCAATGCCCCTTGGCAATCATTATTTCACCTGACCGTTTGATCTCTTTTTTTCTTGAATGGGTTCCCACGTGGCTGTCAGGTGAGATGTGAACCATGACATGTAGTTCCATCTACCCAGAGACCACGAACCTCTTTCTTTATTCTCGGTTCAGGCGTTTTTTTTTTTTTTTTTTTTTTTTTTTTTGCAGGATCAACCTCGGATTCCTCTCTGACAATAAACCCCCAGCAGCTTACCGGCCCGCACTCTGATAGTGCACTCACTTGAATTCAACCTCAGTTTGAATTGTCTCAACTGGTCCATTTAGCTTGGCCAGATATGCCAGATGCCCCTCTTCTGCTTGGGACTTTGCTATCATGTCATCAACATAGCATTCAATTTCATGATGAATCATATCATGAAACAAAGCCACCATGGCTCTCTGATACAGGCACTGGCGTTCTGCTTCTCCAGAGGACAGTCTTCTCTCCATGGCAACTTGTGCACAACGACATTGGTATTCGACCCTGGCATATCCTGACACGACCAGGTGACGGTATCCATATGCTCTTTCAACAGGGCTACCATCCTGCTTTCGACTCGCCTCTGAAGCGGCTCCAACTTTCACTTCCTTCCTGACCTCGGCGGTGCTCGGAATAACAATCTCTACTCGCTCCCGTGCGACTGAATCACCTTCTCCTCTTGTTTCAACAACCTGGCTAATTCCAGCAGATCACAATCTTCTTCGTCTTCTTCTTCAGCAAGATAGATCGGTTTGTCGAAGTCATATGAGGTGTAACCCAATTGTTGTCAACGAGATCCGGAGAATTATTTTTGAATTCGGAACGAGACCAATCAAAAAAGGAAAAATGAAAATAAACATTGCCATTTTTATTTATTTTTAAACTGCAAAAATAAATGAAAAACAGGGAACACCGCTTTTTGACTGAAAAACATCCATTTATTAATGATGCAGAAATGTTGCAAATATGAACATGAGGTGGCCCTTACAATGAACCATTACGTGTCGGGCAACACGCAAGGCTTTCATGCAGATAAAATCAAAACAGAAATCATTACTCTTCCGGATGAGTGGCAGCGATGATCTTTTTAGGCCTTCCAGTTCTGGATTTCCATCCCTGGTGCGCACGGCTTTATCCAACCATCAAACTCGCAGTCACTATCAATCTCTTCACCCACTGTATAGGCGTAATCCGAATCCAGCATTCCGGCACTGACAAAGGTGACCGACGGACGACGTCCTCTGTTCTGCTCAGACGAGTCTTGACCTGGATGATAACCAATCCCAAACATATCTGTCTTTACCATAATGCCTATGATCTGTCCCCAGCCTGGGATCCCTCCATTTCTCACCACTTCCACCGCCTGTTTGTAAGAAGAAATGGACGGCTTTTTCTCTTTCTCAACACCAACGGCATTTTTCACCTTGATGGTTTCAACTGCCAGACTGGGTGCTTTACACCTTACATTGTCCATTTCTACTTTCATCTTTCTCTGGACCGATTCCCCAATTACTACACACCCCTTTGTAGCGATGGCCTCACAACAATCACCAACACGAGGGAAAGCTCCATTTTTCGTCAGGCGTTTTAGGACCACAGACATGGGCATTCTTAACTGATCCTTCTCAGTCACCCGTATCCCTTTCTTGTCCTTCGACATCATCTCCACTTTTACAGGACCATGCCTTGTCACGGGGTTAGCACTATCATCTGTCGTCGGTGCAAAATTGATTGCCTTAGAATCCACCAAGTCCTGGACCACATGCTTAAAAGCTTTGCAATCCTCAACATGATGTCCAGGTGCCCCAGCATGGAACTCACACCTGACATTCTCATCATAACTGGAAACCCTCTGATCCGGTTTCCCTGGAACCAATATCCTTGGCTGCACCAACCCAAGATCCTTCAACTTTTTAAACAGAGAGGCGTAAGTCACGGGCGGCTTATTGAAATGACGATCTGTCGTCCTCCTTCTCACTTGGCCCACTGCTCTTTGTGTCCTCTGTTGAGGTGGTGGTTGCCGCTGTTGTGCAGATCGATTACTAGTAGGGATCGTTACCGTATCAGCATATGGGTGATAACGATCCTTACCGCGTTCTCTTTTGGCCTGCACACCACCTGATTCAGCTTCCTTCTCAAGATGACCATTGACAGAGGGCTTCTTTGCTACAGAGCCAGAGGGATTTGTTACTTCGGATGACGGAGCCTTTCCCTGAACTTTCTCCTCGATCATCCAGCCCTTAATCCTTTCCAATCTCTCGACCATGGCTTTCTGCCCCAAGGCAAGCCCTTGCACAACACTGAACAAATCCCTCACCATCTCTTTCAGTTCGAGGATGTCGGCGTTGGGAGAATCCATCAGTTTGGATTTGTTGCCCCTAGCAGGATATCTGAGCAAACAAGCTATGTGCACCGGTTGACACCTACAAAACAACAAATGGGTTAATATGCATGAATGCAAGGTCTATCCATATGAGGAAGATTCCGTCTTTTGATCCTGGTTTCATCGAGACGGATAATATTTCACCAATAACATTTTGACATCCAGATGTCTCTCAACCAGATTCTCAATCCATAATACTCCCCATATGGCTAGACGTAGGTTTAGTGCAGATGAATGCAAAATGAGAACGATGCAGATGTATGAATGCAATGCATTGCCATTCTCCAAGTCCTCTGATCATCTGTTGCACTGAGCCCTGATCTCTGAACCGATCACAACCATCTGAAGGAAAATGTAACCCACAAATCCGACTTGAGGGATTCCGAAATAAACGGAAGACAGATACATCATCATCATCATCTGACAATCTCTGAACAGATACCCACAACCATCTGAATCGGCCCCGGGGAATCCTGAAATAAACGGATCCCCACTGATAAATAACTCGGACAGCACTTCGGCGTCTCGGAAATAAAATGGCCATAAATCCGACTTATAAATAGGACTCTGATCAACGGAACCAACAGTCACCATCAAAGTCACCATCCGAACAATGCATCTGAAAGAATCACCCTCCCCTCACAGGTAAATTCTAATCAGGTCATCCTAAGGCGGATAATAGTCTCGACAATCGGGCAGAGATACTCAATGGGTTTGCCCTTTCGGGTGTGCCATTGTAGCTCTCCTGAGATCGTCTAAACCAAAGATCCGGGAAATGATCGGTCACCAGAGTCAACAGTTCAGATGAAGTAACTCAACCAAAGTGGAATATCCACAGAGGCAAGCACTATCAAATGAACCTCGTCCGGCTTGTGGTACATCATGTTGCCAGGCACATATTGACTTAACATGAAAGAGGCAACATGAGACCACACTAATCCTAGGTGTATACTCGGGCCTGGGTTTTAGCCCCACTCAGAACACCCACCCCAAAACAGAGGAACCACCTGCACAGAGGACGACAACATGATAGTATGATGCATGCAAATATTTATGCAAATATATACACAGTCAGAATAATAAATGCCATAAATAAAGCGGCACAAACAACCTAAACTATCCTAGAACGCTAGGAGAGACTCGCTTAGGGAAGATGGACCAGCACAGGTCAACATCAATTTTTCCCCAGCAGAGTCGCCAGCTGTCGCATCCGCGAAAAAACAACCGGCGAGCTGAAACAAAAAACAACACAGAGCCGCCACTGCGCGTTATTTATCCCAAAATAGGGAAAGGAAACGCTCAGAGAAACCTGGAAAAAGCATGGTCTCGCGACCAAAGAGAAAGGGTAAGGGAGTCGGTTACGCAAGGGGAAGGTATTAGCACCCCTCACGTCCTTCGTACTCGACGGGATCCACGCTCTAAGAAAAGAAAAGGTTGCTAAAAACACCACACACACACACGCACCGAAGACAACACAGGTGGGGTTAAGAGGAAGAGAGCTCGATAGGACATCGCATCCTATGCCTACGTATCTCGTCTGGAACGAGAATCAGAGCTGCCGTAGTTCGGCTCACGCACGCCAAACAAGCAAACACAAACACACCGGCAAACATGGAGCCTGAATGCCAATCACTGGACTTACATCAGCATCCGAACCAAAACGCACAAAACGGCAAACGTGGAGCCCGACCGCCAATCACTGGACTTACATCGGCATCCGAACCAAACACAAGATAACAAGCAAACACACACAAAAAGAAAAAAAAGTGCCCGGAGAGACCTCGCACGGTCTCCTGCCTACATACCTCGTCTGGAACGAGGATCAGGGCGATGTAGTTCCCCCCAAAGGGGAAGAAAATCTAGCCAGAAACCAAGGGAAGACACACTACCAGGGAGCTGTACTCGAGCCTAGTGTTGTCATGCATCATTGCCCTACGTTGAGGTTTCTACCTACTTGCACAACTGCAAGCTAATCCTATCCAGGAAGAAAGCAAGCATACAAGCATACAAGCAAACAGAGCAAACAAATATTCACAAAGCACACACTATAACCAGTCAAGTGGGGCTCAAACAATGGGTTTGACTGCCGAAGCAAGTCATCTGTACATGGGTAGTATTCGCTCTTAACCTTGCCATTGCGAGGCTAAGGTGAAGCAGATGAAAGATGAGTGAAGATTAGACTTCACAGCTCTTATCCCTGACCAGGGAGAGCTTCAGACAAAGGAGCGTGGGTCCAGAATGGAGGGACCCTTCTACGCTCAAAGACTCTGACTCGATTGTGCAACAGCACAAGATCTTGGGTTTGTGTCCCAATGCATCAACACACAGCCGTGTGAGCAGGGGACGACTCAACAGAATAGTGGGGGATAGATTGCATATCCCTTTGATCCACCAATTGCCTCATAGAGGTCTTTACCTGCTTGGCACAAAAAGTAAACAACCACAATCATCGCCTCTTAAGGAGGACTTCAGACATTTGCCCGGCCAAGTAACAGGCCGGGTCTCCCAGACTACATGAAGAATAGAAGTCCTACCTCAAGTGGTTTAAAAACCAAGCAGCAGCAAGCAAGTTCTTAAAGAACTGTAAGCAACTTAATGTACCTGAAATCAATCAAGTATCATTAGTACTCAGACAAACCAACAGTAAACAGCAAATGTTAATCAGTTAAACTGCACAGGCAACACAAGTTAATGCACACAAGTGCAAGCTATAAGCCCAAGCTCAAGCATCACAACCTACAAAACAAAGTCAAGTTAGTTTATAAACATCAACCAAACTCAATTCAAATTGCCTTGAAGCAATCTCCTTAAGCATTGTGCATTTCATCCTGAAAATCCAAACCAAATGTGAGAAACTAGACCACTAGGCCAAGCCTAGGGTCCAAAAGGGAGAAAAAAATCTAAACAGCAAGCCAAACCAATCCAAAATCAAATTAAAACCATTCAAAAGCAAATGCAATTGGTCCCATGCTTATACCATTCACCAATATCAATTCATGCACAATATACCCCAAACTAGGTCAAATACAACACCAAAAGTCCAAACAGAATGACTTCAATCAAAGGCATACCAAAACAATTCCAAAAATCCTCAAATAATTCACACCTAAACAGGACACAATCAACAAGTAGCATGTCAATTTTCAGCTCAATTGGACAAAAGAAAGTAGGTCAATGAAAATCAAAAAGTCCAGACACAATTATGTAAGCCAATTCAAGACATCCAAGCAAGCATCCATTTCAATAATTCATAAAACAGTGACAACACATTAGAAATGAATGGGATCAAAAGCATAATGTCCTACAATGTGTCTAGAATGCTCATATCAAATTTCATCTTCATCCAGTACCATATGAGAATTTCACAAGCAAAATGCCAACATGTGCCACACAAGGTTACCAAATGAGCATACAGAGAAGCAAATTATCAATCAATTTGAAAATGCAACCAAAAATTCCAGCAAAAATCACATGTTATCCTGACATGTCAATGATCATCCATGCAAAATATTAGCTCAATCAAACAATCCTAGGCCATGCAAATAAAATCAGAAAGTTGACCTAGCTTGGTGTGACACAAATTGTCACACCTTAATCCAAAAATTCATATCTAATCAACCAAGTATCCAAAATTCACAAACTCTACATGAAAATCACCATCAGCATGTCCAGAACAAGCACAAAAATTTTCATTCATTTCTTTGGAAGTATGAGCATTTCATGACGAAAATGGCAAAGTGTACAAAAATGTGACACATTCTACTAACCCTAAGCATTTTATTTTTCCCTACATGCAAAAAATTCCAAAAAATATCCATTAAATTCTACACATTCTCATGAGAATAATGCAAAAAATCTCACAAAATTTGGATCAAAAATGAATCCTCTATGATTTTTTAAAGATCAATCAATTAAATGAAAAAACAAATGAAAAAAGAAATAGAATAATTATTAAATTAATGGCGCAGTGGCATTTTTGAAAATAAGGTGAGATTTGCCAAAACGGCGCCGTTTCAGGCGCGAAAAGGAAATGTTCTCATTGGCTGTTGGACGCGGCAAACATGAATTTGAAAAAGCCAGGCGAAAACGAAGATCAAACATCAAACATTTCAAGAATTCTTCATCAACTTTTCCAGAAATCTCAAGAACGCATGAACATCAAATCTTAACAGAAATTAACATGCTTATAACCAATGGAAAGGTCTGAACATGAGGATTCCAAATATGTAACTAATTTATCCTAATTCCAACTGTAGCTCACGGATCGAGCGATTTAGGTTTTGCATTCAAACATTCAAAGGCACATAACTCAACCTATAGTTCATCATTTCAAAAACTGAACCTAGCATGATCTTCTACGTTGCATGAACTACAAAACGCATATGGAAATTGAAGCAATGGTGACATTTGAAATTTATGTACCTTGAATGGCAGTTGATGAATCTTGAAGCCTTGGCGCGCAATGATCCAAAACAGATGCAAGAGAAGCTTGAATGGCAGTTGATGAATCTTGAAGCCTTGGCGCGCAATGATCCAAAACAGATGCAAGAGAAGCTTCAGGAAGTTGACTGGAGATGTTAGGTTAGCTCGAGGATGCTTCTATTGGAAGAAATTGCAAATCACCATTGCGGAGTATGATATGAACAGTTGCGATTCCAATGCTTTCTTGCTCCAAATCACCAAAACAGTCCAAGCTTATGGCTTATGGAGGTTGAATCAAAAAGAATTTCTCAAAATGATTGAGAATTGGTGAAGATTTTGTCAAAAAAGTGATGAAGGTTTTTGATGAATTTGGGATAAAATGGAGGGAAAATCAGTTAGGTTCTTGAGAATTGTGATTCTAATCAACATTCACTTATGATTAAGCTCTTATACTTCCACTTAATCATATTCTTAATCATCCATTAACCAAAAATGAAAGTGATTAGCTTAATGCAATTTTCTTAAGGCAAGGGCAAAATTGGTATTTCACATAGGGCTCTGTGACAGCTGTATGACAGCTCACACACTCTCCAAATACCAGTTGTGATGTGTTGGCACTTGTCTCATGGCAATTGGCTTTGTAATTTTCATTTTCAACATGCTATGCCATTTTATGCAATTTCAAGTGCAATTCCAAAATGACTTAGTCAAATATTGCACTTTGCAAGCTTATGACAGTTCAAACCATCTCCAATTGGCATATGTGAGGTGTTGCAAAAACTCCCATGCCAAAATTCCCATTATTTCTCAACTTGGACCATTTTGCCCTTGACTTTTTAATTGTGCACTTGAAAAATGACCTTTTGCATTGACCATTTTTGATGAATTCCAATTATGCACCATGAAAGTACATGTCAAATGGAGTTTGCACATAAAAAGATCACTCAATTTGGACACTCCATGTGGAAGTTATGCCCCCCTGATTATAGGTCTTTTTTGAAATTGAATGGACCATAACTTGCCAACCATACATGGGATTTTCATGTTCTTGGACTTTTTGGAAAGGTGAGAACAAGATCTACAACTTTAATGTTGAACAAATTTTCATTTGAAGCTTCCTTGGACATGTAAATTTGTGGTCAAAACTTTCCATTTTGGGAAACTTCCATTACAAGTCACTTTCTATTTTTGGCAATTTTTGTTCTGACTTTATTTTCTCAATTCTTGAGCTTTGCAATGTCAAATAACACTTGTTTCAACATGGATGAAGTGTATCCAACTCTCTCCCACCTCCAAATCCATAAAATCAAGCACAGTTGACCACAGTTGACTTTTTCAGCTGATAGATGAATTTGGCAATGCACTGATCAATCTGAGCCCCAATTCTCTGATGAAATGGCTCAAGGATGAAACCCTAGCCTCAATAAGCTCCATGTAATCATGAAATGATCCCCATATCCATCATAGACCCCATCTCCTGCACAAACCTTGATTGGCCCAATGCAACTGATTAGGGTTGACCAGTGATCAAAACCCTAATTTGGACCTCCACATCCTCAGATGATTAATGACCAGTCCAATGAACCCCTAGCTTGCACCATGACCTCCTATCTCCTGATCAAGACTTGGGAGGATGACTTGCACAATGTAACCACATGATATGCAATATGCAATGCCTAATGACCTAAAAATGATATGCAATATGTTAAGCTAGTCCCAAGAGAGGAGGGCAAATTTTGAGGTGTTACACTGGTCAACCCTAATCAGTTGCATTGGGCCAATCAGGGTTTGTGCAGGAGATGGGGTCTATGATGGATATGGGGATCATTATGTGGTTTTATTGAGCTTATGGAGGCTAGGGTTTCGTCATTGAGCCATTTCATCAGAAGATTGGGGCTCAGGTTGATCAATGCATTGCCAAATTCATCTATCAGTTGAAAAAGTCAACTGTGGTCAACTGTGCTTGATTTAATGGATTTGGAGGTGGGAGAGAGTTGGATACACTTCATTCATGTTGAAACAAGTTTCATTTGACATGTCAAAGCTCAAGAATATTGAAAATAAAATCAGGACAAAAATTGCCAAAAATAGAAAGTGACTTGTAATGGAAGTTTCCAAAAATGGAAAGTTTTTCACCACAAAATTACGTGTCCAAAAAAGCTTCAAATGAAAATTTGTTCAACATGAAAGTTGTAGATCTTGTTCTCACCTTTCCAAAAAGTCCAAGAACTTGAAATTCCCATGTATGGTTGGCAAGTTATGGTCCATTCATTTTCCAAAAATGCCTAAAATCAAAGTGGCATAACTTTCACATGGAGTGTCCAAAATGAGTGATCTTTTTATGACCAAACTCCATTTCATATGTACTTTCATGGTGCATAATCAAAATTCATCAAAAATGGTCAATGCAAAAGGTCAATTTTCAAGTGCAACAATTAAAATCCAAGGGCAAAATGGTCCAAGTTGAGAAATACATGGAATTTTGGAATGAGGATTTTTGCAACACATCACAAATGCCAAATAGAAGTTGTTTGAGCTGTCATGAGCTGTCATGGTTCAATATTTGGCAAGGGCATTTTGGAACTTGCACTTAAATTTCATATTATGCTAATCACATGAGTTTTTGCTAATTGGTGATTAAGAAAGTGATTAAGCTGGAGTATAAATGTTTAATCATAACTGAATTGCAAAGCATAATCACAACTCTCAAGATCTCTAACAAACTTTCCCTCCATTTTCCAAATTCTCTCAAAAACTTCATCAACATTTTTCAAGATTTCTCCACCATTTCTTCATGAAATTGCTTGATTCTTTTTGATTCGTGATCCACAAACCATAAGCTACATCTGTTTTGGTGAATTGGTGCAAGAAACCTTCAGAATCGTGACTGTTGCAAGTGAGCATGATAATGGCATTTTGAGATTTCTCACACTTGGAGCTGTTTTGGATCAAGCTAGGCGTGGCATTCATCTTCCTCAACCTTAATCTCCATCTGTTTTTGGTTTTGGCTCGAAAATACATCAAGAATCATCACTGTCTTCAACCTAAGGTGCAAAATCGAATCTCACCTTTTCTTAAATTGTTAGGTGGTTTTTGTAGTTCATTCATCATAGATCAACATGATATGCTTGGTTTTGGATTTGGTTAGCTATTGAATGAGTTATTTCGATTTGAAGTTTGATGTTCATATCTTTAATTGTTCGATCCCTTCGCTACAGTAGGAATTAGGAAATTTGAGTTACATATTCATGATCCTTGTGTTCATACGGTTCCAATGGTTATAAACATGTTGATTTTGGTTACGATTCATTGTTCATGATTTTCTGGAATTTTCTGGATTTGTGTTTGAAGAAGATGACGAGAAATGCGTTTTGATCTTCCAATTTCGTGGCCTTGTTTGAACTTCTGTTTCCCGCTATCTCCAGCCTCTCACAGCGTGCCAACGCATTAATGAGAGGCGACGTCGTTTTGATGCTGTTGCTGATAATTACGCCTTTGCCATTTTTACATATTAATTATATTATTTCATTTGTTTTTCATTTCAATTTCATTTTTGTTACATGATCTTTAGAAAATCATAGAGACTTCATTTTTTATCCAATTTTGGTGAGATTTTTTGCACCATGCTCATGATGATGTGAAGAATTTAGTGATGATTTTTGTGAAATTTTTGCATGTGTAGAAAATTAATTGGCTTAGGGATTGATTTAATGTGTTCATTTTGTACATGTCTTACCAAAACCTTCATGAAATGCTCATACCTTCAAAGAAATGAATGAAATTTTTTGTGCTTGTTCAGGACATGTTGATGGTGATTTTCATGTAGAGTTTGTGATTTTTGGATACTTGGTTGATTAGATATGATTTTTTGGATTAAGGTGTGACAATTTGTGTCACACCAAGCTAGGTCGACTTCATGATTTTATTTAAAATGCTTAGGGATGTTGATTTGAGCTGAAATTTTGTGTGGATGATCATTGATATGTCAAGATTATATGTGAATTTTGCTGGATTTATTGGTTGCATTTTCTAATTGATTGAATATTTTCTTCTCTGTTGGCTCATTTTGTGAGTTTGTGTGACACATGTTGGCATTTTGTTTGTGAAATTCTCATGGTGTATTGGATGAAGATGAAATTTGACATGGGGATTGTAGACATATTATAGGACATTTTGGTTTTGATCCCATTCATTTCTTAATTGTTGTCACTGTTTTATGATTTATGGAAGTTAATGCTTGTTTGAGTACCTTGAATTGGCTTGTATAAATGTGTCTGGACTTCTTGATTTTCATTGACCTACTTTCTTTTGTCCAATTGAGCTGAAAATTGACATGCTATACATTGAATGTGTCCTGTTTAGGTGTGAATTTTTGTGGAATTAATTGAATTGTTTTGGTATGCTTTTGAGTGAGATAGTTCTGTTTGGTCTTTTGATGTTGCTAATTGCATGATTGATGTTAAATTGTGCATGAAATGATAATGGTGATTGATATGAGCATGGGACCAATTGCATTTGCTTTTAATTTGTTTGAATGTGATTTTGGATGACTTGCACTTGCTGTTTAGAATTTTTTATCTCCTTTGGACCCTAGGCTTGGCCTAGTGGTCTAGTTTCTCACATTTGGTTTGGATTTTCAGGTTGAAATGCAAAAGGCTTAAGGGAAAGAGTGCAAGTTGATTAAATTGAGTTTTGTTTGATGTTATCAACTAACATTGGCTTTGTGTTGTAGGTTTGATGCTTGAGCTTGAGCTCATGGCTTGCACTTATGTGCATTAACTTGTGTTGTCTGTATAGATTGACTTTTGCGGTTTATTGTTGGTTTGTCTAAGTACTGATGATACTTGATTGATTTCAGGTACATTAAGTCGCTTACAGTTCATTAAGAACTTGCTTGCTGCTGCTTGGTTTTTTAAACCAGTTGAGGTAGACTCTCTTGTCTCCATGTAGTCTGGAAGACCTGGCTTGTTATTTAGCCAGGCAACTGTCTGAAGTCCTCCTTAAGAGGCGATGTCTGTGATTGTTTACTTTTGTGCCAAGCAGGTAAAGACCTCTATGAGGCAATTGGCGGAACCCAAGGGATATGCAATCTATCCCCCGCTATTCTGTTGAGTCGTCCCTCTGCTCACACCACTGTGTTGATGCATTGGGACACAAACCCAAGATCTTGTACTTTGTACAGTTGTGTCAGAGTCTTGAGCGTAGAAGGGTCCCTCCATTCTGGACCCACGCTCCTTTGTCTGAAGCTCTCCCTGGTCAGGGATAAGAGCTGTGGAGTCTAATCTTCACTCACCTTTCATCAGCTTCACCTTAGCCCCTCAATGGCAAGGTTAAGAGCTAACTCTACCTTGTACAGATGACTTGCCTCGGCGGTCCACCCTTGTTTGAGCCTCACTTGACTGGATATAGTGTGTGCTATGTGAAATGTTTGTTTTATTGTGATTGATGCTTGCATGCTTGCTTTCTTCCTGGATAGGATTAGCTTGCTGTTGTGCAAGTAGGTAGAAACCACAACATAGGGCAATGATGCATGATAACACTAGGCTCGAGTACAGCTCCCTGGTAGTGTGTCTCCCCTTGGTTTCTGGCTAGAATTTCTTTCCCTTTCAGGGGAACTACATCGCCCTGATCCTCGTTCCAGACGAGGTATGTAGGCAGGAGACCGTGCGAGGTCTCTCCGGGCACTTTTTTTTTCTTTTTGTGTGCGTTTGCTTGTTATCTTCTTGTGTGTCAGGATATGGATGTAAGCCCAGCGATTGGCTGTCCGTATCCTGATTGTGTGTTTGGTTCGGATGCCGATGTAAGTCCAGTGATTGGCGGTCGGGCTCCACGTTTGCCTTCTTGGGTGTGTTTTGGTTCGGATGCTGATGTAAGTCCAGTGATTGGCATTCAGGCTCCCAGTTTGCCTGTGTTTGTGTTTGCTTGTTTGGCGTGCGTGAGCCGAACTACGGCAGCTCTGATTCTCGTTCCAGACGAGATACGTAGGCATAGGATGCGATGTCCTATCGAGCTCTCTTCCTCTTAACCCCATCTGTGTTGTCCTCGGTGCGTGTGTGTGTGGTGTTTTAGCAACCTTTTCTTTTCTTAGAGCGTGGATCCCGTCGAGTACGACGGACGTGAGGGGTGCTAATACCTTCCCCTTGCGTAACCGACTCCCTTACCCTTTCTCTTTGGTCGCGAGACCATGCTTTTTCCAGGTTTCTCTGAGCGTTTCCTTTCCCTATCTTGGGATAAATAACGCGCAGTGGCGGCTCTGTGTTGTTTTTGTTTCAGCCCACCGGTTGTTTTTCGCGGATGCGACATGTATGGTTTGTATTTTGTTGGAATAAGTTGACGTTATTCTTGGAATAAATTGGTTGGAGTTAAACCAAGTGTTTACCAATTGTTTTGATAAGTTGGTGCAGTATGTCGCTGATTGCAAAAGCTCAGGCGATGTTAAAGTTGTGTTATTCTTAACATTGAAGATGCTATGGATTCGAGATTCCTGTCTGTCGGTCAAGTTGGGAAGTCTTTAGGGAAAACGACCAGGTATGGTTAGTGTTGTTTCTCAGAGAGTAGAGAGAAGTGTGACGACTAGTGTTATGCCAGTGGGGTGTGATTCTTGATGTTTTCCTAAAGATATCTGCAACTTGCCTTTAGAGCGTGAATTTGAATTTGATAGAGGTGAAGAGTTGACGTTTGTATCAGCTAAGCAAGTGAGAGAATCCGTGAAGGATATGGAACAAGTGTTTGTGATGTTAGCTTTGTTGGAAGTTAGAGGACAGGGAGTAGTTCGTGATCTTCCCGGAGTGTGTGAATTTCCTGAAGTGTTTTCTGAAGACATCAGTAATTCGCCTCCAGAGCGCAAAGTGGATTTTTCTATAGACTTAGTACCTGGTACTAGTCCAGTGCTGATGACTCCTTATAGGGTGTCTGCTTTATAGTTGGGGAAATTGAAGAAGCAACTAGAAGATTTGCTTCAGAAGAAGTTTGTTTAACCAAGTATTTCTCTGTGGGGTGTGTCGGTGCCGTTAGTGAAGAAGAGGGATGGTAGTATGAGGCTATAAGTGATTTGAGAATTGTATTATAGGCATTGAAAGAGAACCATTTGTACGCAAAGTTTTTCCAAGTGTGAGTTATGGTTAAAGGAAGTGAGTTTCCTTGGTCATGTGATTCTAGTAGTGGTATAGTTGCGAATCTATCAAAGATAGATGTCGTGCTACAATGGGAGACTTTGAAGTATGCCACTGAGATTAGAAGCTTTTCTTGGATTACTATAGGAAGTTCATTAAAGGTTTTTCAAATTTAGCATTGTCGTTAACTCAGTTGACTCGAAAAAGCCTATGTTTGGGATGTGCGTTGTGAAAAGAGTTTCCAAGAACTCAAGAAGAAGTTGATGTCTGCTCCAGTTTTAATTTTGCTGAATCCAAGTGAGCGCTTTGTTGTATATTGTAATGCTTCAAAGATGGGTCTAGGAGTTGCGTTGATGCAAAATGGTCAGGTTGTGGCTTATGCTTAGGGACAATTGGGATTTCATGAAAGGAATTATCCTATGCATGATCTTGAGTTGATGACAGTGGTATTCGTGTTGAAGATTTGGAGGCTCTACCTATTTGGCTCCAAATTCGAAGTGTCCAGTGATCACAAGTAATTGAAATATTCATTTGATCAGAAGAGTCGAATATGAGGCAGAGGAGATGGCTTGAACTTTTGAAGGATTATGATTTTGATTTGAGTTAGCATTCGGGTAAAGCTAATGTTGTAACTGGTGCGATGAGTAAGAAGTCTTTACATAAATCGATGCTTATGGATCGAGAGTTAGAACCGATTGAGCAATTCAAAGATATGAGTTAGTGGGTGGAGAAACTCCTAACAGTGTGAAGTTGGGTATGTTGAAGCTGACGAGTGGTATCCTTGAAGATATCGGAGAAGTCATAGATCTGATTCGAGTTTGATAGATCGTCTCACATTAATCAACCAAGGTAGCGAATATGATTTTCGAGTTGATGAGAATGGTGTGATGATGTTCAGAGATAGAATTTGTGTTTCTAATGTACCTGAATTTAATAGGAGTATTCTTGAGTAGGGTCACAGAAGTGGATTGAGTATTTATCTTGATTCTACGAATATGTATCAAGATTTGAAGAAGATGTTTTGGTGGTCAAGAATGAAGAAAGAGGATGCCAAATTTGTGTATGCTTGTTTGACCTGTCAGAAGTCAAAGATCGAACATCAGAAGCCGTTGGGTCTGATGCAACCATTGAATATTCCATAGTGGAAATGGGATAGTATTTCCATGGATTTTGTAATAGATTTACCGAAGACTTCAAAGCGATGTGATTCGATTTGGGTGATTGTGGATAGATTGACCAAATCGGCTCATTTTGTACCGATGAGGATCAAGTATCCTTTGTAGAAGATGGATGAATTGTATATTGATAAGACTGTGAAGCTAAATGGTAATCCTTCAAGTACTATGTCAGATAGAGATTTGAGGCCTATCGGATTGCTTTGTCACCGTCGCTTGTTAATCTTCATGATGTGTTTCACGTGTCTCAGTCGAGGAGATATATTTCGGATCCATCTCATGTGATCCAAGTGGATGATGTGTAAGTGGGAGATAATCTGACTGTTGATGTATCACCTGTGCAGATAAAGGATCGGGAAGTGAAACCGATTCATGGTAAAGAGGTTACCTTAGTGAAGGTAGTTTGGGGTGGACCAGCCGGTGGGAGCATGACTTGAGAACGTGAGAAGCAGATGAAGGAGTCGTATCCGACTCTATTTTCCTCAAGTAATTTTCGAGGGCAAAAATTTCTTAAGTGGAGGAGAGTTGTAACACCCCGAATTTAATTAATTAATTAATTTAAATTATTTAGATTTTTATATGAGTAATGGGTGTTTTAAATTAATTGTGTATGATTGTGAGGGTATGTATCTTTGAAATAGAAGTATTGAGGGAGTAAGAGTTTGATATAGTTGTTGATAATTAACTAGAATTTTAAATAGTGATTGAAATAAATAATATTTTATTCGAATTAATTAAATAAATAAATAAAATAACTAGAATATGAGCATCTTAATTAAATAATGAAATTTAGTTATTTTACTTATTTAATGGGAATAATGAGAATTTTTAATAATTAGCCTATAACTATTTTATTTAATTGGTTGTAATAAAATAGAAGAGTAGAAATATGATGGAGAAAAAGAAGAATATTATTAGTATTATTTTATTAAAAGAAAATTAGAGACAAGAGGGGTATGGTGGTAAATAATATGATAAATTAGGGCAATGGTGGAAGTTCCTAATTGAGGGGGATTATGTTAATGATAAAAAGGTTAGTAAGAAAGTTTAGAGGATTTTACGTAAAATAGAATTTTGTGGTGAGAAGAGGCAAGGGTTAGGGCTAAAGAAAAACTCCATTGTTAGAGTTTGAAGTATGTATCTTGTTGGAAAATCTAAGGTAAGGGTGAGAACTTGTTGCAATAGTAAAGGGTATGATAGAAGGATATAATGGAGAAACCCTTAACCTCCTTAGGGTTGTGTGTTTTGATTCATAATTTTGAATTTAGATGCTATGGTGATTATTATATGATGATGATATGATGAATTTCATGTGTCTTACATGTGTGTAGTTTTCTGTTTTGATGATTAAACTTATATTCATCATTGTTGCAATTTCGAAGGTTTTAGCCATAATCTTAAAATTGTGATTAAATGATTTAATTGTGTTAAAATTGTAAATTAATTTTAGATAATTAGAGTATTGCATGAGATATAATTTGTTGAACATTTGGTTTTTTACGGAATCGAAATCGGAGGTTCGGAAGGCCTTCAACGATGAAAAACGCAGAAAATTCTACATTCTGTCGCAATCGCGAGTCTTTTTATGTTTTTTGGTCGAAATCGTTTTGGTCATAACTTTTGATCCGTAAGTCCAAATCGAGTGCCGTTTGAAGTGTTGGATATCTGAAACAGAGGGCTATAGCTTTGTTTCAGGAATAAAATAATTTTGGAGATTATTTCATGGACGTTTTTGGGGTTGAAGAAGATGAAAATTATGTTGGAAAATTTAGAAAATAACAAGTTATGAATATCTTATTATGTGAATACATAGTACCGATCAGATGAGAAAGATGTCGTGTAAACATCCCATGTATGATTTAGATAAGTGGGATGTCGTGTAAACATCCTTATTACAAATGTGTGTATTGAAATTTACTGTTAAACCCGTGTTACAGAGCAGGTCATGTGTGTTATGAATGTGTGACACCCTACATGGTTTTATTTTATATGTAATTTACGCGATAAATTATGTGCGGGGTTTAGGGTGTTACAACATGCATATCATCACACATAAAGCCTAAAATATTAGTTAGAATAAATTTTCGGATATACAGACAGACTGGTTAAATAGATTCTTGATTGTGCATAAACTTAGCGAGAAAAAAGCTTTGAAATTGAGCCTGCAGGCATCAATATTATTAACCCATGATATGTGTAGTTTAACCTGACGTGTTCGCTTTAATTTTTTGACTACTTTTTCAGTCGCATGTCGATTAGCCTGAACCTATTTAACTGGTCATTTTTATTTCAGAATTTGATCAAAACATGTATATTTCTGAGAAGTTTATTTCGTGTTGATCATTATAGTGCATTCATTTTAATTTTTCAGGCACTTTTGCGTCCAATTTTTATTCATATTCGGTCATTTTATTTTTATTATTTTGATAAAATATTCAGAAAAATTAAATAGGAGTTTCCATGTCTTCATTTTATTTTTATTGTATTTATTTAAGAGGTGTGAATTTTAGTTACTTTAATTGAATTAGTCTCATTTAAATTAATTAAAGCTTCTAGAAGATATTTTATATGCATTTTAAATTATATTTGCTTCTTTGATTTAATCTGAATCATTGATTCAAATTAATCAATGGTCAATATTTGAAATCCTTGTCCATTTCCATTATCCAATCAAAAATTAGATAATAAATAATATTAATAATCAAGAAAAAACTAAGAGAATGAAAAATATATTGATCCTCCATCTTAGTAATGGACGTGTGGCAACATATCTTGGGGGACCGCTTGAAGTCCAACGTCTCTCTCTATTTTGAAAAGGCTGAAAAAACAATTGTGGGGATAAGATCATAAGAGAATTTTTTACTCAAATACCCCACATTTTCAAAAAAAAAATCCCAAAATAACCCAGTTTTCAAGCAAATTCCCAATTTATCTCAGTTTAAAAAAAATACTAAGGCATAGGCGCAGACTAATTGGCGCCTACCCTTAATTTTTAAGAGGGAACACCAATTGAATTGTCTACAGCATATGGTGCTGCCAATCCAATTGGCGCCCATGTGTAATTTAGAAGAGGAGGTGTCAATTGGTCTAGTGCCTCAGTGTAATGTGAATTATTTTTTATAAATAGAGGTATTGTATGATTCATTTTTCCACATCTCATTTCGTCATATTGCAAACATGTTTGGTGTTCGTCGTCACTATGGAAAAGTGATTTATTCTGGAATATTTGTAGTTTCGATCAACTGAAGAGGGAGTTAGTTCATTAGTTAGATGGAAAAATACCAGAAGGGGAAAAATTATAAGTATTGAGAGCCTCGATACTATATTTGGTTGGATGTGAGTAAAAACTGATAAGGATGCTAGGGAAATGATGTTTGGACGAGATGACATCAATTTGATTGTTGTAATCAGTTAGAAATGTTGTTTTTAAATATTATGGTTAAGTATTTTCATCTGTATTCGCCGTTTAGTTTTCGTGTTGTTTATTTAGACTTCTTCTGTTTTAAGTGTGCTTATATTGTAGTGATGTTTGTTGTTAATCTTGTTGTAACAAAAAGTTAATGATATATAAAAATCCAATGTTACAAAAATTAAAAGGAGGTACTAAATTATGATGCAAATGTTGCTCCTAGATTGGGACATTTGTTCTTATTGTGTCCGGGTTGATGACATATACTACATAATCTTATCATTTTATCAATTGTATCCATTTCTGTTCTAATACGTGTGCTGTTTGGTCATCCTTTTTTCTTTCTTCGCATCTCATCGTTGTGTCAAACTATGTTACCTTCATATGGAGGCTATTATTCCTCCATTGGTAGCACTGAGAAGCTTTTGTTATACACATTCATGATGGTAATGGCCTTGTAAACATCAAATAGATGGTTGTAAGCGTCCTGGCGAGCATGCGTGCATACCGCAATGACATGGGAGCAAGGAATACGGAAGGCCTGTAACTTTCTACAGTCGCACCAACTTCAATTTAGTTTGACAACATAAGATAATTTTGGCCTCCCCTCATTATGGTCCATTGTTTTTTGTACACTGAAATTTTGCCTATGACGATCAAAGACTGTAACTGCGTGTGTGCTAGCTTTGATACTTTCCTCTTTCATCACTTTCGTACTGTTAAACGATAGTACGATCTAGAAGGGGGGTTGAATAAATCAGTATTTAAAATTTAGCGCTTTTTAAAATTGTTTTTAAAGGTTGCGAAAGCTCCCTAGACCATAATCGTCTAAACGAATCGTTAATGGAATGATCAGATATGCGTGAAACCAAATGGAATAACTAAGATAGAGATAATTAACCACTATCTTAATCAATCGGTTAATTACCCCAATCATTGATATAGTTACCACTAATGATGAGTTAACACAATAAGAGAACAAGTAAAATATTGATAGACTTATGTGAGATTAATTTTATCAAACACTTGGTGTGCACTCCACACCAAGTCTCAATTTCACTCAAATTCACTGTGCATAATTTTACTTAGTTGTAATCAAAGTGATTGCACCAATTTATCGAACAACTTCAATGCACAACAATCAAGCGAGATTAATTTTACTATTAATTTCACACAAGACTCAATTTATGCAAAATTTAAAGAGTTTAGAGAAAGAGAGAATAACATCAGATTTGTTTAGGCAGTTCCCCTTTTGTCCTTGCTTAGGGTACGTTTGCCCTCAATTCTAAACCTAGAATTGAGATATTTATTATCAAGTTTCAAAGTCTATACAAGAGAAGAAATGATCACCACCAACCAACCCCAAGTGTTGTTGCATATCCTATTCACTTCTCTTCCCTTGATTCGAGTTGAACCAAGTCCTTCAAGCGTTCCGAACAAACCTCCGGTTGTAGCTACCTTATTGCAAGAACTCCATGTTCTCCAAAACTCTAGCTCGGCTGATTTCGACTGGATATGCATGAAACCTCCGGTTGTAGCTACCTTATTGCAAGAACTCCATGTTCTCCAAAATTCTAGCTCGACTGACTTCAATCGCAAGACGCTTGAACCCTAACCTTTCTTCACAATCCTCCGATTATCGTTACTTGTTTGAACGAATCCACCGTTCTTCAAACCTTTCACTCTGCTGAATCTATGAAGCAAAGATTAGTGAAAAAACCCCAATCTTTGGAGGACAAAATCCCAATGGTTTTATTCAAGAAAAACTCACTCAAAGTCTCTACCCAAACTAAGATTACACAATCCTATTTGGATGTTATCACCATAGCAATGCACAATTATCAACAAAAATTGTTATGTGTAGTTGTTGAGAAATGCAATGAAGAATGGAGATGAAGAGGAACTTTAGTGTATATCTTTCACTTTTCTTGTTGTTTATTGAAGAAGAGACTCTTGAATAAATAAATATATATATATATATATATATATATATATATATATATATATATATATATATATATATATATATATATATATATATATATATATATATATATATATATATATGATGCATGGACAAAGTAACAGACATAACAGAATAATTTTGCAAAAATGCACAATAGAAAATTGAGTGCCAACAACGACCATTCAACCTGTTCACACAGGTCACTCGACCTGTTCAGACCCGAGGCAAAAACTACTCAAGTGAAGCAGGCGATGAGTCGACTTAAACAGGGGATGAGTCGACTCAAATAGGGTTTTTCCAGAGTTGAGTCGACCTATGACTCGACTTGTTCAAACCCGTTGCAACATGGTTCAAATGAAACAGGCAATGAGTCGACGCAATCATGTGGATGAGTCAACTCATTTAGTTTTCCTAGGATTAAGTCGACCTATGACTCGACCTGTTCAGACCCAAGAGTTACACATACTGGAATATGTATGAGTGAGTCGACCGCTCCAAGGTGTGAGTCGATTCAAAGTTCTTAGACTGTCAAAAAATGGTTTTTGAGACGTATTTTGATCACTTGAAACCATTATTTTATGAACCTAAGGTGCCAATGATGATCAAGTGCATTATTCAAATCAACGAGATGCTCCTATATGTATGGACACATTTCACTTATACTTTGAGCATGTTGGAGGATGAATACATACTATGATATGATGACACCGTTCAAAGCATACATTATGAGCAACTAAAAAGGTTTGACATCATTAAAATAAGGACTAGGAATCTTTGCCCTCACACATACAACATTCATTGAATATTTGACCTGACATTAACACTGCACTCTATCTTTCGCCTTTGGTTGTGAAGGTAGATGCCAACCTAAAATAGGTTATTCTGACCAATGCGGTTATTGATAGATTTCTAATGTCTTTGAATACGTCGTTCATGCATTCCACAATGTTTGTTGTCATGTGGCCCCATCGACAACCTCTATCAAATGCCCTTGTCCATTTCTCTACTGATATGTTATCCACCCACCTTCCTGCATCTGCATTAGATAATCTAATTTCGTCACGATAATGTTGAAATGACGGCTGAGTTAGAGCATACCCTGCATTCATCACTTTTTTGCGAAGGTTCTTGTCTTTGATTGCATGCATGAAGTTTTGTGCGATATGTCTAATGCAATAGACATGGGTAGAAGGATGATCATGCCATCCGTTATCATGGTTCGTGTCCGTTTGAACGCTAGTATATTATAGAGAGAATAACAAACTCGTTATTTGTTAAGAGTTGAGTGTAGAGAGATGTGAATGGAGTTGGGATTTTTTTTAATATTATAGTTATTGATGCATGTAGGAAGAAACTATTTATTATAATAATACAACTCAAGGTTAAATCATTATAAAACTTATGATAATATAATGTATTTGTAATAATTGCTTTATACTTAAGTAGAATTATAATTCTTATCGAAGACCTTATATCCTATTATCAATCTTATTATCAGTATCATATATGTATAACTGAGCAAACTTCGGTGAATGTCCAGGCAAAGGCAACATGCTTCCAATTCTATGGCAAGTCTGTCCTTGAATTCTTATGTTAGGTGGTCCTCTTCCTCTTTGATTGTTATCAATTTTCATTCTCGGCGATGTGAATACAAACACGGTGTTGTATAATCTATGATGCTTTTGGTAATTTTTTATTGTCTAGTTCATTATTTTTGTCGTCTTGTGCAACAACCATAAGCAAAGTACCATTGTATTTGTCGTATAACCATGTTCCATCAATTTGAGTAATAGGTTTGCAGAATGCAAAACCTTTGATGCATGGTTGAAATAGCCAAAAGAGGTGGTGAACGATTCTATTTCCAATAACACAAGTTCCATATGGCATAAATGCTGGTAAAGTCTTCATAATTGCAATAGTTGTTGGTGCGTATGTTTTAAGTGCCCATATTAACCGTGGCAATTCTCTTGTATGAATCCTCTTAGTTGCCGAATACCTGATCAACAACCTTTGTCCTTGCAATCCATGCTTTCTTGTAAGATGGAGTATAATTATATCTTGTGACGATATGAGATATTATTATACTCACCTTCACTTATGGGCCTTTGTTAACAAGCGGAAAAATGTCTTGACATATCAATGCAGCGCTTAATTTATGGTGATCTTGTACAACATTAGTGACAATGCAACTGTGAGGTGGGTCTATAGAAGCTATCTCCCAAAAGTAGTTTCTCTTCTTGTGAGACGCAGCCAACCAAAATTTGTAAAGGATGTTATGACATTCGATGACATACCTTCTTGAATCAGTGCATTGCACAATGAAATCAGCAGACTTATTCATGTGAAATTTTTTGATAGCTCGCACACATTCTTCTTTAATGTGGAACATGTCTCCCACTTTTAACTCACCCTCTGATCGTGGATACGGGTTATAAAAAACATTGTTGGATATTTCATCGTCATGCAAATCCATGTTTGTTATATGTTGAGGCGAATTATATACATAACTTGGAGGTAATGGCGCTGGATGATCGCCATCTTCAATGTTATTGTTCAACATATGATTGACCTGTGTCTCGGTCTATTCTTCTTCTTCATCAACGACATTGACTTCTGCTTCTGCTTCTAGGTCAGCTTCATCTGAGTTTTCTGAATCAAATTCATCAGATTCAACTTGATTAGTTATCTGGGATTGCTGAGATGGTATTCTTGGTTGAAGAGTAATATATAACTCAATAGAGTTGCAACCAGAATTTTCGTGACTAACAAACATATATTCAACATCTTCACCGTCCCGTACCTTTAGCGGGAAAAATTTACATTGACTGTTCTTAAAATAAATTGGATTTTGATACGTGATTTGTGATACAAGACCAGATCCTATGCAGGATTCAATTTGTTTTTTCAAATGCAAGAAATTTGAATTTCTCTTGATCGTAAGTCGGATAGTATCGGTGTTTCGAAAACAAAACCCGTATACATCGCACTCATATGTCTCACCATTGCAGTGAGAATTGATATTATATTTGGATGCAGATGACATTGTAATCTTTTTTGTGCAGATGAAAAGTAAAATTTTTGGTGCAGATGAATTTGTGTTGATTATAGGATGAAATGGTAAGACATTAAATAGCCAGGTGAAATGGCATGCATGCAAATCCTAACGCCAGTTCTATTGGCGTCTGCATGTGATATTTGTACATGGGCGTCAATCCATGTGGCGCCTTGCAGACCTCAAAACTCAGCATGCAGATAGCCATGCAGCCTGCTGTTGGTGTAAGCCCTAAAGGCCAATACTTTTGGTACTTGTATCGAATTATTTATTAATAATAAAAGGCTTTTTCTTTATTACGTTTGTTTAATAAAGTCCCTAGAATAGCTAGTCTGTTTAATGTATCAAGTATGACTTAATCATGAGATCACATTAAACATAAGGACACTATTCTTAAAGTATCCGTAGTCGAGCTTTATTGTGAAGTGGGATGACATTAAAGCATTAAGACTATTATGTATATAGACTGATGATCACATCTCATGGATCATGGATAAGGAGTTATCAAGTCTTAAACATAGGTATGAATATTAAGAGTAATATTTATACCGAATTGACCCGCTATGAGAATACTATATAGAAAGTTATGCAAAGTGTCATAAGTTATTCTCATGGTGATAATGGTGTATACCACTCTTCGACCTGAAACCACTATGGACCCTAGATGTAGAGTCGAGTGCTTTATTGCTGATCAAACATTGTCCGTAACTGGATAACCATAAAGACAGTTGATGGGTACTCCACGAAGCATGCTGAGGGACATGAGTGACCTAGATGGAATTTGCCCATCCTGCATAACAGGATAAATGTCTATGGGCCCAATATTGAACTGGACAAGGATGACACGGTCTATGCCTTGTGTTCAATATAGACATAAGGGCAAAAGGATAATTATACACATAAGTATTATCACAAAAGGAATTGTCAGATCACATGACATTTTCGTGTCTTGGGTAGCAGTGATGTGTTGTTAGATACCGCTCACTGCTTATTATGTTAAATACATGATTTAATATAATTGCCAATGCCGCGAAAACCTACAGGATCACACACAAAGAACGGATTGATGAGAGATAGAGTAACTAAGGAACACCGTAAGGTACGGTGCCCTTAAGTGAATTGTAGAACATCGTAAAGGTACGGTGTACTTAAGTAGAATACGAAATATGGTAAGATACCATGAGCTTAAGTGATTTTGGGCATATATATGGGCCAAAATACACTTAAGTGGGCTTTTTAGCTTGAAGCCCACACAAGTGGTTCTATAAATAGAACCCTTGTGCAGAAGCATTGATAGCGGTTGCATTATTTTCGTTTTCTCTCTCTCTCTCTCTCTCTCTCTCTCTCTCTCTCTCTCTCTCTCTTTCTCAAAACCTTCATTCGTACCAGCTAGCACTGAGATTGAAGGAATCCGTTCGTGTGGACTGAGTAGAGACGTTGTCATCGTTCAACGTTCGTGATCGCTCCGTGGATCTGCATCAAAGGTTTTGATCATCACAAGAGATATGCACCAAAGGTTTCAATCGTCAAAAGAGGTAAATATTCTATCACTGATCATGACCATTCGTAAGGATCTCTAAAGGAGAAAATTTTAATTTCCGCTGCGTTTTTGATCGTAATTCTCCTTCACCTGCAGCCTATGTGAAGACCATGCATGCATGCAAGCCTAGGAGGCACCAGTCCATATGGCGATGGCATGGTAAGTTTACATGTGTAAGCCAAACCAATTGGCGCCTGCATGTAAACCCACTTATCCATACATTCAAACTTTTGCATGTCTCAAATTATAAATAGCCATGCAAGATTCACTTTTTTTCATCACTAACAATCACTTATTTCTTTGCAAGAACCACTATTTCATATATAACAACCACTGTTTCATATATTTACTATGACAAGATGTCTCTCCTCACTATGGGTGAATTGCATAGAGGCACAATTGCAAACATAACAACTTATGTAAGCGTTTAATTCTTGTATTATTTTTCTAACACAATTTTTTATAAAGTAACTTATTTTATTGTTTATTTTTTATAAAGTAATGTATTTTGGTGTTTGTTTTTTAGGATGTTTCTAGGTTTCGAACTCGTGTCCACGAATTTGTTCACATGGACGCGATGATTTAACCTTATGTCGAACTCGTCGGTTTTAGACATTTAAGCAAAATAATGTCTTGGTCGGTTGATACTAAATTTATTCTTGCATTATGTGAAAGATGGCGTCCCGAGACACACACATTCTTGTTTCCAACCGGTGAATGTACTGTGACGTTAGAAGACGTCTACATGTTATTGGGACTGCCTATCGAAGGTAAGGCGGTAAATGGTAAAACCACTATGTAAATTCAATTTGCATGAACCTCTTGGATGCTGATTTGTTAGATGATAACTCGAGAGGTCAAGGTATACTCCTTTCATGCCTTAAGGCATATTATAACAACTTATAGTTAGATGAGAATTCTATCGAATAGGCTTGAATAATAAAAACTAGGTGTTACATTATGCTTTTAATTGGTTTATTTTTATTTTTCGAAGGTAGTGGTTCTAGTATGCAACTTATGTCGTGAGAGCTGTTTGTGTTTGATGTACATTGGATTTTGATTCAATTTCGGCTGCAGAGCTTGTTTACTAGTAGTACTCTGATAATGTGCGATTATGATTTCTACAAATTGTATTCTATTTGAGGTTTATATGTGTTCATGGTGAGTTTATGAGAGGAAAAGGCAAGAGGCACACTTTTCTATTTCCACGGGAAAAGAAATTATTCTCATTTTTTTTATAAAATCAAACTTGTTTTTTTTAATTATTTTGTTTATTTTATTTTTGTTATATATTATTATTAGAAAAATGAGTTTTAGGTATCAGGCTTCTCTCATGTACATTAGGCTCATTAATCATTTTTGCACCTCCTAGATGTTGTAAATATTTTATGAACGGTTGTTATTCGGCTTCGATGTAATCCATGTGATATTGTAAATATAAAGTTGGGTTACTGCTATTTTATTTCATTACGATAAATCAGATTTTTAACCGCGGATTCGACATTTTTTGCCGTTATGCCGCCAAAATTTCAATACATTAATATGGTATTTTCGCCGCGTTATGACCCTTATGTACGCCACTTCGATTCTATTATCGCTATGTACAAACCGGCTTTGAGCACATTGTGGTTAATTCACTTCAATTATTTCTAAACCGACTTTGTCACTTATTTCCTTCTTTGTTTTAATTAAATTAATTAGTTATTTAATATTTATTTTAATTTATTAATTTTAATAATTAATTTTGATTATTAATTAAGTGGTTTAATTAAATTTTAATCAATTGATTTGATAATTGAAAATTGATTGACTTATGTCATCATCATCTCAAAATCGTTTCAATACCATTTCAATAATCATTTTTAAACCAAGCTCATTCAATCTCATTCATATTCAGAATCATTTCCAATCCATTTTCATAAATCAATTTCAAACACTTGATCAAACGTCAAGTTGTCTGTTAAAATCTATTCTCAATAAAAATCGATTGAAAAAGATTGGAGTGGAAGTATTTTTCTTCTCCTTTCCCGAATGTTCATGTGATGGCGCACTTAGCCTACCATTCGAACATCCGCTGGTAGTTTCAAGTTTACTCTTAAATAAATAAATTGAGTTAATTTCTCTCGTGGATGAAAAAGATTGGGGTGGAAGTAATTTTTCTCGCCTTTCCCAAGTATTCGTGTGATGACCGCACTTAGCCTACCATTCGAATATCTGTCATCCGTTAAAGAAACATGACTTGATTCGCCATACAAATTTCATAATTAATTGATTGAAAAAGATTGAAGTGGAAGTAATTTTCTCCTCCTTTCCCAAATGCTCATGTGATGGCAACACTTAGCTTACCATTTGAATATTTGTCAATCACCTAAAATATTCAAATACATCAGACATATCTTTTTCTCGCCCCCGTGTGATCGAAACCTTTTCAAAAGAACATTTTTTAATCACTTCTAATGAGCATACAAACTAGTGCTTAAGCCTCCATCGAGATTAGACATGTCAATGTTTAACCCTTAGAACGCGAACTAAAACACCCGTCCATTAAAAAACACAAACCAACAAACTATAGCTTTCCCCGAACTACGAAGCTTTGAGTTCCTCATTGTACTCGAGGATACGTAGGAGTGAGACCTGCAATATCGTCAAACACCCTAATAAAAATATTTTTTCGACTCCTTTTCTTTTAAACTTGATTATTAAAAAAAAACAAATAACATAAGCTAGCATTCAATCGTAAATTTAATTAAAAGGTTTCCGTTGAGTACAATGGATATGAGGGGTGTTAATACTTTCCTCTTGCATAATCGACTCTCGAAGCCTAAATTTGATTGTGACAACCATGTTTTTTTTTAAAGTTTTTATCGATATCTTCCTATTTTCTTCATTGGAATAAATAGAGCTCGATGACGACTCTGTTCGAATCACATTTTTCGCGATCATCGCGAATGATCGTATTTTTCGAGATGCAACACTATGATGTGGAAATGATAAGGTTCAGTCATTTATAAAAACACCTTTGATATTACTTCGCCGTTTGTTATTTAACAATAATGAACTAGACAATAAAAAATTACCAAAAGCATCATAGATTATACAACACCGTGTTTGTATTCACATCGCCGAGAATGAAAATTGATAACAATCAAAGAGGAAGAGGACCACCTAACATAAGAATTCAAGGACAGACTTGCCATAAAATTGGAAGCATGTTGCCTTTGCCTGGACATTCACCGAAGTTTGCTCAGCTATACATATATGATACTGATAATAGGATATAAGGTCTTCGATAAGAATTATAATTCTACTTAAGTATAAAGCAATTATTACAAATACATTATATTATCATAAGTTTTATAATGATTTAACCTTGAGTTGTATTATTATAATAAATAGTTTCTTCCTACATGCATCAATAACTATAATATTAAAAAAAATCCCAACTCCATTCACATCTCTCTACACTCAACTCTTAACAAATAACGAGTTTGTTATTCTCTCTATAATATACTAGCGTTCAAACGGGCACTTTCGTGTCCGTTTGTCCTTTTTTTTTAATATACACACATGTCAATATATAAACAGTTATCTTTGATTTTTTGAACATAGTAAAATGATCATATCTAAAGAGGAAATGGAATGAGAGATTGAATAGACATTCAGTTATATTATTTAAAATGAAAAAGGATAAGTTATAAGACAAATATAAAGGTAGTTATCAAACTCAAAAAATAATGAAGAAGGACAAGTTATATGACAAATACAAAGATAGTTATTAAATTCAAAAAAATAAATTAATTTAATTATAAATAGAAGTTGAGGGCAATTAAAGAATAAAAATAAGTCGCTCCAAAATCCCCTATTCCCTTTATATATACTAGCGTTTAAATGGACACTTCCGTGCTAGTTTATCCATTTTTTTAAATATACATACGCATCAAAATATAAATATAATTTTTATTTGATTTTAATTTATATCATTTTATATATAATAGAAGTTATTATTGGAATGGAAGTTATATTTTGAGAGGGTGGTGAAAAATTACAAAAACCAATTTCAATAAATTTTTATTAATATTTTATTTTTTAATTAAATAAATTGTATATATTTAAAAGGGATACGAGTTTATTTAAGTTATTTAATTAAAATACTGTTATTATTCAAAATAATTAATCTTATAATTATTTTAATACTTAATCATTATTTAATTAATTAATTATATAATTAAATAATTATAATATATACAATCAAATAAATAGAAAATAAAATAAAAATCAGCTATCAGCCTTATACTTGTACTAAAAAAATTCAGCAAAATGGAAACTAAAATAAGTTGAGTTAAAATAGATTATTTATGTAAAAAAAATCGATAAAAACACTTCTCAGTCCCAATATGGAACGAGAATGAATCATTCTGAATGATGACAATTGAAATGGAAAGTAAATATCCGATTAGAAAAGAAGAACAATAGATATAGTCATAGATAAAAAGAGAAGATATTGAATGTGTCTCGCCGATAACACACAATCATCGTTCCAACTGCTTCCTTTGATAAGCGATGGCCTCTCCCACCGAGCCTTCTAGTTCTCGCTCCGTCTTTCTCGGCATCGATGTCGGCACCGGCAGCGCTCGCGCTGGTCCATTTCTACCATTCACCTCTTATTTTTCCTTTTTCAGTGATTTTATTAGGTTACAATTGATTGTGGATTTTATTTTATTTTATTGAATGCTTGATGACTTGCATTTTCGTTTCTCATGCGTTTAGAATTTGAGATTTCATTCATGTTGATATGGTAGGTTTAGGTTGTTTTGATTTAGGTTCTCTGTTTTTTCTGATATGATTGAATTATGGTTCAGATATCCGGCGTGTAGTGTGTGTTTGGTTCTGGGGTGAAGAGAATTGATTTTGAATGAATTGATTATGTAAAGTGATTTATGTCTTTATACATTTATATAGAAGTGAGTTGAATAGTAAATTTCAATGTAAAAATCACGTTTAAACTCAAAAGTTATAAATTGATTCTGGTTCTGGGGTGATTATACGTAGAAGTGAGTTGAATAGTAAAGTGACCTGTGTTTGATTCTACGGTGATGAGAATTGATTTTTGTAGAATTGATTTTGATGAAAAGTGATTTCTATTTGGATAGATTTATGTAAAAGTGAGTTGAATAACAACTATCAGTGTAAAAATCACGTTTAAACTCAAAAGTTGCATTTTCTAGCTTCAAGTAGAATCAATTTTGAAGGCAGAATAAATTTTACTTTAGAGGAACTAAGCACCTCAAAACCATTCAAAAATCAATTCTATATCTCTAGAATTGCTTTTGCCTCTTCTAAAAGCCAAAGCAAACATACGCGAATTAATTCTAGGAGGCAGAATCAATTCTACTTTAGAAGAACCAAACAGAATTGCGTTACAATTACTCAGTATTTTACAATATTTCTGATTGTTTTACTATATCTAGCTACTAGTTTTTTTTTGCATATTATGTGATAGCTTTTATCAAGTTTTACTTGTTTAGCGTCTATGTATACAGTGCTGCTGGTATGTTCTAAATGATCTAGTACTCTAACTTTAATACTGATACAGGCCTGTTTGACGAGGAAGGGAAGCTTCTTGGTTCGTCTAGCAGCCCGATACAGATATGGAAAGATGGTGACTTTGTTGAGGTAACTTGATTGGATGGACTTTCTGTAAATCTAATGACTACCCTAAGCTCGTGATATAATAATCAATTAAAGCAATGAGCCTGGTGGTTTCCCGTGAAGCTGTAATATATACTGCATAAGTCTCTGGTGCTGCTGGGATTTCACTACTAGTGCGAACCAATCTGAATCATGTTTCTGTTTGACAAACTGCTTCCATATATTATGTTATTTTCCAAAATGGGGGTGGTGGTTATGAATTTCTAGTCAATTCTTGCAGTTAGATATGTGCTGGTGCTTTCCACTTTCAGTGCTATTATAATGTAGATTCATCCTTTTGTTCTAAACAGCAATCCTCTACAGATATATGGCTTGCAGTATGTGCTGCTGTAAAAGCAGCCTGCTCTAGAGCAAAAGTTGCACCTACAGAAGTAAAGGGCCTGGGATTTGCAGCTACTTGTTCACTTGGTATGCAATTATTTTGAAATTGATGTACTTATTCATGAACGATTTAATTTTTTGTAAAGTAATGGTTATTTATTGTTTATGAATTAGTTGCGGTGGATTCTGACAGCTCACCTGTTTCGGTTTCTTCGACTGGTGATTCAAGAAGAAATGTGATAGTATGGATGGATCATAGAGCTGTAGACCAAGCCGAAAGGATCAATAAAAGTAACTCACCTGTATTGGAATACTGTGGTGGAGGTGTTTCACCTGAAATGCAACCGCCAAAGGTACCATCAGAACTAGTCCCATTATTTCATTTCTGGTTGTCAACTGTAAATGGAATGATCTGCAAAAGTGTTAATTGCTACATCTACAAGAAAATCGGACATGAACTCATAATCTATATTGGGTGATGTTAAGGGTCTCACATTGGACAATATATGGCTTGAACATGTCTTTATAAGTGAGGGAAATCTTCACCCTACAAGCCGGTTTTGTAGGGATGAGTTAGACCCAACCCAAATTCTGAGATGTGGAATTAAATCCACCCCTTTAAACCCAACACATTGAAGGTGTTGGAGGCTGCAATGAAGGCAGGTCAAATGCCGCAATTAAGGCGACTAGGGGTGGACCGCAATTAAGGCGGAAATTTGATTAGATGAAGTTAAGGACATCATAGTTTATTTGAGTAGGTTACCAGTTAAACACAGTTGCTGCTAGGATTGCCTATTGACAAATTATTCTTTCACAAAAAAGAGTTTTTGCTCTCTATGACCTTTTGTTTTCTTGATTTGTACCATTATATTCTTATAATAAGTTTTGGAGTATAGTGCTTGCATAGACCTATTTGTTAGAGAATTATATTTCGTAAGAGTTTCCTTTGAAGCTACTAGACTTGTTAGGTGCTGCATGATATAGTGTGTTGTACTTTTATTTTTAATTTTGAGTATGATACTCCTTTTATTGATTCAATTATGGCTTTAGCAAATCTATACTGATGCAATCTAACTTTCCAGCTTCTATGGGTTAAAGAAAATTTGCAAGAATCTTGGTTAATAGTTTTCAGGTGGATGGATTTGAGTGACTGGTTGTCATACAGGTACTCTATTTCTCAAGTCTTCTTGATGTTTAGGGTCAGTTTGGTGTTCGAATCTTGTTGTATTTGGATTAATTTGTGGCTGTTTTTTAGGGCTACAGGAGATGATACTCGTAGTCTTTGCACCACAGTTTGTAAATGGACATATCTTGGTCATGCTCACATGCAGTATGCAAATGATAAAGATTCCCGAGATATGGAGGCTTGTGGGTGGGATGATGAGTTTTGGGAGGAAATTGGTTTGGGTGATCTTCTTGAAGGACATCATGCTAAGATAGGTATTCATTTGACTAGAATTGGCATTGTCAAGAACCAACTATATCAAAAACTAAATTGTTAGGTGATGGAACTTAAATGGATTTATATTACTTCTCGACACACACTGCTCGTACCTTTTGGACTTGAAATGCTTTGAGAAATTCAATTTTTCATGAAAACAATGGGTTTAGAGGAGGAGGAGGAGGAGGGACAAACTGTAGATTACTTGGTTCATAGTGATTTTGATATAAACCATTTAACCATCTCAAAAGTTTAAGCTATTAGGTGATGGTGGAAATGATTTTATATTTCATCTCTAACAATCCACTTACTTTTATTATTAACGACATGCTTTTAGGCCACCTACTCGAGCATGCACGCACTGCTGAATTTATAATTTGAGCTAATGACCCTTTGTGTAATAGAATGCAAATTTCCCGTTTAAGTAGGTGATTTGTACTGCCTACTCAATTGGAAAATGTGTAAATGCTATATTGTATACATACTTTTGCAATCCCTATCTGCCATTGAATTTTTTTCAATTTGCAATTTTTGGTATGGCATATAAAGTGTGTGCAAAACCAATCTTATTGACCTGATCATATCAACTTTTTGTTCCTTGTCTTGCAATATATTTTCTCCTTATGGAAATTCAATGTCTTAAAAATAAATCTCAAGGAGCAATATGATTAGTTATCATATGTCTGAACTTTTATAATTGTTTGTTTCTTGAAGACTTATTTTATTATTATTTTTCATGCTTGACCGGTGAAAACTTGAGGTAAGCTTATGTATCTGATTTGTGTGCCATTCTTTGCTATTTCTGTCTTCCCACTGCTTATCTTGGTGCTCAATCTATCATAATAACAGGACGAAGTGTTGCTTTCCCTGGCCATCCTTTGGGTTCTGGCCTTACTCCTGCTGCAGCGAAGGCAAGAATTTTGTACTGAAGCTTATGCATTATTTTTAGTTTGAACTGGGGCTTTTTGAGGTTCATTAGTAAATCAAACATGCATTGATTGGTTGGAAAAATGGCACAACTTTTTTCCATATATGGAGATTTTTTCGCTTTGATGGGACACATTCCTGTGACGCAGCTGGTTTTAATACTATTAATGGATTGAAATTTTCAGGAACTGGGTCTTGTGCCAGGAATTCCTGTTGGGACATCACTGATTGATGCTCATGCTGGTGGTGTGGGAGTAATTGAAAGTGTGCCCCCATCTGAAGCTGAAGGTTGTCATGACTTGTCTTATACTTGTGATTACAAGTCAATCCGATAAAGCAATAGTATTCTTAATTTGAGTAACTTATGTATCCTCAGAGCATGACGAGGAAGATATTTGCAACCGTATGGTGTTAGTTTGTGGTACTTCTACATGCCATATGGCTATATCCCGGAGAAAATTGTTCATTCCTGGGGTTTGGGGTCCGTTTTGGTCAGGTAGTCTACTATTTTTCCATTTTATCAATTAAATCTAAATTATGGATGTCATTGTACTACTTTCTTGTGACATTTGAAGTTATTGTGGCCTGTGCACTGTTTATTGTGGGTAGCTACCATGGAAAATTACGCATTTTAGACATTCATGCCAGGATGGTTATGAATTATAGTTTCAACTTTCATTTGACTAGTGTAATTTTCCTCTTTGTTAGTATTAACTATAAAAGCATCTCTAATAAGGGTAATCTAAGTGAATTTATAGAAGGATGAACTCGTTCCTTGTTTTTGTTTTTCATGGAGGAACTTGGCATGGAAAAGTGGGTCGCATGAAAATTGTAAAAGTAGTTTAAATAAGGTACAATATCATCATTAATATTTGGTTCAAAATGAGGTATCATATCATCATTAATATTTGGTTCAAAATGAGGTATCATATCATCATTAATATTTGGTTCAAAATGAGGTATCATATCATCATTACTATAAGGTATTTTATTTTTTTACCCTTGAAGCAAAATGTGTATGAGTTACATACAATATATGATGTAGCATTGTAGGGACCGTTCATTAGTAGTGTATGCAATGCAAAATATATTCTTTAAAAGAAGACTATATAAGATGCTCTAAGTTACTTGGTTGTGGTTGAAAATTCATTAATAGATCCTGCCATTGTTGGAATTAGTATCTCAAAGGTACTCATTTTGGCTGAATATGTCTCATTTTTGCATTGATTCTTTTGTACTTTTTGACTTTATTATCATAAATGTCATTGATATGGGCATCTTTGTCGGCAAATTTTGCATGGTTACTTATTGTTTATTCGATATGTAACATTATTATTGGCATAAAAAGTAGGAGGTATTTGACGTTGGAATTTACTTTTGACTTGATAACCTGTTGTGTCTTTTTGAATTTGGATTGGGCCTAACTCAACCTTATAAAATTGGTTTGTAAGGTGAGGGTTGCCTAAGTTTTATAAATACTATAGATGGCACATCTCTAGGCAATGTGGAACTAAATTCACCCCTTTATACTCAACACGATGAAGGTGTTGGAGGTTGCAATGAAAGCACAACTGAAATGCCGAATTAGGCGGCTAGGGGCAGACCACATTGAAGTCGGAATATCTAACACACGCCATCACGCTCGGGCCTAGTAAGCTTGAAGTGTGGACAATGCGGAAGCCCAACAACATGTTTATGATATTTAGGATAGGTTCTGATACCATCTTAAGATTTGGACTGGGCCCTCACCTCAATCTTACAAAACCGACTTGTAAGGTGAGGGTTATCTAAACTTTATAAACACTACAGATGCCATATCTCGGACTAAATCCACCCCTCAACACCCAACACAATGAAGGTGTGGAGGCTGCAACGAAGGCAACCCAAATGCCACAGTTAGGCTGTTAGGGATGGACCTCCATGAAGGAGGAATTTCTAACAATGTCCATCATCTTCTATTTTATTTAATATTAATCAAATTATTCATCATTGTTTATGTTGCATCTGCAATGTTGTGATACATTTTTCTTTATCTGAATTTTCAGCAATGGTACCAGAATATTGGCTGACTGAAGGTGGGCAAAGTGCTACTGGTGCATTATTGGATCATATAATTGAAAACCACGCGGGTTCTATACTCCTTGCAAATCGAGCTGCTTCCCAAAGTAAGGCTTTTTCTGTTTTTCCATCATTTGGAATATACTAAACACTTACATTAATGAGTCTGTGATTGATGTTTTGGCAAGACTAATTTTCTATGCTTTAATATTTCAGAGATCTCAGTGTTTGAGCTTCTAAACAAGCTCTTGGAAACAATTATGATTGAGCAAAAACTATCCTTTTTAGGTGCCCTAACTGAAGATATACATGTTCTTCCTGACTTTCATGGGAACAGGTATTTGGCAACCATCACCTTTCCTCTTTGTTTTTTGCCATATTGACTTGTGAATAATATGCTGTTATATATGTTGCTCCCCAGGTCTCCCATTGCAGACCCAAAATCAAAAGGAGTTATCTATGGTTTGACACTTGACACAAGTGACAAGCAGTTGGCTCTTCTATACCTGGCAACTGTGCAGGGCATTGCATATGGCACACGTCACATTGTAGAACACTCCAATGCCCATGGTCACCAAGTAAGGATGTACAATGCCTTGACACATATTTGAGGTTATTACCAGTTCTTTGGGTGGCTATTTTTTAACATCCATTTCAAGTTTATATTTGCACCCACTGAAATGTACCTACCTTGCTATGGAGGTGTGGATGTGCTAAATAGAGCCCCCCAGAGTTTATATTTTGTTGCCAAGTCGTTACTCTTGGCTGTGATACAGCGTTGATGGATTTTAATATCATAATAACTTTTCTTTCGTTGCTCACAGATCAGCACACTACTTGCATGTGGTGGCTTATCAAAGAACCCTGTCTTCATTCAGGAACATGCTGATATTATTGGTATGTGTTGAGAAAGGGGTGGGGGAAACGAAAAGTACATATGCATGGACAGTTCATTTTATAAAATGTCACAAAGTATATATGCATGGACAGTTCATTCTATAAAATGTCATGGTGTACAAATCAGTTTAAAATATTAATTAAATTTACTAGTAAGTATTATCCAGGGTTGTATAGTATCAGTCCTGTCTAGTTTGGTTAGATAGTCAACAACAACCAAGGGTGTCTTTGTTCATCTTTTCTACAATAGCCGCTATTCCAATTCTAATCTAATGCTATCATTCACAATCTTATCTTGTTTAGTATTTCCACACATTTAGCATATCATTCTCATCTCTGCTACACATGATGATACTCTCATGATAACATTTTTGTGCCTAACTCTCTGCCCCATACACTAAGTTGTACGATAAAACTTTCTCTATAGCTCCATCAGTACCTTTTTTTTTTATCACATATTACCCTTGAGGCACTTCTCCATTTCACCCACCTCGTGTGAATGAGATGATATACATCTCTCAATTTTTCCTTCATTTTGTAGAGTGAACCCTTTAAATTTTGTACACTGGACCCAATAAAAATGTGTAGCTTCCGATGCATCTAATGATACTGTGTTCAGTTTTTTTGAAAATAATGAATCACGATTATAATTATCCCAGGTTGCCCTATAATTCTTCCAAGGGAAAGTGAATCTGTGCTCTTGGGTGCTGCTATTCTAGGTGCTGTCGCTACAAAGAAATATAGTAGCCTTAGGGAGGCCATGAAAGCCCTGAATGCAGCTGGTCAGGTGTGGACACCTTTATCTCTATCATTATTTACTTTGTATAAAACTTTTGTTTGATTTTGATTATGAAATAAAACTCTTTTCCTCTCTTCGAGTTTTCCCTGAATGACTAATATGGTGCATGGATTGTTGCACAGGTTATTCATCCATCTAATGATCCCAAAGTGAAGAAGTACCATGAAGCTAAATACCGGATATTCCGTGGCCTTTATGAACAGCAGCTCTCTAATCGTTCCATGATGGCTCAGGCCTTGGCATAGCATTGTAGAATGCTAGAACAGTTGGACTCAAACCTTCAATTACATTAGATTTACAAAGCCTATATTCATGCCTCATGCATGCAAAGATTGACATTTTGATGCCATATTGATTTTTCAAAGTTATGTTTTTCAGTAACATTTAAGGTATAAGGGAAAGCAATAATCAATACCTAGATGAAAATTCTTGAACAGATTTATGTACAGTTTCATCCCCCCTTGAAAATTCTTGAAAGGATTTATAGAAACTCCACTTCATTCTTGAAAATTCTTGGAAGTACTGTTTAAATAATGTTACATTAACTCAATTCATGACGAAATTGACAAACTATCAATTTTTCTTGACAATTTTTTTTTTGCTCACAAGTCGGTAAAAAGTATGTTTAGTAACATGCATATGTTTAACAATTTTTTGAACTCTCCATCTCCATGTATATGTTTGGTTTTAATTCAGTGTATTATGTGTTTGATAACTTATCAATTTTTTTGAAAGGTTAATTACTATTTTAGAACAAATTAAAAAAAATATAAAGTTGATAACTTATAAATTGTTGGTTAATTTAATTCATTTATTGATTTGTTATGACATTCTATTTTTCACAATTAGCTATTTGTTCCGGACTGGGCCATGACCCTAGGCACGGCACGGCCCAATACTCGCCAAGCCCACGTCCAAACGGCCATGTCCACACGACCACGAGGACGCGTCAGGTGGACGACAGTCCGCCCGACGAACGTCTCCCCGGGCCCTTAAACACGTGTCGGACAGTGAGCGGGTCCTCCTCGTACGATCTCCATCCACTCACCGTCAACCCACGTTGCGGGCACCTCAGTTGTGTCGGGCAGGGCCTTAACGGCATCCCACTCACCACGTCACCCAACTCCCCTATATTGTCGCCTTAGGGATAGGGGCAGTTGGACCAGGGGGCAGACTTTGGTCTAGGTCTTAACGCTTCTTACGCGTCCCCTGGCAGCTCCTCCTTGGGCCTAGCTAATCCAGCCCATTAGGAGCCTTGGCCCAGCGCTGGGGGCTCACTATAAATACCCCTTTCATGGCAAAGGGGCAGGTATTCTAACTCACACTCTGATAACCTCATTCTGTACCTTTTCTGACTTAAACATTGGAGCACTTTGCAGGTACACCCCCCCTTTCACTTCATTCTCCGGCCCATTCACCAAGACCTTGGAAGGCCCTCCTGATCAGGTGAGATCAGTGGCGCCGTCTGTGGGAACTAGCTATCCCCATCTTCATCAAACGAGGATCAAAAGCTCATTCATTTCTGTCCTTCCAACATGGCCGGAGAACAACATAGCGATCACAGCCGTCCCCTCGTCAACTACAACATGGACGACGGCCCGCCATCCCATGAGGCGGACGTTCGGGACGGTCATCCATCCACCCCGTCTCCAGAGCCCCAAAACAACGGAGATGTCCCTCACGCCCACAATTTAGGGGCAGAGACATTTCATCCCATTCCCGTTCCCGTTGAAGGAGACGCCGTAATGATTGCCATGGTGAATGCCCTCAATCAGGCCGGTTCTATGCTCCACCAGCAGCACGAACGAATCATGGCCCTCGAAGCCGAACGACAAGAGGCCCGGCCCCAGCCGGTGAGTAGGATACAACAACGTCCGGAGCCAACGAAGAAGCGAGGACGTCGCTCTCCCGAACCCCACGCCAGCAGGGCACGCGCCCATCGTGACGGTGGTCGAGCGAGAACATCACCAAGGCGCGGGCACAGCCCCGACAACAACGAACTGTCTCCCTTAAGGAGCGACGAGGAAGATTTGCATTGCCCCCTATCTCGGGCAATAATGGAAGCCCCGCTCCCCAAAGGCATGGAGAAACCGCCAAACCTAGCTGTGTACGACGGGACTACAGATCCCGACGATCACGTCGACAACGTCAACGCGATGCTCGACTACCGCAATGATATAACCGGGCACCTCAAATGCCGACTGTTCTCAACGACCCTCAGGAAAGGGGCCATGGCCTGGTACAAAAGCTTGGCCCCTGAGTCCATTACGTCATGGAGAGTCATGAGGTCCATGTTCACCCGGCACTTTACAGCTTCCCGTCGTCACCCCAAGACTGAGGCGACCCTTGAAGCCATAGTGCAGAAGAAGAATGAAACGCTGCGCTCATACATCGAGCGATTCAACCAGGAAGCTGTCGAGGTAGATACCAGCGAGCACATGAAGAAGTATCTCCTCGAGAGAGGTCTCTTACCCGGCAGTGAACTTAGCAGAGCCGTAGGGATCGAGCCTCCCCGCACCTTAAACGAGCTCCTGCATAAAGCCCAGGCCTACATCAGGTACGAGGAAAAGCAGGTGGCACACAATGCCCGCAGCGGACGTAACGCTGGGGAGACCGAGCACTCAAAACGCGAGGACACGAGCATTTCCCGTCGCAACGGAGACAGACGAAGAGAAGAAAGACCTCGCGAGCTCCGGGAAGGAAGAGGCCCCGCGGGCAGATATAGCGAGTACACCTTACTGACGGCTCCTCGAGAGCGTATCCTCGCAGAATGTATCAACTCTGAATTTAAGCAGGGCAGGGTCAGGTTCCCAAAACCGTCTGCACCAAAGCCCCACACCGACAAATCAAAGTACTGCCGGTTCCACAGAAGTCACGGACACGTGACCGAAGACTGCGTCCACCTGAAAGATGCGATTGAAATTTTAATCCAAGAAGGGCACCTGAAGCAGTACACGAGGAAGAACGAAGCTCCCAGACACGACGAGCCAGAGAAGAAGAGACCCCGGGAAAACACACCCCCCGACAACTCTCCCTATCAAGTGGCCCTCTGCGTGTCACGACCGGAAGATTTCTTCCCCCCCGAACCATTGCCCGAGGGCAAGATCACTGCACTCAGCCCCTGGGAAGACTTCCCTACCACACTGGTGATATCAGGAGGAGGAACTAACGGGGAATCCGCGGCCCTCTCCGTCAAACGCAAGTTCGACGAACTCCTACTGACTGCCCCCGAGCAGAAAGCGACATTGACAAAATACCGGGGAAAATCCAACCCAATATCCTTCTTCCTGGAGGAACTCCCGGGCGGATCCCCGAACTCGGCCATCCCACTATTGATTAGAGCAAAGATGGCCAGATTCGACGTACGACGCATCCTGGTCGACGAAGGCAGCTCAGTGGATATCATGTACGTCCACCTCTTCAAGACTCTGAAGCTAGACAAGACCAACTTAGCCCCCTACGTCGGATCAGATCTCCAAGGATTCAACGGAGCAACAACCAGACCGTGGGGATATGTTGAGCTCCTCGTCACTTTCGGCGAACAAGAAACGGCCAGGGAAGTCAAAATCCAATTCCTGGTCGTAGACTGTCCGTCTCTCTACAATTGCATCTTTGGACGCCCGACGCTGGCCGAACTCACTGCGGTCCCATCCACCGTCCACCTGAAGATGAAATACTACACCAAATTGGGACGTGTGGTCACCATCCATGGTGACATCGAAGCAGCCCGGCGATGCTACGACGCCGCAGTAAAAGGACAGGCCGTAGTCAGCACGAAGAGCAACTGCAACAACAAAAAACTCAAGACCGAGGATCCTGCCCGAGGAGTCAACGCCATCGACCTCGACTGTCGCATCGGGCTGGACGAGACCGGAGAGGGGAGGTTCCCCAAGGAACGCTCTCTCGAACACCCGGTCCGACCAATCCCCGACGGGGAGTTCGAACTCATTCCTCTTGGGGACGATCCGGAAAGGACGGTGAAGATAGGTAAGGGACTACCCGAGCAAACAAGAGAAGAGCTAGTAGCATGCCTCAAAGAGAACTCCGACCTCTTCGCGTGGAATGCCGCAGAAATGCCCGGGCTGGACCCCGAGATCGCGTGTCATAAGCTAGCAGTAGACCGGGCAGCCAAGCCCATAGCACAGCGTAGACGCAAGCAATCGCCCGAAAAGGCAGAGGCTGCCGAGCGAGCTGTAAAAGACCTCTTAGAGGCAAATTTTATTTCTGAAGCCCAGTACACAACCTGGCTCTCTAATGTAGTCCTCGTTAAGAAAAATAATGGAAAATGGCGTATGTGTGTTGATTATACTGATCTTAATAGGGCTTGCCCGAAAGATGCTTTCCCCCTCCCTAATATAGACTCGCTCGTTGACAACTCTGCAGGTTTTAAACTCTTGTCCTTCATGGACGCATATAGTGGATACAACCAGATCCCTATGTCGCCCGCAGACAAGAAACACACAGCGTTCATGACCCCAACGGGCAATTACTACTACAACGTGATGCCGTTCGGGCTCAAGAACGCTGGCGCTACATACCAACGCATGATGAACAAAGTCTTCAAGGACGAAATAGGGGACATGCTCGAAGTGTACATGGACGACATGATCGTCAAATCACACGAGGAGGTAACCCATGCTCGACACCTTACGAAGGTATTCGAGCAGGCGAGACAGTGTAAAATGAGGTTCAACCCCGAGAAATGCACGTTCGGAGTCCGGGCAGGCAAGTTCCTCGGTTTCTATCTCACCGAAAGAGGGATCGAGGCCAACCCCGACAAATGCCGGGCATTCTCGGAGTTTCCGACCCCAAAAACCAAAAAATCGATCCAGTCACTCAATGGAGTGCTCGCCTCACTCTCCCGTTTCATCGCCAAGTCCGCCCAGCACGCATTGCCATTCTTCAGACTCCTTCGCAAAGAGGCTACCTTTGACTGGACCGATGAATGCGAACAAGCGCTACTCCATCTAAAGAAGGTTCTGTCCCAACCCCCGGTCTTATCACGGCCATCAGAAAAGGAAACCCTATACTTATACCTATCCGTGGCAACCGAGGCCGTCAGCGCCGTTCTAATAAGAGAAGCCGACGAAGGACAAAAGCCCATCTATTTTACGAGTAAAGCACTCCAAGGTCCCGAGCTCCGATATCAGCAAATCGAAAAGGTCGCCCTGGCCCTCATCAACACAGCGAGGAGACTACGATATTACTTCCTCGCACACACGATAAAGGTGAGGACCGACCAGCCAATCAAACAGCTGCTCGGGCGCCCGGATATGGCCGGGAGGATGCTCAAGTGGTCATTAGAACTCTCCGAATTCGACATACAATACGAAAGTAGGAAAGCCTTGAAAGCTCAGGCGCTGGCCGACTTCGTCGCGGAGATGACCCACTGCCCGACTCCAGCAGAAAGCGCCCACAAATGGACGATCTTCGTCGATGGCGCCTCTAGCACATCAGGCAGCGGGGCCGGGATCATCCTCGAAAATGAAGAAGGGATCCTGATAGAGGTATCGTTAGCGCTAGCATTCCCAACATCAAACAACCAAGCCGAATACGAAGCCTTCCTCGCAGGCCTGAGGTTAGCCGACGACCTGGGAGCAAAAGAGGTAAAAATATCCACCGACTCCCAGCTCGTGGCCTCACAAGTGCGAGGAGAATACCAAACCAAGAACGACAACCTCCTCGGGTACTTGTCCCTCGTCAAAGAAAAACTTGATAGATTTGAAAAATGGGAAGTTCAACACATACCCCGCGAGCACAACACACGGGCAGACGTTCTCTCGAAACTAGCCAGCACGAGGAAAAAGGGTGGGAATAAATCAGTAATCCAAGAAATTCTCCCGCGGCCCAGCATCGACAAACTACCGCCTCCACTCGAGGTCAACGCTATTGGAGATGCCCACTGTTGGATGACACCCATCTACAATTACCTCACACGAGACGAACTCCCGGCTGACCCGAAAGAGGCGGCCATTGTCAAACGACGCGCATGCTCGTACGTACTCCTCGAAGGCAAACTCTACCGGAGAGGATTCTCCATCCCACTACTCAAATGCGTCGAGGAAGAGAAAGTCCCCGACATACTTGGAGAGATACATCGGGGAATTAACGCTCAACACCTCGGCGGACGATCGCTCGCACGAAAAGCCCTTCGAGCAGGCTACTACTGGCCGACCATGCAAAACGATTCGAAAGAGCACGTCAAAAGATGTGACAAATGCCAACGACATGCCGACATGCACCTCGCACCCCCGAACGACCTCAGATCGTTGTCTTCCCCATGGCCCTTCGCGTGGTGGGGCATGGACATCCTCGGACCCTTCGTCACCGGATCATATCAGAATAAATACCTCATCGTCGGGGTGGATTACTTCACCAAATGGATCGAGGCGGAGGCACTGGCTAAAATAACCGCGCAGAACATTCTCCGGTTCTTCAAACGCAACATCCTCGCTCGGTTCGGTATACCCCAGGCACTTGTCACAGACAACGGGACACAATTCACGGACGGAGGATTCCAGGACTTCATCGCCAGCCTGGGCACCACACAACATTTCACGTCTGTCGAGCATCCGCAGACGAACGGGCAAGCAGAGGCGGCCAACAGGGTAATCTTACGTGGCCTCAAACGCAGACTCGGCGAGGCAAAGAGGGCATGGGTCGAGGAGCTACATAGCGTCCTATGGGCCTACCGCACGACACCGCATTCTACCACCGGGGAAACCCCGTTCCGACTAACTTACGGCACCGAGGCAGTCATCCCGGTGGAGATACGGACGCCAACGAGGAGGACAGAGGAGCCCCTAGACGAGGAAATGAACGATGAAACCCTTAGAGCCGAGCTCGACCTAGTCGAGGAGATACGTTCCGAAGCAGCTCTCCGGGAAACAACCCTCAAACAAAAGATAGCACTACGTCATGACGCGAAAGTCATAAAAAGAGAGTTCCAGGTCGGCACCCTGGTCCTCAGAAGAAACCAGAAAAACCCGAGAGAGGGCAAACTGGCGGCCAACTGGGAAGGCCCTTACCGCGTCCGCGACAAAACGAGCAACGGGGCCTATTACCTAGAAAACCTACAAGGAGAACAACTCGCTCGACCATGGAACGCAGAAAAACTTAGACAATATTACAGCTAAGTACGCCACGGGGAGACGTGGCAGGTACGGCCACGCTCTTCGTCCCCAAAACCCCAGGGAGGAACCACGAGACCCGGGAACGATCCGGGGTCACACAACAAACACAACCCTCCCCGACGGTTGGGATCTTGACCAAGACCCAACGTCGAAGTACCAAGACTGGCAGGGCACCCAGCTCGCGATGGGAGGACCCAAGCCTCGGGACCAGGGTTCGAACAACGGACCCGGGCTTCGATACCCACGGGCACAAAGCCCGACACTTCGTCGGTTCCCTAAACCGAGGAGATTAACAAAGTCGAGCAGAGTACGAATTCATGCAAACAAATATCAAACACAAACGAGCACAATGAACGGTAACAAAAATATTCATACATTAGAAACGACAAAGGCGGCCGAAGCCAAGTACGCCCGAAGGCCATATTACAACGCCCGAAGGCCAAAATACATGAGGCACGCAGGCCATGATAAGAAAAACATATAAACTAAGACTCCGCTCGGAGCTCCTCTTCATCCTCTTCTTCTTCTTCTTCTCCCCCCAGCTCCTCCTCCACTTCAAACGGGCAGATGATCTCACCATCCCGGACGCAGCAGTTATAGGCCGACCCTTCCGTCACCAACTCAGGGTTCAGAAGCCCGAGCTGCTCGACAGCATTGTCGAAACCCTCTTTGAAGCAGGCCACAAGATCTTGGTTGAGAGTCCGGATATGCCCTAGCAGCTCACCGCGCGAGCCAAAGGCGCGTTCCTCCTCGGTCTCATCTGCCAGAGGACGGACCTTTCCCTCGAGAGACTCAACCTGAGCCCGTAGGTAGGCGTTGTCCTCGGTCAGCTTCTGATGGTCGACCACCTGCTCTTCCAGGCTCGCCTTAGCAGCCTTCAACTGGTCCCTCTCCCTTTCCACCTCCTCCAGCTTCTGGCGCAGCCCTTCCTGCAGCTGATGCTCTTCTTTGTAGTCCGACAGATCTTGAGATAGTCTTTCCTTCTCTGTCCGAACCTGCAAAAGGGCTTCCTCCAGCGAGGCGGTGGAGACCGCAGTGTCGGTCAGAACCATGGCCGTCTCCATCACCCGGATGACGGCAGCAATATCCCTGGCCAGATCTTTCCTCCGGGCAGCAACATCCTGGTCCAGAATAGCCTTGGCCTCAGGCGCAGGCACAACAATCGACTCCTCGGCCTTGAAGAACGACCGTTCCACATAGCAGGGAGGCAGAATATAGCTGCCCGGTCCATGCGAACCTCCTGGAGACGACCTGGTAAGGGCCCCAGCCGGACGCTTCCGTTTATGGAGGGGAGAAGCCGCTGGCGACGGACTGCTGTCAGGAATGGTGATCGGGTTAAGCCGAGGAGGAGAGGAAGGAATCACGCTCGCCGCCTGCGAGGGACCGACCCCGGCATCGCCAGCAATCTCCGAGACACGGGCCGCAGTTTTCTTCTTCTTCTTGGGCACCCGGTCAGGAGCGCCGACCTGATTCGCCAGCTTCAGCACCCGATCACGAGCATTGGGCATGGCACCTGCAAATAAATTACACACAAACGTTAGCGACCGAAGTCATAAACAGAAATAAAAAGCTAAACAAAGTCTGCCTACTCAATAACGCCAGAGCTTCCTCCTCGGTATCACACTCGAGCAGAGCCTTCGTATTGATATAACGCGTCTCGGTGATTAGCTCCCCGGCCTCATCCAGGTAGGGCACGCCCTGTCGATTCGCCCAGAACGCCAAGCTGAAGCTCTGCACGTAATCGACCAGCTTCTTGTACGCGAGCCTATCCTCCTCGCCGAGCATCGCGTACTTGACCCGGTAATGCGCTGTGGAGAGATCGAAATGATCACGCTGCCACCTCAGCGGTATCTTCGACATCAGCGTCTCCTCCCCGTTGGGTTCCCGTTGATAGTAGTAGAGAGAGTGAAGGGCAGCCCGGGTAATCGGCATCACCACGTACCACCGGCTTTTGAAATGGCGAACAGAATCCTCGTACGTCTTGAACAGACGCACGGGCTGCTTGAAAGAAACCCAACTGTGGCGGCCACGGGAACCGGACCTCTGGAGATGGAACACGTGGAAGAAGAGAGCCCGGGTGCAACCAATGCCGAGGAACTGGCAAACTAACTCGAATGCCCGCATAAATGCGAGGGCATTAGGATGTAGTTGGGACGGCGCCAGCCGGAGCCACTTGAAGACCGACATCTGGAAGGAGCTGAAGGGCAGTCTCATCCCCGCCTCACGAAAAGCAAATTCATACATGGTGAACTGCTTCCCCGGGAAATGATGACAAATGCGGTCTTCTTCCTTGGGGGCGCAGCAATACCAGTTCGGTGGATCCTCCCGGTTTATGGCCTCGACCATAGCGTGAGCAGTGATGGCTTCGTCACAGAAGTCTGATTCCTCCTCCAAGGGCTCGTCCGCAACCCAGGAGAAGTCGACCTGCCCGGAAGAGGAGGCGTGTTCGGTACCATCTCGGACACTCCCATCCCCGACAGGGAGACGAGCGATTGTCGCGTCGTCGGTGGAGGACCCAGAATCTTCCTTCCTCGGTCGTAAGCGCCCGGTAACACCTGAAACGCAGACAGAAAGAGTGAATTCGACGTCGTATCAAATCCACCCTTCCACCGCAGGTCAAGTGAAAGGGCGTAGCGGCGACGGACACTAACCGTGCTCAACTCGGTGGCCCGCGCATTCTATGGAGACCGGGCATAAACTTCATACAACCTATGCAAGTGTTGCCCGGCATATGAAGTTTATGCCCGGTACAGTAGGATCCCAACCCTATTTTCTACCATCTAATATACACCTACAGTCCACTACACTGTCCCTAAGTTAAACCTAACCACATTTCTACGAAAATAGCATGCGTTTGACAGAAAACAACAAGGAAAAAGAATGGGTCACAGTGGAAAACCGTACCTGACATAGTTAAGTTGAAAAGGTACGGTGGTGTCCGAGCAGAAAATGGTGGTTCAGATAGGAGGACGGGCGGAGACGGCGGTCCAGACGGTTGAGAGAGCAAACGAGAGAGAATGTGGAGAACTCCGGTGAACGCGTGAGCAAAAAGAAAAAGTGGAAATGAAGTTACTCAACCCCTTTTTATAGGGCTTGGCACGTAGACCAACACGCTAGGTCATCATTACCTAGCCTGCCTACGCCGTCTTTGCGCGCGAAACGAAGCGACCCCACTAATTCTGAGACACGTCTGTCAAAGATGAGGAGCTGAAGCGACCCGAGCACCTATCCATCTCCTCGACTCACCAAGACGCCACCTCCCCGCGTCATACCCACGTTTACTACAAGGAAGGCGCAGATCAACCGACCACCTCCATCCCCGACATTCCCGAAGAAAGGGTCGGTCATGAATAGGTCTGGCACGACCTCGCCTGTCTAACGGTCAAGCTTCCCCATCGTCGCGGGGAACCCTTAGTCGAAACATAAGTCATCCCTCTGGCTCAGAGACTCGACTTGGGGGGCTCCTGTTCCGGACTGGGCCATGACCCTAGGCACGGCACGGCCCAATACTCGCCAAGCCCACGTCCAAACGGCCATGTCCACACGACCACGAGGACGCGTCAGGTGGACGACAGTCCGCCCGACGAACGTCTCCCCGGGCCCTTAAACACGTGTCGGACAGTGAGCGGGTCCTCCTCGTACGATCTCCATCCACTCACCGTCAACCCACGTTGCGGGCACCTCAGTTGTGTCGGGCAGGGCCTTAACGGCATCCCACTCACCACGTCACCCAACTCCCCTATATTGTCGCCTTAGGGATAGGGGCAGTTGGACCAGGGGGCAGACTTTGGTCTAGGTCTTAACGCTTCTTACGCGTCCCCTGGCAGCTCCTCCTTGGGCCTAGCTAATCCAGCCCATTAGGAGCCTTGGCCCAGCGCTGGGGGCTCACTATAAATACCCCTTTCATGGCAAAGGGGCAGGTATTCTAACTCACACTCTGATAACCTCATTCTGTACCTTTTCTGACTTAAACATTGGAGCACTTTGCAGGTACACCCCCCCTTTCACTTCATTCTCCGGCCCATTCACCAAGACCTTGGAAGGCCCTCCTGATCAGGTGAGATCACTATTTTTTTTAGTCACTTTTAAATATTTCATTAATTAATTTAGACTCCATTTGGGATGGGTTCTATTTGTTTGTGCTTTTAAATGATCAAAAATCAAATTCAGTTTTGAGTTATAAAACTTTCAAACAAAATCAGTTCTTGGAGAATGTCTTTTTCAACATTTAATTTTTTTTTTATTAGGGTTATATATTTTTGTTTAAAAAACAATTACAAAGATTCTTTAGAAAATTTTCATATAAAAATAAGTTTAAATAATTATTTTTAAAATAATATTTTAGGTATTTTATTTTTTTATTGCAATTGTTTTTTAAGAGTTACTTTATCGTATGGAGCGAATTGGAAAAACATCTTTGTAAAAAAACATACATTTTCTTCTTGGTGTTTCAAGATTTTTCTGTTTTGACCCCGCTCCTTTACCAATTGAGCTACTGAGAATGTTTGAAGCTTCTTTTTCAACCTTTTGTTTCACTAGTCTAGAAATTATCAAAATTTTACAAATGGAACTTGAACCTATAATGTCTCGACAAACGATTATGGGCAAACATTAACAAAAATCAATATTATTGGACACTTGTTTTCTTTCTTGTAGACACTTGCTTGAATTTATTTGAGACAAAATTTGAGTTAAATTCCATTTGGTTATCATCATCGGATAGTCAAGTCCAACAAACCCTAATTCTTTGATTTGTTTCTTTAACCACTTATGTTTGACTTGTCATTAAGGACTAGTTGCCATCAATAGACATTAATTGTCATCATTAGAAGTTGTTGTCCTTATTAAGGGCATGCCATATAGAAGTAACCAACAAAACAAGGTTTCACATTCTCCCCATTTTTTATGTTGACAACACATCTCTCAAGAGAGGTGGTAAAAGGGAATAACACATATGTGTTTAGAGTATTTGAACTCTCCTTGAGTTAAATAGAGAGTATACTCTACTTCCATAAGAGTATATTTCTCTCCCTTTGTCGAAATAAAAAAGACAGGTAAAGATGCATTGTAGAAATTTAAATGTACAAACATAAACAATTAAGCAGAAGGAAAAAATATTTTTATTCATTAAAAGAAATTACTTGGAATTCAAAGTACAAGAATGAAAATTGCTGAATTGAAATTGCGGAAAGCAAGAAATAACAGGAATTTAAACACATAGGTGAAACTATTCTATATCAAGATCATCATAGAAGAATGTGCCTTTAGGTAGTTATGTTTGGTCTGGAATGAAGTGTCGGGTTATGAAGTCATGCTTGTCATTCATCAAATTTATCTTTCAAATTATTATTTTGAGTAGTTCTTCAATTGAGGGTAGTTGAGGTGAGTAGTCGAAGTCGTCTAATTCTATGGAAAATTCTTGACTATTTTCTTTTCTTTTCTTTTCATTTGAGGGAGGCTTTTCAGTTATTTTTCCATTGATCATCTCAAATTTTATTGGTGGTAGGATTGATTTTCCTATTTTAGTCGTTTCTTACTTGAACTCTTCATCTCTTAAATTGTATCCAGTATCTTCCAGAATATTTGTGGCTAGGTATCCATATGGAAGCCATGCCCACTCTCTCTTGCTTTCCATCATGTACTCAATTATTTATTTTGTCAAGTTCACCTTGATTTTATTTTCTGTTAGCTATATTGTTCCTAGATCAACCTGGGTTATGAGGCAGAAGTTTCATTTTCTTAAAAAAAGTATGTGATTGATCACATAGTGAGTCATACGACTTTTAGGATAAATATATCCAGCAGCGAAGTGATTTGGTATGGAGAGTGATGGTTCCTTCATAAGGGAGATTTATAATCTCTCTAAATTTTTCCACTGATAGATTTATCCTATGCCTTTTTACTTTAATTTGAAATAGTTTGTCTGTGAAGTGAAGATTTGAGAAGAACATCTTGACGAAAGATGTATACACCCTTTTTTAGGGATACATAGGAAGATAGGTAGGTTGGGTTCTTCGAAGGTTTTGAATAATTCACATTCCTTGAAATCTTTTGGATTTAGGGTGTTAATTCTTTCAAGGGATCGATTAGCAAAATCTCGAAAGAATCTTATCTCTTGTTGTTTGGTAGTGAAGAAGTCAGAAAAAGGGTTAGTCGAAAAGTTTACCTTTTGGGGAATCATGTTGATTTTAAAGAGCAATCTCACACTTACAGGAAAAGTATGCAATGAAAAAGAATGAGAGAAGAATACCTATTTATAGCGTGCCATCTAAATATTTGGTCATGTATTTATGACAATCATTCAATGCAGATTATGCTAATTGAAAAAGAAATCAAAATCTTTCCAAATTGAACGTGCCAATTGATTGGCTAACGCCTCAAATCGATTGGAGAATCAAACCTCTTAAGATTTTGTACTTTTATCATCAATATTGAGATCTATATTTCTTGGAGGGTAAGTTTAGCCTGAATATGATCTGAAAATAGGCGCGCCAAGCTTCTCCAACCGATTGCCACAATGCTAGTTGGTTGAGCTTTCGTTGTTCAGCCTCCTTGGTGCATTTTGAGCCTTGTGCTAATTTTGATTGCTTTTTCTGCACCAATGTTAAGCTTGTTTGTACGTCTTTTATAAAAATACTTAGAAGCTCATCTTTTTGGTTAGTGAAAAAATATTTTATTGAGATGAGCAAAATTAAATTCACCATTTTAAGGATTAATCATATTTGTTTGATTAATTCTTTAAAATGGTGTATATCTATTTTATTAAGAATTCTTGATAAACACTTATCTTAAAGGGAAACACCAATGATAATATGGTATATCCTTCTCTAGTCATCGTTGGATGCAAGAGTAGGTAAAAGCAACGAGATGAACAGGTCGATTAAAGACATATCTATTCAACTGACCACTAAGGATCGTAAACTTTGAGATATTCTCAAACACTTTGATTTGAACACAATGGTTGATATTTGCCTCCACCGTTCATCCTTGGATCAGAGACTTCATACATATTGTAAAATTAGAAGTATATTATTGCTTTGCATAACTCCATTAATAATCGTCAAGGTGTTAAGCTGCAAAGTATACTTGCAAAATATTATGGTTTCACCTTTGGTACCCATATTTCTTGGGTCCAGGTGTATTAGTTTCAGAAGATATAAGGCTACTAACTTTAGATCTTTTCAATTTATCGAAATAAAAAGGCTCCAAATGGTCAACCCTTTTACAGTGTGTACGTTTATAAACTGGATGCTTCTTTTTTTTGTGATCTACATTTTTACTAGGTTTATTATCTTTTTTTAAATCCTAGTCCATTCATGTTTAAGGAAGACTTTTGAATTGATAAGATCAAGTCAAGATTTTCTTTATCATGAGTAAACTTACATAGGGTTTCATGCAAATCATTGACTTCCTTTTTTCAGAGAGACACAAGTCTCACAAGTTTCTCTTGAGTTTCTAATTTTATTTATTTATATTTTGAATAATTTATTGATTTACTAAAGATCCTATAAAGACTCTTTAAGAGTTAAGTTGTGTTCTTTAAGTTTATCATTTTCTTTAATTAGCTAAGCACTCATTCTAAACATTTGTTCAAAGGATAATTTAGTTACCTGAACAGTATCTACCACGTAGGTTGCCTTTAAGCAAACTTCATCTTTTTTGTTGGAAGATGGTTATTTAATATTTCTCCCTGAGGTTGATGTCTCTCCTCCTCTTTTACATTCAAATATTGAAGAAACTTCTTCTTTTTCACTGTTTCTTAAACAAGAGGTTCCTTCATTTGACGTTGAATCTTCCAAATATTGTTCAACTACTGAGTATGTTATTTCGAAGGATTCTACTGGATTTCTAGGATAGGAGTATGATGAAGTTGATTACTTTTTGTTTTTTGTTTCTTCATCTTTTAGAAATTGAACTAGTTCATTCAATTTCTCAACAATTTCATTCTTTCTTGATTTTTCCTATAATTCATGAAGGCTCCCATCTCTTGATTTGAGGACTGGATTTGATATCCAATTCTTAACTCTTAGAGATTGGTTAGTTACAAACGTTACAACACAACTTCCATTTATAAAATTTTAAAAACAATTAAAAACAATATCTTCATAAAATATGGATTTGAAAAACTTTTAGAATTAAAATCAGAGTAAGATTTTTTTTTTTGCTTAAGCAGCGAAAAAGTAACTTAGCATAATATAAATTGCAGAAATTAAAGAGTTTAAGGGAAGAGAAAAGAACACAATGAATTATATAGACTCAGTCAAAAGAGAAAAAAAAACTAATTCTCTCCCAATGAATTGATCTTGAGAGTGTCCAATAAATTTGAGAGTTTTTAGTAGGTTATACTCATAAATCACCTTATACAAGGAAAATGAAGTTTAAGGTTAACTTCCAATAAAACATAAAACTATGGAGTGAAACGGCGAGTCTTCCTTCCAAACGAAGGATCAAAGCGGTTAGTCTCATTTCCACAAGAATCTTGGTGCGGTTAATCATAAAGCTTCTAAAAAAACTTTGGGAGCTTTTATGACCAGGATGAGCTCACGAACCTAAACTTTGATTTCATACCGGGAAAATCAATAATTTATGAGATTTTAATATCAGGATAATCTCGAACCTAAATAAGCTTTCAATATTGGGCTAAGCTTTTAATTTGACTTGTTTTTATTGCGGGCTAACCAAGAACCTATGAAAACTTTTATCACATGCCAAACTTTAACCTAAATAAGGGTTTGATCACATAATCCCTAAACCAAAGCTTTTTACAGGTTTAGCTTATAATCCAAAACAAATAATCCCTAATAGGATTAAATGTTCAAAAAAAAGTTCCTTGGTGAACTTACAAATCCACCCTTCCAAAAATACAAATTCCTTACTTGCAAAAAGGACTTTCTCGAAAAGCACTTCAGCTAAATTCTTAGTGAGAAAAAGTAAACAAAAGAGAAGTTTAAATATAAATATATATATATATATATATATATATATATATATATATATATATATATATATATATATATATATATATATATATATATATATATATATATATATATATATATATATATATATATATATATATATATATATAATATATATAGAGAGAGAGAGAGAGAGAGAGAGAGAGAGAGAGAGAGAGAGAGAGAGAGAGAGAGAGAGAGAGAGAGAGAGAGAGAGAGAGAGAGAGAGAGAGAGAGAGAGAGAGAGAGAGAGAGAGAGAGAGAGAGAGAGAGAGAGAGAGAGAGAGAGAGAGAGAGAGAGAGAGAGAGAGAGAGAGAGAGAGAGAGAGAGAGAGAGAAGTGTGAAATTAAATACGATTCTAGATGTTTTGAAATGGGGGAAGAGACCTATATTTATAGGCTAGAGGTTGACTAAAAAATGAATTAGTTTTAAAGGCATTTTATGACTTGTCAATCGATTGATACCATATACCAATCAATTAGTTACCTTCATTTTAATTAATAACCAAGTTAAAAATGAAAAAAATATATATATTTATCTATTACCCATCATTAAGAAATTGTCTTAATATATTAGGGCACATTTTTTTACTGTCCTAATTGATTGGGATAAAGTGCTAATTGATTGGTAAAGACAAAAAATTTCCTAGAGCTTTTCAAACAACTTCCAACTCACCTAGCACGACTTCAAGACATTTTCGAAAATGTTTTCTTGAGAAAAATTAATTTGAAAAATATTTTTGTGCGTGTGTGATTCAACCATGCACTTTTACTATAACACCTTTATGCAAATTATTCACTCAGACTAATCGAGGTAGGGATTGCTTATGCTTCAAGACTTTGTCAGAGGCTTTCTTTCTTGTAGAAACTTTCTTGAGTTTACTTGAGATGAGGCTTAAGTTAAATTCCATTTGGTTGCCATAATCGGATAATCAAGTCTAGCACACCCTAACTCTTTGTTTTTAATCTTTAACCTCTTAACCACTTATGTTTGACTTGTCATTAAGGACTAGTTGTCACCATTAGACATTATTTTTCATCATCAAAAGTTGTCGTCCTTATTAAGGACATGTAAGCTAGATGTAATTTTCAAAATAAGGTTCCACATTCTCAATATGAATAATGACTTTAGGGAAAAATCCCTTTGGCTGTTCCACAACCTGATTACATACCACAATCATGCCCTATATAGATCTCTGAAGGGAATCATGGAACTTCTCCCTCAGACCAGCCACTTCGCCTTCAAGAGAATTTAGGGCCTCAACATGAGCCTATGCTTCCCGCTGAAGTGTTTTATGATCCTCCTCTACATTGTAGTTCATCTTAGCAACAATACTAGAAGCTTCTTAACACCATTTATTCTCCGACTCAAGAGAGGACTCCAACTCATTGATCTGTGTGGACAAGATTGCAACGAAGTCGTGGATCTTTGCCTCTTCTTGCAAAGCTTCAATAAGCTTTACCTTCTCCTGCAAGTTAATTCTCTCCTTCTGGAAATAAAGCTAAGCACTTATGCTCCATAGCTTCACACTTCCCCTTCCAAGTAACCCATCCCTTGAAATGATTAGCAATAACAAAAAAATCCCCTCAGCCAACAATGTCCAGAGAGAATAGAGAAGAAGCCTGATACATGTTGAAGATGACCTTGGAGAAGATATCCATCTTCTTCTCCTCATAAAGTTTTTGGACAAATGACAGATCCTCCGCCCATACAACAACATCAAATTCCTTAAGAGTACGAGCAAGGCGAGAGGGAAGAATGGAAGGAATTCACATTAAGGGAGTCATTGATCCTAAAGAAGCATCCCATTTCAGACAGGTTCATTTGGGAGAACCTCTTCTAGAGGGGAATGCTGGTCCCTCTTTGTTGAAAAGGGAGACAATGGCATATCCTCCATAATTAAAATGACTGTAACACTGATAAGATGGTCGATCCTGGGGGCATGACAAAAGTCTTAGGGCTTGGGATACTAGCAATGGTAGTAGGAAAGGGCGTCACAACCTGACCACCATGACCAGTCTTGATACCTTGAGCACTAGCAAGGTCGTATACCAACTCCAATTTGTCAATGTTATCTGCAAGATGCAATAATACATGTTAAAAAAAACTATAGGACTTTATCCTCACCAAAGATCACTTTCCTCTCCGCCCGACCCACCACACTCACGATGACATGAGTATAATTCACTTCTTCATCAACTCGGAAGAAGGAACCTAACCAGGGATAAACCCTTCTTTATAGCTAATTCCTTGAAACCATGAACATAGATCCTCCTTCATTGTTATCTCGTCGGGGGAAAGTGGAACTGACTTGATGCGGTAGTAATTGATAACACAATGGAAGTTAAGCCAAGATCAATACTTTAGGAACATGTTTTTACATAAACATGAAGATTCAACCAAAGAATAGTAGAAGCCGGGATGGGCCTTTGGAGTGAGGGATTTTACAAATAGAAAATTGCCCCACTCATAAGTTAAATGGTCTAACCAAGGATCATCTGGGTAGAAAGTAATAACCTATTGGTTGTGGGTGTCGTCCCGAGAAGTGCGAACCATATAGAACAAGTTAAAGAATAACCCGAGAGAAGGCTTCCAAGACTTATGCTTGACACAAATTGGAACATCCTCATATAAGTCCAAGCCCCCAGATGAAGTTAGGAAGGGGAAACCTTCAAATGCTACAGGACGACCACCTCAAAGTTAGAGAAAGACATCCACAATCCCATCCTAGTTAACAAGCATTCATAAAATGGGACCGGTAAATCATCAAAAGAGATGCATATTCTCTTATCTAGACCCGCCGAAAAAACCAACTAGTCTAAAGGGTCGCCGACCTGATGTCAACAACATCTATTGTCGCTTTGGTATTTAGAATGGACGGGGTACTCACAACTTTTGCTTCCACCCATTCGTACTTGACTGCATATGTGACACCTTTCATAACCTCACATACAATTATTGGATATTTTAATTAAAATCACCACCACCATGATGTCACACACATCACAAATAAAGTCTTTCCCCGTAACACGGGTTATAACAAAACCCATTAAAACTTTGATCGCATGCTCACTTCCATTTTAAAGTATCATCGCAGCAGAAATATCATCAACAATTATGAAAGATAAGGTAAGTAATGACATTTGGTCTCAAAATTCAACTTTAATAATAAATAAGAGGGTGATTATCAATCCTCTCAACATTCTTAAGAATTCACAATAAGCAAATTAGTCTTATGACTTCAACATAAACATGTCATAAAATTAAAACAAGCGTTCCTAACCTGATGTTACATGATCAGAGCAAGATGCTACTAAATAAAACATTAAACTAAGAAGCAACTCCATGAGATGGCTTCCACTTACTTCAATAATACTACTCCTGAGTATCTGCAGGATGCCCATGTAAAGGCAACACTCAAATGGAATAGGTGAGAATTCATTTCAATAATAAACAGTATATCATGAAGAATAAAGTACAACATATACACAATCATGCACAAAAACATATCACATTCTCACACTCCAATCATCATTAACATCATATACGACAACATCTCAATTATCATCAACATCATACACAACCACATCTCAATTATTATTAATAGCATACGCAACAACATCTCAATTGTCATTAACATCACATGCAACAACATCTTAATTATCATCTACATCATATGCAACAACATTATCATCACTCATAGTCATATTCCACACATGCATTTTATCCATGTCATGCGACTCTTTACATGATAACGACTCACATGCATGTGGTACCATTCATGAACACTCAGGTTCATCTCGCTCCTGATACCCATCATATGACCATATCACAACAAATTGTTACCACCACCATAGGTGATGCTTCATCGATTCCCACCTGAAACCGACTACTCACTCCTAATCCCCACTATAGTACCATAGCACACAAAAGTTTGTTACCATCACTATAGGTAGTGCTTCACCGGTTTCCACCTAAAAACGGCTACTCACTCCCGATCCATACCACTGGACCAGACATACCAAAACTAGATCGAAACCCGTACACCATGATGCAATACTCTCAATAACATGCATTATCACCACAAGGTTCACCAAAAGGATACCCATACACATCTCACCATTTGCGCATCACATCATTCATCATGCAACAATAAATTCATGTTACAACGTCAATAACATCAACAAACAACATCAACTCATCAATATCTTAACAACAATATCATAACATCAATGGCATACCAACTCACACCATGATATTACAAAAATGCACCGATTCATCAATCAAACATATAAACCAATACATTTATTGACACAGTAGGCACAATAATAATATTCAAACATATCACCAATCAATACCATGTTATAGATTTTAGCGTTATCTTTCTAACACTTCAGCACGTCATTTAGACATACAAATCAAAAGTTATGGCGAAAATCATCGAACACCACGAGCATTCTGGCATTTATGTGTCAACACATGACTCGTACAGGTCGACACATAACATGTATAGGTCAACTCATGTACCTCATTTTTAAATCCTATAATATTCTGTTAGTTGTGTTGGCTGCATCTATCGACTCATGACCTATACATGTCGATACATGACCTTCATAGGTCAGCACATACTGCTATTTTTTGTAAAAAATCAGTTTTTAACAATCCAAACACTACCTCATATGCCCAAAACTTATGTTACAAAATCCATCAAACAAAATCGAATTTCTTATTGTTATAGCTTCCTAAATCATCATTTACGCCATAGTTTCATGAATCAACATCACACTACAATAATATCATCATATTCATAGTCTATAAATCATCATTAACACAATTAAGGTCAAAACCTTCAAACATCAATCAATGGCATAATATCATCAACAACATCAAAACAAAATATATGCATATATAGGGTACACATTTTCACACCAATTCCATATATAACAACATTTATAACACAAAAATTTGAATTGAGATTTAGAACACCCAATCCTAAGGAGGTTAATGGTTCCTCCATTCTACCCTTCCATCACACCCCTTATTATTGAAACAATTTCCCACCCTTACCTTATTTTCAGCAATTGATGATGATTTTGAAGGAGAATTGCGGTCCAAGACGCAGCGGAATTTAAAAAATTCTCCTTTAATGATCCTTACGAATGGGCATGATCAGTGATAGAATCGTTACCTCTTGTGGTGATCACGAATGTTGAACGATGACAACGCCTCTACTCAGTCCACACGAACGGGTTCCTTCAATCTCGGTGCTAGCTGCTATGAATGAAGGCTTTGAGTGAGAGAGAGAGAGAAATGAAATTCCAATTAGAGTGACAATGCTTCTACCCAAGGGTTCTATTTATAGAACCACTTGTGTGGGCTTCAAGCTAAAAAGCCCACTTAAGTGTATTTTGGCCCATATCTTATAATATGCCCAAAATCACTTAAGTGTGTGGTACCTTACCATATTTCGTATTCCACTTAAGTGCACCGTACCTTACGATGTTCCTTAGTTACTCTATCTCTCATCAATCCGTCCTTTGTCTGTGACCCTGTAGGTTTTCGCGACGTTGGCAATTATATTAAATCACACATTTAACATAATAAACAGTGAGCGGTATCTAGCAACACATCACTGCTACCCAAGTCACGAAAATGTCATGTGATCTGCCAAATCCTTCTGTGATAATAATTATGTGTATAATTACCCTTTTGCCCTTATGTCTATATTGAACACAAGGCATAGACCGTGTCATCCTTGTCCAGTTCAATATTAGGCCCATAGACATTTATCCTGTTACGCAGGATGGGCAAATTCCATCTAGGTCACTCATGTCCCTCAGCATGCTTCGTGGAGTACCCATCAACTGTCTTTATGGTTATCCAGTTACGGACAATGTTGGATCAGCAATAAAGCACTCGACTCTACATCTAGGGTCCATAGTGGTTTCAGGTCGAAGAGTGGTATACACCTTTATCACCATGAGAATAACTTATGACACTTTGCATAACATTCTATGTAGTATTCTCATAGCGGGTCAATCCAGTATAAATATTACTCTTAATATTCATACCTATGTTTAAGACTTGATAACTCTTTATCCATGATCTATGAGATGTGATCATCAGTCTACAAACATAATAGTCTTAATGCTTTAATGTTATCCCACTTCACAATAAAACTCGACTACAAATACTTTAAGAATAGTGTCCTTATGTTTAATGTGATCTCATGATTAAGTCATACTTGATACATTAAACGGACTAGCTATTCTAGGGACTTTATTAAACAAACATAATAAAGAAAAAGCCTTTTATTAAGTAATAAATAATTCGATACAAGTACCAAAAGTATTGGCCTCTAGGGCTTACACCAACAGATTTATGCAGCTTCTACGCGTTCTCTCCTTAATTTCCTAGCTTTCCCCTCTTCCCCTCTCTTGCCTCTTTTTTATGTGTCTAAAGTTTTCTCTAAGAACCCAACTCTTTGAAGGTGTGAAAAACACAAGAGATGGGGGGTGAGGGGGAGTGAATTGAGTTTTAAAAAATAAAAGCTTTTTATCAACTCAAGAACACCACACAAATACTAAGAATAAAGAGATAAAAACACAAGTATTTTTATCCTGGTTCGCTTGAAACTCAAAGTTACCCCAGTCCACCCGCCAAGGTGATTTCTCCTTATACACAAGGACTTAATCCACTATAATCAACTGATTACAATAATCACAAAAAATAACCTTCTTTGTCTTCTCAAGGTTCCGACTATACCATAGTCTACTTAAGGAATCATAAACAACAAGTTTGAATCAAAGGTTTTGTGTTTATAAGATGTTTTTACACAAGCAAATTTTTACACAAATGAAAAAACAAACACTTAAAGAAAAGTATACACAAAGTCTAGATCTTTTTCACGTAGAAAACAATCTTATGAAATTGTTGCTGTCATATCCCAATTTTGTCCGGCCATTTGTGGTTTACCCATGAGATCTCTTTGTTTCAAAGGCCTATTTGCATAAGTGTATCCATAATCTAAAATATGGTTTGAATCTTTTTACATTACTAATCCAAAACTTATTTTTTTTATTAGTAAGTATTAAGAGCCATGTTATTATTTATATGATCACTATTTACTAGTCAATTTACACGTCCCAAATATTTATACCAAGTTCTAAGTTCCTCATGGGTTCCCAAATTAAATTTGCATTTTTTAGAAACATGTATGTGTTTTTTTTTTAAAATTAAAACTCCCATATTTAGATTTTTGTATTTAAAATAGAATTGTGTTTTTTTTTTTAAATTAAAAGTCCCATATTTAGATTTTTGTATTTAAAATAGAATTGTGTTTTTTTTTTTAAAATTAAAAGTCCCATGTTTAGATTTTTGTGTTTAAAAATAGAATTGTGTTTTTTTAATTAAAAGTCCCACATTTAGATTTTTGTGTTTAAATTAGAATTGTATTTTTTTTAAAAATTAAATTACTATACTTAGTTTTTGTGTTAAGTTAGAAATATGTTGTTTTTAAAATTAAGTCATTATACTTAAATTAGAAATTTGTTGTTTTTAAAATTAAGTCATTATACTTAAATTAGAAATTTATTGTTTTTAAAATTAAGTCATTATACTTAAATTAGAAATTTATTGTTTTTAAAATTAAGTCATTATACTCAAATTAGAAATTTGTTGTTTTTAAAATTAAGTCATTATACTTAAATTAGAAATTTGTTGTTTTTAAAATTAAGTCATTATACTTAAATTAGAAATTTGTTGTTTTTAAAATTAAGTCATTATACTTAAATTAGAAATTTATTGTTTTTTTAAAATTAAGTCATTATACTTAAATTAAAAATTTGTTGTTTTGAAAATTAAGTCATTTTACTTAAGTTAGAAATATGTTGTTTTTAAAAGTTGAAATTGATTAACATAAATAAATATTGAGTTAAATTTTGAAAAGCTTAAAAGGTAATTACATAATTAAAATTTATTTCAATAAGTTCCAAATAATCCAAATACATTTTGTCTTTAAATTTTTTTTTATTAAAACTAAACAATTACATTTTTTGACTAAGTGGAAGTTGCTGCAAAAACAGGTTCCTAATTCTAATAACCAAGACCAAAATCAATGGACTGGTTAAACACTCCTTTGGACCTAGGCGCAAAAACATGATGTCTTGAAGCTTGGAGCAACCACTTTTCTATTCCATCAAAGTCCCTTCAAACCTGTGACATGCAAAGAGAAAATAGCTTATTTTAAAAACACTTAGAGAGCTAAAAAACAACTAAATGAATCATTTAGTTTGAAGCTTTATCCATAAGTTTAAACTAAGCATCCAAAAAGCGTTTTTTACATTAGCTTAAAACAAGAACAGATCAAATCCCATATAATCTGGGATGAGAAAATCGAGAAGAAAAAGGAGTGTTTTAAGGCTTAATCTTTTCTTCATAATAACGACAGAAGAGAGGTTAACGGGGAGAGACATCATAGTAGGAGATTTTTCAAAAGAAACTAAAAAACACAACAGCAAACGCAGCAATACACACATCAAAGTTATTTTTCTTCAAAACCCAAAAATCAAGAACAACATAAACGCAGCAAAGCCTATTTTTCAAAATCCTAAAAAACGAAACAGAAGAAGGAGGCTTATCTGGAGACGGGACACATCAAACTCAGCTTCATCTTCTTTTCCTTCCAATGAATCCTTCCAAACCTCCAAACGCGCACCTCTTCTCCTCCTTCGACCGCGAACCCACACGCTCCACACCCTCATTTTCTACCTCCAACGAGTGCCCTCACAAAACCACAGTTTCTCCGCCGGCCACAATCGACCTTCAATCGCTCCTCACCGGCGCAACCTCACAATCGCTCATTCTGGGGAAATTTTGAAGGTACGATCTGAAGCTTTTGTTGTAAAACCTAATTATGTTGGTGAGACTTGGGCCTTTGGCCCAAGCGATTTTGGCCTGCGTGTACACTCCCTCAATGCTACTGCACCCCATCCGAATGGGCTCTGATATCCTTTGTTGAGCCCATTCTCAACTTCTTTGGGCTTATTCCTTTGTTTTTGGTTACTAGTTGATTAAGTTTAGTTAATGTAGGTTACTTAGCTTAATTAGATGATTAGGTATTAATTAGATTAAATTGGTTATGATTAGGATTAATTATAAATAATTTTAGGATTAGAAATAGTATTAGAAATAATTAGGAATTTAGGTTCATTAGAATTTTTAGATTTAGGTTATAATTTTTTTTGAAGAGTTGGATTTAGAAATATTGGAAATATTAAATTTAGTTTAGAAATAATTGTAGATTAATTAGAATTCTATTATGATTTAGATTTATTTTAGAATTTTAGTTTAATTTAGAATGATTTTAGAATTTAATCTTTGTTAATATTTTAGAATTTAATTAGATAATTTTTTATTTAGAAATAATTGTAGATTAATTAGAATTCTATTGTGATTTACATTTATTTTAGAATTTTAGTTTAATTTAGAATGATTTTAGAATTTAATCTTTGTTAATATTTTAGAATTTAATTAGATAATTTTTTATTTAGAAATAATTGTAGATTAATTAGAATTCTATTGTGATTTACATTTATTTTAGAATTTTAGTTTAATTTAGAATGATTTTAGAATTTAATCTTTGTTAATATTTTAGAATTTAATTAGTTTTATTTTTTTAGAAATGATTGTAAACTAATTAGAATTATAAGGTGATTTAGAATTATTTTAAAATTTTAATTTAATTTAGAATGATTTTAGAATTTAATCTTTGTTAATATTTTAAAATTAATATTTTGGATAATAGTTTAGAATTGAGATTTTCGATAGTTTAATATTGTTTTGAGTTTTAATTTAATGATACTTTTATTAATTGTTTAAACTTTAGTTATTTGTTTTAGATTTAATATTTTATTGCAATTCTCTTGATTATTTCATGTTGATTTTAATTAACACCTAACATTTAATGATTAACTCTAATTTTTAATTTCTGCAATTAACATCTAACTCTTTTAATTCCGCTCCTAACATTTATTTTTTATATTTACTTTACTTCGCTTTATGCTATATCATTGTACATCCTTCATCTCATCTTAAAATGAATCTAAAAATGATAAAGACTTAAAAAATACAAAAAGATTATAATTCCCATGCCATCAATTCAAACCATTTAAAAAAAAAAAAACAAGTAAAACCTCTCGATTCAAAGTCGAGCCCATTTTTCAAAACACCTATGTAAGTCGATCGCTTGTAAAAGCATCGCCATCAACCTCACATGGCTTACTCTTGGGCTTTCTTACAATGAGACCTACTCGGTTTTAATTAATCGATTAAATGGACCATTCACTAAATAAATTCAATTCATTCACAAGAATGCAATTTTAAAACCTCGATCCGACATCGAAAGTTAAATTAAAATACTTAATCACATCTAAACAACACTTCATTTGAAAATGAAAAGGGGGATAGTTTTGAGTTTTCAACTCCTCTCCTCGATTATTTAAATACGAGTTTTCTTACTCGGTTAGTCAAATGGTCGTCATTTCTAATTCATTTAAGTACAAACAAATCAAATCCTTTTGTAATAATAAAACGAAAAGGGAGATGACTTTGAGTCTTCAATTTTTCTCCTCAATTATTTGAATACAAGTTCTCTTACTTGGTCAGTCAAATAATTGTCGTTCCTCTACAAACTTCCAAACCCGATTAAATCAAAATATTTTCACAATAAGCTAAATGAAAAGGGGGTTGACTTTGAGTTTTAAATTTCACTCCTCAAATTGTTTGAATACGAATTCTCTTACTCGGTCAGTCAAACAACTGTCATTTTACCAACTTATAACCTAATCAAATCATTTTCATATCAATACTATACGAAAAGGGAGATGGTCTTGAGTTTTCGATTCCTCTCCTCAAATGCTTGGATATGAGTTGTCTTACTCAACCATTCAAGTATTTGTCGTTCATGCTAAAATACGTCAACCATATACAACTTTATTTCCATAAATATTCAGATGAAACAGAAAACGATCTAGAGTCTTCTATTCCTTTTCCCGATTATTAAGATACGAGTTGTTTTACTCGGCTATCCGAGTATTCGTCATCCATTCAACAACACATTAACTATTATCAAAACATTTTATAATTAAGGAGGAAAAAGAAAGTGGTCTAGAGTTTTCTATTCCCTTTCTCAATTATTAGGATCCGAGTTGTCTTACTCGACTATCTGAGTAATCGTCATCCAACCAAAAATATCTCAACACATCAAACCGATCTTTTCTCGCCCTCGTGCGATCATAACCAATCAAACAAAACACCCAACATATTAATTCAAATTGTCACCCTCGTGTGATCAAAACTCTTTTCAAAAAGAACACTATTTAATCCTTTCTAATGCGCACAACAAACCAATGCTTAAGCCTCCGCCGAGAGTAGACAAGCTCAGTGTTTTCCTGCTGCAATCTCCCTATCTCCTTCTGGTGAATCTTCATCTGTCTGAAGTAATGATCCCTCTCAACAAGGTAATGATCTCTCTCAGCAATGATCTTCACGTTCTCTGCTTCCTTAATCTTCAACTTTGCTTCCCATTCAGCGACGAGGAGTCTGACTCTGTCTTCCCTCTGATCCCTCACAAGGATTTGCCTCCTCTTCTCATCCTCAATGACCTTTGACGCTCTGGATAGCTTCTCCTTGGTGATGTCGTGCTCCCTTGTAGACGACTCCAACGCTTGGCTGACCTTGCGGTAATAGGCAGTGTCTATCTCAAAGCGCTTCGCTTCCATGGCATGTTTCTTATCCTGATCCTCCATCCTCACTCTGATCTCCTGATTAGCCATCTGAATCCGAGCAACACTCATCTCCAATTCAGTCTTCTCTGCCTGCAACTGATCTCTGGCCTTCTTCATCTCGAGGAATTCTTCCATGCTGACAGAAGAACGTGGCCCCTCAATCAAAGGACACCAAGGATCACCTCCAGGAAATGGTAGACGTGTGAGCTCAATCCTCTTCCTAAGCCAATCATCAAATGGAGGAAAAGACATGCTGTTAACCTTGCCAAAAGGAACCTTGCCCTTCCTCTGAATGTTACGCCATGCCCCAGACACTTGCCTCAACCATGTCAGATTACCCTCAGCCGGGAAATAGAAAGACTCCTGAATCTCGCGCTCGAGAGGAGGAACCTCCATAGCAAACCCCATCTGTCTCCTAAGAAGCGTCGGGTTGTGATTGATGCAACCTTGAACTCCTATGAGAGGCACATTGGGAAAACTCCCACAACTGTAGATGAAATCTCGTCCAGCCATACCATCATGAGTCCAAGCTATGTCACTGGCTCGCAAACCCATCAACCTGACTGACCACTTGACAGTAGAATCAAGAGCGACAAAGGCACCTCTGGAAGGCAAATACCCCATGAACCATTTGTACAACAGCTGAGCACAACACCGAATCAATCCCCCACGCCGCTTCTCGTTCCGATTATGGACCGAGTAATAGACATCTCCAACTGTCATACGGTGAACTGACTTCGTGTGTTTTTGCTTTGGAAAGCAAATGTCGCGGATAGCAAGAGTCGCCACCGACTTTTCTTTTATCCAATAAGGAAAGGTGGAAAAGAACAGGAAAGACCTTAATTAGATTTTGGGTTCGGGAGGTACATTATACAAAGGGAAGGTGTTAGCACCCTTTGTATCCATGGTTATCCATGGGCTCTTAATTGCTTGATCACTTATGTTTGTCTGAAAAAAAAGTGTTTGTGAATTGCTTAAAAAATGTTTTGAAAAGAGAGTTTAACTTTGTAATGATTCTTGTACGAATGTATACAAAGTATTTATCTCGTTTAATCTTGAAAGCGGTTTAGAAAAATATAACTTGGCAATGATTCTAGTACGAATGTATACCAAGTGGTGATTTTCTAGTATTTGCAAAGTGTGAGGCATGAAAAATGTTTTAGGTTGTGAGCCAGCAATTAAGAGTTATACCTACCCAAGGTCTTTATGGGCATTTCCTATCCTTATGAGGGTAAAACTGTCCTTACTATTGAGAAGTAAGTAGTTTTATCCTTTGGAGGTAAAAGGGTCATCGTAGGGTCATCGATTGGTCATTGAAGACAACATTTGTAAGGATACCTTAGCATTCGAAGGGACGATCATCTTTTAACCGTAGGCTACAACGACGGGTCACCGAGGGACAAAATCATATATTCGCAGGCAACATTCGAGGGACGATGATTTATTTTATAGGGACATGATGATTTAATCGAAGGGTCTTTGCTAAGTGTATCCTCACATTCGCGGGACATGACCATAATACCGTAATACCGTAAGGCAACAAAGAGAGGTCCAAGATCACATATTCAAAGGCAATATTTTACAATCAATTAGGTAGTTGTAATCAATTAGGTAATTAGGTCCACATTATAATCAATTAGGTAATTAGGGTGAATCTCCACAAGGGTATCCCACAAATAAAGTAGAATACCTAGCAAGCTACCTTCTCCGGGAGTATGTGAACCCTTACAAAATTCAGCAAACAGGTCAGAATACCAAATCAGGGTGCAATCGAGAATTACACCACAAAAGGAACACATCGGTAGGAATGTCAGGCAAAATAACACATGGTTAGAATAAAACGGATCAGATAGGCATAGAACAGAACAGAAAAATCAGCGACTGTCATGTTCGCTCCTGCCTCGCCTAGCGAAGGCTTAGCGAATGCTCGCTACATGCTCGCTTAGCGATGTGATAGCGAGCGACTGCGGGTTTTGGTTTTAATGACAGTACAATTCCAGAAAGCTTCACACCCTATGGCATCCATCACAGAAATTACATGGTTAAATGTTCAAGATATTCATACATACTTAAATTCACATGCAAAGCTTAAGATATTTTTATAAATTCAATCATAATGCCACATGCAAATTAAGAACATAAAGCGGTAATAGTAATGCAAACCTGTTTGCAACTGAATTGCAACCTTGAATTGGCAAGTCACTCTTAGGGTTGGCGCCGGATTGAGTTAGGCGGAGGTAACCTTGGTGCAGATGAGTTTCCTTCAGGGTTTCCTTTAGGGTTGCTCTGAATTCTCTAGGTTAGCCTCCAGGGTTTGTTGTGTTGCTTCTGTTAGGGTTTCCTTGCTAGGGTTTCTGTCCGTCTGCCTCCGTCCCCTTTTTCTGAATGAAGCTCTGCTATTTATAATAATTTTTGTGACCTGATGGGCTCAGAATGAAGCCCAGAATTTTCTGGTATTCGCAAGCTTCGTTAGGCGAGTGGCGTAGCGAAGGGTTCGCTAGGCGAAGGAGTTGCTCGCCTAGCGAGCATGTCAGTTTGAGCCATTTTTTGGATTTGGCCATCTGTGTGCTGGGTCTTGGTTCCTTTAAGACCAATGCCTTGAAAAATAAGTTGGAGTGCCTTGAAAAATGCCTTGTAGTATTAACGGGCAAATTTTGGGGTATGACAGCTGCCCCTGTTCAATATTCTTGAACCGAGAGAGTTAGAATGGTATGTACGCCATTCGTGGTCTGGAGGTGGAAGATTATTGAACACTAGAATGCCCCAAAAATTTGCACTTGTTAATCAAAGGTTAATCTTGATGGAGATGGGCTTAGAGATGCCATCCAGGAAGTTTGATGATGAAAGATTAGAATGGGTCATACACTGCTGGGGATAAAGGATCAGAATGGATCATACACTAGATCGTATATGAATCGCAAAATGAGTTATTCATTAGGCGGGTGACTCCGCTGAGGAGGAAAGATCAGAATGGATCGTACGCTAGATCGTATCTGAGTTGCAGAATGAGCCGTACGTTAGGCTGTATCTGACGAAGAAAGTAGTCGTACGCTAGATACACCCCGGAATGTACCGTACGCTAGGCAGTATCTGAGGATTTGAAGATCCAAATGGGTCGTACGCTAGACCGTATTGGAGTTGCAGAATGAGCCGTACGTTAGGCTGTATCTGAAGAAGAAAGTAGTCGTACGCTAGACTACACCCCGGAATGTACCGTACGCTAGGCAGTATCTGAGGATTTGAAGATCCAAATGGGTCGTACGCTAGACCGTATTGGAGTTGCAGAATGAGCCGTACGTTAGGCTGTATCTGAAGAAGAAAGTAGTCGTACGCTAGACTACACCCCGGAATGTACCGTACGCTAGGCAGTATCTGAGGATTTGAAGATCAGAATGGATCGTACGTTAGATCGCATCTGAGTTGAAGGAGTCATATGTTGAGCTGAATCAGAATGAACTGTACGTTAGGCTGTATCTGATAATATTTGTTGTATTTGCAGTAAATGTCTGGGATGGGCTTAAAGATGTCATCATTAGGAGGATATCAGAATGCTTGTCAGAATGAATGTTCATATAGACTATATCTGAAGGATGTATTTGAATCTTGAACGTAATCGATAAAGATATCCGTCTGAATGGACCTTTGTTTTGACTGTATCAGGAGGATAATTAACCTGAAAAATAAAGTTAGCTTCATGCTATGTCATGATGCATGAGATATTTTATGCTTTCGGAAATAAATGCGAATGTTGTAGGCATGCGTATGCTGTGAAATGATGTAATGAATGAACTATGCATGAGGAAGGTTCTTCCAGGGGAAAATAAATTCCAATATTCTGGTTGGAAACATTTGTATCGATGACCCTCTCTTAGCTAGGGATGCTTGATTTCTGTCTGATGGTAGAGATATTTAACAGAGCCTGGCTGGGGACGGAAGAGATGATCAGTCTGTCCAGTGATGCCAATTCCTTCTGGGGAGTAACTGGTTTATGCTGGGGAATAGAATTAGCAACCGGATTCGTTGGAAAGCATGGTTAGACCTTCTCCTCGATCCTGAAGTTTTTTAGTAATTGCTATTTCCGTTTTGTGCATGTATTTTGATAAACATCGATCATATTCAAATGCATATATCAATTCAAATTAAATCAATGGACGTTTACGCAAATAAAACAGAGAAAGTAAAACAAAAGCATCTTTTTGGGAGTAAAGTTGTATTGATTTTGAAAGAGGGCCTATAAACAGGCAGTTTGAATACACGGGGACAGAAATCCTAGTAAGAGGAAATTGTCGAGAACATAAAGAAAAAGCTATGAAGGAAAAGTCCTATTGATTTTAATTCTGCTATTGTCATTATGTCTTCAAGCGTCTCATCTCCTGCTGTCGGATAGAAGTGATTGGCTTGTCCAGTCCCCTTGACTTGGGTGAAGCTGACTGAGAACGGGACATAGTCATACGCTTTTAATCCCTAATTTTTGCCTGGACCGCCTTTTCAGGTTTTCAGTCCACCAGGATACCCTTTTTTGCCCAAGCCGCCTTTTCAGGTTTTCGACTTGCCGGGTGTACATTTTTATATGTTTATCCCTAATTTTTGCCCGAACCCTTTTGGTTCGCCGGGATGCCCTTACTTTTGCCTAGGTACGTCGACCTAGCGGGTCTCTTTTATGCGTAGTATTTTTTAACAATGTCTGCGTTCACGGGATGTGGGAAGTCCTCGCCATCCATCGTAGCAAGTATCATGGCTCCACCAGAGAATACCTTCTTAACTACAAATGGCCCTTCGTATGTGGGAGTCCATTTGCCCCTGGGATCACTTTGTGGTAGAATGATACGCTTGATCACCAAGTCGCCGATTTGATACACCCGTCTCTTGACCTTTTTGTTGAATGCCTGGGTCACGCGCTTCTGATATATCTGCCCATGACAAACAGCCGCAAGTCTCTTTTCATCAATCAAATTTATCTGATCGAGTCGAGTCTGAATCCATTCATCCTCGTCTAAACCTGCCTCTTTCATGATTCTTAGAGAGGGAATCTGAACTTCCACAGGTAAGACGGCTTCCATTCCGTAGACTAAAGAGAAGGGAGTTGCCCCTGTCGAAGTTCGTACTGAAGTGCGATAACCATGAAGAGCAAAGGGTAACATCTCATGCCAGTCTTTGTATGTTACTGTCATCTTTTGTATAATCTTCTTAATATTCTTATTAGCAGCCTCCACGACGCCATTCATCTTTGGCCGGTACGGAGAAGAGTTATGGTGTTTTATTTTGAATTGCGTGCAGAGTTCAGTAATCATCTTGTTGTTCTTCCGGAGAGAGTAGGTTTCTCAGATGTATATAAGATAAGACCCATCTTAGAAATCAATAAAGTGGTATGATTCAACATATACTGTCTTAGTCGGCGAGCAGCCCAAGCCAAAGCACAACAAGCTTTCTCGAGCTGTGAGTATCTTGTTTCACAGTCGGTACCTTTTGCTAAGGTAGTATATTGCATGTTCTTTTCGACCAGACTCGTCATGTTGCCCCAACACACACCCTATTGAATTTTCTAACACGGTCAAATACATGATTAGAGGTCTTCCTTCAACTGGTGGCATCGGATTTATAGGTTCTTGGAGATACTTCTTGATTTTGTCAAAAGCTTCTTGACATTCATCATTCCATATCATCTCTTGATTTTCCCAGCGAAAACCTCTACATAGTCACGTAACATCCGACTCAATCTTTCTTTGACACTGTTTTCCAAGCCTGCTCCTATTTTGACTTCTTTCTTGTCTACTTCAGTACCCAGATTCACAGTTTCAATTGATTATTCCTGCGGCTGTATGGTCTTTTCTTCTTGCAGTAACAGTCTGGCAAGTTCTCAGGTACTTCACAATCTTCCTCACTTCCATCCTCGGCTTGGTAGATCGGATTTTCAAAGTCATAATGAACAGTAGCAGAGTTATTACCAACAGGATCCAGAGTGGATATGGATCGGCAAATTGTTACGTGAGTGTGTGCAAGAAAACATAGCTTATTTGAAAGATGACAGGAAAGATAAAGAGCGCAATATTTGAATGCAAAAGGTCCATTGATTTATTGAATGTGAATATGCTTATAAAAATGACAAAACCTTTAACAAAATTTAATACATTAAAATAAGCAATAACAATTACTCCTGACTAAAGGAAATCAGGATAGTGTCTTCAGCCTTCCAATTATTGAGTCCGTCACCAATTGTTAGGAAAATCCAACTATCCAAGTCACAATCGTTATCAGCATCTTCCACAGCATTGACAGTCTCGTCATGGTTAGGCAGAGGGGCAGTGATGTCATTAGGAGTCTCCGGAAGATCGGAGGTGGCCGCCTGTATCTTTCCACTTCGAATGCCGCGTTCAACATGCTCACCTGTTAATATAAGTTCAGTGAAACCCGATGAGGAACTTCTCAATAGATGGCTGTAGAATGGGCTAGTCAGTGTGCTCATGAACATGTCCACTAATTCTTGATCAGTCATGGGGGGTTTGACTCTGCCAGCCAAATCTCTCCATTTTTGAGCATATTCTTTGAAGCTTTCTTTAGAGCTCATAGTCATATTCTGCAACTGTAGCCGAGTAGGCGCCAATTCAGAATTGTACTGGTAGTGTTTGTAGAAAGCTGTCGCTAAATCAGTCCAGGTGCGGATGTTAGAGCTCTCGAGCTGATAATACCACTCTAACTGTGTGCCAGACAGACTCTCTTGGAAGAAATGGATCCATAGCTTCCTATCAGTGGTATACGGCTGAATCTTTCTCACATAAGCTCTCAGATGCATCTGAGGACAAGACGCACCATCATACTTAGTGAAAGCAGGGACTTTGAATTTGCGGGGAATGATCACATCAGAGACCAGACCCAAGCTTTCGAAATCCAGACTGGGCGCCTTCTGACCCTCCATAGCTAGCATACGTTCTTCCAGCAACTTATACTTATCATCTTTTGGAGAGTACTGTTCATTTTCATAATCTTCATCGTCGTCCTCAGGGTTGAAGAGGTCAACATTCTCCTCTTCTGAATCACTCTCTGTCTCCTCTCCTTGATCCTTCGGAACTCTAATCTTGACTCCTGTAACCTGTCCTTTAAGCGTTCTTCCCGGGTTAATGTAACTCACAGGTTTCTTGTCTTTTTTCTTCTCGAGCAAGAGAGCCTTCAGTTCCTCCTGCCCCTTGGATAAGTTCAAGATCATCTCCTGGAATTGAGCATTCTGAGCCTGGAGATCTTTGACAGTTTGTTCGAGGTCCATTTTTCTGTTTGCAATAGGAAGATCGTGAGAACATCGATCCCTTTAGAGTACCTGTTATGCAATGTTATGTTATGCTATGCAATGTATGTTATGCTATGCAATGTATGAAATGTTTTCAATGTTTAGAGTCCTTGAAATGGTTAGTACAATGCCATGATGTTATGATGTTATGATGTTATGATGTTATGTAAATAACAAGCACAAGCAAGTCACACAACGATCATTCCTAAGTTTTAAGGCTTGCATGAGTTCCATAGGTAAGTACCCTCCCCACTGAAGTTTGGTTGGTTCAACCTGTCCTAGAATAGTAACCGGGTTCTAGAAGGATCTCCAATCATTGACCTTCTTTTAAGTCCACTTCAGTGCAACACCAAGTGGTTGACCAAAGCTTCCCTAAAGTCCAATCTCGAGGAGTGTAGTATCGAGTCTCAACCAACCCCAGTCGGAACCGAAGTCAGTTATCTCACTACTTTCTAATGGTTAGGATGAGTCAATTAGGGTTCTAAAGGTCTGGTTAATGCTTTGATGACACCACGCGGAAGCCAAAATTTTCCTCAAGTAAACATGAGGAACATCAGGACATCCAAAGTGTCACATTAACCGTAGCCATCACTTTGACCATTCCAGTATACGCCGGATAGTCGCGATGATCTTTTGCTACTTACCTAAGGTACACTAGATTCGGGTGTAGGACCTTTCACTCAAGCATAAAATACCCAAGCAATCCCTTAAAAGTAAATCAGATAATTTAAATAAGTGATCTTGTTTTTAAGGTAACCTCTCTTTAATAGTCCCCAGCTGAGTCGCCAGTTCTATCATACGGTGAACTGACTTCGTGTGTTTTTGCTTTGGAAAGCAAATGTCGCGGATAGCAAGAGTCGCCACCGACTTTTCTTTTATCCAATAAGGAAAGGTGGAAAAGAACAGGAAAGACCTTAATTAGATTTTGGGTTCGGGAGGTACATTATACAAAGGGAAGGTGTTAGCACCCTTTGTATCCATGGTTATCCATGGGCTCTTAATTGCTTGATCACTTATGTTTGTCTGAAAAAAAAGTGTTTGTGAATTGCTTAAAAAATGTTTTGAAAAGAGAGTTTAACTTTGTAATGATTCTTGTACGAATGTATACAAAGTATTTATCTCGTTTAATCTTGAAAGCGGTTTAGAAAAATATAACTTGGCAATGATTCTAGTACGAATGTATACCAAGTGGTGATTTTCTAGTATTTGCAAAGTGTGAGGCATGAAAAATGTTTTAGGTTGTAAGCCAGCAATTAAGAGTTATACCTACCCAAGGTCTTTATGGGCATTTCCTATCCTTATGAGGGTAAAACTGTCCTTACTATTGAGAAGTAAGTAGTTTTATCCTTTGGAGGTAAAAGGGTCATCGTAGGGTCATCGATTGGTCATTGAAGACAACATTTGTAAGGATACCTTAGCATTCGAAGGGACGATCATCTTTTAACCGTAGGCTACAACGACGGGTCACCGAGGGACAAAATCATATATTCGCAGGCAACATTCGAGGGACGATGATTTATTTTATAGGGACATGATGATTTAATCGAAGGGTCTTTGCTAAGTGTATCCTCACATTCGCGGGACATGACCATAATACCGTAATACCGTAAGGTAACAAAGAGAGATCCAAGATCACATATTCAAAGGCAATATTTTACAATCAATTAGGTAGTTGTAATCAATTAGGTAATTAGGTCCACATTATAATCAATTAGGTAATTAGGGTGAATCTCCACAAGGGTATCCCACAAATAAAGTAGAATACCTAGCAAGCTACCTTCTCCGGGAGTATGTGAACCCTTACAAAATTCAGCAAACAGGTCAGAATACCAAATCAGGGTGCAATCGAGAATTACACCACAAAAGGAACACAGCGGTAGGAATGTCAGGCAAAATAACACATGGTTAGAATAAAACGGATCAGATAGGCATAGAATAGAACAGAAAAATCAGCGACTGTCATGTTCGCTCCTGCCTCGCCTAGCGAAGGCTTAGCGAATGCTCGCTACATGCTCGCTTAGCGATGTGCTAGCGAGCGACTGCGGGTTCTGGTTTTAATGACAGTACAATTCCAGAAAGCTTCACACCCTATGGCATCCATCACAGAAATTACATGGTTAAATGTTCAAGATATTCATACATACTTAAATTCACATGCAAAGCTTAAGATATTTTTATAAATTCAATCATAATGCCACATGCAAATTAAGATCATAAAGCGGTAATAGTAATGCAAACCTGTTTGCAACTGAATTGCAACCTTGAATTGGCAAGTCACTCTTAGGGTTGGCGCCAGATTGAGTTGGGCGGAGGTAACCTTGGTGCAGATGAGTTTCCTTCAGGGTTTCCTTTAGGGTTGCTCTGAATTCTCTGGGTTAGCCTCCAGGGTTTGTTGTGTTGCTTCTGTTAGGGTTTCCTTGCTAGGGTTTCTGTCCGTCTGCCTCCGTCCCCTTTTTCTGAATGAAGCTCTGCTATTTATAATAATTTTTGTGACCTGATGGGCTCAGAATGAAGCCCAGAATTTTCTGGTATTCGCAAGCTTCGTTAGGCGAGTGGCGTAGCGAAGGGTTCGTTAGGCGAAGGAGTTGCTCGCCTAGCGAGCATGTCAGTTTGAGCCATTTTCTGGATTTGGCCATCTGTGTGCTGGGTCTTGGTTCCTTTAAGACCAATGCCTTGAAAAATAAGTTGGAGTGCCTTGAAAAATGCCTTGTAGTATTAGCGGGCAAATTTTGGGGTATGACACCAACCAAGGTAGGAATGGGATTCCTCTGCATAAACAACCTGATGGCGTTAAGATCCACAAAGTTCTTCTGGTTAGGAAACAGGATGGTCCCATAAATGCTCACAGCAATCAAGGCACAGACGGTCTTCCAATTACCCACAGCAGCATGCTCCTTGGCTTTAGCCTCCAAGAAACTCAGATGAAAACCGGGTAATTTTCCCTTCTCCTTCAAACCCCCCTTTGTCACCTCCAGGCTCAAATAAAGAGCACGAGAAATCTCAGCAATATCAGGCTCCCCCTTAATGACATAGAAAGGAATCTGATCTCGGATCTGAATACCCAGGATGCTAGCATAGTCCTCCATCAAGGGTCCCAACAAGTAATCCGGGAAGACGAAACACCTCAAGCCCGGGTCATAGAACTGGAGAAAAGTATGGACGGCGCTCCTATCACTGTCTGTGAGCCTGAAAACCAACTTCAGAATACCACCGTATGCCTCACGGAACATCCCCACATGGTCGGGTGTAATCAATGCTATCATATCCCTCAACACACCAATCTCTGGGTCGAAAAAACTGTAGACAACATCATCCTTCAAACCGGTCCTCATGTCTGGAACAAAGAAGTCTCTCAACCAGGATCTCGATCAAGAATGTCCCTGCATATGTATAGACATGAGTTAGATGCAGATAAATGCAAAATGTGAATGATGCTGATGTATGAATGCAATGCATTGTGCCATCCTCCAAGTCATCTGAACAACCACTGCACTGAGTTACAGCCTCTGAATTGATCACAACCATCTGGGGTACTGAACAAACCACAAATCCGACTTGAGATTCCGAAATAAACGGAACTGATAGATACATCACCATCATCACCAAAGATCCACTGATCTGATAACCACACAATCATCTGAACCAGCCCAGGGAATCCTGAAATAAACGGATCCCCACTGATAAATAACACGGACAACACTCTGGCGTCTCGGAAATAAATCCCATAAATCCGACTTATAAATAGAACTCTGATCAATGGAACCATTAGTCACCATCAAAATCACCATCAGAACAGGCATCTGTAAGAATCAACCCTCCCCTCACAGGTGAATTCTAATCAGGTCATCCTAAAGCGGATAATGGTCTCGACAATCGGGCAAAGATACTCAACGGGTTTGCCCTTTCGGGTGTGCCGTTGCAGCTCTCTTAAGATCATCTAAACCAAAGATCCGGGAAAGAACGGTCACCGAAGTCAACAGCTCAAAAGAGGTAACCCGACCAAAGTGGAATACCCCACAAAGGAAGAGCACTCTCAAATGAACCTCGTCCGGCTTGTGGTATGTCACGTTGCAACAACATGCTGATAAAGCAAGTGAGGAACATGAGACCACACTAATCCTAGGTGTATACTCGGGCCTGGGTTTTAGCCCCACTCAGAACACCCCCCCCCAAACAAAGGAACCAACCTGTACAGAAGACAGCACACTGATAGTATGATGCATGCAAACATATATGCAAATATATACACAACATAATAATCCTAAATGCAATAAATAGAGCAACACAAGCAACCTAAACTATCCTAGAGAACGCTAGGAGAGACTCGCTTAGGGAAGATGGACCAGCAAGAGGTCAACTTCTATGTCCCCAACAGAGTCGCCAGCTGTCGCATCCGCGAAAAACAACCGGCAGGCTAAAACAAAACAAACAGAGCCGCCACCGTGCGTTATTTATCCCAAAAGAGGGAAAGGAAACGCTCGAAGTAAACCTGGAAAAGACATGGTCTCGCGACCAAAGAGAGATGGGATCGGGAGTCGGTTATGCGAAGGGAAGGTATTAGCACCCCTACGCATCCGTCGTACTCGACGGGATCCATGCTCAGAAGAAAAGAATAAGGTTGCTAAAACTGCTCACAAACATCACACACACACACTGGAAACAACACAGGTGGAGGAAGAGGGGAAATTGCTCGCTAGGATATCGCATCCTATGCCTACGTATCTCATCTGGAATGAGAATCAGAGCTACCGTAGTTCGGCTCACGCACGCCGAAACAAAACACACGCAGGAAACTGGCTGCCAATAGCTGGACTTATGTCAGACTCCACACAAAACGGCAAACATGGAAACCGAATGCCAATCGCTGGACTTACATCAGACTCCGAACCAACAAACACACACAGGAAACCAACTGCCAATCGCTGGACTTACGTCAGACTCCACACAAGCAAACGCCAACAGGATACGGACTGCCAATCGCTGGTCTTACATCTATATCCTAACACCCACAAGAAGGTTACCAGACAAACAAGTTACTAGGGAGTCGGGAACTCAAGCCTAATAACTGTCAAGCAAACTCACACAAAAAGAAAAAGGGTGCCCGGAGAGATCTCGTACGATCTCCTGCCTACGTACCTCATCTGGTATGAGGATCAGGGCAACGTAGTTCCACTAAACAGGGGAGAAACTTTCTCCTAACCAGAGACTGGGAAATGACAAACTAGAAGGGAGACTGACTCGAGCCTAATAGTTATCATGCAATCCACAATGGTCCTAGGTTGAGGTTTCTATCTAACTTGCACATGTAACAAGCTATCCTAAACAGCACAAACAAAGCAAACATACACACAATTAGCACACACTATATACAAACAAAGTGGGCTCACACAAGGTTAGGCTGTGAAACACAAGCCAACTGGAATCGGGTGTAGTTAGCTCTTAACCCTAACATTGAGAGTTAGGGTGAAGCAGATGACATGGAAAGTGAGGGTAAGACCTCACAGCTCTTATCCCTGGTCTGGGAGAGCTTCAGACAAATGAAAGTGGGAGTTCAGAAAGTTGGAACTCTTCTCCACATATGACTGACACAGCAAAGATCCTGGGTTAATATCCACAATGCATCAACACAAGGTGTGTGAGCAAAGTGGATGACACACTGAATAGCAGGAGATGGACTACACATCTCTTTTATCTGCCAATTTCCTTATCAAAGGTCTTTTCCTGCTTGGCACAAAGATAAACAAACACAGGCATTGCCTCTTAAGGAGGGCTTCAGACAGGTGCCTGCCCAAGTAACAGGACAGGTCTTCCAGACTACATGAAGTCAGAGAAATTATACCTATGTGGTTAAGCAACCAAGCAAAAGCAAGTTCAAATTGAACTTAAGCAACTTATGTACCTGTTGAAACATCACACAAGTCAGTTAAACTGTACAGACAAACAGACAACATGAATATCAACAGTCAAACCCAATGATCAAAGGCATAAGCCAACAAGTCAAACTCAAATGAGTTAACAACCCTACAAAACACACAATGTTAGTAGTCAAAAGCAAGCATCAAGTGCTCAAGTGAGGTTGCATCATGAACCATATAACCTGGATGTTCAACCTGAAATCAAAGCTCAAAGATGAGACAAACCACTAGGTCAAGGCCTAGGGTCAAAGATGGAGAAAAAATTCAAAACAGAACATGAAAATTGACATGAATCAACTTCAATCAATCAAGAACATCATCCAAAAAATCCCACATCAATATCAATCACCAATTTCATTTCATGAACCAAACATGACAAGGCATGCACATTGAAAGCACATTGTGACAACATAATGAACAAATGCACATTAATTCAGAAATGATTCAATTAATTTTGGGAAAAATCATGGGTAAACAGAACATACAACATGATCATCACACAAAAAATTAGAGCATTTGGACATGATTAAGCATGGTAATCAAATTGTATAAGGCAAGGCAATCAAAACAAGCTCAAATGGGACACCAAATGATGCATCAACTTAGCACAAGCCTAAAACAGAAATGGTAAAAGGTAAAAACCTCAAATCAAAGCCAAAACAACCTCTAACATGTCTAGAAAGAGTGTGCAAAATTTCACATTCATTGGATAAACCATAAGTATTTCACAAATGAATTAGTAAGGCAAGGTTCAAAAAGCCCAAACATGACCATCCAGAATGAAAAATCTCAATCAAATCAGAAATGATTCCAAAAATTTCACAAAAAATCATGAGCATTCACAACATTCATATCAAGAGCAAGCACCATACAAAATATCAGAACATTTGGAGATCATTTGATAGGGTAAATTGATCAATCAAATTGGGCATCACAAGGTGTGACACAAATTGTCACACCTAACTTAGAAAAATCATAACTCAGCAATGGCAATTGATAAAAATGCAAACTCAACAGCAAAATGTCCAGCAAGATGTCTAGTTCTTACATGTAAAATTTCATATCCATTGGATTAACAACCATCATTTCATAAATGCATAAGCAAGGCAATGTTCAAAATGCACACATGTACACAATCCCTAGGCAAAATAAATTTTCATCCATGCACAATTTCTGAAAAAATAATGAAAAAAAACCAGAAACAATAAGGAACAAGATGCAAAAATCCTCATGTTTTTTGGATGATTATTCAATGATTTATGAATTTTTGAAGTGGAAGAAAAAATAAAAAAAAGATGTGAGGTATGTACATAAACATGTGAGGGAAATGAGGAAAAAATAAAATGGCCTTTGGAAGAATTGCTGCCAAGCGGTATCGAACCGAGGCAGCATTTGAAATTGGCGCCTAATCAAAACGCCGCGTTTCATTAAAGAAACGCCTGGCCAATCAGAGGCCATCATGGGTGCGGCATGCAACCAATAATAACAAACCCTAATAACAGAGCTAAGGCAACAGATTCATATGGTAAAAAAACCGTGGCCGAATCCTGTTCATCATCTTCTTCAAAACGTAGAACAGGGAACAATAACAGCATCAAGAATTCAAGAACAAATTCTCCAGTTTTGGAAATTGAGCATGCTAATGTAAAGATCCTTCAACATACAACAAGAATCCACCAATAACTAAGCATATAACATCAAAACATGATCAAATCGAGCAGATCAAAGTTCATGCATCAAACTTCCAATCATCGAAACTCACTCAATATGGCATGGTTTTTAGTGATTTAAAGCTCAGAATGATCACAGCAAAGAGATCTACAAGATTCACATAACAATTTCAAGAAATAAGAGACACGAATTTTTGACCTCTTGAAGTGCAGCTTTGTAATTCGTGTTTTCTTGGCCTTGCAATGCTTCAATCTTCCTCTAGCAAGCTTGTACAAGTGTTTGGAATGGAGATTGAGGTTCAATTGTGCTCGAATCCACAGAATTTTGCTTTCACCATTGTTGTTCTTCAAGCTTGCACATGCTTCCAACTGCACAAATTGGCTTGGATCTTGCTTGAATCTTGATCAGTAATGATACTAGATGATGAATTAAGAAAGAAAATGCAAAGTGATTTGAAGAAATTGTGAATTGATTTGAAAAAAAGTGAAGAAAAATTTGAGAGAAAGTTTGAGAAAAATTTGTAGATCTGAAATTTGTGATGTGTGTTATGAAATTCTGTTAGGGTTAGGCATTTATAGTCCCTCCTAATCAAGTCCTAATCATGCTTAACCAAATGCTAATGAAAATGAGGGAAATTAGAGTGTAAGTGCCAATTTACCATTTTACCCTATGCATGGAAATTGTTAGTGAACAGTACACGAAAATGAATTGAAATGCACTTAAAATGTCATTTTGAAGCCAATGGAATTGATAGAATGTGTAAACAATGCCTTATTTTTAAATTTTAATTTTCCCTCCAAAAGTCAATTGAAAATGCAAATATTTATGTGAATGGACTGCATGCCATGTAATGCCAACTTTGGAAACTAGAGGTTAAAAGGAGAATGTTGCAAAAAGAGCCACTTCATTTGGACTTATGGTGTGAAAGTTATGCTCCTTTGAAGTTCAATGTTCACTTGGTCAAGATTGATCCATATCTCTTCAATCATACATGAGAAATTCATGATCTTGGACTTTTTGGAAATGGGAGAACAAGATCTACAACTTTCATGTTCAACGAAATTTCAATTGAGGCATTCTTGATGATGTAATCTTGAGTTGAAAACCTTTCCATTTTTGGCAATTTCAAATTACAGGTCACTTTCTATTTTTGGAAAGTTTTGTCCTGACTTTATTTTCTTCAATGTTGATGTTTGAAATGTCAAATGAGACTTGTTTGAACATGAATGAAGTATTTCCAATCACTTCCCACCTCCAAATCCAACAATTGACTTGCAGTTGACTTTTGTTGACTGATAGATGACTTGGTCATGCACAGATGAATTTGAGCCTCAATCCCTTGATGAAATGGCTCAAAAATGAAACCCTAGCTTATACAAGCTCAATAAAACCATTTTATGATCCCCATCTCCATGAAGAACTCATCTCCTTGAAAAACCCTGACTGGCATAATACCACTGATTAGGGTTGACTAGAGGTCAAAACCCTAATCCCAAGGAAGCTTGTCAGGAACAATGAACCTCTTGGTGATGATAAGACCATGATGATGGTGATGTACCATTGCAACCAAGATGATGACCAATCTCCTTGAGGAACCAAAAACCCTAATTGAAGCACAAACCCTCAGATGGCTAGTGATCAATTCAATAAGACCCTCAGGCTTGCATCTCTTAACCTCTTTATCTTCTGAGCAAGACCTAGGAGGATGACTTGCTTATTGTTTCCACATGATATGCAAAGATGTAATGCCTAATGTCTTAAAAACTGAAATGCAATATGCTAAGCTAGTCCCAAGAGAGGAGGGCAAATTTTGTGGTGTTACAGCTGCCCCTATTCAATCCACTGTGAACCTGTCGATATGAATAGCCTCGGCTTTCAGATGATCAGGGTGAAGAGTGATTGAATACCAAGAACAGACGAACAATTTGCGCTCTGATGGGAAATAATTAATAATGCCTGTCAGAATCGGCAAAGAAGCAATCTTGAAAGAAGAACCCGTCTGGTACGGAGAAAGTCGGCCTGAATACCGAAACAGAAATGTCGACCTGTATACCAAAATAAATGGTAACACAGGGATAACCATGGCCTGAACGCCGCATCCGCTGGGGATTATTATTATTTCTTTTACTTTTCTTGAACCCCGAAACTTTCTGATGATTTCCTTTTTTCATTTTCTTGAACCCCGAACAAATATTTTCTTTTGCGCGAATGATCCCGGATCACCGCAGTTGAACCTCGGCAACTTCATAGTAGTCTCGTTTGCCAAATAATGAACCCCGCTCTCCATTTGAACCCCAGTCGCCGGACGATAACTTGTGATCGCCATTGTGAACCCCGTTCTCCAGAAAACACCATGTGTCTCCCTTTCTCCATTTGGACCCCGTTCTCCAGAAAATGCCTCAACACTTCCTTTTCTCCATTTGAACCCCGCTCTCCAGAAACTTGTGATAATTCCGCTGGCAACGTCGGAAATAACACCAAAACACCACTCTGATGGCGACATATCAGAGGGTACACCTTCACAAAAGGAAGGTAACATGTGCATCTCTTCCTTAGAAGACACCCATAACGACCTCTGTTGGCCTCAGCCAAAGTCTAAGGTGACACATGATCAGAAGATAATCCTGAGGACCTCATCCCGGATATAATCTTCAACTCCAATCTCTGTTTGAACCCCGCTCTCCAGAAAATGTCTCAACACTTCCTTTTCTCCAATTGAACCCCGCTCTCCAGAAAATTCCGCAACACTTCCTTTTCTCCGATTGAAATGCATTTTCGCGCTGATCGCGTAACGTTCTTTGATTTTATTCCCATCTCCGTCCGATAGAAAAATCTCCACCAATATCGTACTAGTGGGGAACATTGTTGCTCCGACGTTATGATGCCGAACTCCTCAGAGTAACATCTTCCAACTTCTATCTCGCACGACAGAAACCTCCCCCAGTATCGCACTACTGGGGAATATGGTTGACCTAACACCACGATGCTAAACTCCACAGAGTACCATCTTCACCATCCGGCGAAACCAAATCTCAAGCGGTCACCACGGCTCGAGCAACTGATGCTTGCAATGCTGCTGATTTTCCAACTAGCGAAACCACTTCTCAAGCGGTAACCACGGCTTGAGCAGCATCTTCACCCACTGGCAAAACCAAATCTCAAACGGTAACCACGGCTTGAGTAGCATCTTCACCCATTGGCAAAACCAAATCTCAACCGGTAACCACGGCTTGAGTAGCATCTTCACCCACTGGCAAAACCAAATCTCAACCGGTAACCACGACTTGAGTCTAGCTTATGCTTGCAATGATGATGCATGACCTTTTTCAGCATAATGCTCCATAGTCATGGAAATGCTACGCGATTTATTATGCAATATGCTATGCTTATCTACATGATGAATGCATAAAAAAGTATCCCCCTTAAGGGACTCCTCTAGGGAGCTCGAGGCACTCTGCTGAGGAACTCGCCAACACTCCGATCTCCACCCTGCTGGGGAATAACACCGCTGCCGGGAAATAGGCCACCCTCACCAGGAATAACCTCCTCTGCACCCGATCCGCTTGGGGACATCGCTGGGGAAAGAACCACCAACGCACTCTGTGGGGAAACAACCTTTGACTTGCTGGGGATACAACAATCCAGACTCTGCTTGGAGAAACCAACACCAATAGATGCCTCTGCTGGGAAAATAGCAACCTTCGGGCCTGGCTGCTGAGGAAACACCGATCTAAAACCTGCTGGGGAGATAACCATACCGACCCTGCTAGGGGAAACACAGACCTCGAATCTGCTGAGGAGGTAACAACTCCGCCACCCTGCTTGGGGAAACTAGGAAAGTCTGGTACTAAACACCCGTCGACTCGTCGAACCATGGCATTCACCGTCTAAATCCAATGTCAACCTTCCAATTTTGAGAACTCTCAGACTCGTCTGGACTTTTCTGATTCATCACCTTGTGTTCCCGACTTCTCCGTACTCGACGGAGAGCGAACTCCTTAGATTGGTACAAACTTTCTAATCTTCAGACTTTGAAGAGTCTTCTTGATTAATTCTCAAGGATCGTCGTACGTCTCTCATCGTCTTACCACCATTTCTCCATCCATTCGTCCCTGATTGGACTCTGCGGGGATCTTTCGTCAAAAGGCCTCCACATCACAACCTGCAAGTGAGTGAAAATATCTAACAGTACCTGTAAACGAGATCGTTAGATAAAAACGTGCCCCAGGCGTGTCGAGATTCAACACTTGGGTCACTCAAACTTCCGAATAAGATTTCAAGTTTTCAATCTTATAAACATGCATTGGAAGGGACCTGTATGCCTTAAAATGCAAAGTTCTTTATCAAAAACAATTGGATGTTTTCGCAATCAAAGTGGTAATGAAAACAAAAACAAAATTATTTGACTGAATATGCATTTTATTGATTGAAAATGTGTGGCTCAAAACTGAGCAATACAAAGGAAGCAATTTCTGAAAAGAGGTAATTGCGCACAAAAGGAAAAAAACTATCCTAATGGCAATGTGAAACCGTGATCTCATCGAGTTCCAACTCGATTACACCCCATATGTCCTCAGACTCTCCGTGCTTTCTGCCTTCTGAACAAGACGCTTCCGACTGATCCCTACCGGGGATTATCCATGTGTCATATCCAAAGCGTAAACGATCATGCCAGACGCAGTTGTTCGTTTCAATCCCTCTTTTGCCTGGACCGCCCTTTCGGGTTTTCAGTCCACCGGGATACCCCTTTTTGCCCAAGCTGCCTTTTCAGGTTTTCGACATGCCGGGTGTACAGTTTTTTTTCTTTTTATCCCTAATTTTTGCCCGAACTTTTTTATTTCATTTTTTTTCGGTTCGCCGGGATGCCCATTTTTGCCTGGACTATTTTATTCTTTTCGTCCAGCGGGTCTCTTATACGAAGTATTTTTTAACTGCGTCCGCATTCACAGGGGATGGAAAATCCTCACCATCCATGGTCGTTAACAACAAGGCTCCACCAGAGAAAACCTTCTTGACCACGAACGGACCTTCATAATTGGGTGTCCACTTGCCCCTTCGATCGTTCTGAGGAGGAAGAATCCTTTTCAGCACCATATCACCTACGTGATACACACGAGGTCGTACCTTTCGATCAAAAGCATGCTTCATCCTTTGCTGGTACAACTGCTCATGACAAATGGCCGCCGGCCTCTTTTCCTCAATCAGGCTCAACTCTTCGTACCGAGTCCTTACCCATTCAGCCTCTTGCAATTTCACGTCCATTAGGACTCTTAAAGAGGGGATTTGAACCTCAACCGGTAGCACGGCTTCCATTCCATATACCAACGAGAAAGGTGTTTCCCCAGTAGAAGTACGCACCGACGTTCGATACCCATGCAATGCAAATGGCAACATCTCATGCCAATCCTTATAAGTCACAACCATTTTCTGCACAATCTTCTTAATATTCTTATTGGCTGCCTCAACCGCCCCATTCATCTTCGGACGATAAGGAGAAGAATGATGATGTTCAATCTTGAATTCCCGACACAGTTCCGCCATCATCTTATTGTTCAAATTAGAACCATTATCAGTAATGATTCTCTCAGGAACCCCATATCTGCAAATGATGTCTCTCTTCAAGAACCGGGCCACGACCTATTTTGTCACGTTCGTATAAGAGGCTGCTTCCACCCACTTGGTGAAGTAATCAATAGCCACTAATATGAACCGATGCCCATTCGAAGCCGTAGGCTCAATCTTCCCAATCATATCGATGCCCCACATAGCAAACGGCCACGGAGACGACATCAAACTCAACGGATTTGGAGGCACGTGCACCTTGTCAGCATAAATCTGGCATTTATGACACTTCCGCACGAAATTGAAACATTGGGCCTCCATTGTCATCCAATAATAACCTGCCCTTAGCAGCTTCTTCACCATTGCATTCCCACTGGCATGGGTACCGAACGATGCTTCGTGAACCTCTTTCATCAACTGGCTTGCTTCTTTATCATCAACGCATCTGAGCAAGACCCAATCAAAATTTCTCTTGTACAAAACCCCATCCTTATTCAAGTAGAACACCATGGCCAACCTCCGCAGAGTCTTTCGGTCCTTCTTGGATGCCCCCTCAGGATACTCTTGGGTCTCCAGATAGCGCTTGATATCGTAATACCACGGCTTCTCATCGTCAGGCACTGTGTCAACAGCAAATACATAAGCCGGTCTATCCAGACGTCCCACTTCAACACTGGGGAATTGATTCCACCACTGCACCTTGATCAAGGCAACCAGAGTAGCCAAAGCATCCGCCAATGGATTCTCTTCTCTCGGCACATGATGCATTTTCACCTTGGTGAAAAATGTCAACAATCTCCTCGTATAATCCCGGTATGGAACTAAATGAGACTGATATGTATACCATTTTCCGTTAACCTGGTTCACAACCAAAGCCGAATCTCCATATATAACAAGGTTCTTGATCCTTAAATCAATCGCCTCTTCAATCCCCAGGATACAAGCTTCGTATTCAGCCACGTTGTTGGTGCACTCAAATGTTAGCCGGGCAGCAAAAGGAATATGGGATCCTTTCGGCGTAACCAAAACAGCACCAACACCGCTACCATTCACGTTAACGGCCCCATCAAACATCAGAATCCATTCAGATTCAGGGTCAGGCCCCTCCTCCGGGATTGGTTCCTCGCAATCTTTCGATTTGAGAAACATGATGTCCTCATCAGGGAATTCAAACTTCATCGGTTGATAATCCTCAATAGGTTGCTGAGCGAGGTAATCAGACAATACACTCCCCTTGATTGCTTTCTGAGAGGTATACTGGATATCATATTCAGTCAAAATCATTTGCCACCTCGCAACCCGTCCGGTTAATGCTGGCTTCTCAAAAATGTACTTGATTGGATCCATCTTGGAAATCAACAAAGTGGTATGAACCAGCATATACTGCCTCAGTCGGCGAGCAGCCCAGACCAAAGCACAACAAGTTTTCTCGAGCAGTGAATATCTTGTTTCACAGTCGGTAAACTTTTTGCTAAGGTAGTATATGGCATGCTTATTTCGACCAGACTCGTCATGCTGCCCCAATACACACCCCATAGACCCCTCGAGGACCGTCAAGTACAAGATTAACGGTCGTCCCTCCACAGGAGGCATCAGAATCGGAGGCTTCTGCAAATACTCTTTTATTTTTTCAAATTCCGCTTGGCAATCATTATTCCACCTGACCGTTTGATCTTTTCTCAACAACTTGAATATAGGTTCACACGTGGCTGTTAGATGAGATATGAACCGCGAAATGTAGTTCAATCTACCTAAGAAACCACGAACCTCCTTCTCTGTTCTTGGTTCAGGCATTTCTCTTATTGCTTTTACTTTAGCAGGATCAACCTCGATTCCCTTTTCACTTACAATAAACCCCATCAGTTTACCGGACCGCACTCCGAAAGTGCATTTATTCGGATTCAACCTCAGTCTGAACTGTCTCAGCCGGTCGAACAACTTGGCCAGATCTACCAAATGCCCCTCTTCTGTCTGGGACTTTGCTATCATGTCATCAACATAGCATTCTATTTCATGATGAATCATATCATGAAACAAAGTCACCATGGCTCTCTGATAAGTAGCACCGGCGTTCTTGAGACCAAATGGCATCACCTTGTAACAGAAGGTGCCCCACGGTGTGATGAACGTTGTTTTCTCCATATCATCTGGCGACATTTTGATTTGATTATAGCCAGAAAAGCCATCCATGAAGGAAAACACCGAGAATTGAGCTGTATTATCTACCAACACGTCAATGTGAGGTAGTGGAAAATCATCCTTCGGGCTAGCTTTGTTCAGATCCCGGTAGTCCACATACATTCTCACCTTCCCATCTTTCTTCGGGACTGGCACAATATTCGCGACCCAAGGTGGATAGTTAGTGACAGCTAGAAAACCAGCATCCCACTGTTTCTGAACCTCCTCTTTAATTTTCATGGCCATCTCAGGTCGAGTTCTACGCAACTTCTGCTTTACTGGAGGACAATCTGCTCGCAACGGTAGCTTGTGCACAATGATATCGGTATCCAACCCTGGCATATCTTGATAAGACCAGGCAAAGATGTCGACATACTCTTTCAACAATGCCACCATTCTACTCTTAACACTTTCCTCCAAAGCGGCCCCGATTTTCACTTCCTTTTTCACCTCTTCGGTACCCAGATTCACTATCTCGACTTGCTCCTCGTGCGGCTGAATCACCTTCTCCTCTTGCTTTAACAACCTGGCTAATTCCTCCGGCAGTTCACAATCTTCTTCGCCTTCTTCTTCAGCGTGATAGATCGGATTGTCGAAGTCATATGAGGGTGTAACAGGATTGTTATCAATGAGATCCGGCGAATGATCGCATCTGCATGAATGTTGATTCATGCATTGCTTTAGAACCGGAGCGAGACAAAAAGAAAAGGAAAATGAAAACATTGCCATTTTTATCTTTGTTTTTATTTTTAAACTGTAAAAATAAATGAAAAACAGGGAACACCGCTTTTAACTGAAAAAAACATCCATTTATTGATGATGCAAATTTTGCAGAATGAAACATGAGGTGGCCCTTACAATGAACCATTACGTTTCGGGCAAAACGTATGGCTTCCATGCAAATAAAATTGAAAACAGAAAAATATTACTCTTCGAGCAGAGTGACAGTGATGATCTTTTCAGCCTTCTAGTTCTAGACTTCCATCCCTGGTGCGCACGGCTTTATCCATCGATCCATCTCGCAGTCACTGTCAACTTCTTCACCCACCATACAGATGTGATCTGGATCCAGCATTCCAGCACTGGTGAATGTGAACGACGGACGACGCCCTCTACCTTGTCCAGACGAGCCTCGGCCCGGCTGATAACCCACTCCAAATCTGTCTTTCTTGGTGGCGGTGTCCATCATCTTCCTCCAACCAGGAGCTTCTCCACTCTTCACCACCTCAGCGGCCTGCTTATACGAAGAAATGGACGGCTTCTCCTCTTCCTTAGCAAAAAGAGCATTCTCCACCTTAACGGTTTCAAATGCTTGACTCGGTGTTTCCCATATCTCACCGTCCATTTCCACATACTTGAACGATGATAGGTGGCTGACGAAGATATCCTCCTCTCCGCAAACAGTGACGACCTGCCCGTCCCAGATGTACTTCAGCTTCTGGTGCAAAGTCGAAGTCATTGCCCCCGCAGCATGAATCCATGGGCGACCCAACAGGCAACTGTATGCCGGCTGAATATCCATGACATAGAATACCGACTTGAACACCTCAGGTCCGATCTTTACCGGGAGCTCAACCTCTCCAAACACAGCCCACTTCGAACCGTCAAAAGCCCTCACTATCAAATCCGTGGGCGTCAAAATCAACCCTTCACAGTCCAGCTTTGCCAGGGCTTTCTTTGGCAACACATTTAAAGAGGAGCCAGTATCAACCAACACGTGCGAGAGCACGGCCCCTTTACACTCCATAGCAATGTGTAAAGCCCGATTATGATTACGCCCATCCACAGTTAGATCCATATCGGTGAAACCCAGCCCATGACTGGCATTGACATTCGACACCACCGTCTCTAACTGATTGATTGTGATCTCTTGAGGAACATAGGCTCTCTTCAGAATTTTCAATAAAGCCTCTCTATGCCCCTCAGAGCTCAGCAACAACGACAGGATTGAAATCTTGGAAGGGGTTTGCTGCAGATGGTCAACGAGTTAGTACTCTGACTTCTTGATGATTCTTAGGAATTCTTCCGCTTCATCATCAAGTTCTTTCTCCGACCCACCAGGCACCGGTGTCACCACTGTGTCGCATCCGCGAAAAACAACCGGCGGGCTAAAACAAAAACAACACAGAGCCGCCACCGTGCGTTATTTACCCCAAAAGAGGGAAAGGAAATGCTCGAAGTAAACCTGGGAAAAGCATGGTCTCGCGACCAAAGAGAATGGGATCGGGAGTCGGTTACGCAAGGGGAAGGTATTAGCACCCCTCACGTCCGTCGTACTCGACGGGATCCACGCTCAAAAGATAGAAAAAGGTTGCTAAAACAAACATCACACACACACACTGAAGACAACACAGGTGGAAGAAGAGGAGAGGGCTCGATAGGACATCGCGTCCTATGCCTACGTATCTCGTCTGGAACGAGAATCAGAACCACCGTAGTTCGGCTCACGCACGCCGAAACAAAACACACGCAAAACAGGCAAACATGGAACCCGAACGCCAATCGCTGGACTTACATCAGCTTCCGAACCAAACAAACCCACACTGGAAACCAGATGCCACTTGATGGACTTATACCGGACTCCAAGCACACAACAAGAGGATACGGAATGCCAATCGCTGGGCTTACATCCGTCTCCTACACACACAAGAAGAACAAGTGTCATACGGTGAACTGGACTTTATTGGATTTGTAATCGCAATGTCGCGGTTAGCAAGAGTCGCCACCGACTTTTCTTTTATCCCATAAGGAAAGGTGGAAAAGAACAGGAAATACCTTAATTTTAAATTCTTAGGTTCGGGAGGTACTTTATACAAAGGGAAGGTATTAGCACCCTCTGTATCCATGGTTATCCATGGGCTCTTAATTGCTCAATCATTTATGTTTTCTAGTTTGAAAAAGGTGGTTGAGAAATGTGCGAAAAGCGTTTTGAAAATGAGAACTTAACTTTGTAATGATCCTTGCATGAATGTATACAAAGTGGTTATCTCGTTTAGTTTTTTTTTGAAAGTAGTTTAGAAAAATATAACTCGGCAATGATCCTAGTACGGATGTATGCTAAGTGGTGATTTTCCAAAAAAAGATGTTTGAAAGGTGTGAGGTGTGAAAAGCATTTGGTTTTTGTTATGAATGAGCAATTAAGGTTATACCTGTCCGAGGTCTTTCCGGGCGTTTCCTATCCTTATGAGGGTAAAACTGTCCTTACTATTGAGAAGTAAGTAGTTTTATCCTTGGGATGTAGAAGGGTCATCGTAGGGTCATCGATTGGTCATTGAAGGCAACAGTTGTGAGGATACCTTAGCATTCGAAGGGACTATCATCATTTAACCGTAGGCTACACCGAAGGGTCATCGAGGGACAAAGTCGTATTTCCGAAGGCAACATCCGAGGGATTATGATGATTTAACCGAAGGGTCTTTGCTAAGGATATCCCCATATTCGCGGGACATGACCGTATTACGTAATCGTGGGGTAATAAAGAGAGGTCCGATATCATTTATTTAAGGTCCGGATTTTAACAATTAATTAAATAGCCGTAATCAGTTAGGTAATTAGGTCCACCGGAAATCAATGAAATCAATACATTAAAAATCAAGCTTGGTGATTCAAGATGAATCTCCATATTAAACTTAGGTCATCCAAAAGCCATCTCCTCAAGAATGTCCACACCTAAAGCGGCATGCCTAGCCGGTTATTTCTTTGGAAGTATGCTGGCCTTTACATCATGCAACACACGGATTAGAGCATTGAGGCAAAATACAATTGGAAATTTCCCCATAAAATAAATATAACAGTCAGAAATTTAAGCTAAATAATGCAGAATCATCATCAGGTAAACATGAAATGGGCAGCAAAAAGGCAAAGCAGCCCCTGGTCCGGTCGCCTCTGCTTCGCCTAGCGAAGGCTCAGCGAAGGCTCGCTGCGGGCTCGCCTAGCGATGAGCTAGCGAGCGGCCACGGGTTTGAAATTTGAGAACATTAGGACCTCAACCTGCAGCATGGCTTATGGCATCCAACACATAATTATATGGTTCAGTTTCACAATATTCAAGCACATTTAAATTCTCATGCAAAACTCCAAAATATTTATGAATTCAATTATAATATCCTCCACAAATTAAGAACATGAAGTGATACCATATGCCAAATGAGAGTACAAAACGATATCATATGCAAATTAAGACACTAAAGTGGTACCACATGCAAAATAAGGACACAAAGTGATAACCATGTGTAGATTAAGACCCTAAAGTGATATCATATGCCAATTAAGAAACTAAAGCGATAATAGTGAGGCAAACCTGTTTGCAAATCGAGTTGCAACCCTGAATTGGCGAGCCGGATTGAGTTGGGCGACGGTAGTTTCGGAGCGGGTAAGCGGCCTTCAGGGTTTCCGCCTTCTGAACTCTTTGGATCAGCAGGGTTTCTGTGTTTCTCCCTCTGGATGCGTGTTTCCGTCCGTCTTCGTCCGTCTCTGTCCGTCTGTGTGTGTCCTTTTTCGTGGCAGAGGAGCTGGTATTTATAGTGGTAGTGGTGGTGACCTAATGGGCTTAAAATGAGGTCCAAAACTTCCAATTTTCGCAAGCTTCGCTAGGCGAAGGAATTGCTCGCCTAGCGAGCAAGCTAGGTCTGGGCTTTTTCTGGACCTGATGCTTCGCTGGGCGAGTGGCATGCTGAGATATTCGCTAGGCGAAGGAATTGCTCGCCTAGCGAGCAAGCTATTTTGGGCCACTTTGGATTAGGCCTATTGTGAGCTGGGCTTTTGTCCATTTGATATCAGTGCCTTGCAGATCAAGTCAGAGGGTCTTGAGAAATGCTTTGTAGTATCAATGGGCAAATTTTGGGGTATCACAGCTGCCCCTGTTCAATATTCTTGAACCGAGAGAGTAGAATGGTATGTGTCGTTCGTGATCTGGAGGTGAAAGATTATTGAACACTAGAGTGCCCCTAAAATTTGCGATTGTCAATCAGGAGCTAGTCTTGAGGGAGATGGGCTTGGAGATGCCATCCAGGAAGTTTGATGACGAGCTTCCGATGGTGTCGTACGTTAGACGATGTCTGAAGCCATGGATGTCATGCCGGATCATACGCTACGCCGTATAGCGAATCATCCATCATGCTGTTGACTTCGTTGGGGAGTCAGAGTATGCTATACACTGCTGGGGATGAGGGATCAGAATGGATCGTATATTAGACCGTGTCTGAATACCAGAGTGAGTTATTCATTAGGCGGCTGACTTTGCTAGGGGATGAAAGATCAGAACGGATCGTACACTAGATCGTCCGTTAGGCTGAATCTGCTTGAAGGGGAAGTAGTCATATACCAGACTACCATTCAGGAATGTACCTGTCTGAAGGTAGCACCTGAGCAAGGGAGTAGCCGTATACCAGACTACCATTCAGGAATGTACCTGTCCGAAGGTAGCACCTGAGCAAGGGAGTAGCCGTATACTAGACTACCATTCAGGAATGTACCTGTCCGAAGGTAGCACCTGAGCAAGGGAGTAGCCGTATACCAGACTACCATTCAGGAATGTACCTGTCCGAAGGTAGCACCTGAGCAAGGGAGTAGCCGTATACTAGACTACCATTCAGGAATGTACCTGTCCGAAGGTAGCACCTGAGCAAGGGAGTAGCCGTATACCAGACTACCATTCAGGAATGTACCTGTCCGAAGGTAGCACCTGAGCAAGGGAGTAGCCGTATACCAGACTACCATTCAGGAATGTACCTGTCCGAAGGTAGCACCTGAGCAAGGGAGTAGCCGTATACCAGACTACCATTCAGGAATGTACCTGTCCGAAGGTAGCACCTGAGCAAAGGGAGTAGCCGTATACCAGACTACCATTCAGGAATGTACCTGTCCGAAGGTAGCACCTGAGGGGATGAAGGTTTAACTTGGTCGTACATTAAACCTTACTTGAGTTGTTGAAGATCAGAGTGGATCGTACGTTAGATCGTATCTGAGTTGTTGAAGGTCAGATGTTGAGCTGAATCAGGATGAACCGTACGCTAGGCTATATCTGATAGTATTTGTGTATGCTGTATTTGCAATGAATATGCTGGACTACACCTCGGAATGTACCGTACGCTAGGCAGTATCTGAGGGATATAGTTAAATCTTGAGTGTAATTGATAAAGATGTCCGTCTGAATGGACCTTTGTTTTGACTGTGTCAGGAGGATAATTGACCTGAAAAATAAAGTTAGCTTCATGCCATGTCATGATGCATGAGATGCAAATGTTGTATGCATGCGAAATGATGTAATGAATGAATTATGCGTCTGGAATAAATGCGAGCATGGTGTGCATGTATATGTTATGAAATGATGTAATGTATATGATGCGGAATGAACATTGTATGTAGGTATGTGATGTGAAGTGATGTAATGAATGCACTATGTGTCTGAAACGTTCTTCCGGGGACTCTACTGGGGAAATAAATCTCAGTCTGCTGGTCGGAGATAGTTATAGGGAAGACCCTCCCTTAACTGGGGGATTTGACTTCTGTCTGATGGTAGAAACACTTGACAGAGCCTGGCTGGGGACAGAAAAGATGACCCATTTGTCTAGTAATGCCACTCTCTTCTGGGGAATAATTGACGTTGCCGGGGAATCGAATTAGCAACGGGTTCATTGGAAAGCATGGTTAGACCTTCTCCTTGGTCCTGAAGTCTCGTAGTAATTGCCATTTCCATTTTAGACATGCATTTTTGATAAACATTGATCATATTCACATGCATATATCTATTCAAATTAAATCAATGGACGTTTACGCAAACAAAACAGAGAAATAAAACCACAACATTTTTCGAAATGAAATTGCATTGATTCTGAAAGAGGGCCTATAAATAGGCAAGTGAGTACAAGGAGACAGAAATCCTAGTAAGAGGAAATTGTCAAGAAAGCAAAGAGAAAACTATGCAGAAAAAGTCCTATTGATTTTAATTCCACTACTGTCATCATGTCTTCAAGCATCTCATCTTCTGCTGTCGGATAGAGGTGATTGGCTTGTTCAGTCCCTTGAACTTGGTTGAAGCTGACAGAGAACGGGACATAGTCATACGCTTGAATCCCTAATTTTTGCCTGGACCGCCTTTTCAGGTTTTCAGTCCACCAGGATACCCGTTTTTGCCCAAGCCGCCTTTTCAGGTTTTCGACTTGCCGGGTGTACATTTTTATATGTTTATCCCTAATTTTTGCCCGAACCCTTTTGGTTCGCCGGGATGCCCTTACTTTTGCCTAGGTACGTCGACCTAGCGGGTCTCTGTTATGCGTAGTATTTTTTAACTATGTCCGCGTTCACAGGATGCGGGAAGTCTTCACCATCCATTGTAGCAAGTATCATGGCTCCACCAGAGAATACCTTCTTAACCACAAATGGCCCTTCGTACGTGGGAGTCCATTTGCCTCTGGGATCCCCTTGTGGTAGAATGATACGCTTGATCACCAAGTCACCAACTTGATACACCTGTCTCTTGACTCTTTTGTTAAATGCCTGGGTCATGCGCTTCTGATATATCTGCCCGTGACAAACAGCCGCAAGTCTCTTCTCATCAATCAAGTTTATCTGATCGAGTTGAGTCTGAATCCATTCATCTTCATCTAAGCCCGCCTCTTTCATGATTCTTAGAGAGGGAATCTGAACTTCCACCGGTAAAACGGCCTCCGTTCCGTAGACTAAAGAGAAAGGAGTTGCCCCCGTCAAAGTGCGTACTGAAGTGCGATAACCGTGAAGAGCAAATGGTAACATCTCATGCCAGTCTTTGTACGTTACTGTCATCTTTTGTATGATCTTCTTGATGTTCTTATTAGCAGCCTCCACGGCGCCATTCATCTTTGGCCGGTACGGAGAAGAGTTATGGTGCTTAATTTTGAACTGCGTGCAAAGTTCAGTAATCATCTTGTTGTTCAAATTAGTACCATTGTCAGTGATAATCCTTTCAGGGATGCCGTATCGACAAATAAGACTATTCTTGATGAACCGTGCCACCACATTCTTGGTGACAGAAGCGAATGAGGCTGCCTCTACCCACTTTGTGAAGTAATCAATAGCGACGAGAATGAAGCGATGTCCATTAGAAGCCGTAGGTTTAATCTCCCCGATCATATCGATGTCCCACATTGCAAAGGGCCAAGGAGCTGTCAACACGTTCAATGGAGCAGGAGGCACATGGACTTTGTCCGCATGGATCTGACACTTGTGACAGGTTCTGGAGTGATGGTGGCAATCAGCTTCCATGGTAGACCAATAATACCCTGACCTCAGAATCTTCTTGGCCATTGTATGTCCATTAGAATGAGTCCCAAAAATACCGTCATGCATGTCTTCCATAATCTTTTCTGCTTCCTTTTTATCCACACAGCGAAGCAGAGTCAAGTCATGATTACGTTTGTATAACACTCCATTACTCAGAAAGAATTTAGCGGAGAACTTCCTCAGGAATTTTCTGTCATTGATGGATGCCCCTTCAGGGTATTCCTGAGCTTCTAAGTATCTTTTTACGTCGTGGAACCAAGGTTTTTCCCGTACTCCCTCGGTGTTAAGTTCATAACAGTATGCCGGTTCATCTAGTCGCTCAATGGTAATCCTGGGAGCTTCACCGTCCCATCTGACTCTGAACATAGATGACATGGTAGCTAATGCGTCTGCCAACTGATTCTCTTCTCGTGGAATATGTTCAAATGTAATCTCTTCAAAGTATGGAAGTAATGTCATTACCTGCTCTCGATAAGGAATGAGATTTGGATGTTTGGTATCCCATTCTCCGTTGATCTGACTGATTACCAAGGCCGAATCTCCGTACACACTCAAAAACTTGATTCGCCAATCTATAGCAGCTTTGAGTCCAAAAATACATGCTTCATACTCAGCCATATTATTGGTACAATGAAAACATAGTCTAGCTGTGAGAGGCGTATGGTAACCCTCGGGAGAAATGAGTACGACCCCAACACCATGGCCCAATGCATTAGAAGATCCATCAAAGACCATAGTCCATCGGGATCCCCATTTGGATCTTTTATCTGGTTTAGGTTTTTCCTCATCAGTAACAAGCATAACATCCTCATCTGGGAACTCAAAATTCAAAGATTGATAATCGTCCACCGCTTGATAAGCCAAATGATCAGCGAGCACGGTTCCTTTGATGGCTTTCTGGGTAGTATACTGGATATCGTACTCGGTTAAGATCATCTGCCATCTCGCTATTCTTCCGGAGAGGGCAGGCTTCTCGAACATGTATTTGATGGGATCCATCCTAGAAATCAACAAAGTGGTATGATTCAACATATACTGTCTTAGTCGGCGAGCAGCCCAGGCCAAAGCACAGCAAGTTCTCTCGAGCAGTGAGTATCTTGTTTCACAGTCGGTGAACTTTTTGCTCAGGTAGTATATGGCATGCTCTTTTCGACCAGACTCGTCATGTTGCCCCAACACGCACCCCATTGAATTTTCTAACACGGTCAAATACATGATTAGAGGTCTTCCTTCGACTGGTGGTATCAGAATTGGAGGTTCCTGGAGATATTTCTTGATTTTGTCAAAAGCTTCTTGGCATTCGTCATTCCATATCATCTCTTGATTCTTCCTCAGTAATTTGAAGATGGGTTTACAGGTAGCGGTCAAGTGGGAGATAAATCGGGCAATGTAGTTCAAGCGTCCCAAGAAACCTCTGACCTCTTTCTCCGTACGGGGAACTGGCATTTCTTGAATAGCTCTCACTTTAGCTGGGTCGACCTCAATTCCTTTACCACTGACAATAAAGCCCAAGAGTTTACCGGATCTTACTCCAAAAGTGCATTTGTTCGGATTCAATCTCAACTTGTACTTCTTCAACCTCTCGAATAGTTTGTATAAATGATCGAGATGTTCCTCTTCAGTATGAGATCTGGCTATCATGTCATCTGTAACACCCCGATTAAAATAAGAGAATTATTTAATTGAGTTAATATTATTTTATTAATTTAATTAAATAAAGTTGAATTATTGGATTATTTTTATTATTATTATAGATGTTATTTATTTAATAATAATTAAATAAATAAAATAAATGGAATATGAAGAGTGGAAGGGTAAAAGTGGAAATTGGATAAAAGAGGCCAAAGTGAGGACTCAGGTGGTTTCACGTGTTTTGCCTCAGAGTCAGAGAAAGGGGGAGAAACGCTGAAGAGAAAGAGAAGGAAGAGGAAAAGGCCAAAGATTGCTCAGAGCTTCCTTCAATCCAAAGAGGTAAGGGGTCTGAACCTTATTAAACAATAATATGCTGAAAATGGTGAAATATTGGATGAACGAAATTAGGATTTTAATCGAAGGAATTCGTAGAAATTATATGCAATGATGTTAGGACTTGTGAAATTGAATAGGGGACTATTGTATTAGATGATATGAGTGATTTTGTGTGAAATTTGGACTGTGGAGGGATGAATTTGGATAGATCTCGTAGCAGAGGGAGCCATTGCAGATCTGGAAATCTGGTTTCTGGTCATACGCGTATGGCACTAGGCAATACGCATATGAGATGGCTGGTACGCGTATGGCACTAGGCAATACGCGTATGGATGAGGAAGATGATGTTTTGAACGTGTTTTGGTCTCTGTTGGTACGCGTATGGAAAAGTGATACGCGTAGCATACGCGTATGGACATGGGCAATACGCGTATGGATTTGGTCAGGCGTGGGTAATACGCGTACGAGCATAGGCAATACGCGTATGGGCAGACTGTGGTCTTTCCGGGGCTGTTGTTGTGCAGTTTTGGTTGTTTAGGCTGAGCGGGGTAACTTAGCTGATGCATGGTATATGAGGGATCATTCCCGTTGCTTTGAGTGGTATAGATATTAATAGAGTATGATAATACTGTGTTTGATTATGTGGCATGATGTGATATGCTTTTGGTGATAGGATGTGTTAATGATGATGATAACATGACTATATGATGCTGTTGTTGCTATGTTGATTATGATGCATGCTTGGTGTGCATGCATTCATGAAAGGCCGATGCCTAGTGATGAACGGACTGAGTTCCAATGATGTTGTTGACTCCGGGCTTGTTGAGAGGCTTGGTTCCTTGCGGGGAACTCGGATTCTATGGTGATGAATCTGGGAGTGGTGATCCTGTAGTTGGTCACAAAATGGGTATACCGAGTCGTGTTGAGTCATGCATGGGTGTGTGCATTGCATTTGATATGTTGTTTTGTTGATGTTCATGAATATGTTGATTATGAGGATTATGATGAGCTGTGTTGGCATATGTGAAATATATTTATGTTTATATTTCTGTCGTTATATTATTATTTAATAATGTAATTCTCACCCCTTCTGCATGTGTTTATGTTCATCTATGATGAGCAATGTGCAGATAAAGAGGAGTAGCTATTGTTGAGGTTTGAAGAATAAGTGTAGAGTTATTCTACAGAGTCGAGTCAAATGCTCTGGTCATGTGACACCGGGGTTATGGGGTTCGATAGATAATTGATTATTATTTACGTTGTTTATGATGACTAACATGTTGAGATGTTTTGTTGAGATAATGTTGAACCATTATTATGAATTGTTATATGATGAAAAATAATACTAATGTTGTTGTCCGCTGCGAAGTTTTAATAAAATAACTAATATGTTTTATGTTGTGATGCGATAATTGTTACGTTGTAAGAAATGTAAACTCTTCTACATGTTGTACTCTGATAATCTATTTAAATATGTCGTTTGGGTAGGAGGGTGTTACATCATCCACATATACTTCTATCTCATGATGAATCATGTCATGGAACAAAACCACCATAGCACGCTGGTACGTTGCCCCGGCGTTCTTTAGACCGAATGGCATTACTTTGTAACAGAAAGTGCCCCATTGCGTCACAAACGTAGTTTTCTCCATGTCCTCAGGCGCCATCTTAATCTGGTTGTAACCTGAGAATCCATCCATGAATGAGAACACCTTGTGTTGAGCGGTGTTATCTACCAGAACATCAATGTGCGGGAGTGGAAAGTCATCTTTGGGACTCGCTTTATTCAGGTCTCGGTAATCTACACACATTCGCACCTTGCCATCCTTCTTTGGCACCGGCACCACATTAGCAACCCATTGAGGATAAGAAGTAACGGTTAGAAAACCGGCATTGAATTGTTTCATAACCTCGGCCTTGATTTTCTCAGACATTTCAGGACGCATGCGGCGAACCTTTTGTTTGACGGGACGACAGTCTTCCTTCGTAGGCAGCCGATGCACCACTATGTCAGTATCCAGCCCGGGCATGTCTTCATAAGACCAGGCGAAAACCTCTACATAGTCATGTAACATCTGAATCAATCTTTCTTTGACACTGTTTTCCAAACCTGCTCCTATTTTGACTTCTTTTCTATCCACTTCAGTACCTAGATTTACGACTTCGAGTGACTCTTCATGCGGCTGTATAGTCCTTTCCTCTTGCAGTAATAGTCTGGCAAGCTCTCCAGGGACTTCACAATCTTCCTCACCTCTACCTTCGGCTTGGTAGATTGGATTTTTGAAGTCATAATGAACAGCAGCGGAATTATTATCAATAGGATCCAGAGTGGATACGGATCTGCAATTTGTTACGTGAGTGTGTGTAAGAAAGCATAGCTTGTTTGAAAGACGACAGGAAAAATAAAGAGCGCAATATTTGAATGCGAAAAAGTCCATTGATTTATTGAATATGAATATGCTTATGAAATGACAAAACCCTTAACAAATTAGCTATTGTGCCCCGGGCATAGACACAATGCTTTAAGAAGTTCAATTAAAATTTGCAACACTAAATGGACAATAACAATTACTCCTGACTAAAGGAGATCGGGATAGTGTCTTCAGCCTTCCAATTATTGAGTCCGTCACCAATTGTTAGGAAAACCCAGCTATCCAAGTCACAATCACTGTCAGCGTCTTCTACAGCATTGATTTGATCTTTGACCATCTTCTCAGAGCTAAATCCCAGACCAGATTTATCAGACTTGTAGGGTATGCTGATCAGTTGACCCCAGCCAGTGCAGCCACCATCTTCAACCACAGCTTGAGCGTCCTTCAGGGAAACCATGGCAGGAGGAGCTCGAATAACCTCGGGCACAAGGGGAGTTGGCTTAAGGACAGGACTAGGCGGAGGAACCACTTCAAATGACTGGGACGGAGTCTCGAAGAATTCACCATCCATCTCAACGTATCTGAAGGTATGCACACTACTGACAATGTATTCTTCTTCCCCACACACAGTGATAATCTTTCCCTCTATTGGGTATCTCAGCTTTTGATGGAGAGACGAAGCTACAGCACCTGCCCCATGAATCCAAGGGCGTCCCAGTAAGCAGGAGTAGGCAGGACGAATGTTCATTACATAAAAGGTAGTGTTGAAGACTTGAGGTCCTATCTTGATAGGGAGAACAACTTCACCGTGGACAACACTCTTTGCACCATCGTAAGCACGCACCACAATGTCACTAGGCTTCAATTCAATGCCTTTACAATCCAGTTTATCAAGCACGGCTTTCGGCATCACGTTCAAAGAAGAGCCATTATCGATCAACACATGAGACAAGGTGATCCCCTTACACTCAATGGAGATATGCAGAGCCTTATTGTGGTTCTTTCCTGCTGGTGTCAGGTCAGCATTGGAAAAACCTAGGCCGTCGTCAACAGTCAGGTTCGCAACATAGTTTTCAAACTGATCGACGGATGTCTCCTGAGGTACATGGGCAGTCTTCAGGAATTTTATCAAGGCATTGGCATGAGACTCAGAAGATAACAACAAGGACAACATCGAGATCTTAGACGGGGTATGCCCCAACTGTTCTACCACATCAAAATCACTCTTGCGGATGATTTTCAGCACTTCTTCCATTTCTTGTTTGGCAACGTCTTCAGTAGTAGCTTCGATCGGTGTCTCTGACGGGGAAGGGTTGACCGGTTCCTTTCCTCGGTTTTCGGGAACTGGAGGTGAGATCTCTGGAGAGAAGATCCTTCCGCTTCGAGTAACTTTACTAGTCCCAACAATGTCATTAGGATTAGCAGAATCACCAACTTGCTTTACGCCATGGATGTAAACATCACCTCCATAGTTCCACGGAATGGCTTTGCTTGAAGAATACGGCACTGGGCCAGGGGCAGTGATGATTAGAGGGGCTACTTTGGGCTCAGCAATAATCCTCACCGGTACTCTGGGAGCAGTAATCTTCACTGGAACCTTGGACCTTGCAATCACAGATACTTCTTCAACAGGGTTTTCCGTCTTAGAAACCCTTTCAAAGAGAATTGTACGATCGTCCATCAGCTGTTGAATACCATTCCTCAATTTCAAACAGTCCTCGGGCCAGAGTATGCAGAGATTGCAATCTTCGGTGCAACCTGGAAATAAACCAGCTTGCAATAAATTCCTCTTTATGATCGGGAGAGGAGATGTTAAGTCCGCTACAGTAGTGATGAGAGGATTGTCATCGAGAGCATTAACAGCCTTGTCATGATTAGGCATAGGAGCAGTGATGACATTAGGAGTCTCCGGAGGCTCGAACTCAATTTCCCCAGCGTCGATCATGTCCTGAATCTTATTCTTCAACAGCCAACAATCGTTTGTATCATGCCCGGGGCTATCGGAGTGATATGCACACCTGGCATTGGGATTATAACGAGGCGAAGCAGTGTTGACATTCGCAGGAGGACCTCTGAGAGTGATCAGGTTTACCTTTAGCATACTCTGCAGTGCTTGTGCTAAAGTCATATTGAGCTTGGTAAACTGCCTTCTTGGTCTGTCTTGTCTTTGCTGGAAGTTTTGAGCTGGCGGGGCTGCGATCGTCACTGCTCCAACGGCGTGGTCACCATTTTTCTTATTAGGATTCTTTTGACTATACATAGCATTCGATTCATTCTTCCCATGGTAGGACTTTTTACTGCTTGTAGAAGTAGCCATCTGTAACTTTCCACTTCGAATACCGCTCTCCACCCGTTCACCTGTCAGTATAAGTTCAGTGAAACCTGATGAAGAACTTCCCAGTAGATGGCTGTAGAATGGGCCAGTCAGGGTACCCATGAACAGGTCTACTAATTCTCGGTCAGTCATAGGGGGTTTGACCCTGCCGGCCAAATCTCTCCATTTCTGAGCATACTCTTTGAAGCTTTCTTTAGATCCCATGGCCATATTCTGCAACTGTAGCCGAGTAGGTGCTAATTCAGAATTGTACTGGTATTGCTTATAGAAAGCTGTTGCTAGATCAGTCCAGGTGCGGATGTCAGAGCTCTCGAGCTGATAATACCATTCCAACTGAGTGCCAGATAGACTCTCTTGGAAGAAATGGATCCACAGTTTCTTATCAGTGGTATGCGGCTGGATCTTTCTCACATAAGCCCTTAGATGCATCTGAGGACAAGACGCACCATCGTACTTAGTGAAAGTGGGGATTTTGAATTTGCGAGGAATAGTCACATCGGAGACCAGACCCAAACTTTCGAAATCCAGACCAGGTGTCTTCTGACCCTCCATGGCTAGCATGCGTTCCTCCAGCAATTTATACTTATCATCTCTCGGAGAGTACTGTTCATTTTCATACTCTTCATCGTCATCCTCAGGGTTAGAGAAATCAGCATTCTCCTCCTCTGAATCATTCTCCGCCCCCTCTTCTGGACCATTCGGGATTCCAAATTTGATTCCCGTAGCCTGTCCTTTACGCCTTCTGCCCGGGTTAATGAAGCTCACAGCTTTCTTGTCCTTCTTCTTTTCAGCCAAAAGAGCTTTCAGCTCCTCCTGCCCCTTGGACAAGCTTAGCATCATCTCCTTGAATTGAGCATTCTGAGTCTGGAGATCTTTGACAGTCTGTTCGAGATCCATTTTTCTGTTTAAGAGGCAGACCGTGAGAATATGGTCCTTTAGAACACCTGTTATGCAATGTTATGTTATGCGATGCAATGTATGAAATGTTTTCAAGGACTTTTGGAATTTAACTCCGCATAAATCCCCAACAAGAGGGAAATGTTTTATTGCTACTTTTTTTTTTGATCAATGTTCATTACAAAAGGAATAATAGTAAAAATACAAAGCTCAAGTCTCCCAGGGGCGACTTCTTTTCGGGCGAAGATATGCATTGAGTCTTCGTTCCTCATTAAGCTGACTGGTGAGCTCTAACACTTTCTTCCTTTCTGCATTGAACTGAGCTTCGAAAGTATCTCTCTCTTCTCTCAACTGGGTCCAGGATCTTTTCAATTCCTCAACATCAGTAGGCATATCTGGATAAGGAATGATCTGGGAAGTAGCTCCTTCGGCCTCTGATTCAACAGTCAATGGTCCGACTGCAAGATATGGCATGACAAGTTCGCGAGCTCTGGCGCGCACCTATCTGAGATAAGGCTCCATAGGAATATAATTTTTCTTTCCTAAATTGCTTCTTTTCACCATGCCCCAAGCTCGTACAAACCTTTGGCGGAGACCTTGAGAGTCATTGTCATAGTCAAACACTGTACCTTGAATAATCATTTCATGTGGACCATCTCTTCGAGCATGCCCAAACTGACGTAGGGCTAAGGCAGGATTATAAGTAATACCTCCCCTTATCCCCAGGAGTGGTACATTAGGGAATTCTCCACAACGGTCGATGAGGGTGACGTTTTCTCTGAGATTGGAACACCAACGGATGTCTGAATGGGAGAGTGCCATTGTCCTTTGAGACCATTTCAGATTTTGATCATTCTTCAAGACTGATTGAGGGAGGTGCGAAATAAACCACCTAGACAACAAAGGTACGCAGCACATGAGAGTCCCTTGCCTCCTAATAGTACGAGTGTGAAGGGAATGCAAGACATCTCCAAGCAAGGTAGGCACAGGATTATGTGTGAGGAATATCTTAATAGCATTCACATCTATGAATTGGTCCGGATTAGGGAATAGCACCAAACCATAGATTAGCAATGCTAAAACATCTTCAAAAGCATGGACATTCACAACTTTTAGGAATTCTCGGGCCTTACTTATCAGAAATTTGGCAAGTAAACCTTTCGTTCCACTCCTCGTTACCCAATTGGTCTCAATGTCAGACTTTGTCATGTGTAAAGCTGCGACGACTTCTTCAGACTTTGACATCTTTTCTAAACCACTGAAAGGTATTTGGTCCAGGATGGGTATCCTGAGCAGCTGGGAGAATTCTTCTAATGTGGGTACCAACTGATAATCTGGGAAAGTGAAGCAATGATGTTTAGGATCGAAGAACTGGAATAGGACTCTCATCATATCTTCTTTGAAACCAGTGGTAACTAAGTTGAGAAGATGACCATGTTTCTTGTTGAACTGAGCATGATCGGGAAGTTCTAACACCAAATCCTTGAGTTGAGGAGAGATCGTTACAAGATTGATCCGGATAGTCTTCCTGGAAGCCATAACCTGTTCAACAGAGCAAAGCTAAATTCCTAAGTCCTTGAAATGGTTAGTATGATGCCATGATGTTATGATGTTATGATGTTATGATGTTATGCAAGCGCAAGCATGTCACACAACAATTATTCCTAGGTTTTAAGGCTTGCATGAGTTCCATAGGTAAGTACCCTCCCCACTGAAGTTTGGTTGGTTCAACCTGTCCTAGAATAGTAACCGGGTTCTAGAAGGATCTCAGATCATCGACCTTTCTTTAAGTCCACTTCAGTGCAACGCCAAGTGGTTGACCGAAGCTTCCCTAAAGTCCAATCTCAAAGAGCGTAGTATCGAGTATCAACCAACCTCAGTCGGAACCGAAGCCAGTTATCTCACTACTTTCTAATGGCTAGGATGAGTCAATTAGGGTTCTAAAGGTCTGGTTAATGCTTTGATGACACCACGCAGAAGCCAAATTTTTCCTCAAGTAACATGAGGAACATCAGGACAACCAAAGTGTCACATTAACCGTAGCTATCATTTTAACCATTCCAGTATACGCCGGATAGTCGCGATGATCTATTGCTACTTACCTAAGGTACACTAGATCCGGGTGTAGGATCTTTCACTCAAAGCCCCCTTAAAAGAAGGAACAATAAAACATAAATGATTTTTTTTTTTTTTAAGATGGACCTCTCTTTGTATGTCCCCAGCAGAGTCGCCAGTTCTGTCATACGGTGAACTGGACTTTATTGGATTTGTAATCGCAATGTCGCGGTTAGCAAGAGTCGCCACCGACTTTTCTTTTATCCCATAAGGAAAGGTGGAAAAGAACAGGAAAGACCTTAATTTTAAATTCTTAGGTTCGGGAGGTACTTTATACAAAGGGAAGGTATTAGCACCCTCTGTATCCATGGTTATCCATGGGCTCTTAATTGCTCAATCATTTATGTTTTCTAGTTTGAAAAAGGTGGTTGAGAAATGTGTGAAAAGCGTTTTGAAAATGAGAACTTAACTTTGTAATGATCCTTGCATGAATGTATACAAAGTGGTTATCTCGTTTAGTTTTTTTTTGAAAGTAGTTTAGAAAAATATAACTCGGCAATGATCCTAGTACGGATGTATGCTAAGTGGTGATTTTCCAAAAAAAGATGTTTGAAAGGTGTGAGGTGTGAAAAGCATTTGGTTTTTGTTATGAATGAGCAATTAAGGTTATACCTGTCCGAGGTCTTTCCGGGCGTTTCCTATCCTTATGAGGGTAAAACTGTCCTTACTATTGAGAAGTAAGTAGTTTTATCCTTGGGATGTAGAAGGGTCATCGTAGGGTCATCGATTGGTCATTGAAGGCAACAGTTGTGAGGATACCTTAGCATTCGAAGGGACTATCATCATTTAACCGTAGGCTACACCGAAGGGTCATCGAGGGACAAAGTCGTATTTCCGAAGGCAACATCCGAGGGACTATGATGATTTAACCGAAGGGTCTTTGCTAAGGATATCCCCATATTCGCGGGACATGACCGTATTACGTAATCGTGGGGTAATAAAGAGAGGTCCGATATCATTTATTTAAGGTCCGGATTTTAACAATTAATTAAATAGCCGTAATCAGTTAGGTAATTAGGTCCACCGGAAATCAATGAAATCAATACATTAAAAATCAAGCTTGGTGATTCAAGATGAATCTCCATATTAAACTTAGGTCATCCAAAAGCCATCTCCTCAAGAATGTCCACACCTAAAGCGGCATGCCTAGCCGGTTATTTCTTTGGAAGTATGCTGGCCTTTACATCATGCAACACACGGATTAGAGCATTGAGGCAAAATACAATTGGAAATTGCCCCATAAAATAAATATAACAGTCAGAAATTTAAGCCAAATAATGCAGAATCATCATCAGGTAAACATGAAATGGGCAGCAAAAAGGCAAAGCAGCCCCTGGTCCGGTCGCCTCTGCTTCGCCTAGCGAAGGCTCAGCGAAGGCTCGCTGCGGGCTCGCCTAGCGATGAGCTAGCGAGCGGCCACGGGTTTGAAATTTGAGAACATTAGGACCTCAACCTGCAGCATGGCTTATGGCATCCAACACATAATTATATGGTTCAGTTTCACAATATTCAAGCACATTTAAATTCTCATGCAAAACTCCAAAATATTTATGAATTCAATTATAATATCCTCCACAAATTAAGAACATGAAGTGATACCATATGCCAAATGAGAGTACAAAACGATATCATATGCAAATTAAGACACTAAAGTGGTACCACATGCAAAATAAGGACACAAAGTGATAACCATGTGTAGATTAAGACCCTAAAGTGATATCATATGCCAATTAAGAAACTAAAGCGATAATAGTGAGGCAAACCTGTTTGCAAATCGAGTTGCAACCCTGAATTGGCGAGCCGGATTGAGTTGGGCGACGGTAGTTTCGGAGCGGGTAAGCGGCCTTCAGGGTTTCCGCCTTCTGAACTCTTTGGATCAGCAGGGTTTCTGTGTTTCTCCCTCTGGATGCGTGTTTCCGTCCGTCTTCGTCCGTCTCTGTCCGTCTGTGTGTGTCCTTTTTCGTGGCAGAGGAGCTGGTATTTATAGTGGTAGTGGTGGTGACCTAATGGGCTTAAAATGAGGTCCAAAACTTCCAATTTTCGCAAGCTTCGCTAGGCGAAGGAATTGCTCGCCTAGTGAGCAAGCTAGGTCTGGGCTTTTTCTGGACCTGATGCTTCACTGGGCGAGTGGCATGCTGAGATATTCGCTAGGCGAAGGAATTGCTCGCCTAGCGAGCAAGCTATTTTGGGCCACTTTGGATTAGGCCTGTTGTGAGCTGGGCTTTTGTCCATTTGATATCAGTGCCTTGCAGATCAAGTCAGAGGGTCTTGAGAAATGCTTTGTAGTATCAATGGGCAAATTTTGGGGTATCACAGCTGCCCCTGTTCAATATTCTTGAACCGAGAGAGTAGAATGGTATGTGCCGTTCGTGATCTGGAGGTGAAAGATTATTGAACACTAGAGTGCCCCTAAAATTTGCGATTGTCAATCAGGAGCTAGTCTTGAGGGAGATGGGCTTGGAGATGCCATCCAGGAAGTTTGATGACGAGCTTCCGATGGTGTCGTACGTTAGACGATGTCTGAAGCCATGGATGTCATGCCGGATCATACGCTACGCCGTATAGCGAATCATCCATCATGCTGTTGACTTCGTTGGGGAGTCAGAGTATGCTATACACTGCTGGGGATGAGGGATCAGAATGGATCGTATATTAGACCGTGTCTGAATACCAGAGTGAGTTATTCATTAGGCGGCTGACTTTGCTAGGGGATGAAAGATCAGAACGGATCGTACACTAGATCGTCCGTTAGGCTGAATCTGCTTGAAGGGGAAGTAGTCATATACCAGACTACCATTCAGGAATGTACCTGTCTGAAGGTAGCACCTGAGCAAGGGAGTAGCCGTATACCAGACTACCATTCAGGAATGTACCTGTCCGAAGGTAGCACCTGAGCAAGGGAGTAGCCGTATACTAGACTACCATTCAGGAATGTACCTGTCCGAAGGTAGCACCTGAGCAAGGGAGTAGCCGTATACCAGACTACCATTCAGGAATGTACCTGTCCGAAGGTAGCACCTGAGCAAGGGAGTAGCCGTATACTAGACTACCATTCAGGAATGTACCTGTCCGAAGGTAGCACCTGAGCAAGGGAGTAGCCGTATACCAGACTACCATTCAGGAATGTACCTGTCCGAAGGTAGCACCTGAGCAAGGGAGTAGCCGTATACCAGACTACCATTCAGGAATGTACCTGTCCGAAGGTAGCACCTGAGCAAGGGAGTAGCCGTATACCAGACTACCATTCAGGAATGTACCTGTCCGAAGGTAGCACCTGAGCAAAGGGAGTAGCCGTATACCAGACTACCATTCAGGAATGTACCTGTCCGAAGGTAGCACCTGAGGGGATGAAGGTTTAACTTGGTCGTACATTAAACCTTACTTGAGTTGTTGAAGATCAGAGTGGATCGTACGTTAGATCGTATCTGAGTTGTTGAAGGTCAGATGTTGAGCTGAATCAGGATGAACCGTACGCTAGGCTATATCTGATAGTATTTGTGTATGCTGTATTTGCAATGAATATGCTGGACTACACCTCGGAATGTACCGTACGCTAGGCAGTATCTGAGGGATATAGTTAAATCTTGAGTGTAATTGATAAAGATGTCCGTCTGAATGGACCTTTGTTTTGACTGTGTCAGGAGGATAATTGACCTGAAAAATAAAGTTAGCTTCATGCCATGTCATGATGCATGAGATGCAAATGTTGTATGCATGCGAAATGATGTAATGAATGAATTATGCGTCTGGAATAAATGCGAGCATGGTGTGCATGTATATGTTATGAAATGATGTAATGTATATGATGCGGAATGAACATTGTATGTAGGTATGTGATGTGAAGTGATGTAATGAATGCACTATGTGTCTGAAACGTTCTTCCGGGGACTCTACTGGGAAATAAATCTCAGTCTGCTGGTCGGAGATAGTTATAGGGAAGACCCTCCCTTAACTGGGGGATTTGACTTCTGTCTGATGGTAGAAACACTTGACAGAGCCTGGCTGGGGACAGAAAAGATGACCCATTTGTCTAGTAATGCCACTCTCTTCTGGGGAATAATTGACGTTGCCGGGGAATCGAATTAGCAACGGATTCATTGGAAAGCATGGTTAGACCTTCTCCTTGGTCCTGAAGTCTCGTAGTAATTGCCATTTCCATTTTAGACATGCATTTTTGATAAACATTGATCATATTCACATGCATATATCTATTCAAATTAAATCAATGGACGTTTACGCAAACAAAACAGAGAAATAAAACCACAACATTTTTCGAAATGAAATTGCATTGATTCTGAAAGAGGGCCTATAAATAGGCAAGTGAGTACAAGGAGACAGAAATCCTAGTAAGAGGAAATTGTCAAGAAAGCAAAGAGAAAACTATGCAGAAAAAGTCCTATTGATTTTAATTCCACTACTGTCATCATGTCTTCAAGCATCTCATCTTCTGCTGTCGGATAGAGGTGATTGGCTTGTTCAGTCCCTTGAACTTGGTTGAAGCTGACAGAGAACGGGACATAGTCATACGCTTGAATCCCTAATTTTTGCCTGGACCGCCTTTTCAGGTTTTCAGTCCACCAGGATACCCGTTTTTGCCCAAGCCGCCTTTTCAGGTTTTCGACTTGCCGGGTGTACATTTTTATATGTTTATCCCTAATTTTTGCCCGAACCCTTTTGGTTCGCCGGGATGCCCTTACTTTTGCCTAGGTACGTCGACCTAGCGGGTCTCTGTTATGCGTAGTATTTTTTAACTATGTCCGCGTTCACAGGATGCGGGAAGTCTTCACCATCCATTGTAGCAAGTATCATGGCTCCACCAGAGAATACCTTCTTAACCACAAATGGCCCTTCGTACGTGGGAGTCCATTTGCCTCTGGGATCCCCTTGTGGTAGAATGATACGCTTGATCACCAAGTCACCAACTTGATACACCTGTCTCTTGACTCTTTTGTTAAATGCCTGGGTCATGCGCTTCTGATATATCTGCCCGTGACAAACAGCCGCAAGTCTCTTCTCATCAATCAAGTTTATCTGATCGAGTTGAGTCTGAATCCATTCATCTTCATCTAAGCCCGCCTCTTTCATGATTCTTAGAGAGGGAATCTGAACTTCCACCGGTAAAACGGCCTCCGTTCCGTAGACTAAAGAGAAAGGAGTTGCCCCCGTCAAAGTGCGTACTGAAGTGCGATAACCGTGAAGAGCAAATGGTAACATCTCATGCCAGTCTTTGTACGTTACTGTCATCTTTTGTATGATCTTCTTGATGTTCTTATTAGCAGCCTCCACGGCGCCATTCATCTTTGGCCGGTACGGAGAAGAGTTATGGTGCTTAATTTTGAACTGCGTGCAAAGTTCAGTAATCATCTTGTTGTTCAAATTAGTACCATTGTCAGTGATAATCCTTTCAGGGATGCCGTATCGACAAATAAGACTATTCTTGATGAACCGTGCCACCACATTCTTGGTGACAGAAGCGAATGAGGCTGCCTCTACCCACTTTGTGAAGTAATCAATAGCGACGAGAATGAAGCGATGTCCATTAGAAGCCGTAGGTTTAATCTCCCCGATCATATCGATGCCCCACATTGCAAAGGGCCAAGGAGCTGTCAACACGTTCAATGGAGCAGGAGGCACATGGACTTTGTCCGCATGGATCTGACACTTGTGACAGGTTCTGGAGTGATGGTGGCAATCAGCTTCCATGGTAGACCAATAATACCCTGACCTCAGAATCTTCTTGGCCATTGTATGTCCATTAGAATGAGTCCCAAAAATACCGTCATGCATGTCTTCCATAATCTTTTCTGCTTCCTTTTTATCCACACAGCGAAGCAGAGTCAAGTCATGATTACGTTTGTATAACACTCCATTACTCAGAAAGAATTTAGCGGAGAACTTCCTCAGGAATTTTCTGTCATTGATGGATGCCCCTTCAGGGTATTCCTGAGCTTCTAAGTATCTTTTTACGTCGTGGAACCAAGGTTTTTCCCGTACTCCCTCGGTGTTAAGTTCATAACAGTATGCCGGTTCATCTAGTCGCTCAATGGTAATCCTGGGAGCTTCACCGTCCCATCTGACTCTGAACATAGATGACATGGTAGCTAATGCGTCTGCCAACTGATTCTCTTCTCGTGGAATATGTTCAAATGTAATCTCTTCAAAGTATGGAAGTAATGTCATTACCTGCTCTCGATAAGGAATGAGATTTGGATGTTTGGTATCCCATTCTCCGTTGATCTGACTGATTACCAAGGCCGAATCTCCGTACACACTCAAAAACTTGATTCGCCAATCTATAGCAGCTTTGAGTCCAAAAATACATGCTTCATACTCAGCCATATTATTGGTACAATGAAAACATAGTCTAGCTGTGAGAGGCGTATGGTAACCCTCGGGAGAAATGAGTACGACCCCAACACCATGGCCCAATGCATTAGAAGATCCATCAAAGACCATAGTCCATCGGGATCCCCATTTGGATCTTTTATCTGGTTTAGGTTTTTCCTCATCAGTAACAAGCATAACATCCTCATCTGGGAACTCAAAATTCAAAGATTGATAATCGTCCACCGCTTGATAAGCCAAATGATCAGCGAGCACGGTTCCTTTGATGGCTTTCTGGGTAGTATACTGGATATCGTACTCGGTTAAGATCATCTGCCATCTCGCTATTCTTCCGGAGAGGGCAGGCTTCTCGAACATGTATTTGATGGGATCCATCCTAGAAATCAACAAAGTGGTATGATTCAACATATACTGTCTTAGTCGGCGAGCAGCCCAGGCCAAAGCACAGCAAGTTCTCTCGAGCAGTGAGTATCTTGTTTCACAGTCGGTGAACTTTTTGCTCAGGTAGTATATGGCATGCTCTTTTCGACCAGACTCGTCATGTTGCCCCAACACGCACCCCATTGAATTTTCTAACACGGTCAAATACATGATTAGAGGTCTTCCTTCGACTGGTGGTATCAGAATTGGAGGTTCCTGGAGATATTTCTTGATTTTGTCAAAAGCTTCTTGGCATTCGTCATTCCATATCATCTCTTGATTCTTCCTCAGTAATTTGAAGATGGGTTTACAGGTAGCGGTCAAGTGGGAGATAAATCGGGCAATGTAGTTCAAGCGTCCCAAGAAACCTCTGACCTCTTTCTCCGTACGGGGAACTGGCATTTCTTGAATAGCTCTCACTTTAGCTGGGTCGACCTCAATTCCTTTACCACTGACAATAAAGCCCAAGAGTTTACCGGATCTTACTCCAAAAGTGCATTTGTTCGGATTCAATCTCAACTTGTACTTCTTCAACCTCTCGAATAGTTTGTATAAATGATCGAGATGTTCCTCTTCAGTATGAGATCTGGCTATCATGTCATCTGTAACACCCCGATTAAAATAAGAGAATTATTTAATTGAGTTAATATTATTTTATTAATTTAATTAAATAAAGTTGAATTATTGGATTATTTTTATTATTATTATAGATGTTATTTATTTAATAATAATTAAATAAATAAAATAAATGGAATATGAAGAGTGGAAGGGTAAAAGTGGAAATTGGATAAAAGAGGCCAAAGTGAGGACTCAGGTGGTTTCACGTGTTTTGCCTCAGAGTCAGAGAAAGGGGAGAAACGCTGAAGAGAAAGAGAAGGAAGAGGAAAAGGCCAAAGATTGCTCAGAGCTTCCTTCAATCCAAAGAGGTAAGGGGTCTGAACCTTATTAAACAATAATATGCTGAAAATGGTGAAATATTGGATGAACGAAATTAGGATTTTAATCGAAGGAATTCGTAGAAATTATATGCAATGATGTTAGGACTTGTGAAATTGAATAGGGGACTATTGTATTAGATGATATGAGTGATTTTGTGTGAAATTTGGACTGTGGAGGGATGAATTTGGATAGATCTCGTAGCAGAGGGAGCCATTGCAGATCTGGAAATCTGGTTTCTGGTCATACGCGTATGGCACTAGGCAATACGCGTATGAGATGGCTGGTACGCGTATGGCACTAGGCAATACGCGTATGGATGAGGAAGATGATGTTTTGAACGTGTTTTGGTCTCTGTTGGTACGCGTATGGAAAAGTGATACGCGTAGCATACGCGTATGGACATGGGCAATACGCGTATGGATTTGGTCAGGCGTGGGTAATACGCGTACGAGCATAGGCAATACGCGTATGGGCAGACTGTGGTCTTTCCGGGGCTGTTGTTGTGCAGTTTTGGTTGTTTAGGCTGAGCGGGGTAACTTAGCTGATGCATGGTATATGAGGGATCATTCCCGTTGCTTTGAGTGGTATAGATATTAATAGAGTATGATAATACTGTGTTTGATTATGTGGCATGATGTGATATGCTTTTGGTGATAGGATGTGTTAATGATGATGATAACATGACTATATGATGCTGTTGTTGCTATGTTGATTATGATGCATGCTTGGTGTGCATGCATTCATGAAAGGCCGATGCCTAGTGATGAACGGACTGAGTTCCAATGATGTTGTTGACTCCGGGCTTGTTGAGAGGCTTGGTTCCTTGCGGGGAACTCAGATTCTATGGTGATGAATCTGGGAGTGGTGATCCTGTAGTTGGTCACAAAATGGGTATACCGAGTCGTGTTGAGTCATGCATGGGTGTGTGCATTGCATTTGATATGTTGTTTTGTTGATGTTCATGAATATGTTGATTATGAGGATTATGATGAGCTGTGTTGGCATATGTGAAATATATTTATGTTTATATTTCTGTCGTTATATTATTATTTAATAATGTAATTCTCACCCCTTCTGCATGTGTTTATGTTCATCTATGATGAGCAATGTGCAGATAAAGAGGAGTAGCTATTGTTGAGGTTTGAAGAATAAGTGTAGAGTTATTCTACAGAGTCGAGTCAAATGCTCTGGTCATGTGACACCGGGGTTATGGGGTTCGATAGATAATTGATTATTATTTACGTTGTTTATGATGACTAACATGTTGAGATGTTTTGTTGAGATAATGTTGAACCATTATTATGAATTGTTATATGATGAAAAATAATATTAATGTTGTTGTCCGCTGCGAAGTTTTAATAAAATAACTAATATGTTTTATGTTGTGATGCGATAATTGTTACGTTGTAAGAAATGTAAACTCTTCTACATGTTGTACTCTGATAATCTATTTAAATATGTCGTTTGGGTAGGAGGGTGTTACATTAGTGGTATCAGAGCATGGTCAGTCCAGTCGAGTCATAATGTGATGTTTTCCCTGTTGGTCGATTAGTGTAAATGACACTGTCGATATTTAACGGTTGTAGTTGTGTCGTGCAGAGTATGGCTGGAGAAAATGACCGTGCGATTGCTGAGGCTTTGGCTGCTATGGCGCAGGCTATGCAGGCGCAGCAGAATCCGCCAGTCGACGAGTTTAGGAATTTGGGAAGGTTTCTGAAGAATAACCCTCCTACATTCAAGGGGCGCTATGATCCAGATGGTGCTCAGATTTGGCTGAAGGAAATTGAGAAGATTTTCCGGGTGATGACGTGTACTGAAGCACAGAAGGTGCAGTTTGGTACGCATATGTTATCTGAAGAGGCTGAAAACTGGTGGGATAACACTCGACAGAGGATTGAAGTACCAGGTGCTGAGATGACTTGGGAAAGGTTCAAGACGGCCTTTCTGGAGAAATATTTTCCTGCTGATGTGCGATGTAAGAAGGAGATGGAATTTCTGGGACTGAAGCAGGGTAACATGTCTGTTGCTGATTACGCTTCGAAGTTTGAGGAGCTGGTACAGTATTGTCCTCATTATAATAATGCTGATGCTGAGGAATCCAAGTGTGTCAAGTTTGAGAACGGGTTGCGTCCCGAGATCAAACAAGGCATTGGTTACCAGGAGATTCGTAGGTTTCCTACACTGGTTAACAAGTGCAGGATATTTGATGAAGATAGCAAGGCGAGGACTGCTCACTACAAGAGTCTTAGTGAGAAGAAGAATAAGGATCGTGGTAGTCCTTATGCATCTCCGAATGGTAAAGGTAAGCAGAAAGTGGTAGATGCGAAGAAGCCAAGTGGGGGAGGATCTCCCGTAGCTGGTAAAGGTTTCAAGTGTGGCGAGCCAGGCCACCGTGCTGATAGCTGTACCAAGAAAGTGCTGAGATGTTTCCGATGCGGTCAGGCTGGTCATAGAGTTACGGAATGTAAGGATGCTGGTCCGACATGTTTTAATTGTGGCGAGAAAGGCCATATCAGTTTGCAGTGCTCGAAACCGAAGAAGGCGGCTACTGCAGCTCATACTACTGGTAGGGTGTTTGCTCTGAGTGGGGCTGAAGCTCCTAAAGAAGATAATCTGATTAAAGGTACTTGCTTGATTAATAATGTTGAATTGCTTGCTATTGTTGACACTGGTGCTACTCATTCGTTTATTTCGTATGAGTGTGCGACCAGGATTGGTGTGATTATGTCGTCCCTAGGCGGAAGTATGGTGATAGATACTCCTGCTAATGGTTCTGTGAAGACTTCTGTTGTCTGTCGAGGTTGTCGTTTGACGATCTTTGAGAGAGAGTTCGTAGTTGATTTGGTGTGCTTACCCTTGCACCAAATTGATATTATTCTGGGAATGAATTGGCTAGAATTCTATGGCGTGTTTATCAACTGCTATAGTAAGACGGTGCGGTTTTCTGAAGTTGGTGAGAACGATGAGGCAAGATTTCTATCTGCTAGGCAGGTGGGGGAATTTATGAAAGATGAAGCTCAGATATTCGCTTTATTTGCGTCTCTGCAAGCGAATAAGAAAGTGGTGAGTGTAGATTTGCCCGTTGTCTGTGAATTTCAGGATGTGTTTCCGGAGGATGTAAGTGAATTACCTCCAGAACATGAAGTCGAATTTGCCATTGACTTAGTACCAGGTACGAGTCCAGTGTCGATGTCTCCTTATAGAATGTCGGCAACTGAATTAGTTGAATTGAAGAAGCAACTTGAAGAATTGCTTGAGAAGAAGTTTGTGCGTCCAAGTGTTTCTCCTTGGGGTGCACCAGTATTGTTAGTGAAGAAGAAAGAAGGTACGATGAGGTTGTGTGTCGATTATCGGCAGTTGAATAAGGTGACTATCAAGAATCGGTATCCGTTGCCGAGGATTGATGATTTGATGGACCAGTTGGTTGGAGCTCATGTTTTCAGTAAGATTGATTTGCGGTCGGGTTATCATCAGATCCGAGTGAAGTCAGATGATATTGCGAAGACTGCTTTCCGTACGAGGTATGGTCATTATGAATACACTGCGATGCCGTTCGGTGTGTCTAATGCCCCAGGTGTGTTTATGGAATATATGAATCGTATATTTCATTCGTACCTTGATAATTTTGTTGTGGTGTTCATAGATGATATATTGATATATTCTAAGACGGAAGAAGAGCATGCAGGACATCTGAGAATTGTTTTGCAGGTGTTAAGAGAAAAGAAATTATATGCAAAGTTATCTAAATGTGAGTTCTGGTTGAAGGAAGTGAGTTTCCTTGGCCATGTGATTTCGAGTGGTGGGATTTCTATTGATCCGGCTAAAGTTGATGCTGTATTACAGTGGGAGACTCCGAAGTCTGCTACTGAGATACGCAGCTTTCTGGGGTTAGCTGGTTATTATCGCAGATTTATTGAGGGCTTCTCTAAGTTGGCATTGCCGTTGACGCAGTTGACTAAGAAGGGTCAAGTGTATGTGTGGGATACAGCTTGTGAAGCGAGTTTTGTGGAGTTGAAGAGGCGGTTGACCAGTGCTCCAGTGTTGATCTTGCCTAATCCTGGTGAGTCCTTCGTTGTCTATTGTGATGCTTCTTTGATGGGTCTTGGTGGTGTTTTGATGCAGAATGGTAAAGTTGTAGCTTATGCTTCTAGACAGTTGAAAGTTCATGAGAGGAATTATCCTACGCATGATCTAGAACTTGCAGCTGTTGTATTTGTGTTGAAAATGTGGAGGCATTATCTGTATGGTTCCAGATTCGAAGTGTTCAGTGATCACAAGAGTCTGAAGTATCTGTTTGATCAGAAAGAGTTAAATATGAGGCAGAGAAGGTGGTTAGAATTACTGAAGGATTTTGACTTTGAATTGAGTTATCATCCCGGTAAGGCTAATGTAGTTGCAGATGCGCTGAGTAGAAAGTCTCTACATATGTCTATGATGATGGTTCGGGAGCTTGAGTTAATTGAACAGTTCCGTGATATGAGTTTGGGTTGTGAAGTTTCCGCTGATAGTGTAAAGTTGGGCATGCTGAAGTTGACTAGTGGAATTCTGGAAGATATCCGGAATGGTCAGCAAGTTGATGTCGCTCTAGTTGATCATATTACTATGGTTAACCAGGGTAATGGTGGTAATTTTGAGATTGATGAGAATGACATCCTGCGATTTAAAGGTAGAGTTTGTGTTCCTGAGGTGTCTGAATTGAAGAAGAGTATTCTTGAAGAGGGCCACAGGAGTGGATTGAGTATCCATCCAGGTGCAACTAAAATGTATCAAGATTTGAAGAAGTTGTTTTGGTGGGCTGGTATGAAAAGAGATGTTGCTAAGTTTGTGTATGCCTGTTTGACTTGTCAGAAGTCAAAGATTGAACATCAGAAACCGGCAGGTATGATGCAACCTTTGAAGATTCCTGAATGGAAGTGGGATAGCATTTCCATGGATTTTGTGACGGGATTGCCGAGGACGGTGAAAGGTAATGATTCTATTTGGGTGATTGTGGATCGGTTGACTAAGTCGGCGCATTTCTTGCCGATGAAGATTGATCACTCTTTAGAGAAGTTGGCAGAGTTGTATATTGAGGAGATAGTGAGGCTGCATGGTATTCCATCCAGTATTGTGTCTGATAGAGATCCCAGATTTACTTCTAGATTTTGGGAAAGTTTGCAGAAAGCGTTGGGAACTAAGTTGAGGTTGAGTTCAGCTTATCATCCTCAGACTGATGGTCAGACTGAAAGAACTATCCAATCCTTGGAGGATTTGTTGAGAGCTTGTGTGTTGGAGCAGAGTGGTTCTTGGGATAGTTATTTGCCGTTGGTGGAGTTTACTTATAATAATAGTTTTCATGCTAGTATCGGTATGGATCCATATGAAGCATTGTATGGTAGGAGGTGTAGAACTCCATTGTGTTGGTATGAATCAGGTGAGAGTGTTGTACTCGGACCTGAGATTGTGCAGCAGACGACTGAAAGGGTTAAGATGATTCAGGAGAAAATGAAGATTTCTCAGAGTCGTCAGAAGAGTTATCATGATAACAGGAGAAAGGCACTTGAGTTCCAAGAGGGAGATCATGTGTTCTTGAGAGTTACTCCGACGACAGGTGTGGGTAGAGCTTTAAAGTCTAAAAAGCTTACTCCGAGGTTTGTGGGTCCGTATCAGATTTTGAAGAGGGTTGGGGAAGTGGCGTATCGGATAGCTTTACCGCCGTCGCTTTCTAATCTGCATGATGTGTTTCATGTATCTCAGTTGAGAAAATATATTGCGGATCCTTCGCATGTTGTTCAGTTGGATGATATCCAGGTGAGGGATAATTTGACCGTTGAGGTGTTGCCAATTCGGATAGATGACCGAGAAGAGAAGACCCTGAGGGGTAAGAAGATTGCTCTAGTGAAAGTTGTTTGGGGAGGTCCAGCTGGTGAGAGCTTGACTTGGGAGCGTGAAGATCAGATGAAGGAGTCGTATCCGGCTCTATTTACTTGAGGTATGTTTTCGAGGACGAAAACTCTTTTAGTGGGGGAGAGTTGTAACACCCCGATTAAAATAAGAGAATTATTTAATTGAGTTAATATTATTTTATTAATTTAATTAAATAAAGTTGAATTATTGGATTATTTTTATTATTATTATAGATGTTATTTATTTAATAATAATTAAATAAATAAAATAAATGGAATATGAAGAGTGGAAGGGTAAAAGTGGAAATTGGATAAAAGAGGCCAAAGTGAGGACTCAGGTGGTTTCACGTGTTTTGCCTCAGAGTCAGAGAAAGGGGGAGAAACGCTGAAGAGAAAGAGAAGGAAGAGGAAAAGGCCAAAGATTGCTCAGAGCTTCCTTCAATCCAAAGAGGTAAGGGGTCTGAACCTTATTAAACAATAATATGCTGAAAATGGTGAAATATTGGATGAACGAAATTAGGATTTTAATCGAAGGAATTCGTAGAAATTATATGCAATGATGTTAGGACTTGTGAAATTGAATAGGGGACTATTGTATTAGATGATATGAGTGATTTTGTGTGAAATTTGGACTGTGGAGGGATGAATTTGGATAGATCTCGTAGCAGAGGGAGCCATTGCAGATCTGGAAATCTGGTTTCTGGTCATACGCGTATGGCACTAGGCAATACGCGTATGAGATGGCTGGTACGCGTATGGCACTAGGCAATACGCGTATGGATGAGGAAGATGATGTTTTGAACGTGTTTTGGTCTCTGTTGGTACGCGTATGGAAAAGTGATACGCGTAGCATACGCGTATGGACATGGGCAATACGCGTATGGATTTGGTCAGGCATGGGTAATACGCGTACGAGCATAGGCAATACGCGTATGGGCAGACTGTGGTCTTTCCGGGGCTGTTGTTGTGCAGTTTTGGTTGTTTAGGCTGAGCGGGGTAACTTAGCTGATGCATGGTATATGAGGGATCATTCCCGTTGCTTTGAGTGGTATAGATATTAATAGAGTATGATAATACTGTGTTTGATTATGTGGCATGATGTGATATGCTTTTGGTGATAGGATGTGTTAATGATGATGATAACATGACTATATGATGCTGTTGTTGCTATGTTGATTATGATGCATGCTTGGTGTGCATGCATTCATGAAAGGCCGATGCCTAGTGATGAACGGACTGAGTTCCAATGATGTTGTTGACTCCGGGCTTGTTGAGAGGCTTGGTTCCTTGCGGGGAACTCGGATTCTATGGTGATGAATCTGGGAGTGGTGATCCTGTAGTTGGTCACAAAATGGGTATACCGAGTCGTGTTGAGTCATGCATGGGTGTGTGCATTGCATTTGATATGTTGTTTTGTTGATGTTCATGAATATGTTGATTATGAGGATTATGATGAGCTGTGTTGGCATATGTGAAATATATTTATGTTTATATTTCTGTCGTTATATTATTATTTAATAATGTAATTCTCACCCCTTCTGCATGTGTTTATGTTCATCTATGATGAGCAATGTGCAGATAAAGAGGAGTAGCTATTGTTGAGGTTTGAAGAATAAGTGTAGAGTTATTCTACAGAGTCGAGTCAAATGCTCTGGTCATGTGACACCGGGGTTATGGGGTTCGATAGATAATTGATTATTATTTACGTTGTTTATGATGACTAACATGTTGAGATGTTTTGTTGAGATAATGTTGAACCATTATTATGAATTGTTATATGATGAAAAATAATACTAATGTTGTTGTCCGCTGCGAAGTTTTAATAAAATAACTAATATGTTTTATGTTGTGATGCGATAATTGTTACGTTGTAAGAAATGTAAACTCTTCTACATGTTGTACTCTGATAATCTATTTAAATATGTCGTTTGGGTAGGAGGGTGTTACATCATCCACATATACTTCTATCTCATGATGAATCATGTCATGGAACAAAACCACCATAGCACGCTGGTACGTTGCCCCGGCGTTCTTTAGACCGAATGGCATTACTTTGTAACAGAAAGTGCCCCATTGCGTCACAAACGTAGTTTTCTCCATGTCCTCAGGCGCCATCTTAATCTGGTTGTAACCTGAGAATCCATCCATGAATGAGAACACCTTGTGTTGAGCGGTGTTATCTACCAGAACATCAATGTGCGGGAGTGGAAAGTCATCTTTGGGACTCGCTTTATTCAGGTCTCGGTAATCTACACACATTCGCACCTTGCCATCCTTCTTTGGCACCGGCACCACATTAGCAACCCATTGAGGATAAGAAGTAACGGTTAGAAAACCGGCATTGAATTGTTTCATAACCTCGGCCTTGATTTTCTCAGACATTTCAGGACGCATGCGGCGAACCTTTTGTTTGACGGGACGACAGTCTTCCTTCGTAGGCAGCCGATGCACCACTATGTCAGTATCCAGCCCGGGCATGTCTTCATAAGACCAGGCGAAAACCTCTACATAGTCATGTAACATCTGAATCAATCTTTCTTTGACACTGTTTTCCAAACCTGCTCCTATTTTGACTTCTTTTCTATCCACTTCAGTACCTAGATTTACGACTTCGAGTGACTCTTCATGCGGCTGTATAGTCCTTTCCTCTTGCAGTAATAGTCTGGCAAGCTCTCCAGGGACTTCACAATCTTCCTCACCTCTACCTTCGGCTTGGTAGATTGGATTTTTGAAGTCATAATGAACAGCAGCGGAATTATTATCAATAGGATCCAGAGTGGATACGGATCTGCAATTTGTTACGTGAGTGTGTGTAAGAAAGCATAGCTTGTTTGAAAGACGACAGGAAAAATAAAGAGCGCAATATTTGAATGCGAAAAAGTCCATTGATTTATTGAATATGAATATGCTTATGAAATGACAAAACCCTTAACAAATTAGCTATTGTGCCCCGGGCATAGACACAATGCTTTAAGAAGTTCAATTAAAATTTGCAACACTAAATGGACAATAACAATTACTCCTGACTAAAGGAGATCGGGATAGTGTCTTCAGCCTTCCAATTATTGAGTCCGTCACCAATTGTTAGGAAAACCCAGCTATCCAAGTCACAATCACTGTCAGCGTCTTCTACAGCATTGATTTGATCTTTGACCATCTTCTCAGAGCTAAATCCCAGACCAGATTTATCAGACTTGTAGGGTATGCTGATCAGTTGACCCCAGCCAGTGCAGCCACCATCTTCAACCACAGCTTGAGCGTCCTTCAGGGAAACCATGGCAGGAGGAGCTCGAATAACCTCGGGCACAAGGGGAGTTGGCTTAAGGACAGGACTAGGCGGAGGAACCACTTCAAATGACTGGGACGGAGTCTCGAAGAATTCACCATCCATCTCAACGTATCTGAAGGTATGCACACTACTGACAATGTATTCTTCTTCCCCACACACAGTGACAATCTTTCCCTCTATTGGGTATCTCAGCTTTTGATGGAGAGACGAAGCTACAGCACCTGCCCCATGAATCCAAGGGCGTCCCAGTAAGCAGGAGTAGGCAGGACGAATGTTCATTACATAAAAGGTAGTGTTGAAGACTTGAGGTCCTATCTTGATAGGGAGAACAACTTCACCGTGGACAACACTCTTTGCACCATCGTAAGCACGCACCACAATGTCACTAGGCTTCAATTCAATGCCTTTACAATCCAGTTTATCAAGCACGGCTTTCGGCATCACGTTCAAAGAAGAGCCATTATCGATCAACACATGAGACAAGGTGATCCCCTTACACTCAATGGAGATATGCAGAGCCTTATTGTGGTTCTTTCCTGCTGGTGTCAGGTCAGCATTGGAAAAACCTAGGCCGTCGTCAACAGTCAGGTTCGCAACATAGTTTTCAAACTGATCGACGGATGTCTCCTGAGGTACATGGGCAGTCTTCAGGAATTTTATCAAGGCATTGGCATGAGACTCAGAAGATAACAACAAGGACAACATCGAGATCTTAGACGGGGTATGCCCCAACTGTTCTACCACATCAAAATCACTCTTGCGGATGATTTTCAGCACTTCTTCCATTTCTTGTTTGGCAACGTCTTCAGTAGTAGCTTCGATCGGTGTCTCTGACGGGGAAGGGTTGACCGGTTCCTTTCCTCGGTTTTCGGGAACTGGAGGTGAGATCTCTGGAGAGAAGATCCTTCCGCTTCGAGTAACTTTACTAGTCCCAACAATGTCATTAGGATTAGCAGAATCACCAACTTGCTTTACGCCATGGATGTAAACATCACCTCCATAGTTCCACGGAATGGCTTTGCTTGAAGAATACGGCACTGGGCCAGGGGCAGTGATGATTAGAGGGGCTACTTTGGGCTCAGCAATAATCCTCACCGGTACTCTGGGAGCAGTAATCTTCACTGGAACCTTGGACCTTGCAATCACAGATACTTCTTCAACAGGGTTTTCCGTCTTAGAAACCCTTTCAAAGAGAATTGTACGATCGTCCATCAGCTGTTGAATACCATTCCTCAATTTCAAACAGTCCTCGGGCCAGAGTATGCAGAGATTGCAATCTTCGGTGCAACCTGGAAATAAACCAGCTTGCAATAAATTCCTCTTTATGATCGGGAGAGGAGATGTTAAGTCCGCTACAGTAGTGATGAGAGGATTGTCATCGAGAGCATTAACAGCCTTGTCATGATTAGGCATAGGAGCAGTGATGACATTAGGAGTCTCCGGAGGCTCGAACTCAATTTCCCCAGCGTCGATCATGTCCTGAATCTTATTCTTCAACAGCCAACAATCGTTTGTATCATGCCCGGGGCTATCGGAGTGATATGCACACCTGGCATTGGGATTATAACGAGGCGAAGCAGTGTTGACATTCGCAGGAGGACCTCTGAGAGTGATCAGGTTTACCTTTAGCATACTCTGCAGTGCTTGTGCTAAAGTCATATTGAGCTTGGTAAACTGCCTTCTTGGTCTGTCTTGTCTTTGCTGGAAGTTTTGAGCTGGCGGGGCTGCGATCGTCACTGCTCCAACGGCGTGGTCACCATTTTTCTTATTAGGATTCTTTTGACTATACATAGCATTCGATTCATTCTTCCCATGGTAGGACTTTTTACTGCTTGTAGAAGTAGCCATCTGTAACTTTCCACTTCGAATACCGCTCTCCACCCGTTCACCTGTCAGTATAAGTTCAGTGAAACCTGATGAAGAACTTCCCAGTAGATGGCTGTAGAATGGGCCAGTCAGGGTACCCATGAACAGGTCTACTAATTCTCGGTCAGTCATAGGGGGTTTGACCCTGCCGGCCAAATCTCTCCATTTCTGAGCATACTCTTTGAAGCTTTCTTTAGATCCCATGGCCATATTCTGCAACTGTAGCCGAGTAGGTGCTAATTCAGAATTGTACTGGTATTGCTTATAGAAAGCTGTTGCTAGATCAGTCCAGGTGCGGATGTCAGAGCTCTCGAGCTGATAATACCATTCCAACTGAGTGCCAGATAGACTCTCTTGGAAGAAATGGATCCACAGTTTCTTATCAGTGGTATGCGGCTGGATCTTTCTCACATAAGCCCTTAGATGCATCTGAGGACAAGACGCACCATCGTACTTAGTGAAAGTGGGGATTTTGAATTTGCGAGGAATAGTCACATCGGAGACCAGACCCAAACTTTCGAAATCCAGACCAGGTGTCTTCTGACCCTCCATGGCTAGCATGCGTTCCTCCAGCAATTTATACTTATCATCTCTCGGAGAGTACTGTTCATTTTCATACTCTTCATCGTCATCCTCAGGGTTAGAGAAATCAGCATTCTCCTCCTCTGAATCATTCTCCGCCCCCTCTTCTGGACCATTCGGGATTCCAAATTTGATTCCCGTAGCCTGTCCTTTACGCCTTCTGCCCGGGTTAATGAAGCTCACAGCTTTCTTGTCCTTCTTCTTTTCAGCCAAAAGAGCTTTCAGCTCCTCCTGCCCCTTGGACAAGCTTAGCATCATCTCCTTGAATTGAGCATTCTGAGTCTGGAGATCTTTGACAGTCTGTTCGAGATCCATTTTTCTGTTTAAGAGGCAGACCGTGAGAATATGGTCCTTTAGAACACCTGTTATGCAATGTTATGTTATGCGATGCAATGTATGAAATGTTTTCAAGGACTTTTGGAATTTAACTCCGCATAAATCCCCAACAAGAGGGAAATGTTTTATTGCTACTTTTTTTTTTGATCAATGTTCATTACAAAAGGAATAATAGTAAAAATACAAAGCTCAAGTCTCCCAGGGGCGACTTCTTTTCGGGCGAAGATATGCATTGAGTCTTCGTTCCTCATTAAGCTGACTGGTGAGCTCTAACACTTTCTTCCTTTCTGCATTGAACTGAGCTTCGAAAGTATCTCTCTCTTCTCTCAACTGGGTCCAGGATCTTTTCAATTCCTCAACATCAGTAGGCATATCTGGATAAGGAATGATCTGGGAAGTAGCTCCTTCGGCCTCTGATTCAACAGTCAATGGTCCGACTGCAAGATATGGCATGACAAGTTCGCGAGCTCTGGCGCGCACCTATCTGAGATAAGGCTCCATAGGAATATAATTTTTCTTTCCTAAATTGCTTCTTTTCACCATGCCCCAAGCTCGTACAAACCTTTGGCGGAGACCTTGAGAGTCATTGTCATAGTCAAACACTGTACCTTGAATAATCATTTCATGTGGACCATCTCTTCGAGCATGCCCAAACTGACGTAGGGCTAAGGCAGGATTATAAGTAATACCTCCCCTTATCCCCAGGAGTGGTACATTAGGGAATTCTCCACAACGGTCGATGAGGGTGACGTTTTCTCTGAGATTGGAACACCAACGGATGTCTGAATGGGAGAGTGCCATTGTCCTTTGAGACCATTTCAGATTTTGATCATTCTTCAAGACTGATTGAGGGAGGTGCGAAATAAACCACCTAGACAACAAAGGTACGCAGCACATGAGAGTCCCTTGCCTCCTAATAGTACGAGTGTGAAGGGAATGCAAGACATCTCCAAGCAAGGTAGGCACAGGATTATGTGTGAGGAATATCTTAATAGCATTCACATCTATGAATTGGTCCGGATTAGGGAATAGCACCAAACCATAGATTAGCAATGCTAAAACATCTTCAAAAGCATGGACATTCACAACTTTTAGGAATTCTCGGGCCTTACTTATCAGAAATTTGGCAAGTAAACCTTTCGTTCCACTCCTCGTTACCCAATTGGTCTCAATGTCAGACTTTGTCATGTGTAAAGCTGCGGCGACTTCTTCAGACTTTGACATCTTTTCTAAACCACTGAAAGGTATTTGGTCCAGGATGGGTATCCTGAGCAGCTGGGAGAATTCTTCTAATGTGGGTACCAACTGATAATCTGGGAAAGTGAAGCAATGATGTTTAGGATCGAAGAACTGGAATAGGACTCTCATCATATCTTCTTTGAAACCAGTGGTAACTAAGTTGAGAAGATGACCATGTTTCTTGTTGAACTGAGCATGATCGGGAAGTTCTAACACCAAATCCTTGAGTTGAGGAGAGATCGTTACAAGATTGATCCGGATAGTCTTCCTGGAAGCCATAACCTGTTCAACAGAGCAAAGCTAAATTCCTAAGTCCTTGAAATGGTTAGTATGATGCCATGATGTTATGATGTTATGATGTTATGATGTTATGCAAGCGCAAGCATGTCACACAACAATTATTCCTAGGTTTTAAGGCTTGCATGAGTTCCATAGGTAAGTACCCTCCCCACTGAAGTTTGGTTGGTTCAACCTGTCCTAGAATAGTAACCGGGTTCTAGAAGGATCTCAGATCATCGACCTTTCTTTAAGTCCACTTCAGTGCAACGCCAAGTGGTTGACCGAAGCTTCCCTAAAGTCCAATCTCAAAGAGCGTAGTATCGAGTATCAACCAACCTCAGTCGGAACCGAAGCCAGTTATCTCACTACTTTCTAATGGCTAGGATGAGTCAATTAGGGTTCTAAAGGTCTGGTTAATGCTTTGATGACACCACGCAGAAGCCAAATTTTTCCTCAAGTAACATGAGGAACATCAGGACAACCAAAGTGTCACATTAACCGTAGCTATCATTTTAACCATTCCAGTATACGCCGGATAGTCGCGATGATCTATTGCTACTTACCTAAGGTACACTAGATCCGGGTGTAGGATCTTTCACTCAAAGCCCCCTTAAAAGAAGGAACAATAAAACATAAATGATTTTTTTTTTTTTTTAAGATGGACCTCTCTTTGTATGTCCCCAGCAGAGTCGCCAGTTCTGTCATACGGTGAACTGGACTTTATTGGATTTGTAATCGCAATGTCGCGGTTAGCAAGAGTCGCCACCGACTTTTCTTTTATCCCATAAGGAAAGGTGGAAAAGAACAGGAAAGACCTTAATTTTAAATTCTTAGGTTCGGGAGGTACTTTATACAAAGGGAAGGTATTAGCACCCTCTGTATCCATGGTTATCCATGGGCTCTTAATTGCTCAATCATTTATGTTTTCTAGTTTGAAAAAGGTGGTTGAGAAATGTGTGAAAAGCGTTTTGAAAATGAGAACTTAACTTTGTAATGATCCTTGCATGAATGTATACAAAGTGGTTATCTCGTTTAGTTTTTTTTTGAAAGTAGTTTAGAAAAATATAACTCGGCAATGATCCTAGTACGGATGTATGCTAAGTGGTGATTTTCCAAAAAAAGATGTTTGAAAGGTGTGAGGTGTGAAAAGCATTTGGTTTTTGTTATGAATGAGCAATTAAGGTTATACCTGTCCGAGGTCTTTCCGGGCGTTTCCTATCCTTATGAGGGTAAAACTGTCCTTACTATTGAGAAGTAAGTAGTTTTATCCTTGGGATGTAGAAGGGTCATCGTAGGGTCATCGATTGGTCATTGAAGGCAACAGTTGTGAGGATACCTTAGCATTCGAAGGGACTATCATCATTTAACCGTAGGCTACACCGAAGGGTCATCGAGGGACAAAGTCGTATTTCCGAAGGCAACATCCGAGGGACTATGATGATTTAACCGAAGGGTCTTTGCTAAGGATATCCCCATATTCGCGGGACATGACCGTATTACGTAATCGTGGGGTAATAAAGAGAGGTCCGATATCATTTATTTAAGGTCCGGATTTTAACAATTAATTAAATAGCCGTAATCAGTTAGGTAATTAGGTCCACCGGAAATCAATGAAATCAATACATTAAAAATCAAGCTTGGTGATTCAAGATGAATCTCCATATTAAACTTAGGTCATCCAAAAGCCATCTCCTCAAGAATGTCCACACCTAAAGCGGCATGCCTAGCCGGTTATTTCTTTGGAAGTATGCTGGCCTTTACATCATGCAACACACGGATTAGAGCATTGAGGCAAAATACAATTGGAAATTGCCCCATAAAATAAATATAACAGTCAGAAATTTAAGCCAAATAATGCAAAATCATCATCAGGTAAACATGAAATGGGCAGCAAAAAGGCAAAGCAGCCCCTGGTCCGGTCGCCTCTGCTTCGCCTAGCGAAGGCTCAGCGAAGGCTCGCTGCGGGCTCGCCTAGCGATGAGCTAGCGAGCGGCCACGGGTTTGAAATTTGAGAACATTAGGACCTCAACCTGCAGCATGGCTTATGGCATCCAACACATAATTATATGGTTCAGTTTCACAATATTCAAGCACATTTAAATTCTCATGCAAAACTCCAAAATATTTATGAATTCAATTATAATATCCTCCACAAATTAAGAACATGAAGTGATACCATATGCCAAATGAGAGTACAAAACGATATCATATGCAAATTAAGACACTAAAGTGGTACCACATGCAAAATAAGGACACAAAGTGATAACCATGTGTAGATTAAGACCCTAAAGTGATATCATATGCCAATTAAGAAACTAAAGCGATAATAGTGAGGCAAACCTGTTTGCAAATCGAGTTGCAACCCTGAATTGGCGAGCCGGATTGAGTTGGGCGACGGTAGTTTCGGAGCGGGTAAGCGGCCTTCAGGGTTTCCGCCTTCTGAACTCTTTGGATCAGCAGGGTTTCTGTGTTTCTCCCTCTGGATGCGTGTTTCCGTCCGTCTTCGTCCGTCTCTGTCCGTCTGTGTGTGTCCTTTTTCGTGGCAGAGGAGCTGGTATTTATAGTGGTAGTGGTGGTGACCTAATGGGCTTAAAATGAGGTCCAAAACTTCCAATTTTCGCAAGCTTCGCTAGGCGAAGGAATTGCTCGCCTAGCGAGCAAGCTAGGTCTGGGCTTTTTCTGGACCTGATGCTTCGCTGGGCGAGTGGCATGCTGAGATATTCGCTAGGCGAAGGAATTGCTCGCCTAGCGAGCAAGCTATTTTGGGCCACTTTGGATTAGGCCTGTTGTGAGCTGGGCTTTTGTCCATTTGATATCAGTGCCTTGCAGATCAAGTCAGAGGGTCTTGAGAAATGCTTTGTAGTATCAATGGGCAAATTTTGGGGTATGACAACAAGCAACAAGTTACTAAGGAGTCGGGAACTCGAGCCTAGCAACTGTCAAGCAAACACACACAAAAAAGAAAAAGGGTGAAAAACAAAAAGGGTGCCCGGAGAGATCTCGTGCGACCTCCTGCCTATGTACCTCATCTGGTATAAGGATCAGGGCAACGTAGTTCCCCTCAACAGGGGAGAAAGACTAGCCTAACCAGATAACAGAGGGAGACACAACTAGGGAGACTAACTCGAGCCTAGATGTTATCATGCATAATCATCCCTAAGTTAAGGTTTGCTACCTACTTGCACAACAGCAAGCTAATCCTGACCAGGAAAAAGCAAAGCACGCAAGCATAAACAAAACAAATCAAACATTCACAGTTAGCACACACTATATACAGACAGATGTGGCTCAATCAAGGGTTAGACTGCCAAAGCAAGTCAACTGCATCAGGGTGGTGTTAGCTCTTAACCCTGACATTGAGAGTCAGGGTGAAGCTGATGAAAGGTGAGTGAAGATTAGACTTCACAGCTCTTATCCCTGGCCAGGGAGAGCTTCAGACAATGAAGTGTGGGTCCAGAAAGTGGGAACCCTTCTACACTTAAGACACTGACTCAACTGATCTTGGGTTAATGTCCACAAGGCATCAACATGTGATGTGAGCCAAGGGACGACTCAACAGAATAGCAGGAGGTGGACTACACACCTCTTGTGTCTGCCAATTGCCTTAACAAAGGTCTTTTCCTGCTTGGGAACAAAGATAAACAAGCACAAACATTGCCTCTTAAGGAGGACTTCAGACAGGTGCCTGGCCAAGTAACAGGCCAGGTCTTCCAAACTACATGGAGTTAGAGTGTTCTACCTCTATTGGTTAAACAACCAAGCAACAGCACAAGCAAGTTCTCAAGGAACTATAGCAACTAAGGTACCTGAAATCAATCTAGCATGATCAGTATACAGCTCAAACAGTTAAACAGACAAGTTAATGATTACATAGTTAACTATACACAAGCAATGCATCAAGCAAAGCATAAGCCAATGCTCAACACAAATGAATTAGAAACCACCTACAAAACAAAATTAATGTTAATCAACATCATTCAAATGAGCAACTCAAGCCAAGTGAATTAATCCCTCCACTCCATTTGCCTTTTGTCCTGAAAACACACTTCAAACATGAGAGGCAAAACCCCTAGGACAAAGCCTAGGGTCCAATAGGGATCAAAAATTCAAAACAGAACATGAAAATTATCAAAAATCAAGTTCAATCAATTTAGAATCATGTCCAATTGGTCTCATGCTCATATCATCAACCATTATCATTTCATGAAAGAAATAGTGCAAAGCATGTCACTTAGAAGCTCATTGGACCAAACAGAATGCATCAATCCAAACTCAATCCAAAACAATTCAATAAATCTCCAAAAAATTCACAGCTAAACAGCATTCATTACATGTCAATCACACCAAATTTCAGATCAATTGGACCATGGGAAGCAAGTCAATTAAATTCATCAAGTTAAAGCATGCTCATACAAGTCCAAACAAGGCACAATATCATGTATCAACTTCAAGCAAGCATAAAACAGTGTAGGAACATGATAAATGCACCAAACCAAAACCATGGCAAACTTTAATGTGTTTACAAACACTCCACAAAATTTCAAGTCCATCCAATACATATCCAGAATTTCACAAATCAATTAAAAACATATCTCACAAAAAGTTCACAAATGGCTAAACAGCAAATAAAATCCCAATCAAATAGGAAATGGATTCAAAAATTCCAGAAAAATTCACATGCATTCTCAACATTAACAAGTATCCTCATGCAAAAATCCAGCTCAATTAAAGTTCAATAAGCATTGCAAATAAAATCAATAAGATGCACAAGGAATGGTGTCACACAAATTGTAACACCTCTAAAGATCATATCATATCTCTCAATACAGGAACTCAAAAATTACAAACCACATACCAAAATGTCCATTAAGGTCTCTAGTTTAAGCACAAAAAAGTTCATGAATTTCTAATGATGCATCATCATTTTATGAGCAAAAGAGTGAGCATGGTGCAGGCAAACACATGTTCATACAAACCCTAGGCCATTCCAGAAATTACACGTGCACAATTTTATTAAAAATAACCAAAAAATAGTAGACAGGGCAAGGATCATGGTGCAAAAAATTTCACATCAATTGGATTTATGGTTTGGGAGATATGAATTTTTGAAGGTAAGGAAAAAATAAAAAAAGATGAAATAAGCATGTTGGAACATATGAAGCATGTGAAAATAAATGCCAAGGCAAAAATGTGAAATGGCGCCAGCAGGACTCGAAGCGTGGTCCAGTTCAAAAAGTGGCGCCCAAACACTTCTAAACATGAACAGTGAGCGAAAATTGGATCTAGCATGGCTTTTTTTGAAATTTTTCAAGTGTTCTTCATGTTCTTCATGTGTTCATAGGCTCAAGAACAAATGTTCACCAAATTGGACAAACTTTATATCAACGGAAAGGTCTTTCAACGTACACCATGAATCCATAATTATTTAAGCCTAATTCTTGCTAAATAAAAAAAATCGAATCAAAACATATTTGTGCACAAAACTTCAAATCATCATAACTTCCTCGTTTCTCAACCAAATTTAGTGGTTCAAAGTGCAGAATTCTCTACATCCAAAGATCTATCTAAAGCATCAAACAAATTCAAGAATTATTGAGGTCGAAAAATCACCTTCAATGATGTGCAGTTGTGAATTCGTGCGTTTACCACCTTGTAATGCCAAAACAGATCTTCTATGATGCTTGAGTTGATGAATGAAGCAAGTCTTGGATGTTAATTGTGCACGATCTTGATGAAATCTTGAATCGCCATTGTTGCACCTCACTTTAACAATCCAAAATTTGGCTTGGAAATGATGAATTCTTACCTCAATTAGCTTCAATAATGATTGTAGATGATGAATGGATGAAGATCAATGCAAAGTTTTTTGAAGAAATTGCAAAAAAGTGAAGATGAAAAGTTGAGAGAATTTTGGAATTTTGGATCTAGATCTGAAATTCTGTTATGATTATGGTGAAAAGAGTTATAATTATCCTTTTATATGTGATGTTAATCATGTTAGTAATCACAATTAGTGTTAATGCACATGGATTAGTGAAAATGCATTTTCATGCTAAATGGCAATTTGGTCATTCACCCTCACTCATGTAAAACCAATGTAACAGTGGAATTTTCTGGTTGCAGCAAGTTACAAATGCTATATGTGAGCTAATGCAAGAGGAATGGAGTGAAAATAATGAATATTTCTCAAAATGCACTTTTTCCCTCCACTTTTTAAATTAAGTCCACTTGAAAAATGCACTTTTTATGTGATGAGTTTTGATGAAATGTGATGATGGATCATGATAATACATGTCAAATGGAGTTTGCTCAAAGAAACCTCACTCAATTTGGCCTTGTGAATCAAAAGTTATGCCACTTTGAAAATCAACTTTTTTGGACAATGATCAATCCATAACTTGCCAACCACACATGAGAAATTCATGTTCTTGGACTTTTTGGAAAGGTGAGAGCAAGATCTAAAACTTTCATGTTGAACAAAATTTCATTTGAAGCATTTTTGGACACGTAATTTTGAGGAGAAAAACTTTCCATTTTTGGCAGTTTTCAAATACAAGTCACTTTCTATTTTTGGAAAGTTTTCATCTGACTTTATTTTCTTCATTCTTGATGTTTGAAATGTCAAATGAAACTTGTTTGGACATGAATGAAGTGTCTCTAACCCTCTCCCACCTCCAAATCCATCAATTCAGGCACAGTTGACCACAATTGACTTTTCTGACTGATAGATGAATTTGGCTATGCACTGATCAAGTTGAGCTTCAAACTCCTGATGAAATGGCTCAATGATGAAACCCTAGCTTCCATAAGCTCAATATAATCATATGATGATCCCCATATCCATTGAAAACCTCATCTTCTTCACAAGCCCTGATTGGCCCAATACAACTGATTAGGGTTGACCAGAGGTCAAAACCCTAATCTCAAGGTATCTGATCAAGCTCTTGGTGATGACAAAACCATGATGATGATGATGTATCATTCCAACCAAGACAAAGCTCAACCTCCTTGAGAAATCATGAAACCCTAATTTGTAGCACAATCCTCAGATGGCTAATGATCAGTCCCATGAAACCCTAGCTTGCATCTTAACCTCTTTATCTTCTGACCAAGACTTAGGAGGATGACTTGCTTGATGTTGCCACATGATATGCAAATATGCAATGCCTAATGACCTAAAAATGATATGCAATATGTTAAGCTAGTCCCAAGAGAGGAGGGCAAATTTTGAGGTGTTACACACTGGAGTACCTTCATTGATTACTTGTTTTCCTCTTGCCCTGGCTAAAGCCTCGGCCTTTTCTTTCTTTTCTCTCTCTCTCCATCCCCACTCCTCAAAGCATCAGGAGCAAATAGCCTTCCACTACGAGTGAAACCACTGGGTCCGGCATTATCCACCTTTGAAACGGTCGTTTCACTTGCAACTTGATCCTCCAACTTCTCCCCATTACAGTACACTTCTCCATCATAATGCCACGGCATGGCATCATCTTTGTCATAAGGAATTGGTCCAGGTACCGTGATAGTAACTGGAGCCACATCTGCCAGCGCTGACAAATCAACCGGGTCGAAGTAGATAGTTATGGTGGAGACATCTTCTTTCCCCAAATCCATCTTCTCAAACTTGAGACTTCCTTCGTCCATCAGCCTCTGGACAACCTCCCTCAAGAGTATACACCCATTGATAGCAACAGTGCACGCAGCACAACCAACATCACAGCCCAGGAAGACCCTCTTCTCCAACAATAACCTCTTGACCTCAGCCAAGGGAGTCTTCAATTGACCAACATTCAACAGCCCGACTCTGCCCTCATCAGAGATTGCATTCACCCCCATTTGACCATGCGCAGACATGGAATTAGCATTCACATTTGGAGATGGAGCAAAGTTGATTGCCTTGGAATCCACTAAGTCTTGGACCACATGCTTAAAAGCTTTGCAATTTTCTATGTTGTGTCCAGGGGCACCCGAGTGAAATTCACATTTGGCGTTCTCATCAAAACTGGCTGGCCTCTGATCAGGTCTCAAAGGAGCCAAAGTTCTCAGTTGAACCAACCCCAAATCTTTCAGCTTCTTCAACAAGAAGGAATAGGTTACAGGTGGCCTATCTAACTGACGATCATTCATTCTCCCGCGCACCTGATACCCAGCCCTCTGCGGTCTCTGCTGAAACGGCTGACGTTGTTGTTGCGGTTGTTGTTGCTGTTGTTGTGCAGGCTGATTGTCAGCAGGAATAGTTACCGCAGCAGTGTGCTGGTAGTAACGATCCCTACTCTGTCCTCTTTGGGTATACACTGCACTGGTATCACCCTCCTTCTTCCTCTGACCATTTCCAAAGGGCTTCTTCGATCCAGACGACGAAGCATTACCCTGGATTTTCCCCAGCTTCAACCAACTTTCAATTCTCTCCCCGACCACCACAATATCAGCGAAGTTAGTAACCGGGCAACCAACCATCCTTTCAGCAAAGGTCCCTTGCAGGGTACCCATGAACAGATCCGACATCTCCCTATCCATCAATGGAGGTTGAACTCTGGCAGCCAACTCCCTCCACTTCTGGGCATACTCTTTAAACCCCTCATTAGGCTTCTGAGACATACCCTGCAGTTGGGTACGGCTAGGGGCCATGTCAGCGTTGAACTGGTACTGTTTAAAGAATGCATCTCCAAGATCCTGCCAGCTCTTAATATCAGAAGACTTCAGCTTGGTGTACCATTCCAGGGATCCTCCGGACAGACTGTCCTGGAAGAAGTACATCCACAACTTCTGATCCATCGTATATGCAGAGATCTTGCGGACGAAAGCCTGAAGATGAGTTTCTGGATAGGAACTCCCATTGTATCTGTCAAATGCAGGCGCCTTGAACTTCTGTGGGATCACAATCCCCTCAACCAGCCCCATATTAGACATATTGACAAACCCCGGAGTAGCGTGACTCTCCAAAGCTCTGATCTTTTCTGCCAGCAACTGGATCTCTTTATTTGGCGGCTGGACACCATACTGACCAAACGGTTCATTCATCAAGGAGAATTGATCAGCTTCTCGGTCCTCCTCTCTATCATCCTTAACCCCAAAGAAAGGAGGAAACAAACTGTCCTTCATATTATTGCCCATCTGACCGGGTCCACCACCTGTGGCAGCACCAAATCCACCGACATTGTTAGTCACTACACCCACAGTTGTCCTCTTTCCACCGTCCCTAGAACCACCCAGACCATGGTTAGAGACACCATCCAGATTGACACCACTGTTGGCAGCCGAAGCCCGCTCGAGCTTCTCCACTTTATCAGCCAGTGCCTTCTGCCCGACTGCAAACCCTTGCATGATGTTAATCAACTCATTCATTTTCTCCTTCAACTCGAGAACATCTGTATTGGGTAGATCCATCAGTCTTGGTGTGTTGCGTCTGGTGAAATATCTGTGTGGACGTGTTGAGTGCAAAGGAATGACTCTACGCGCACGAGCAATGATTCCTGAAACAATCAAGCACGTTAGACACTGACACCTGCAAAATAGAAAACAAGTTATTATGATTATGCATGAATGCAATGTCCATCCACATGGGGAACACTCTGTCTTTTGATCCCGGCTTCATCGAGACAGATAATGACCCGACAGCAATATTCTGACATTCAATCATCTGGTTTCATCACACTGATCAGAGATATATGATTTAACGAAGATACCCCCCAACCACGTGTGTGCCATGTGAAAGCATACAGGAAAGCAAATAAAGCTTGAAGATTAATCACTGAATGAAAACAACCATCGCATACCAAAAGTACACTACACGTGCAATATTCATACATCAGACTGATATAAATCAGATACAATTCTCCTGAATCAGAAAAAACATACAAGCAAGTGAATTCCGTCAACAGGCCTGACGGTAATCCAACACTAATGATAACAAAAGACTACACTGAAGAAGGCCCCACATAAGGCTCTACATCATCTACCATCTTGGTAAACCTCGCGGCAAACCTAAGCTCAGTGTTTTCCTGCTGCAATCTCCCTATCTCCTTCTGGTGAATCTTCATCTGTCTGAAGTAATGATCCCTCTCAACAAGGTAATGATCTCTCTCAGCAATGATCTTCACGTTCTCTGCTTCCTTAATCTTCAACTTTGCTTCCCATTCAGTGACGAGGAGTCTGACTCTGTCTTCCCTCTGATCCCTCACAAGGATTTGCCTCCTCTTCTCATCCTCAATGACCTTTGACGCTCTGGATAGCTTCTCCTTGGTGATGTCGTGCTCCCTTGTAGACGACTCCAACGCTTGGCTGACCTTGCGGTAATAGGCAGTGTCTATCTCAAAGCGCTTCGCTTCCATGGCATATTTCTTATCCTGATCCTCCATCCTCACTCTGATCTCCTGATTAGCCATCTGAATCCGAGCAACACTCATCTCCAATTCAGTCTTCTCTGCCTGCAACTGATCTCTAGCCTTCTTCATCTCGAGGAATTCTTCCATGCTGACAGAAGAACGTGGCCCCTCAATCAAAGGACACCAAGGATCACCTCCAGGAAATGGTAGACGTGTGAGCTCAATCCTCTTCCTAAGCCAATCATCAAATGGAGGAAAAGACATGTTGTTAACCTTGCCAAAAGGAACCTTGCCCTTCCTCTGAATGTTACGCCATGCCCCAGACACTTGCCTCAACCGTGTCAGATTACCCTCAGCCGGGAAATAGAAAGACTCCTGAATCTCGCGCTCGAGAGGAGGAACCTCCATAGCAAACCCCATCTGTCTCCTAAGAAGCGTCGGGTTGTGATTGATGCAACCCTGAACTCCTATGAGAGGCACATTGGGAAAACTCCCACAATTGTAGATGAAATCTCGTCCAGCCATACCATCATGAGTCCAAGCTATGTCACTGGCTCGCAAACCCATCAACCTGACTGACCACTTGACAGTAGAATCAAGAGCGACAAAGGCACCTCTGGAAGGCAAATACCCCATGAACCACTTGTACAACAGCTGAGCACAACACCGAATCAATCCCCCACGCCGCTTCTCGTTCCGATTATGGACCGAGTAATAGACATCTCCAACCAAGGTAGGAATGGGATTCCTCTACATAAACAACCTGATGGCGTTAAGATCCACAAAGTTCTTCTGGTTAGGAAACAGGATGGTCCCATAAATGCTCACAGCAATCAAGGCACAGACGGTCTTCCAATTACCCACAGCAGCATGCTCCTTGACTTTAGCCTCCAAGAAACTCAGATAAAAACCGGGTAATTTTCCCTTCTCCTTCAAACCCCCCTTTGTCACCTCCAGGCTCAAATAAAGAGCACGAGAAATCTCACTAATATTAGGCTCCCCCTTAATGACATAGAAAGGAATCTGATCTCGGATCTGAATACCCAGGATGCTGGCATAGTCCTCCATCAAGGGTCCCAACAAGTAATCCGGGAAGACGAAACACCTCAAGCCCGGGTCATAGAACTGGAGAAAAGTATGGACGGCGCTCCTATCACTGTCTGTGAGCCTGAAAACCAACTTCAGAATACCACCGTATGCCTCACGGAACATCCCCACATGGTCGGCTGTAATCAATGTTATCATATCCCTCAACACACCAATCTCTGGGTCGAAAAAACTGTAGACAACATCATCCTTCAAACCGGTCCTCATGTCTGGAACAAAGAAGTCTCTCAACCAGGATCTCGATCAAGAATGTCCCTGCATATGTATAGACATGAGTTAGATGCAGATAAATGCAAAATGTGAATGATGCTGATGTATGAATGCAATGCATTGTGCCATCCTCCAAGTCATCTGAATAACCACTGCACTGAGTTACAGCCTCTGAATTGATCACAACCATCTAAGGTACTGAACAAACCACAAATCCGACTTGAGATTCCGAAATAAACGGAACTGAAAGATACATCACCATCATCACCAAAGATCCACTTATCTGATAACCACACAATCATCTGAACCAGCCCAGGGAATCCTGAAATAAACGGATCCCCACTGATAAATAACACGGACAACACTCCGGCGTCTCGGAAATAAATCCCATAAATCCGACTTATAAATAGAACTCTGATCAATGGAACCATTAGTCACCATCAAAATCACCATCAGAACAGGCATCGGTAAGAATCAACCCTCCCCTCACAGGTGAATTCTAATCAGGTCATCCTAAAGCGGATAATGGTCTCGACAATCGGGCAAAGATACTCAATGGGTTTGCTCTTTCGGGTGTGCCGTTGCAGCTCTCTTAAGATCATCTAAACCAAAGATCCGGGAAAGAACGGTCACCGAAGTCAACAGCTCAAAAGAGGTAACCCGACCAAAGTGGAATACCCCACAAAGGAAGAGCACTCTCAAATGAACCTCGTCCGGCTTGTGGTATGTCACGTTGCAACAACATGCTGATAAAGCAAGTGAGGAACATGAGACCACACTAATCCTAGGTGTATACTCGGGCCTGGGTTTTAGCCCCACTCAGAACACCCCCCCCCCAGACAGAGGAACCAACCTGTACAGAAGACAGCACACTGATAGTATGATGCATGCAAACATATATGCAAATATATACACAACATAATAATCATAAATGCAATAAATAGAGCAACACAAGCAACCTAAACTATCCTAGAGAACGCTAGGAGAGACTCGCTTAGGGAAGATGGACCAGCAAGAGGTCAACTTCTATGTCCCCAGCAGAGTCGCCAGCTGTCGCATCCGCGAAAAACAACCGGCGGGCTAAAACAAAACAAACAGAGCCGCCACAGTGCGTTATTTATCCCAAAAGATGGAAAGGAAACGCTCGAAGTAAACCTGGAAAAGACATGGTCTCGCGACCAAAGAGAGATGGGATCGGGAGTCGGTTATGCGAAGGGAAGGTATTAGCACCCCTACGCATCCGTCGTACTCGACGGGATCCACGCTCAGAAGAAAAGAATAAGGTTGCTAAAACTGCTCACAAACATCACACACACACACTGGAAACAACACAGGTGGAGGAAGAGGGGAAAGGGCTCGCTAGGATATCGCATCCTATGCCTACGTATCTCATCTGGAATGAGAATCAAAGCTACCGTAGTTCGGCTCACGCACGCCGAAATAAAACACACGCAGGAAACTGGCTGCCAATAGCTGGACTTATGTCAGACTCCACACAAAACGGCAAACATGGAAACCGAATGCCAATCGCTGGACTTACATCAGACTCCGAACCAACAAACACACACAGGAAACCAACTGCCAATCGCTGGACTTACGTCAGACTCCACACAAGTAAACGCCAACAGGATACGGACTGCCAATCGCTGGTCTTACATCCATATCCTAACACCCACAAGAAGGTTACCAGACAAACAAGTTAATAGGGAGTCGGGAACTCAAGCCTAATAACTGTCAAGCAAACACACACAAAAAGAAAAAGGGTGCCCGGAGAGATCTCGTACGATCTCCTGCCTACGTACCTCATCTGGTATGAGGATCAGGGCAACGTAGTTCCCCTAAACAGGGGAGAAACTTTCTCCTAACCAGAGACTGGGAAATGACAAACTAGAAGGGAGACTGACTTGAGCCTAATAGTTATCATGCAATCCACAATGGTCCTAGGTTGAGGTTTCTATCTAACTTGCACAGGCAACAAGCTATCCTAAACAGCACAAACAAAGCAAACATACACACAATTAGCACACACTATATACAAACAAAGTGGGCTCACACAAGGTTAGGCTGTGAAACACAAGCCAACTGGAATCGGGTGTAGTTAGCTCTTAACCCTAACATTGAGAGTTAGGGTGAAGCAGATGACATGGGAAGTGAGGGTAAGACCTCACAGCTCTTATCCCTGGCCTGGGAGAGCTTCAGACAAATGAAAGTGGGAGTTCAGAAAGTTGGAACTCTTCTCCACATATGACTGACACAACAAAGATCCTGGGTTAATATCCACAATGCATCAACACAAGGTGTGTGAGCAAAGTGGATGACACACTGAATAGCAGGAGATGGACTACACATCTCTTTTATCTGCCAATTGCCTTATCAAAGGTCTTTTCCTGCTTGGCACAAAGATAAACAAACACAGGCATTGCCTCTTAAGGAGGGCTTCAGACAGGTGCCTGCCCAAGTAACAGGACAGGTCTTCCAGACTACATGAAGTCAGAGAAATTATACCTATGTGGTTAAGCAACCAAGCAAAAGCAAGTTCAAATTGAACTTAAGCAACTTATGTACCTGTTGAAACATCACACAAGTCAGTTAAACTGTATAGACAAACAGACAACATGAATATCAACAGTCAAACCCAATGATCAAAGGCATAAGCCAACAAGTCAAACTCAAATGAGTTAACAACCCTACAAAACACACAATGTTAGTAGTCAAAAGCAAGCATCAAAGCTCAAAGATGAGACAAACCACTAGGTCAAGGCCTAGGGTCAAAGATGGAGAAAAAATTCAAAACAGAACATGAAAATTGACATGAATCAACTTCAATCAATCAAGAACATCATCCAAAAAACTCCCACATCAATATCAATCACCAATTTCATTTCATGAACCAAACATGACAAGGCATGCACATTGAAAGCACATTGTGACAACAGAATGAACAAATGCACATTAATTCAGGAATGATTCAATTAATTTTGGGAAAAATCATGGGTAAACAGAACATACAACATGATCATCACACAAAAAATTAGAGCATTTGGACATGATTAAACATGTTAATCAAATTGTATAAGGCAAGGCAATCAAAACAAACTCAAATGGGACACCAAATGATGCATCAACTTAGCACAAGCCTAAAACAGAAATGGTAAAAGGTAAAAACCTCAAATCAAAGCCAAAACAACCTCTAACATGTCTAGAAAGAGTGTGCGAAATTTCACATTCATTGGATAAACCATAAGTATTTCACAAATGAATTAGTAAGGCAAGGTTCAAAAAGCCCAAACATGACCATCCAGAATGAAAAATCTCAATCAAATCAGAAATGATTCCAAAAATTCCACAAAAAATCATGAGCATTCACAACATTCATATCAAGTACCATACAAAAAATCAGAACATTTGGAGATCATTTGATAGGGCAAATTGATCAATCAAATTGGGCATCACAAGGTGTGACACAAATTGTCACACCTAACTTAGAAAAATCATAACTCAGCAATGGCAATTGATAAAAATGTAAACTCAACACAAAAATGTCCAGCAAGCTGTCTAGTTCTTACATGTAAAATTTCATATCCATTGGATTAACAACCATCATTTCACAAATGTATAAGCAAGGCAATGTTCAAAATGCACACATGTACACAATCCCTAGGCAAAATAAATTTTCATCCATGCACAATTTCTGAAAAAATAATGAAAAAAAACTAGAAACAATAAGGAACAAGATGCAAAAATCCTCATGTTTTTTGGATGATTATTCAATGATTTATGAATTTTTGAAGTGGAAGAAAAAATATAAAAAAGATGTGAGGTATGTACATAAACATGTGAGGGAAATGAGGAAAAAATAAAATGGCCTTTGGAAGAATTGCTGCCAAGCGGTATCGAACCGAGGCAGCATTTGAAATTGGCGCCTAATCAAAACGCCGCGTTTCATTAAAGAAACGCCTGGCCAATCAGAGGCCAGCATGGGCGCGGCATGCAACCAATAATAACAAACCCTAATAACAGAGCTAAGGCAACGGATTCATATGGTAAAAAAAACCGTGGCCGAATCCTGTTCATCATCTTCTTCAAAACGCAGAACAGGGAACAATAACAACATCAAGAATTCAAGAACAAATTCTCCAGTTTTGGAAATTGAGCATGCTAATGTAAAGATCCTTCAACATACAACAAGAATCCACCAATAACTAAGCGTATAACATCAAAACATGATCAAATCGAGCAGATCAAAGTTCATGCATCAAACTTCCAATCATCGAAACTCACTCAATATGGCATGGTTTTTAGTGATTTAAAGCTCAGAATGATCACAGCAAAGAGATCTACAAGATTCACATAACAATTTCAAGAAATAAGAGACACGAATTTTTGACCTCTTGAAGTGCAGCTTTGTAATTCGTGTTTTCTTGGCCTTGCAATGCTTCAATCTTCCTCTAGCAAGCTTGTACAAGTGTTTGGAATGGAGATTGAGGTTCAATTGTGCTCGAATCCACAAAATTTTGCTTTCACCATTGTTGTTCTTCAAGCTTGCACATGCTTCAAACTGCACAAATTGGCTTGGATCTTGCTTGAATCTTGATCAGTAATGATACTAGATGATGAATTAAGCAAGAAAATGCAAAGTGATTTGAAGAAATTGTGAATTGATTTGAAAAAAAGTGAAGAAAAATTTGAGAAAAATTTGTAGATCTGAAATTTGTGATGTGTGTTATGAAATTCTGTTAGGGTTAGGCATTTATAGTCCCTCCTAATCAAGTCCTAATCATGCTTAACCAAATGCTAATGAAAATTAGGGAAATTAGAGTGTAAGTGCCAATTTACCATTTTACCCTATGCATGGAAATTGTTAGTGAACAGTACACGAAAATGAATTGAAATGCACTTAAAATGTCATTTTGAAGCCAATGGAATTGATAGAATGTGTAAACAATGCCTTATTTTTAAATTTTAATTTTCCCTCCAAAAGTCAATTGAAAATGCAAATATTTATGTGAATGGACTGCATGCCATGTAATGCCAACTTTGGAAACTAGAGGTTAAAAGGAGAATGTTGCAAAAAGAGCCACTTCATTTGGACTTATGGTGTGAAAGTTATGCTCCTTTGAAGTTCAATGTTCACTTGGCCAAGATTGATCCATATCTCTTCAACCATACATGAGAAATTCATGATCTTGGACTTTTTGGAAATAGGAGAACAAGATCTACAACTTTCATGTTCAACAAAATTTCATTTGAAGCATTCTTGATGATGTAATCTTGAGTTGAAAACCTTTCCATTTTTGGCATTTTCAAATTACAAGTCACTTTCTATTTTTGGAAAGTTTTGTCCTGACTTTATTTTCTTCAATGTTGATGTTTGAAATGTCAAATGGGACTTGTTTGAACATGAATGAAGTATTTCCAATCACTTCCCACCTCCAAATCCAACAGTTGACTTTTGTTGACTGATAGATGACTTGGTCATGCACAGATGAATTTGAGCCTCAATCCCTTGATGAAATGGCTCAAAAATGAAACCCTAGCTTATACAAGCTCAATAAAACCATTTTATGATCCCCATCTCCATGAAGAACTCATCTCCTTGAAAAACCCTGACTGACATAATACCACTGATTAGGGTTGACCAGAGGTCAAAACCCTAATCCCAAGGAAGCTTGTCAGGAACAATGAACCTCTTGGTGATGATAAGACCATGATGATGGTGATGTACCATTGCAACCAAGATGATGACCAATCTCCTTGAGGAACCAAAAACCCTAATTGAAGCACAAACCCTCAGATGGCTAGTGATCAATTCAATAAGACCCTCAGGCTTGCATCTCTTAACCTCTTTATCTTCTGAGCAAGACCTAGGAGGATGACTTGCTTATTGTTTCCACATGATATGCAAAGATGTAATGCCTAATGTCTTAAAAAATGAAATTCAATATGCTAAGCTAGTCCCAAGAGAGGAGGGCAAATTTTGAGGTGTTACAATCATATACTCAAAATCAGAACTGACTGTTAAAGCCACAAAAAAATTGAAGTGTCGTGAAAAATATAGAGTCGCCACCATATTTTATTTATTCCAAAGGAAAGGAAAAATAACGATAAATCCCCAAATGAGAGAAACGGTCTCGCAACCAAGAGCGCATTCGAAAGTCGGTTATGCAAGGGGAATGTATTAACACCCCTCACATCCATGGTACTCCATGGGAACCACTTGCTCGTATCAAATGCGTATGGATGTTTATTTATCTGTATGTTGCTTGCTATCGGGAATGAGATGGGATAGAAAATAAGTTTTAAGTTAGTGCGCTCGCCAAGGATTTGGGCCCTCGTGCCTACATATCCCCATACGTGCAATAGGAAAGCAGAACTTCGTAGTTCGACTCAAAAATGGAGTATTTGTTTGGTTGTTTTTACTGAACAATATTAATGTTCGCGTGCTACTGTTCACTTGCTTGTACTCTGTTAGGGGAGCAGAAAGTATTTGTTTGTTTGCGGTAAAATGGATACGCTTGGTTTGCACTCTAGCAGTTAAACATTACTTGCTCACACATGGAGGCTTAAGCTTCGTTCATGGTAGAACGAAAGTAATACGTCCTTATTGAAAGATTTTGAATAAAGTGCACTAAGGCAAAAGATGATTTGATTGGTTCGGGTTGATTTTACGCATGGAGACAAGCATTAAACCCTTGGCTAGATACAATCAACGGTCCAATAACTCGGGAGTTGAGAGGACAATGTTGTCCTAACCACTCTTTTTCATCCAAAAAAGATTTGAATTTTGAAAGAAGTTTGGCAAGTCTAATCGTTGGAACTTAGAGGGAGACAAGTCTCTAATCCTTGACTAAGTACAATCAACAATCAAAGTACTTGGGAATCGATAGGAAAATGGAGTCCTAACTATTCTTTTTCTTCCTCATAGCGCCTAGATCTAACTTGTTTGAATCATTAGATGTTTTAAGGGGGAAAGTCAAGTGCCGGGTCCTCAGGCTAGGTACGGCCGACAACCCAATTACTTGAATGTTCTGTACAAACACGTACACCCCATTTGGCATTCCAATTTGTTATGAAAATGGTTTTGAAAAAGGTACTTGATGTTGGATCAAACATTTGAATTTATTCTGAAAATAGTGAGTTAAGAATGGAGGTGAGAGATAGAATGAGTTTGGGAATAGAATGGAGAAGATATATGAATAATGGATCATGGAGTGGATGGAGAATGCTTGACGTTGGATCAAGCATTTACGTTGCAATGGTGTGAGTTTTATTTGGAAAAACAACTTGACGTTGAATCAAGTACCTTTTGTTTCTTTTGAAATGCTTTGTTTATCATTTTGTATTTTATCTTGGCTATTAACATGCATGATGAATTAACTAGAAAACAATAAATCTAAGTTATTACAAACTATTAAATAAAAGGAATAACTTGGAGGATGTTTGGATCTCTCACTCACATGTCACCATAAAAAATAACAAATGGTTAGTATGCAAAAATGGAAAACAAGATGGAATTAAAATGCTAGTTCAAATGAGTGAAATGGTATGATGATAGGATGATGTGATGCGTTGACCATGGTGAAAACAATAGACATGCTAAGACATTATATTAAATTGAAATGTCATTTTCAATTTGGATCCAATAACCCCAATCAAAGAAATTGAACAATTAAAATAAAATTAAAGGTCACACTATACATGAACATGGCATATGGAATTAAAAGGGAATTAAAATGATTAATACTAATTAATTCTAAGCATGAATTAAAAGTCAAGAATTATGGGGAAACTCTAGTGAAGAATTAATATGGCTAATCGAGTATTTTTTAGGGAGTTTTTCATGGTTAACAAATGAATTAAAATTTAAACCTATTTAATCTAACCCTAATTAAATTCTTAAAGTGAATAAATGGACAATTAAATGGATCCTATTATCAATCCTAAACAATCAACAATTAAATCAACAACTAAAATGGCATGAACTATTGCAAGAAAATTGCAAGAAATAATTAAATGAGTAAACATTGGGCCAGAGGGTGTATACTCTGGAAATGGTGCAGAAATCAGTTTCAGGAGAATGGGCTTTATGGTTCAAGGCCCACTATTCAGTTCTCTTGGTTAGGGGGTAAGAATATGAATTCTGGGGTAATGACTAGAAGATTCAGGTTTAGGCCCACATTGGTGAGCCCAAACAGACCAGGTCTGGAAGTGATTTCAACGTATGCTAAGAAAAGGCGCCAATACACAACGTGGACCTTGATGATTGGGAAAAGAATTCAAACAAAGAAATTAAACACAATTCAGTCCAGAGAGGCAGCTCAGGTCAACGTCCTCTGCTCACCGCCGCAGACCACCGCGCCGGAAATCACCCCCGGCGGTGGTGGTCACCCAAACAGGAATCGAATACATCGACTAGTTCGTCCTTACATCCTCTGTCCGAATCTCAACTCAATTCCTAAAGATCCCAAGCCTAGGCCTCCAACTTGATTGAAAACTATCAAGAACCCTATTTGTTCATAATCAAATTAAATGGAACTCACGAACTTGCCCTCTTCCTAACCTTAGGGCTAATGGTCCTCCTACCTCAATCAAGCTATTGGTATCAAGAGATGGAAGATGACATGAGCGATTCAGGGAGCTTATCGGAATGGATCGGAGATGAAAACGGCGTCGGTATTCCAGGTGATTTGAACTTCTTTCCTTCTTTCTTCTCCATTTCTCCTCCTTCTTCCCGTTTCTATTCTTCTCTACGTACACTTGAGATGTTGTGATCCGCTGTCGCACACGGGTCAAAAACGAGTAATAAAATACAGTAAACGGGAAGCGACACCTCGAGTATCGTATCGCAAGGATTCTTGTATTATTCTTAACCTAATGAAATCGATTTAGAAAACACTTGAGAGGTTTATGTTTTAGTGGTCGATTTAGAAAACAAAGCAAAAAAAGTGATTAAAATAAGCGATTATAAAATAAGTCAATCTACTGTTTTCGGTTTCCGGCTAATCATTGGTTTTTTCCTAACAATTCCCTAAATGGCTTCGATCTCTATTCGACTTAAATTCGATTGACAAGCGCAATAGATATATGACAGATTTATATTCCTATATTCCGAATTAAGCAAACGGATAAATACAATCGTGAATTAAGCAAACACGATTTACAAACACAATTTAACGACAAAGCGACGAAAACGGCGATTAATAGTTAGAAATGCAATCATACGAATTTAATCAAAACCATTCAACAAATTACAGATTAAACAAATGAAATTTCATAGAATAGAATTGAAAGAGAACGAAATTAAATTGATAGAATAAAAATCTCAAAGCCTTGGAAATTCGGTTACAGCAGATTGACTATAGGAGATTAGTTTCTCTTCATGATCGCACAAAAGCAAAAAGTTATCGTGAATAATATGTATCTCCTACAATACCACGGCTTCCCTTTTAAACAGAATAAGGGTTTCACTAATAATTCAAACTGGGCCGGAAAACCTAAATTCGGCCCAACAAATGGCCCAAAAGAAAATATTTCCTAAAGTATTAAACTTCAACGAATTATTTGATACGTCTTCACTCCGAATCAGCTTCTGATTTCTTCATGAAAGTCGTAGCTCTTTCTCTTAGCTTTCCAACGACTGGTGGCTAGCCTCGATCCGATACTCCTAGCTCCAGTTATGAATTTATTCGTGCAGACTGCTAATGCTGAAAATAAACTGCGAAAAACAAATAAGTGTAAAAATAAGATAAATTATAAAAACACATTAAAAGGGAAAGATAACCAAACTAAAACATGGAAATGCATAACTATAAATATAGAAGAATGTGCATCAAAATGCACTGATCAAATTCCCCCACACTTGAACTTTTGCACTCCGAGCAAAATTTAAAATAAAACAAAGAAAACACAAACACATCATTAGTTACTCATCCTAGGCTACAAGTCTTCTTCGGTTAAGTTTGCATCGATAGGTACTAATCTTGCACACTAAGGATATCGTAGGAACACTAATTCATAATTGTGCAGTCATAAACCTCCTGAATAGACAAATCAACTCGAATCATGTTATTATATTAAAGTCTAACTTACTCATCCTTCTTTTTGCTCTTTTTCATTCAGGCGAAATCACATTAAGCCCGTTATCTCCACACACTTATAGCAAGGCGACCGGTTAGTGACTCTGATCCTTTTCTGCACGGGGTTCTGGTACTTAAGTGACATAACCCTTTGCTTACTCAATTGTAGTTGCGGGGGATCGGACCGTAATCCGCCCTAACAAGTTCAACACCAGAAACCGCTGAACCAACTACAAAAGAGTCTTATTTCCAACTTTTTTTGAAGGTTCCACAACCGTTGGGTTAAGTGACAGGGTGAGGGTCACCAAACTTAGAAGGTGCATTCCCTTTTTTTTTCTTTTTCCGGAACACTCACTTATATTCATTGGCTTCCCTGCGTAGAGTGTGTGTGAGATGGTGCTGACTGCTGAAATAAACTACTCGAGAGCTGATAGAGAATGAGAATTTAAGGCTAAAATATAATAAGAATTTGAATCAATTTCCATATGCAGGAGACTTACGGTGTTAAGACGATACCGATCTTGTGAATTTTTCCCACGTCTCCGCAAACTAATCTCAAATTAGTCAGTCTATAGCCTAAAACTTTCAAGAAGATGCATTTTTTTTAATTTAGCAACTAAAAACCAAAAACAGAGAAAAACTGAAAAACAAAATAAACAAAACAAAAGAAATAAACGGTTTCCTCCCCCACACTTAAAACATACATTGTCCTCAATGAAATACCATAAATATAAAATAAGAGTGGGAGAAAGGAAAGAACACACCCGAGGAGTCAAGGCGGATAAGTGATTGCATAAGCAGCCTTTCCCAAAGAGAGTTCTTTTGCAGTCTCTTCTTCCAAAGTCAGGTTCTCATGTAGTAGCTTTGGGTAGTGTCCATTGACCTTGAAATTTTGATTAGTGTATTCGCCTTGTATTCCAGGATCAAAGAAGAATCTTTGATAAGTAAAAGTGTTGAATGAGAGCGTGAAAGTGATCTCCTTTTTCACAATATCAAGAATCAAAGGATTACGGGGTTGCCTCACTACTTTTGTTTCATCTTTACATGAGATCTTATACATACATATGGATGGGCTAATATCACGAGTGTCATCCAAGGTCCATCTAATTCCCTTCTTATGTTTCTGCTTAAGTTGAAGCTTTGATGAATAATATAAATCCTCAGGAAATGGTTTAGGCTCTAAACAATGTGGTTGCTCAATGAATGGTATGTTTGGGGCAGCCGGAGTGTCAAGAGCTTCAGCTACATAAACAACTTCATTTACACTGTCACCCTGCAAGGCAGCATCAATCTCAGCACAAACAGCACAAAGGTTAGTGTTAGTACAATCATCACATGAGTAAATATCATCAAAACCCGATAAAGTTGGAAAATCAGTTGAAAACAAATTAGAATAAACTTCATCAACAACTTTAGAAACCAACTCTATTTGAAAAACAGAATGCTCTTCCTCGTCAATCTTCTTATTTTTCAGTACTCTTTCTGGGAAAAGGATTGATGATACATACTTTTTTTCAACCTCAACATCAATAGAAGGTTCAGGTTTATTTTCAAGTGTTACACTAACAATGTTTTTATTTTTTTCTGGGGCTGTTTCGGTAACCTTTCCAGATCTCAACGAAATCGCACTCACATTAGCATTAGAATCCTTTGGATTGACAACTATTTGGGCTGGAAGCTGGTTCGACCCTTGGGCTTGCATGTTATTTATTTGAGTAGCAGGTTGTCCCATTTGTGCGTTCAAGGTTTGAATGCTAGAATCGGTCCTTTGTTGGAATTGGAGATTGTTGGCGGCCATTTGTTTGACAAGTTCCTCTAGTGAAGGTTCAGAAGGTGAAAAGATGGTTACTTGTGGAGGGTTATATGGTGGTGATGGTGGAATGGGTAGCATCAATTGTTTCACCAAAGAGGTAAGTTCATCAATTCTGGTTTCTAGAGCCTTGTTGGAAGAAGAAACCTGAATCTCATTCACACCTTTTGCTTGGACCACAAAATTATCCCTTGTTATGAACTGTTGGGAGTTAAGTGACATGTTCCCAATCAAGGATTTGACAGCAATAGGATATTCAATACACAAAGCATTATAATCAACATCAGGGACAACAAGTTCTCTCAGAGTTCTTTGGTCAGCCATGTTAAACTTAATAGAAAAAAAAATCAAGAAATAATGAGAAAACACAACTAACTCAGCAATCAGCAACAAATAGGAAAATACCGACAATGTCCCTATTAAGTAAAAACAATTGAAATACGAAAAAAAATGATTAAAATAAAATAAAAAAATACAAAAACACGAAATTTAATCTAATAACGTCAATTAAGAATTTTGAGAATTTTTGCCGAATTTTCTGAAACCACAAAAACAGAAAATAAATCATAAAAAATAGAAAAATAAGGAATTTCGGTTTTTTTAGGGCGGCATCCATTATTTATTTCATAAATAGAGGCTTTTGATTACTGATTTTTTCCTAATGAATCGACAAAAAATCAGAATAATCTGAGACAATTTGTTTAAAAACAGATTTTTTTTTATCCTAAACCGCAAAAAGACCAATACGCAAAAAAGTTAGGGCAAAAAAAATACTAAAACACCTATGACTATAATAAATGTTAGACTATAATAATGGTTAAAATCTACAAGAATCCCCGGCAACGGCGCCAATTTGATCTGCTGTCGCACACGGATAAAAAACGAGTAATAAAATATAGTAAACGGGAAGCGACACCTCGAGTATCGTATCGCAAGGATTCTTGTATTATTCTTAATCTAATGAAATCGATTTAAGGGGGGTTTATGTTTTAGTGGTCGATTTAGAAAACAAAGCAAAAAAAGTGATTAAAATAAGCGATTATAAAATAAGTCAATCTACTGTTTTCGGTTTCCGGCTAATCATTGGTTTTTTCCTAACAATTCCCTAAATGGCTTCGATCTCTATTCGACTTAAATTCGATTGACAAGCGAAATAGATATATGACAGATTTATATTCCTATATTCCGAATTAAGCAAACGGATAAATACAATCGTGAATTAAGCAAACACGATTTACAAACGCAATTTAACGACAAAGCGACGAAAACAACGATTAATAGTTAGAAATGCAATCATACGAATTTAATCAAAACCATTCCATAAATTACAGATTAAGCAAATGAAATTTCATAGAATAGAATTGAAAGAGAACGAAATTAAATTGATAGAATAAAAACCTCAAAGCCTTGGAAATTCGGTTACAACAGATTGACTCTAGGAGATTAGTTCCTCTTCATGATCGCACAAAAGCAAAAAGTTATCGTGAATAATGTGTATCTCCTACAGTACCACGGCTTCCCTTTTAAACAGAATAAGGGTTTCACTAATAATTCAAACTGGGCCGGAAAACCTAAATCCGGCCCAACAAATGGCCCAAAAGAAAATATTTCCTAAAGTACGAAACTTCAACGAATTATTTGAGACGTCTTTACTCCGAATCAGCTTCTGACTTCTTCATGAAAGTCGTAAGTCTTTCTCTTAGCTTTCCAACGACGGGTGGCACGCCTCGATCCGATACTCCTAGCTCCAGTTATGAATTTATTCGTGCAGACTGCTAATGCTGAAAATAAACTGCGAAAAACAATTAAGTGTAAAAATAAGATAAATTATAAAAACACATTAAAAGGGAAAAATAACCAAACTAAAACATGGAAATGCATAACTATAAATATAGAAGAATGTGCATCAAAATGCACTGATCAGGTTGTTGTGAGGTAGAGGAGGACCAGAGTGAAGGACACACATTGACCGGAGATGAGGGTGAGCGTCGAGTTGAGCGAATGTGAAGGTGAAAGATTGATCGGAGGTGACGAAGCCAGCTTCATCCAATGGAGTGTGATTGAGATATGAGTTCAGAGAGAGTGAAGGTTCTGAATTGTTTAGCGTGATGAAGGTGAGAATCAAATCACTTTGAATGTGTAGCAATTGGAGAGTGAAAGAGTGATTCCCCCTGAATGAATCAATAGGAGTGAATTTATAGGTGATTTAGCATTGGCATTGTGGAATTTCGGTTAGGATTTTCTATTATGACAGCTAGTGAACTGAATTAGTTATGACCTTCTATTTTGTGATCCCAACGTAATTCTAGCTGGCAATTTTCTGCTATTCTGCAGTTAGATAATTCCTGTTTTGATTTTGGTGGATCCCTAGGAAATCCAGCTGGCATTACCTGGTTATTGCAATTTAACTGGTGAGTGGTCGGTTAGTTGCTATGTCAGTTGGCAATGAAAATTGTGGTGTAAATGTTATGTCGTTGCAGCTTATCCTTTTGCTCAGTGCTACTGACTTGGCCCTGCAGGGTATGCATCACACTTTGGCGTGGGTATGCCCTATTTTGACTTGGTTTGATGTGATGCATCATGGTTCTGCAGGAATATAGTGAGGTGCATTACCTATTGCAATAATTTGGTCAAATTGTTTTCCTGTAGGTGTTCAAATGCGTGATAACTAAGTGCTTGATGATTACTTGGCTTGAATGGTTAAATTGCAATGAAATACAACTTAGGTCATTATGCTTCTGTGAGTAAACTATGTTGATGTCCATTACTAATGGTTTGGCTTGTTTTCTTTTATAGCAGGTGATCACGTGCATGATGATTTCAACAAGAATTGTGTCCTACATAAATGCATTTGGTTTTCCTCTGTCAACAACACCTCAGGGCTTGTGCATCAAAGCATGGTTCTTGATTTAGTTTCACTATTCTGAAGCCTATGTGTATTGTGTTCTGACCTAGGCTCTACTACAGGTGGATTATTGTTTCTGCAATTTGGCTTACATTTATGCTGGTGATTACAAGGTTTGTACTGGTGTGTCTCTAGTTATATCATGCATTATAGGGTTGCAGGTCCAATGGTGTGCTGCAGTGGAACTATTGCCACATGGCTAGGTCTGCTGCCGTAGCTTTATGTAATGTTGTCTGCTGCAAGTGTTATGCATATCTGATAAAGTTTGTGCAGCAGATTTTGCCTTGGACTGCTGAAGGATTGTGGTTGTTGGCTTCTTGACCTATTTTGCATTGTGGGTCTTGTTTTGTGTACTGATTTGCTGGCTTGATGCAGGTTAGAACTCTTGGCCAATACCCATGATCTTGTTGCAGTTCCGTAGTGTTGTTATGGTGGTCATTGCAAGTCAACCACATGATGCACTTCGTGGTGTGACAGATGCTGCTTTGGGCGTCCAAGTCCTGACGGTTGTAGGGTCGATGTTCTGCAGGTCCTGACTCGGAAACTCATGTAGCAAGTGAAATTGGTATGCATTTTGTAGGTGCAGTGTTGGTGGATACTACTATATCAGGCATTGCAGGTTAACTGCATGCTGAATTATATTGTGGCAGGCCTTGATATGGTTTATATGCTGCATCAAGTATGGCTCATATTCTTAGTCTAATGCTGACTTATTTCATACCACGAGCCATGTTTAAACAACTCCTGACTTGGTTTGTGGTTTCCTTTTTGCAGCTCATGGGTCCATTAGTCCATTTCCCTTGGTAGCTTGGTCATATGCACATGGAGTTTGGTTGAACCAAGGCAAAATGGCATCAAGTTAGCACCTTGTAATCTCATGTATAAATGGCAAATCCATGGATCATGGTGGACCTTGAATGATTAGGAAAGGATTTTAGGATTAGGGATTTGGGATTTTAGGATTTTTTAGGATTGGGTTGACATTGGTCAAAGTTGACCAAAGTCAACATTTCCATTTTTTTGTATTTTTTTTGATGTAATGAAGATTCTCATGCTTTTGAATTTTTTTAATGAATGGCTTGATATGGAATGAATATTTTGTATTGAATTTTTAATTAATATGATTCTTGAAATGTATTGATGAATTTGGTTCATGAGCCATTGTATGAAAATACTTGAAATGGATTAAAATGACCAAGATTGAAATGACATTGTATGAATGCACATGGATTATCATCAAGGCTATGACTTTAATGAAACATTAACATGGATCCCAAAGACATGAATTATGGGTGGACCAAAACCAAACCAAAGATAATAATGGATGGTACAAAGCATAGATCAAGTTAGGCCTTAGCGAGGACCAATGGATAATTACCTGGATGGACAATACCAAACATGAAATAAAGCTTTAGCAAAACCCTAGATGTATCATGCAATATGACTTAAACAAATATTCATGGACCAAGCACTAGTGGCATGACAATGGCAATAGATGGACTTGAAATATAATGACCATATGAAATAGTAAAGCATAGACTAGGCCGTTGAAATGGCCATGAGCTTGGCCTAAGCAAGACATGAACTTGGACTAGGCATGAAGGAAATATCATATGAGTTGCTAAGGATGAATTGAATCAAGTGGAGGTGGCGATGCCATGAAAATGGGCTTGAACCAATGAACCAATAGACAAACAAGAGATGAACATGTAGGGCCATGAAATGAATTCCAATCAAACAAAAGGAAACACATGAACAAGCGGGCCTTGAATGGACCTTGACCAAGTAAAATGACGGTGAATTAATAAAATGGGGCTTGGGACACATACAAGGAGTGATGGCCATGGATTAGGGTTTAAGGACACCATGATCAAATGAGGATCCCAAGATTAGGGTTTTGCTTCACCAAGAAGCCAAAGTTGAATCATCAATGTTGGGAACAAAACACAAGCTTTAAGAGCTACCTCCACTTATGGTTTGATTGATTGGGCCACCTTTAGTTGCAGAGAAACCTTAGCTTCCGCTAAATGCAAGCACAAAGCTAGGAATCCAAGATACATATCCTCTTGTACTGGACCATGGTTATGCAGATGATATGAATGATATGAAGACATGCATATGACTGGGGTTAGTGACCTAAATGAACTTTGTGAATGGTAGGGTGAATTTTGGGGTATGACAATAATAAACCATTAGGGTACCAAAATTGTTTTCACATAAATACATCATTGTTATCATAAAAGCTCAATGTATAGATGCAGAACCAAATCTTGTTCTAACACTTTTTCCCTAATTTTATAATATATACTCCATCACTACTTTGTCTAATTATGAAACTTTCCCAACTCAATAATAGTTTCTCTATTTTTACCCCTTATTTCCTCCAATTCTCGCAAATAGCCCAATTCCATCATTTTATTATTTAAATAATTAATTCAAATAAAAATACTATTTATTCTAATAATTAATTGAAATTCCCATTAATTTCTAAGCAAATATTCCAAACTCTTACTCTCTCTATACCTCTACTTGAAGGATACTTACCCCCACAATCACACAATAAATAATTTTAAACACCAATTAATCAAATAAAGTTTTAAATAATTAAATTAAATTAATTGATTTCGGGGTGTTACAACTCTCTTCCACTTAGAAGAATTTCCCCCCTCGAAAATTAGCTGAAGGGAGCAAAGTCAGATACGACTCTCTCATCCGAGTCTCCAACTACCAAGTTATGCTTCCACCAGCTGGTCCTCCCCACATTACCTTCAGCAAGGCAATCTCCTTACCGCACAACTGCTTCACTTCCGATCCTCTATCCATATGGGAGATGTCTCCATAACCAGGCTCCCTCTCACCTATATATCATCCACTTGGATCCCATGAGACAGATCCAAAATATATCTCCTTAATTGAGACACATGAAACACATCATGAAGACTAACAAGCGACGGTGACAAGTTAATCCGATAGGCCACTTAAACCAATCATTCGGTATGGACCAATAAAACATGGTGTGAGTTGTCGAGACTTCAAGACTCAACCAACACCGGTTACCGAGATAACTCTAAGAAACATGTGACTTCCACCTGGAACTCAAGTTCTTTCCTCCTCTTGGACCATGATATTCTCATTTGCCTACTGAACAAACTCAGGTCCGAGCATAACACTCTTGCCTAACTCATACCAATACAAATGAGTCATACGCCTCATACGATACAACGTCTCATACAATGCTATCTAAATACTAGCATGGAAACTATTATCGTAGGTAAACTCAGTCAATGGAAGGTAGATATCCCAAACACCTCCTTGTTATAGCATACAAGCCCTCAAGAAATCAAAAGACTGGATAATTCTCTTTATTTGACCTTCCGTTTGTGGATTAAAAGCGAAACTAAACTTCAACTTAATCCCAAACATAACTTGCAAAATCTCCTAAAATCTTGATGTTAACTCGGATCTCTATCCAACACAATACTTGAAGGTATACCATGCAGCTTCACAATCTCCGATATATAACTCAGCTAATTTCAACAAGGAATGGTTGATCTTTATCAGTAAGAAATGAGCCGATTTAGTCAATCTATATACTATCACCCAAATCGAATTGTTGCCCTTAGCAGTCTTTGGCAAATCTGTCACAAGGTCTATAGAAATGCTATCTCATTTTCACTCTAGAATATTCAGCGGTTGCATCAGACCTAACGGCTCATGATGTTTAATCTTCGACTTCTGGAAAGTCAAACACTAATAAAAAACTCAACTACATCTTCCTTCATTCTTGGCCACCAAAACACTCTCTTTAGATATGGATACATATTTGTAGCACTAGGATGAATACTTATACTACTCCTATGTCCTTCCTCAAGAAAACTCTTCTCAAGTATAGGTACATCAGGAACACATACTCTATCTCTGAACCTCATTACACCATTCTTATCAACTCGGAAATCACCTCCGTCACCTTGGTTGATTAACGTGAGATGATATATCAAACTCAAATCAGATATTTGGCCCTTTCTGATCTCTTCATGGATACCACTCGTAAAGTTCAACATACCCAACTTCGCACTATTAGGAGTTTCTTCACACATTAAACTCATATCTCTTAATTGCTCAATCAATTTTAACTCTCGAACCATAAGCATCGACATGTGTAAAGATTTCATACTCATTGCATCAGCTATAACATTAGCTTTACCCAGAAGGTAACTCAAATCAAAATGATAATCCTTCATAAGTTCAAGCCATCTCCTTTGCCTCATATTCAACTCTTTCTGATCGAATATATATTTGAGGTTCTTGTGATCACTGAACACTCCCAATCTGGAAAAAGATGATGCCTCAAAATCTTCAATACAAAAATAACAACTGCTAACCCAAGGTCATGCATAGGATAATTCCTTTCATGAACTCTCAACTATCTAGAAACGTAGGCCACAACCTGACCATTCTGCATAAACACACCTCCCAGACCCATCTTCAAAGCATTACAATATACCACCACTAGAAATCACATGACCAAGGAAACTCACTTCCCTTAACTGAAATTCGCACTTGGACAACTTTACGTACATCTGGTTCTCTTTCAATGTCTGCAATAATACTATTCTCAGATATTCCACATGCTCTTCATCGGACTTCGAATATATCAGGATGTCATCTATAAACATAACCACAAGATGGTCTAAGTACAAATGAAAGATTCTATTCATGTATTCCATGAACACTCTAGGTACATTAGACACACCGATTGACATTACCGAATACTCGCAATGACCATATCTCGCTCTGAAATCAGTCTTCGGAATAACTTCCGGCTTCACACGAATCTGGTGATAACCCGAATGCAAATCTATCTTGCTAAACACACAAGCACCTACCAACTAATCCATCAAATCACTAATCTACAAAAGTGAACACTTGTTCTTGATCGCCACTCTATTCACCTATCTATTATCGACACACAACCTCATGCCACATTTTTTCCTTCTTAACTAGCAACCCCGTGACTAAATACTTGGACGAACAAACTTCTTCTCAAGCAGATCTTCTAGTTGCTTATTTAATTCACTCAACTCTAAAATAGACATTCTATAAGGAGTCATTGAACACCAGACTAGTACCAGGTAGTAAGTCTATAGAAAACTCCACTTCACGCTCTAGCGGAAAACTACTAATTTATTCAGGAAACACTTCAAAACTTCACACTCACTACTACAAATAACATATCTAACACCGACCGCGAAATGTATTTAACCTCGGCTACACATGCGAGGTAACGAAGGGCGACATGAAAAACAATCACTTGTCACCTCAGTGTTTCTAAAATCGAGGTTAGAAATTAAAAGGTTATGTGTTCGATCCCCATAAACTGCATATTTTTTATTTTCTAAATTTTGTTGCATGCGTCATATACCTCTCGGTTGTATTTAAAGACCGGGGTAATAAGTTATTCATTTACCTCAGTTTTAAATAATAATCAAGGGATAAAATCTCATTTTTTCCCCGTATAATTTTCACTGACCTGTACAATTTTGCTTATATCATTTCACTACGCCAAATAAGGGAAAAGAGGGCGCTTTTTTTGGCCTATAACAGCGCTTTAAAGCGCCCTCTAATCTGACGCTGGCATAGGTAAAGACAGCGTTTTTTTTCCTGGTGAAAGCGCTCTCTAAAGTGGCTCTTTAAGCCCTTTAAGGGCCACTTTAGAGGGCGCTTTTTAAAGAAAGCTCCCTTTAAAGTGGAAACTTTTAAGGGTTTAGAGGGCGCTTTTACTGGAAAGCGCCCTCTAAAGTGGAAACTTTTAAGGGTTTAGAGGACGCTTTTACTGGAAAGCGCCCTCTAAAGTGGAAATTTAAAGGGTTTAGAGGGCGCTTATTTTGGAAAGCGCCCTCTAAAGTGGGTGGTTATTTAATTTTTTTTTTAAAAAGCGCTATATTTTTTTATTTATTTTAGACAACCTGTATATTGAAGCAGTACACCTAAAACTGTATAATTTGAAGCCCTTTTTCACACATTGCATTCAACAAGCCTTATATACAACAATCCATACATATACAACAATCCACTGATATATAATCGTTTAACTTCTAAAGATTCTAAATATACAACCAATTCATAACTTAAAAAGAAATAAAACTAAGTAGCAAAAGCATCTCTGAGATGTATGTTTTTTTTGCTAGCCGCAGTCTTCTTAGCAACAACCTCTTTTTGTTCAATATCAATAGCATGAACCTAAAATATCATAAAATTAGTTAGGTGAAGTATAAGATCAAGAATTAACATTTTCTATGCATAAATATCATATAATTGTGTTTATACCTTTTTTTTTGATGCAACTGACTCGATTTGCTGTAATAAAAGCCATTTTACCTGTAATAAAGAAAACAATTAAAATCATTTGACCTGTACCTTTTTCACTAAGTTCTCTTTCTTTTCTTGGTTGGAATATGTTCTACATGTCTCTTAACAACACGGACGGTTGGATTGATCCAAATACCCTCATTATGATCATTTCTAATATATGAATCATTTGATATAATATTCTCATCTTGATCATTTCTGGTAAACGATTCAATCTCAACATCAATATCACCTTGATCTCCAGTGTTTTCATCAATTACTTTGTTGGAAAAAAGAACTATAGACCATTTCGTACTTTTCGGATCATTGACATAGAACACTTGTCTAGCTTGAGAGGCTAGAATAAAAGACTCATCTTTGTATCCCACCCTATTAAGATCCACTTGCAAAAATCCTGACTTATCCATTCGAATGCCGTTATTATTTTCAACCCACTTGCAACCAAATATAGGAATCTGAAACTTCTCATAATCAAACACCCAAATACGCTCGATAACACCAAAATACGACAGATTTGCAAATTTGGGGTTTAAGTCCTTCACACTTGATATGTGCATTGCTTCATCTACCACGGTGACACCATTATTCTGCATAGTACTTTTATCATCTTGTTCTTTGGTATAAAATGTGTATCCATTAATCGCGTATGCGCTATAAGAAAAAACATGGAAACTTGGACCATATGCTAAGCATCTCAACCTTTCTGTTATTGAAGCGGGATCTGAATAATACTTTGAGTAAATATGATCCTTAAACCAAGGTATAAAACATCGATTGTGCTCTCGTACTATCCAATTTTCATTTCTATTAGGATTTAAACCTCGGAGAACATCCTTGTGAATTTCAACATACGGCTCAACCTCATTCTCATTGTGCAGAACATACAAATGCACTTGATCCCGTTCGACCCTTGATACTGCCACGATTTTATTTCCAATTAGATTTTATCCTTCTTTCTTTTCGACAAGCTGAGACTTGGGGAGTCCGATTGACTGAACATTAGACAAATATTCAGTACAAAACTCAATCGCTTCTTCAACAATGTATCTTTCAACCATACAACCTTCTGGTCGACTTCGGTTCTTCACGTACCCTTTTAATATTTTCATATAACGTTCAACAGGGTACATCCATCTCATATAAGCTGGTCCACACAATTGTGTCTCTTTCATAAGATGAACAACTAGATGTACCATTATGTCAAAAAATGATGGAGGAAAAAACATTTCAAGCTCACACAAAGTAATAACGATTTCTTTTTGCAACATTGGTAAGATCGCAGGATCGATCACCTTACTGCAAATTGACTTGAAGAAAGAACACAACTTAGTTATAGAGCTTCTTACTTTTTCTGGAAGAATAGAACGTATACCTGACCTCTTCTTCCACCCACTTTTGACAAGTGTGTGGGCAAAAGGCTTGCCAAACTGAGTATCCAAATCTTTCACCTTTTCAAAAATTTGATCACCCGTCAATATAGGTGGAGCTCTGCCTTGTTCTGTCTCTCCATTGAACGCCTTTCTCCATCCACGGTAGTGATGATTTGAATTTAAGAATATCCGATGACCGAGAAAGACATTCTTCTGACCAAACTCCAAGCGCTTCCAATCTGTTTTATCTTCACAAATAGGACACACACATTGACTTTTTATGCTATACCCTGATAGATTTCCGTATGCTGAAAATCATTAATTGTGCCAAACAACATCGCCCTCAAGTTGAAACTTTCTTTCCTATATCCATCATAAACCTCCACACCGGTCTCCCACAAAATCTTTAAATCTTCGATTAAGGGCTTCAAGTACACGTCTATGTCATTCCCTGGTTGTTTAGGTCCAGAAATCAACATAGACAACATCATGTACTTACGCTTCATACATAGCCATGGAGGTAGGTTATAAATCATAATAATCACAGGCCATGTACTGTGTGAGATACTCTGGATACCGTGTGGGTTCATTCCATCAGTAGATAATGCCAAGCGAAGGTTTCTTGATTCTTCTCCAAATTCAGGATAATCATTATCAATTTTCAACCACTGTGGTGAATCTGCCGGATGTCGATACTTTCCATCTATAATTCTTTCATCTGCATGCCAGGTCAAGTGTCTTGAATCGGTTTCACTATGAAACATGCGTCTAAATCTCGGAATAATAGGAAAATACCACAAGACTTTTGCTGGAGACAACTTGTTCTTATATCGCGAGACACCGCATTTAGGACACTCATTTAACGATGCATACTCATTTCGAAACAAAACGCAATCGTTTGGACATGCATGTATCTTATCATAGCTCATGCCAATAGAGCACAACATCTTTTTGGTCTCATATGTTCGATTGGGAAGAACATTATCCTCAGGAAGCATATCTTTCAAAAGGGCTAATAACCCTGTGAAACTTTTATCCGACCATCCATTGCCCGCCTTTAAGTTTTACAACTTTAATACCGCAGACAATCTTGTGAATTTAGTGCAACCATCATACAAAGGTTTCTCTGCATCACTTACCAACCTCTCAAACATTTCGGGACAATCCTTAAGATCTCCTTCAAGTGCTTCTGCAATCTCTTCAACTCGATCACAATCGTATGTATTTGCGCCACTATAGTTTGAGGCATAGGTCGTACTATCCCCCGGTTCAACATTCTCGTTACTTTTCTCACCATGCAAGTTTCAACATGTATAACTTCGATCAATTCCATGCCTCATTAGATGCGATGTCAACTGAACTGCGTCAACCCGTTTCCCATAACAACAACCCAAGCAAGGACATATCATTCTACTGGGGTCTTCGGCGTGCGCAACGACAAACTTAACGAATTCTGATACCCCATTCTCGTACTCTCTCGACAATCGATTGGAAGACATCCATGTATTATCCATTACTAATTAGAATAAACAAAAAACAATTTCAGAAGAGAAACCAAAAATGGGATGAGACAAAACAATTTCGCTTTATTGAGTTAGTCTCTGTGCAGGGCATTCATGTCTCCAACAACAACCCAAAACCAAAACAATTTTGGTTTATTGAGTTAGTTTCTCAACATTTTCAGATATCTCTGACTTCAATAGCATGAGAATGTATGAACCATGCATTAAGCATTAGTGGTATGCACTAATTTGTAGCATAGTTATATATCATCATATAGTTTTTACAAAAGATAAATATTGACTAGAAAATATATATGTAGAATTGTATAATGGTCTAACTGAAAGCTAACAGAAGAATAGTCGACTCTAATTTACTCTATCAAATAACATCCATACCTAAACTTCTTAAGTTACTAGCTACGCTATGTATGCTAGAATAAATACACTCATAAGCTGCATAGTGTACCTTTGATTGGTAGAAGGTGTTTTAGATATTGCTGCCTCCTTTTTCTACATCGAGAAACAAATGGAACAGTTGGTGAAATTTAACCCATAATGCCTAGTCTCCATTGCTAGCTATGCAACACAATAATTATTGTTGAGAATACTCAATAAATGTATGAACCAAGAAAAATGAAACCAAAAGTGAACAATAGCGAACGTCAGAAGAGAAACCAAGTAATATGAAGATTAGAAAAATACCTATGGTGTCAAAATCGAACAGCTAACAACGAATTAATAGAAGGAGAAAACGTCGTAGATCTAACAGAGGTGGAAGGAGAACGCCTTAGAAGTAGCGAAAATCGTAGCAGTGAGAACCCTAACGTGAAAAAGAACGAAAATAACAGAGAGTGAAATAACAAAACGCGCAGTATGTTATAATTTTAATGTTTACTAAAGGGAACCTTAGAGGGCGCTTGTGGAAAAAAAGCGCCCTCTAAAGGGGGCCTAAGAGGGCGCTTATGAAAGCGCTCTCTAAGGCTTTCCAAAAGCGCTTTATAAACTGGAAATGCACATGGACTTATAGAGCGCTTTTTTAAAAGCGCCCTCTAAGGGTAACCTTAGAGGGCGCTTTCTAAAAAGCGCCCTGTATTGTTGTCCCTCTATCTCCTCCTTATTTTTTCGCTTCATCTTAGAGGGCGCTTTATTACAAAAGCGCCCTCTAAAGTGCGCTGTCTATTCCAGTTGTTCGCTCCTTATTTTTTCGCTTCACTTTAGAGTGTGCTTTTGTAATAAAGTGCCCTCTAAGGTGCGCTGTCTATTCCAGTTTTTGGCGTAGTGTTTTCACTATAATGTATCATATCATTATAAATTTATTAACCAATAAATATGAGATTTGCATTATTTTAAATCTTAGTTTCACCTTCTTGTATCATTTTTTACACAGAAACTACAAAATATGCGACATAATTGGAATATATCATATCATTTAAACCAAGGTTAGAAATTTACATTGTTCTAATCATCAGAACAGAATACCCACATTTACATATTTGCACAAAACAAATTAAGGAAAGTTACATATTTACAACCAAGAAAAAACTATTGTTTTAGAGAATCATAACAAGATAAAAAGACTCTGACCCAACGTGATCGAATGTCTCCCTCAAAGACATCCCAACTAGACCAGCAAACAGGAATCTCAAATCCACATCCTCTTTGGCTTTAAGAAACTTCATTGACTTATCAAAAAAGTTGGTAAACACTTAGTTTAACTCCAACCAATTTATTCCAAGAATAACATCAACTTGTTCCAACGAAAGAAAAACTGTGTTCATCCTTAGTAAACACGCCACTGACTCATTTCTAGCAAAAATATAGCTTTCCCCCTCATAAGGAAGCGAACAACGAGAGCACCTGACCGTCTTCCCTCAAGATCACACCATTTTACTAACCGACACCATCCTCGAATCTGACATCTCTTCGGGTTCATGAAAAACACAACATTCTCAAAATAAATGAACTAGCCAAAACCGCACTATCGCTTGCAGCAACATAAGGTATACGCTCTGTACATTTGGAACATCTAAGAAAAGAAGACGCTTCTCCTCCACTTGTTTCATTTCCAACCTACAAATAAAAAACAAAACAAATATCGACAATATTCACACACATGTCACATCCTTCTATACACCATTCTTAACCCCTAGTATAATTATCAGTATTTTAATTAAAATCTCTACCACCATATATCGTTGCATTGCAGTTATTGTATGTTTTTATCGATAGTTTCTTGTTCTTGGATTTGGTTAGTGTTACAGAGTGATGATTCTACTCATTTGTACCACTGTCGCTTGATGAAATTGTGCTAAATTATGTATGACTTGCTTTGGTGATTCTACAAATGACTTATTTCATGTGTTTAAAAATATGTATGCTTAGTTGTATACCTATTTTGTAGTACTTTATGGTTGTTTCTAGATCAGCATAGCAACAATCTAGTATTATATGATATCTTAACTTGGTTATGTTTCTTAATTCACCTTTATTCATCTTCCACTTTGAAGCACTGTCATCATCCATGGTGTGTACACTTTGGATAGAAACCTACTTGTCTTTTGAAACTATTTTTTGATATAAAATTGATTTTTAAAAAAACCTATTTAAAACTCATTTTTTCTATAAAATCGGTTTTTTTTAAAGAAAATAAAAATTGATTTTGAGAGAAATCGATTAAAATTGATTTTAAAAAATAAAATAAAAAATTGATTTTGAGAGCAACCGATTTAAAATTGGTTTTAAAAAAATTGATTTTTATTATTATAAAAAATCGATTTAAAACTGAACAAATTATATATATAATTTGATTTATGATCCATGTATCTGCCTTATTAGAAGTAATAAAGTAGTTTGCTAGTATCTAGTAACTGAAAAACAGATAAATTTGATGAATAATAATAATATTCCAAACACACATTATCTAACTGAACACAAATTTTGTCGGGTATAGTTAAGGATTCCGAAAATATTGTTATGTGTGACGGTCCCATCCGATTCCGTTGCAACGTAACAAGAATAATTAATAGCATATGCGAGAAAGATAAAAGAATATGCGAAAATAAATACCGTTACGAGAATGTGCCACGTGTCACTCTTATTCGCATTTTGAAACCATTCATCCTTCGCCACAATAACACTCTGTCTTCTCTTTCCCCATACCGCTTCATCCCCATCATCATCTTCTTCTTCCGATTTAATTCAATTATTCTTCATTAGAAATCAGAAACCCTAGTTCTTTCCTCTATATTTGGATCCGTATTTATTATTCGTTTATGGTTAATTTCCATAACGTGATTGTTTATTTATTATTTTTTGTGATGTTAACGTGATTGATTCAATCACTGTGTTTATTTGTTTCTTTCTTCCTGATTTGTCTGAAACTTTGGGAGTTTTATATGATGTGATGTGTAATAAAGGGTTTCAATGCTTGAGCGAGTCTGAGACTGTAATTGATTTTCGACAAAACTTTATTATCATGGATAGTCCCACGGCCGTTCGATCTCCGGCCACCACGGCTGGTTCGGGTTCCGGTTCCAACGAGGATGGTCGTCGTGTTAAATTTTTGTGTAGCTTTCTAGGTAGTATAATGCCTCGTCCGCAAGACGGGAAGTTGCGTTATGTTGGTGGTGAGACGAGGATTGTGAGTGTTTCGAGAGAGGTTAGCTTTGAGGAGTTGATGGGGAAGATGAGGGAGTTGTATGAAGGTGTTGCTGTGTTGAAGTATCAACAGCCTGATGAGGATCTTGATGCACTTGTGTCTGTTGTTAATGATGATGATGTGGTTAATATGATGGAGGAGTATGATAAGTTGGGTTCTGGAGATGGGTTTACTAGGCTTAGGATTTTCTTGTTTTCGCAATCGGAGCAAGATGGTTCGGCGCATTTTATTGATGGGGATGATTCGGAGAGGAGGTATGTGGATGCGTTGAATAGTTTGAATGATGCTTCTGAGCTTAGGAGGTTGCAACAAATGGAGTTTCCTATGATTGGAACAATTGAGGATATTCATGTGGGCGATCAGTTTGGGAATCCGATGGGTTTGGAAAATGGGATTCATAGCCAGAGAAGTGGGGAGCTAGGCATGTCGCCGTATAATTTGCATCATATACCGATTCAGCATCAGCAACCTATGGGACAGAGGTATAATGAAATTGATGCTCAGTGGAATCCTGGTTATTACTCTCCCAGGCATCATGGTCTTAGTCATCATGACTCTAGATCATCATTGGTTGATTATCCATCTTCTCCATCTGCAACGAGATACCGTGTGCCGTTTCCTGATATGCCAGATAAGGGAATCGATAGAGTGTCTGAAGACTATGCTCGGCATCACGGAAATCATCACCATCCTTTGTATGAGAATCAACCTCAGTATCCTGAGAATGTTGTGTGGCTGCCAACTGGAGCAGCACATGGTGATAAGTCTGGTTTTCAAGGCAACGTTCTTCATAGTTCCCATGGCCATGATGGTAATAATATATGTGAGCACTGTCGAATGAATTTTCAGAGAGCTCAACCTCATTTGGAGCATCCTAATATGCTTCCACCTGTATCCGTTCCATGTCCAGAATGCCACTCTAGCAGGGAAGCTCTCGCTGTGAATGTTGATGCCAAGTTACCACCTTCTATGTATCCCAATGATATTCAGAATCATGAGAGGGCTTGTGGTTTGCAGCATCAGGGTTCTGGAAGAGTGTCTGATCATTATGTTGGTGATGTTCCGATCATTAATTTCCCTCCTGGACATGGTAGTTTGATTGACGGGCATGCTCTTCCTTCCAGTCATGTTCACCAACAGGTTGGACCTGAATTGGGGGTTGAACTGTTCCCTGACCAAACCATGGCTGCTATGCCACATCTAAAAATTCCTTCATTGGAAGAATCTAGTGCGCAGTATGGAAATGTACCGTCTACTTATGGAGTAGATAATAATTACGCCATGCCTCGTGGACATGCACCTGGTTATACTCTTTGGACAAATGGTCCAACTCCAGTTCATATTGGACCACCATACGAGGCAACGACTCTACATCAGCCAGTTGATGGTGTGACAAATGCCGGACTGTTCAGAGGAGAGGGAAGACCAGGTTTTTTCATTGGAACGGATAGTCAAAGTCTTTGGGTTGATTCGTCACAGAAATTTTCTGGTCATGATGGGTCCGCCATCCCAGAATACCCTTATGCAAATGCTCCGAAGTTAAATCCAATTCCCACCGGTCAGGAAATTCAACACCCAATTATTCTAGATGCCACCATTCATCCCCCACAAGACGGAAATGCTGGTACTTGCGTGGAACCTGTGCAGCTGCAAAAATCTTCTCTTAATATCATTCACAATAACGAGGTTTTAATAAATGATGCTCATTTGACTGAAGTGATGGGTTTGCAATCTGTAAGTTTGCTTGGAGAAGGAAACAAGTCAAAATGTGAAGATAAGGTTGAAAACTTTAATGTGCAAAGGGTATCTTCTCGAGATCAAAATCAAATTGTTGAAGATGTATCCAACGCTGCTGCTGTTATTGTTGAGTCTAATAATTCATCCTTGAAACCTTCATCAGAGTTTGGATTTGTCGAGAAACTGGTTGATAAGGACTGTTCTGATCCCGGAGATTCTCAGCATTTAGTTGATCAATTCAATATCTTGCCTGAGTTAATTGCTTCTGTTAAAAAGGCTGCATTGGAATGTCATGATGAGGTGAAACCCACAGGTGAAGAGCATGCCGATTGTCAGATGAACAATTCAAATACCAGAGAAGAAACAGAAAAAGAAGTTGAGCCAGTGGTGAGAAATTGAAATGATTTTGTTTTCTTATTTCAAAAGTAAAATGTGATTTTTTTTTTCCTTTCGGAGAACAGTGTTGTCTCAGATTGACTTATATGTTATTTGTGTTTATTCGTCATGTAGAATGCTCTTGGTGATTTAGAATTAGACACTGAAAATGACCATGTAGATACTTCTAAAATTGAGCCTACAAAAGCTGAGGCAGAAGCAATTGCTAGGGGATTGCAGGTTTTCATCCCATCTTTCTCAAAACTATTATGTTCATATCACTTTTTGTTTGAGGTCTTTATTTTCCCACATGACTTTGGTTTGATGGGTGGCTGATAATTTCTTTCAGACTATTAGAAATGATGATCTGGAGGAGATCCGCGAGCTAGGTTCTGGAACTTATGGGGCTGTTTATCATGGGAAATGGAAAGGTTCTGATGTTGCCATTAAGAGAATAAAAGCCAGTTGTTTTGCTGGAAGACCATCTGAAAGAGCAAGATTGGTAATATTTGTATCTGATAGTTTTTCCTATTGTTTTAGTAATTGTTATTTAAACTCTCTAGTGATTTCATTTTGGTTGCTGTCCCAGATTGCAGATTTCTGGAAGGAGGCATTGATGCTTAGTTCATTGCATCATCCTAATGTTGTCTCCTTTTATGGTATTGTTCGTGATGGCCCTGACGGGTCTTTAGCAACAGTAACAGAGTTCATGGTTAATGGATCTCTGAAACAGTTCTTGCATAAGAAGGACAGGTAATGCAACACATGCGTGAGTTTACATTTCATCAATATTTTAAAATATTTTCAAGCACTGGAGTATGTATCTGAGAATTTTGTGGACTGGTGATTTATGATTTATGTTTTTTTTCTTTGAGGAATTTAACAGAACGATAGATCGTCGGAAGAGGCTCATTATAGCCATGGATGCTGCATTTGGGATGGAGTATTTGCATGGAAAGAACATTGTGCATTTTGATTTGAAATGTGAGAATCTATTAGTCAATATGAGAGATCCACAAAGGCCGGTCTGCAAGGTACTGTTACAATAAAATAATTCATTATATAATTAGATAGTCATTGAATTCGTATCAATAACACAATGCTTGCTCACATTTATTTAGTTTTTATTTACGTTAAGTTAATATTATATATAGTACTTTGTATTAAATATACATAACATTTGTACAAATACACGCATGCTAGCAGAGTTTAAGACAATGTCTGTGTGTTTATTCAGATTGGTGATTTGGGTCTATCAAAGGTTAAACAACACACACTAGTGTCTGGAGGGGTACGAGGAACTTTGCCATGGATGGCACCCGAGCTTCTTAGTGGGAAAAGCAATATGGTGTCAGAGAAGGTATTCTTGGCATAGCTGTCTGAATTTGCGTCACTAATATCCCTTTCATCTTTTCAGTTGATCACCTCACATCTATTATCTGCTTGTGCTGTAGATTGATGTTTACTCGTTCGGGATAGTCATGTGGGAGTTACTCACCGGCGATGAACCTTATGCTGATATGCATTGTGCTTCAATAATAGGTGAGAACCAAGTAACAAACTAAATACACAGAGCAGTTTGTTTTGTTGCGTGTTTTGAGTTTTCTTCCTTTTTCAACCACAAAGTGATTCTACTGTATATTCTTATTAAAAATGTGTGTGCAAGAGGATTGATATTATTTTCTTGTAGTTCAAGAGTTATGAAACATTGACATGGACACGATACTAACACGTCGTGTCACTGATAATAAATTAAGAAAGTGGAATATTTGAATGTAATCAAACCACATGTATCGGACACCAGACATGGGCTACAAAGATCAGAAGAGCATGATACATATCAATGTTAACTATTGTCTTTGTTTTGTAGGAGGAATTGTGAACAACTCTTTACGTCCTCAAATCCCGACATGGTGCGATCCCGAGTGGAAGTCTCTAATGGAAAGCTCCTGGGCTTCTGATCCTGTAGATAGACCGTCATTTTCAGAAATTTCCAAGAAGCTGAGGACTATGGCTGCTTCAGTGAATGTGAAATAGTCAATTAATCTTGAAACACTCAAACGCCCTTCTTACATTTTATGTAGCCTAGAATTGGTAATTGAAGGGAAATAAGGCGAAGCGGGGTTCTTCCTGTTCAAGGTGCCAACAAAGCTTAGCTTTAAAAGGGGAAAAATATATTTAAAGGAGTATTCAACAACCTTATGCAAGCTTGTATTGTAATATCATATTCTTCCTTGGTTTAGTCTAAACAGTCTTTTATATTCTTGCCTTTAATGGTATTTACCTTAGCACAGTTAAATGCACTATAGCATGGATTTTCTCCGGTAGCGGCATGGTGGGAATATCAGTCTGTCACACTGTAAGTGATTTTATTTATATGTTGTTTCAAATTACAGGCTCAATATTTTTCTTTTAGTGATGAAAGGTAAATTCTGATTGTTCTATGCTGTTTTGCGCGCCTACAGTTTTACACGTGATAATCAACTGAGGAGGAACCATGCTATCTGGAGGGATGTATATAATTAACCAACATGTCTCATGTGCTTCTTATGGAGAGGATAATAATGAATTATGTTTTCCATTTGCAGATGGAACACATTCATTTTGTCATCAACATTTTATTGAATTGCTTCAATATATTTATATGATATATATTTTCAATCATATGAATCTGCATACTCAATGATGTGTTCTGTCTCTTGAAGCTGTATAAAATATATGTTTTTTTTATATTAAGACTTGAGTATGCTACTACTTAATTTGAGGTTTTTCTCTCTAAATCTAAAGGTTCTTAGCTATTTTGTGTTTGATAGAGAAAGAAAATAACACAAACGTGTGCTAGTTTGTTGCTTGTGTACATGCCTTGAAAGTCTGTTTATTGGATCATTGAATATCCCATGAGAAGTTTGTAGAATCAATTAATCTATGAAGTTTGCAGGATCAATTAATCTATGTTTGGGTGGGTGCTTATAAATTTGATTTTGGATGAATATGATTTTAATTTACACCTTTATACTTATTTTTACAAAAAATTTAAATATACATTTGAAGTTTGAAGATTGAAGAACTCATTTACTCCCTCCCTTTTTCAGTAAAACAAACCCTCCACAGTAACAAAGAATAGCTGACGACACTCTTCAATATATTTCCTCCAGCTGTTTATTGCTTACTTTTAGTGAAAAATAAAAATTATAATTTTTTTCTTATTAAAATATGATTAAAGTTTATGTTGTCTCAATTAAATATTTACTGACACAACAAAATATAATAATTAATTCAAAAGTTACTATATCATGTCTCTCTAATTTAGATAAGCATCTTGAATTTGTGTTTGACTAGAAATTAAATATAAAAATAATTTTATTCTAATGATAGTTATTTTTATGTATATATAATATAATATATATTGTATTAAATTAAATTATTTATTATAAATAATAAGACTATTTACTAGTGTCTATCGATTTTTCTAAAATTTATTTAAGTTTCTTTTAATTATTTTTAAATTTTTAGTTTATTTTATTTATTTATAAATTTAAAATTTTAAAATTAATTTTCAAAAAAATAGAGTATTTTTTACAAGATTGATTTTATAACTTAGATATAATATATATTTTATCATGTCTCTATTAAATACAAAAATGATAAAAATAGCAATATCAATTTCTTATTATACGTGCATAAAAAATAAAATAAAATAAATATATTTAGTCACTATTATATAATATATTTATTATGCTTCTTATCCTATATCATCTCTATCGCTTCTTTCTTACCAATCAAGCCCTAAATATTTTACCAAAGATTTATTTTTCCAAAGCAAAATAGGTAAATAATATGTTAATTACTTCGGATGGACGAGAATATAGATAAGAAACAGTCAAGATTGGAAAAAAGATAGGTTAAATAGTTATTTCTCCTTTAAAACAATTAATAAAAATTTAAATAAAATCAGAGATTTACGGGCAGAAACAAAAACATAATAAAGTGGAAGTTTAGAAACACGTTAAAAGGATTTCTAACTAAAATATTACAACAATATCTCTAGAGAAAAGATTCTTTCAAATGCATAACCAAACAAAATAAACAAAGTTGTTTGACCCATGCAATTTTAAACCTTAACATAAGAATACTTTGATGATAATTGAATTAAAGACAATTCAATAATTTTGATATAACATAAACCTATATTTACACAATAAACCACTATACGTAAGATCTAATCTAGATGACTTACAAACAATGCAAGAATACAACGACTACATAATAATTACAGAAAATTAAAGAGAGATAGGGAGAGAGAAAAGTGGTACACAGAGATATATAATGGTTCGACTATTCATCCTCTCTATGCATACTCCACTCTTCAATGGTTATCAAATCACCGGGAAAATAATCACGTCTTCCACTATTTCAACTGTTAATATACAAGTATTTTGGTACAACGAACTATCATAAATCTGAATACTAATAACGACACTGTATTAGCCAACACATATCTCAAATGATAATTCCTTTTGTTAATGCATATACTCAATTTTAACACTCAAAATCCTCAATGATCTTGATCCAATAATCTTGCTATCCACAATAGTCTGCTCTAAGCTTCATTTCTGTAGCACCATTTACTTGGATATGACGAAGACTTGTCTGAGCGATTGTCATTAGCTAAGAATTATTGGACAACTCTCAACTTTCTTCTACGACAACCTTTACTTGGTTCCACAAAATTCTTCAATGGAGTCAAACTCTAAAGGTGAGCTAGGAAATTTTTCAGATAAGTGAGCTTAGCCAAAATCTTCACTTCACTCCCCTTTCTTCCTCTCTAATATTTTATTCTTATACCTTGGCTTCATTAGCTACCATATATATATATATATATATATATATATATATATATATATATATATATATATATATATATATATATATATATATATATATATATATATATATATATATATATATATGTGTGTGTGTGTGTGTGTGTGTGTGTGTGTGTTTGTGTGTGGTCATGAAACAAATCTCTCTGATCTGGGAGTCAGCTAAGATCTTGCTAAGCGACTAATCAAAGTAAGCCTTAACAGCAATAGATAACAACCAATCAGACAAAGAAGATAAATCAACTGATGAACCAATATGATCAAAAACAGAAGCAAACCTTTTCCTTCTTGCTAAAACTTCCTATGGCTCTTCAATTTTATCTTCATACACATATCTGCCATGACTGTAAAAAAGGTAGTAAATTAAATAAATCCATTTATGGCCTCAAGCCGACCAACAGACAATGGAACCATAAATTAACTAAATCCCTCATTTCCTTAGGATACTCTCAATCCAAATCTGACTATTCCCTTTTTGTTAAAAAGGACAATACTTTCTTTACTTGTATTCTTGTATATGTCGCTGATCTTCTTCTTGCAGGTAACAACATTTCAGAAATTGAAAACATCAAGTCTTATCTAGACAAAACATTCACTATTAAAGATATGGGTCACTTAAAATACTTCCTTGGATTTGAAATAGAACCTCCTCTCAAGGCATTTCTTTATGCCAAAGGAAACACACACTCAAATTACTTGAAGAATATGGCCTCCTTGCATCAAAATCGGTCTCAACTCCCATGGATCCCAACAATAAGCTTTTTGCTACATATGCCAATATCCTTCCTAATCCTTCTGTTTTTCGAGGTTTAATTGGAAAATTACTTTATTTAACAAATTCTCGTCCTAACATTTGTTTTGTTGTTTGCAGACTCAACCAACACCTGTCGCACCCTATAGATGAGCATGTAAACACAACTTTTTGGATCTGGAAGTATCTTAAAACAACACCAATACTTGGCTTAATGTTTCAGATAGATTCTAACCTCATTGTCATTGGATTCAACGACTCAGATTGGGAAGCCTGCAAAGAAACGCGTTGATCTACAACAAGTTTTTGTTTTTACTTAGGATCCTTTCTTGTGACAGTGGCAAATGCTTCTTGCAAAGCGCAATGGTTACTTTACTTGTTGACATATTTATGATCTTCTCACCACCAACCAATATCTATATTTTGTGACAATAGAAGCACCATTTACATTGCAAACAATCTGATGTTCCATTAACGAACCAAACACATCGAAATGAACTGTCATCTTGTTCGCGAAAAAATCAAGAACAACATTATTCATCTCATGCCAATCAACACAAAGGAATAGGTCGCTGATATCCTTACCAAGTCCCTTCACCGCAAACCTTTTTCTTCATTGGTGAAAAAACTTGGATTGAAGGACATTCACTCTAATTTGAGGGGATGCTAACATATAGTTTCTTTTATGTTTCCTTGCATTCACTACGCCAAAAATGACTTTTAACAGCGCATCTTAGACAGCGCTTTTAAAAGAAAGCGCTGTCTAAGGTTAAAATTAAAATAAAACACGGAAAATGTTCCAAAAAAATAATGAAAGCGCTGTCTAAGGGGGGGTCTTAGACAGCGCTTTCTAAAAGCGCTGTCTAAGACCCCCCTTAGACAGCGCTTTCTAAAAGTGCTGTCTAAGACCCCCCTTAGACAGCGCTTTTAGAAAGCGCTTTTAAATATAGACCTTAGTCAGCGCTTTTGATAAAGCGCTGTCTAAAGTCTTTAAATTAACACTACAACAAAACTGCCATATAGCTACGGATGGCTTTAGTTACAGTATTAAAAAACACGTATGCTACTTTTTTATTAAAGATGTTTTAATTAAAAAATAAACTTTTTATTAAAAAAATAAAGTTCGACTTTCTCTTCCAAATGCCTCACGAAATATTCTCTCCCTCACGAACCCTAGGCTTGCTGCTCTCTGTTTCTTATTCCATTGTCTCCAGTTTCTCAACAATTCCTCATATCCAACAAGCTTCTGGTGTGGTTATTCTGTTCGGAAGGAGGCAACACCATAGTCGAAGGTATTGTTTTCACGATTTATAGGGATTTCTTACAATGACGTCTCATGTTCTGATTCTGGCGGCGATGTTATGATTTCGACGACGTTGTTATTCTTCACATCACAAAGTTAGGGTCACGAAATTAATTCCTAATAACAAATTACGATCCATTATTTCACAAGGTTTCATCACAAACTTAAAGCCTCAAATCAGATATCTTCCTTCTTCGCCTCTATCAGGTATCCATCTCATATGCACCTTTATGGTATGCTCTCAATTTCACCTTGTCACAATTTCTGAAATAATTGATGAGGTTTTAAAAGAACAAAATTATTTTAATTTTAAAACTATAAATCAATTCTATCAATGATTGATCAGTACCTTTTGGGTTTTTAGGTACTTGTTAGTGGCTCTGATGCCTTTTCCTGGGTTTTTAGGTACTTGATAGGGGCTCTGATGCATTTTCCAGGGCACGACTTATTTATTGATAGTAAAATTGAAGCATTTTTGGCCATCTAGATCATTACCTTATTCATCAACAATTGTACATTTCTCACACATTTCTAAAATATAAACCATTGGAACATTAGCTAACGTGACAAAATATTTTGAACATTAGATGAATGTATTATAAATAAACTTTATCAAATACTCTGACATATCTTAGTAGCAAGATTAATTGATTAAAGTTAACTGGTTGAGGTGGTTTAAAATTAACATATCATGTCTCTGTCCTGATATTATAATTATCTATTGTATTTCACAGGATTAGCTCGTGAAGCACTTGCTGGAGTGATTTCACTTGCATCTTCTGAAATTGATCAGAATAAGGTATAGTTCTGAAACTTTTTAGTGGTTGCTATGCTATTATAAAGCTCCTATAGTTGAATAATAATTCAATACACTGTCTAGAAATTCGTGTACAGAATTGTATTATTTGCTGTATGTTATGGGCTATATTGTGAAATGTGAATCTACAGTTAAACTAAATGGTGTTGTTGCTGCATGTAGTTGTGACATACTTATCTAGCTTTTAAATACATCTTACCAAAATACCTTTATATCGACACTTATATCAGTATAGTGAAAAATCGTTTAGTAAAGCTTTTTGACAGCATCGAGACATATGGTATGTGAAGTCGTTTTCTTTTAAGTCATTCTAAGTAACCTTGCATGGATTGAGTAGCCATAATGTCATGTATTTTGCATTTTAATTCATCACATTTTGTTTGTTATTTGGTTTATTTTGGGAGGAGGAGGGCTTAAAAGTTAATTAAGTTCCAATCACCTCCTTAAGATCTAAGGTGATAGTGTGGGACTGTAGGTACAAGCTTCCCTAAGGGAAGCTACTAGGATTGATGGTTTCTCTTGGATTAACTGCATCGGTCAGTTGCATGTAATGTAACAGGACCTTATTATTATTGAAAAACATAGACCATGCTGTAAGAATTAAGTATCCTGAGTTGAAATTTTTGCATGTTTTCAATTCTACAGTGTATTTTGGTCCTGCATGGTTCCAATTGACATCAAGTGACATATTTTTCTTAAAGCTCTTCGAGCATTAGGAACACTTTTTTTCCCTATTCTACCTAAATAGATTTGTTTCCCTGAAATCAGTGTATTGCTTAGGTTATATGCATTCGAATTTTGTTTGCTCTTTGTTGCAAATAATAAAATTTTGTACCGAACCATGATTGGTATTATTATCATTTATTAGCTTTTGTTCCTACAACATTGTCATGTTTAACTGAAGGGATCTGATTTCATTGATATTGGTGTCTGAAGTGGTAAACTTGAAATATAGTCTAATGTGTACATTTGTAGTATATGTTATGACTTGTAAATGTGTACATAAATTTGTATATATTTTGATACATTTAAGGCAAAATTGGTTTGAATTGGTATATATATATATTTGTTAGCCAAAAATTGGTAGAAAAAAGGCCAAAATGGCATATATAAAATGTGATAATTGTCTGTCAAAATCTGGTTGAAAACAGGTAGAAATTCTGGTTTATAAACCTGGAAAAAATGTGGTTTAAAACAAAAGCTTCAAAAATTTTCGTATACCTTAGACAGCGCTTTTTACAAAAGCGCTGTCTAAGGGGGGGGCTTAGACAGCGCTTTTTGAAAAGCGCTGTCTAAGGTATACCTAAAAAAATTAAAATAGGAGGGTCTTAGAAAGCGCTTTTGGCCAAAGCGCTGTCTAAGGGGGTGGGGCTTAGACAGCGCTTTTCAAAAGCGCTGTCTAAGATATACCTAAAAAATTTAAAATAAGAGAGTCTTATAAAGCGCTTTTGGCCAAAGCGCTGTCTAAGGGGGGGCTTAGACAGCGCTTTTAAGATTTAAAAAAGCGCTGTCTAAACCTTTAGCAGCGGAGGTTTAGACAGCGCTTTAAAGCGCTGTCTAAGGCTAAAAAAAGCGCTGTCTAAGGTCTTGTTTGTTGTAGTGATTGGGTTTATTTAAGTTTGACGCATTCTTATTGGGCTCCTAATTATTTGTTTTTTTGTTATTGTTTCACCTCTTGGGAACCTGTAATCCTATATCTCAATATATTTTCCTTTTTTTTCAATGTTAAATCTAGTTAACCAGAACAATGAAAAACTCAAAATAGTTTTGATGATTAGAGTTATTTAATCTGAATTATGCCTCTCAATTTGAAGAATATTTGGTTCATACCAAAAGAAACAAGACAAGAAAAATTATTATTAATATTCAAAAAATTTCCAAATTCATATCGGTTACACATAGAATATCTAAATAGTTTATATAGAAGAATATAATTTATAAACTCTAATTTTATCATATTCATTAAACTCTTTAATTAAAATAAATAGTATCGCGTTGTTCTGACGTCTTATAGATATTGAGTTAATTTATTTTCGTTCATAACATTCCAATTTGAAAAAAAAAAGTTTGATGATTTTGGCCTCATAATATATATGACAAAAATAAAAAATTGATCATGTAGTTGACGTCCATCAATATCTAAGGTATATATCATTGGTTTCAATATAAGGTTTTCTAATGATTATACAATCAAAATTTTAAGATAAGAAAATTTGTGTAGCATCCATCACCAACTCTAAAATGTGAAGAAAAATCCACATGGTCAATTTGAGTGACACAATCATCAATATCTACTCCTATGCAACTTCATACCTAACACACGCTTTGACCTTTCTTATTTAAGTCAAACTAATTAAGTTGACTTTTTATAAACATGTATATTCTATTCTATAAAGATGAATCTCCACCTTACATTTTACCTTTTACAAAACAAAAATAGTTATAATGACTATTTGTTTTTTGAGTTAGTAGATAAAGTAACAATAACTAGTCGAAATTTAAGTATACAACTATCAAGTTTTGAAGTTTTGAAGTCACAAAGTTAGGCATTTGACATTTGTTAAGAGTTTGTATTTTGATAATAGTATTCTACAAAAAGTGTACGAACTTGATAATATAATATTTTTAGTCCTTTATTAATTAGCACTCATACGTGTTTGTTGAAATCCTTTCAATTAGTGGTGATTAGTGTCATGTTAAATAAGAATTAAATCCAAACTATATTAATGGAGTTTAAGTCTCCCATGGTAGCATCTTTGTCAACCCTAGTGACGACACATGCAAGAGTGTGATCTTCTTGCTAAATCCTTGCTTGATTTGGTTTTATTAAAACAACTTTATTTCATCAATGCTTATCTTACTTCTTCTAATTAAATGAATTAATTATACAAAGTGAATTACAGGTGTTATGATAGGAATGTTATCATTATAAAATATAGTTATTATTTTTTTAAATCGAAATCTCATATATATATATATATATATATATATATATATATATATATATATATATATATATATATATATATATATATATATATATATATATATATATATATATATATATATATATAACTAACGAGCAAATCAAAATCAATCATCTTACAAACTACATTCTTATATTAGGTGACATAATATTGTTATGCATGAGCCTCTGTACTCTCCGTAAAAGATTCACTGTTAATGATATTAGAAAACCAAATGTGTCAAATACAAATAGTATTAAATCACGTTGATCGTCAGAACACGTTTTTTCATGTTTTGTCATTTTACTTGAAACGACTTTGAGAGTTATTCGTCCCACAATAAACCCTTTAGTCTTTTGTCTCACCAATGAAGAAACCCCAATGAAATCTACACGTGCATATTTTCCTCCTATCCACCTTTAAAAAGTAAAGTGAGACGGAGTAAGACAACTAATATAACTAAATATAAAATCACATCTCACATCATTTATTGATTGGTTGACCCATCAAACAAAAATAATTTTAAATATAATTTCTAATTAAAAATTAAATATAAATATTTGAAAATTTGATAAATAAAATGAAAATGCATTAGCAAATATATATGGTTCCCTCAAATACTTCATAGTTCGAGTTTATAGTTCGAAAATGTAATTCAATATTTATCTTTTTGGAAAAACAAAAACTATGTTGAATACTAAAAAAAAATATAACTTAAGCATATAATACAAATATAAATAAAATAGAAAAAAAATTAAAATTTATTAACAAAGATTGAATCATACACAAATAAAATGAAAAATAACAATGAAAAAATAATTAAAAAAATGACGGGATAAAAGGAAAAATGACAAATGTAAGAGAGGATTAGGGATGACAGTTTGACTCATCCCCACTACCCACAAAAATACCCATAATGGATAGAGTAAAAATCCGTATATATGTGTACGAGCATGAACACCTTATTATCCAACCCGCCCCATACCCGCATAATATATATATTTATATATTTTAATTTATATTATTACATAAAAATAAATGTGTGTCAATTTTTAAAAATACATCAATTTTAAACTACTACATATTTAATATAAGTGATCATTTATTTCATAATTCAAGAGTAAATTTTTTAAAAAACTTTTTAACGTTTTTAAAAACTTAAAATAATATGATATTTTATATTTGACCTATTTATTTTTATTAGAAATGTGGGTAATATGGACACTTACATACTCATAAGATACAAGCACGGATGTCAATATTGATACCCAAATGAGTATGTGCTCGGATACAGAGATTTTTTCCAACGGTAGATATAAAGACGGGTACTATAATACCCAATCCAAATCCTACTCATTGTCATCCTTAGAAAAGACCGTATTCATAATTAAATTCATATAAAACAAACACTATTTTTTAATTAATCCGCGAACCGACCCAACCCACCATCTCCACAACTCTTTTTTTCAATGAGTCAGATAATTGATGAATTGAGTCGAAAGTTTCAACTCAATTCTCTTATATTAATGAATTAAAAGAATCGGTGTGACGAGTTGAGAATATGTCTTAGAATATTTTTTTCTTTAATATGCATGTAAATTAATGTTGAAGAAATGAATTCTAATTTAATATTTTTTTCTGACTAATTTAATTATTTTAATAACTATACAGATAATTTTTAGTTATTGCTCTTGATGGTTATCCTCTTATCAAAACTGTGTTTACTAACTTTTATTAGTCTTCTTGATGATGAAATGCACTGTTCTTTTTCCCAATACACACATTTACTTTTTTAATATGAAAAATAAATAGAACGTCAATGCAAAGATTCTTAGTTAAGGAGAAAGACAAGAAGAAAGTATGATATGTTTTCCCCAAAGATCAGAGACTATTCTTTGATAAAGATATTAATGTTTATAAACATGGGAGCCTAGTGCTTTTTGAATTTGATGGTTTCTTCTTGTTATATTTCTTGCTTATTGATTAAAATAATTAAAAGTTGGAATATTAAATTAAAAAACAAAGGTCAATGAGTGGTGCTTCTTATAAAAAATATTAGAATTTTGAAGACCTTTCTGTTTGGTTTTTACTACTTTTTTTAGTTTTGATACAGTTTCCTATATAGTGTCTTTAACACGTCCTACCCAAGTTGGTAAATAAGAACAAAGAAGAAAATAAATAATATTAATTAATTGAGGGGTTTATGTTTTGTGATAATAACCCAACTAATTTCTCATTTGGGAAAAATTAATGATTAATGTAACAAATGTTTGACTTTTATGTTTAATGTTTTTATAATATGTTAGCTACATTATTGCACAATCAACTCCGATTAAGATCAATGGCTAAAAAAATCAAGGCTTCTAAGATTTTGTTTTAAAATACTTCATGTTTGTGTGATTAGTGTTGTGAATTCTATAAGTATAAAATAAATAATAATGACAATTAAAATTAAATTAAAATAAATAATTATTGTAATTAAAAATAAATAATTTATGCAAATAAACATTATGATGAAAATGACTTTTGGAGATTATTAAAGGTATATTTGAATATAATTTATATTATAGATAACTAATTATATATATATATATATATATATATATATATATATATATATATATATATATATATATATATATATATATATATATATATATATATATATATATATTTGTAACATTATATTCCAAAAATAAATCCTAATTATTAGATAGAAATTAAGGAAATTATATTTGCTCTATAGTTGCATAGATAGACACTATTAATCAAATATTGTTATCAAAGATCGATCTTGTTCATTGTCATTTACTTTTGTTTTTCTTTAATCTTTTAAACTAGTTGATATTCTAACATTTGATATTAGAGTCATGTTCGATGAGACATGTAATTTTGGATTATGACAAATGAGAGTTAAGAAATTGCACTACTACAAAATAAATATTTTGTAACACCCATTTTACAACGGTCTTCCGGTTAACCGTGATAATAATTATTTTTGCATTTTTTTTTGTATTTACTAAAAGACATTTCACAATGGCCATATGTACCAAATGTGGTGAAAAGTGGCGTTTGGTCATTCGTTCGAATCCTAACACCTACAATTTTGTTTATTTATTTATTTTTAAGCCATTTTTTTTACCATGGTTGGAACTTTCAACCGTGACGAAAACTGGCGCTGGATCATGAGTTCAAATCCTAACACCTACATTTTTGTTTTTATTTATTTAGTAAAAGACATACAATAAAGATTGTTTAAAGTAATCATTGTGATAGGTTGGAACCTACAGTTATTTATTTATTTATTTTTAAATCACTTTTATGATAGGTTGGAAATATAAGTGTATTTATTGAATTTCTTCATCGTTCTTAAACAAATCTTTGTGTTTCATTTAATGAGTATCAATGCTCAAGACACTACCATTAGTGATCTGCATGAAACCTAAAATTTAGATGAACTTCCAACTTAGACAAACTTCATCTTCTACCTCCAAAAATCTTCTTCCATTTATGACACTCTATTTCTCCACTAAACCAAGCTCGAAAACATCATTTCTTCCATAAACAAAACTTGAAAACATCATTTCTTTCATTAACAAATTTCAGAACTCCATCACCTCTTTTCAAACTTGAATGAGACAAGGAAAACATGGATTCAAGTTAGCAATGTTAGTTGATGTTGTTCTTATTGTTGTTCATGTTTTTTTGTTCTTCTTCTTCTTCTTCTTCTTGTTATTCTTGTTGTTCTTGTTGTTGGTGTTGGTGTTGGTGTTGTTATTGTTCTTGTTGTTGTTCTTGTTGTTATTGTTGTTGATTTTGTTGTTGTTGTTGTTCTTGTTGTTGTTGTTCTTATTTTTGTTCTTGATGTTCTTGTTGTTCTACTACTACATTTTTTTTATTTTTTTAAAAGACATACAACAATGGTTGTTTAAAGTAAATGTTGTGATAGGTTGAGGCATACAACAACTGTTGTTTAAAGTAACTGTTGTGGTAGGTAGCACACTACTTGACTTATAATCATAATCGTATGACTGTGGTGGAAAGCATCATACATACAATCACACCTTACCTCACAACAGTTGGTCTAGCGTGGTGGTATCCCTTTTCTAATAATTGTGATAGGTGTTTTCTGTAGTAGTGTTGTTGGCTTAATAAAGTTTATAGAAGGATTTGCATGAGATGAAACCGAACGACATGGAGGATACGATTGGCCATATACAAAGGATAATGTTGCAATATTGATTAACATATGTGTTTCAAACGAGGTGATGTATCATATCTTGGACTTAACGATTCCAAATGAGATTTGGGACAAATTAGAGAGTCAATATATTGTAGATTGGATAACGAAAAAATTGTTCGCGAAGCAATGACTATACAATCTAAAGATGTGGGAAGTATCTGATTTGTAAGGACATGCCAATGTTTTCATCAATTTAATCATTGATTTGGTGAGGCTAAGGGTGAAGATTGATGACGAAGATAAGGAAATTATCTTGCTGTGCTCGTTACCAGGTTCTTATGACCACTTGGTGACCACTCTTACCTTGCTACGAGAATTACACTATTAGTCTTGATGTGATTACTACTACACTTTTGTCTCATTATCGAAGGAGACAAAGTATAGAGGAAGGAATTCAAGGTAAATGTCTATATGTGAAAAAGGGTCAAGATCGTGGGCGAGACAAGGGTAATGTAAGTTCTAAAAAATGATGTCTAAATCCAAGAATCGGAAAACAACAAATTGTTTTAGTTGTAAATAGATTGGACATTGGAAGAGGGATTGTCCAAACAGAAAGCAAGGGTCATCTAGTTATATAAATATGGTTCAAATCGATGATTATGACACTGAAGCAGATATATTATGTGTTTCATCCAACAAGTTCATAGATGTTTGAATTCTTGACTCTGGTTGTTCTTACCATATGACACCACACTAGGAATGATTCACTATATTTAGGTCAGATAAATTTTTTATTTACTTATCAAGATGATACACTACAAGAAAACTACGTTTTAGCGTCGGCTAAAAACCCCTCTAAAAGAAAAAATTGACACTAAAGGGTGTTAGTGTCGGCCTAGCACCAAGGTCGAGGCGACACCTCAAAGCTGAAATCAAACCATAGCGGCTAGCCGACGCTAATATTATCGTCGACTCATTGAAACGCTAAAGGGACGCTAATACATCAAAGTTGACGCTAAAGTACAAATATGTCTAGCTTTAGCTTCGGCTTGCATCGACACTATTATGTTTTGTGTATTTAGTTAGTATCACTGTGAAACAACACTGGTTACTATATAAATCATATAACGTCGTTCATGGGCGACACTAACTTTCCATATATAACGATGTAGCGTCGGTTACATGCAACAATATAGTGTTGTATTCATTAAGATAGTGTCGCTTAGGCCGACGTTATGCATCTTGTTCTCGTTCCATAATGTTAGCTTCTTGCGACACTATCTAGTAGTGTTTATTTACATAGCGTCAACTCAAGCCTATTTGTGATGAAACCTGCTTTTAATTTCTGTTTTTAGAACTACCAAAACTTTTTTGGAAACCTGTTTAGAATAAAACATACTTTTAACTTACATAAACTAAATACCAGCAATAAAGTTTCTGAACACTCTATAATTACCATTGTTTCATCCGTAAGTGGCTTATGTTATGAGGGTTATGACAAGAAATAAAACATCTTTTATGAAAATTGTATAAGAGTTATTTCTGCCAGAGAGACCCACAATACTCATTTCTTACAACAATAAAATGATATCAAATTAAGCAAAAACCAAATAGTAGTAAATTTACAATTAGAATAAGAAGCAAAGTTGTGTAAAAGTGTGAACATATTCTACAAAGATATGAGAGTTTCACATGGAATTTAACATGCAAATGGAACTTCACAACTACATCAATGTTGTACAAGTAAATCAAGACATCGATAAGTAAATGCAAAATAGTATGGTGAAGTACAAGTAATTTTCTTACACACACTTGATTCTTCAATAAGTAGCTTAAGAAAAAATAGAATCTAATGTCTGCGTGTACCTGTGAACACTTGATTTAAGAAGAAGATGAATATTTATTCATTTGTTTCTTTTTCCTCTTCATGGCAACAAATTTAGTCTTGGTTGGAGAAATTTGATGATAGAAATTGATTTAAGAAGCTAATTAATTTTTTAAGGGGTTATTGAAGGTAGTAAAGATGAAATGGGTTTAGGGTTTGAGATTGAGTGAGGGAAAGGAGAAGGGGAATAAAAGGGAAGAACAAGTGAATTATGGGGTTTAAGGTTTTCTTTTCTTTAATTTTATTTTGATTCTTTTACTTAAAAAAAATTAAAAATGAAGGAAATATTCTGGGGGAATGAAATATTTCTGCGGGTTACCTATCCATAAAAATTTCCACAATAAGAGTCATACTTAACAATACCCCTGAGATCCCTAAACGCCCAGTTACCTATCCATAAAAATTTCCACAATAAGAGTCATACTTAACAATACCCATAATAATTTCTACAATATAGGTTATACTCAGAATTCTCGACCTGGGATAATATCAAACACCTATGAATATTTATTACAAGTCGATCACATAATAGCAATTAGAAAGGTACACCTCCTATCAGGATCGGCCTTGGGACAAGGAAACCAGACCCGCAATCCATGACCTCAAAAAAAATGGGGCCTCAAAATATTTGGTGATGAGCTTTGTAAATTCTGAGTAATATATATTATGGGTATTGTTAAGGAAGATTTTGCTACAAAGTTGGGTTCGCATGTTCGAACTTTGACTCCAATATTCGAGAATTCTGAGTATAACCTATATTGTAGAAATTATTATGGGTATTGTTAAGTATGACTCTTATTGTGGAAATTTTTATGGATAGGTAACTGGGCGTTTAGGGATCTCAGGGGTATTATTGTAAACTGAGCCCTAATATTATATATATTGCTTGTAATACTGTAACACAGAAATATATCCTAATTATTAGATAAAAATCAAGGGAATTATATCTACTCTATAATTGGATAGATATGCATCATTGTCCAAAACTGCATTAATAAATATCATTCATGTTCATTATCTTTTACTTTTGTTTCTCTTTAATCTTATAGATTGGTTATTGTTCTAACAGATTCAAACTAAAATAATTTTAAAATTTATTCCTAGAGTAAATTAACAATCAATATCAAAGAAATAATGAAGAGGAAGATGATTTATGTTAAATGTGATTGACTATCATCCCAAAAATAATTTAAAGGATGAAGTTGTTAAAATAATTTATACATTCAACAATCTAGAAATCTAATTAATATGAGACTTCAATCACCTTCAATATTCACCCTCTCATCTAACATGTGTCTGAGTTTAATTTTCAATTTGTATTATTTAACCTGATTTCGATACCATGTTAAATGAGTTTGAATCTCATTCCAAGAGTTAGCTCATACGTTGACAATGCCGAAGTACACTTACAGATCCAACAATTTAAAAATCAGCAAACAACATCATATAACTTCAACAACCACCCTTACATCTATTATGAGAATTTACACATTGCAGTTCATAATCCAACTCAAATACTATGTTAAATGGACTTAAATCTCATCGCAAAAGACAACTTAAAGGATAAAATTGCTCAAACATATTTTTAAATCCAACAACCTTGAATCTAAGTAATATGAGACTCTAAACAAACTCCAAAAAAACTTCAACAATTTACACTAAATTTGCAAGGCGTATATATATCTAGAAATATAGATTACTACAAATTATCTATTATAGACAAAGATCAAAGTTTTATCATAAGACAGACAACTTTGAATTCTTTTTTTTTCGAGCGGTTTATTCTTTTATATATATATATATATATATATATATATATATATATATATATATATATATATATATATATATATATATATATATATATATATATATATATATTGGGTGTAGGTCTAGAAGTCTTACACTAAATTTCAACCGTTAATATAATTGAATAAAATAACCATATTAAATAAAATAAGAAAATTAAAAATATTAAGGTCATTTCTTTTTCTTAAAAATTAGGCTACTGGACGACCGTATGTTTTATTCATATTAATGATAAAAATTTGATATACATCTTTTAAACTTATACCTAATATCAACGGGTTCTGACTCATATATATATATATATATATATATATATATATATATATATATATATATATATATATATATATATATATATATATATATATATATATATATATATATATATATATATATATATATATAAATTAATTATTTTATAAAAAATAAATTTTATAAAAAAAATCCACAATCATATTTTAATAAATATATACTAACATTGACTAAAAATTAAAACAATCATATTATTATTCATGTTTAAAATACTAACATTATATAAAAATCATGCATAACAAACACAACGGCATTTATATTAAATTAAAAAATAATATAATTAATTAAAAAAAATATAACAAATATAACAAATTTTTATAACAATATATCATTTAAAAGAAAAACAAACATGTCGATTAACTAAAAATGAATTATATTATCATTTTCTATCATACAAACTAACTTAAATAAAGTATAACAACAACAATATATACATACTCTTAAAAACAACATTTTTTTATAGAATTTCTCAACAACAACAGAAAAAAAAAGTGAAATCAATTTTGTTTATTAACTTTTGAGATGTTTATAGTAAAGAGATTTGATTCTAGTGCGGTGGTAAATTTAATCTTGAAATGTACTATCAATTAGAGAACTTAAAACAATAAATGAATTTTTTTTTTAACTTTAAATATTTTTGTTTTTTTGAAAATTAAGTTGAAGAAATGTGTGAGGTGGAAGAGAAGAAATGAGGGAGAAGCACGTAAATGTAAAGTATTTCTTATATAGAATAGTTTGTTAGGGGTATATCTCTCGCAAAACTTGCCTATACACTCTTTAGAATTGGTAGGTTTTTTTTATAGACTAAGGAGAACTCTAACAAAAATCTGACTATGCCGTGAAAGTGAGAATTTATTTATTTTTAGTTTATAGCACAATATTATTTTCGAGAAGTTATATCCCATCAACGTCTTTTTTATTTTATTTTTTTGAATTCTATTTTTATAGGGGTTGCAATTTCACTTTTCATTATGAAGAGTTTTAACCGCGGACAAAATTTCTTAAAAAATCAAGGTTTTCCTTGCTGTTTTAGTTTGATCTAAATTGTGTTGGAATTATATAAAATTTATGGAGAATTCTGAATCAATCTTGATGAACGAGAATCAATCTTTTTGATTGATTACTTCTCTTGTTCTTCACTCTTCACTCAAATGAATCAACCAACATTGGTTGCAAGATGATTCTGCTGCACAATTGATAATGAAAAAAGAAATAAAAATATGAATTGGGAAAGAAAGGGAAATTAGCGTTTCAACGAAAAGGGGAAGAAAATGAGTAGTGAATTCTACAGAGAAACTTCTACTCTTTGCTTTGCAATCTGCAATATTATTCACACACTTTACAATGATAGGGTTACTCCCTATTTATAGGATGCGATAACTAACCTAACTAACTCATCTAAAAAAACAAGGAATTACACCAAACATTCTCTAACTAACCTAACTAACTCATCTAAATAAATAAATAAAGCTAAGTCAAAATTATGTCGAGATACACTTCTTCAACATTTCGACAACTCCTTGCTTTTGTCGAGCAACATGCTTCGACACAAGGAATTACATTCTAAACACACCACTTAATTAACTATGTCTAAGCTATTTACATTCATCATAGGTCTTAATTTCTTAAACAATTCGACATGCACTCCTTTCGTCATGATGTCTGAAATCTAATTCTCATTTGCTACTTGCTCTTGAAGATAATATAACCTCATTTCGATGTGCTTTCTTCTTCGACGTACTATCAGATTCTTCGCTAGATTGATAGCAAACATACTATCGATCTTCATGTTAATTGCTCCATGATTCTTCCCTGTAATTTCTTCGAACAAATTGATCATTCACTTTGCTTGACATGCATAGAGAGAAGCAAATATATACTCTACTTCACCCGGCGACAGTGCCACTACTGGTTCTTTTCTTGAGTTACAAGAAACTGATACACCACCTATCATAAACATATAGCCAGTTATGGATTTTTTATCCTCATCATCACTACACCAACTTGAGTCGGTGTACCCCACTAGTTTGCATTACTTTCCTTCATCGGATGTAGGAAATAAAATGACATAGTCGAGAGTTCCTTTCAGATACCTTAGTATCCTCTTCGTCACTGCTAGGTGTGATAAGTTTGGCTTCTGCATGAATCTACTCACCATACCTACATTATATGCTAGACCAGGCCTTGTGTGACAAAGGTATCTTAATGATCTAATAAGTCTCATGTAGTGTGTTGGGTCGACATCATCTTCTTCTAAGTCTTTCAATAGTTGCAGTCTTGGTTCAACATGTGTCAAAGTCGAACTGCAGTATCCCATCTCAAATCTCTTGAGTATCTAGCTTGCATATCTTCTTGACGCATCATCAAGCCTCTACTACTCTTGTAGAATTAAATGCCAAGGAAGTATGAAATTTTGTCAAGATCAGACATTTTGAACTCTTTGCTAAGATCATCTTTGAAGTCTTCGATCTCTTTCTTGCAGCTACATGTTATCAACAAGTCATCGACATAGAGACATGGTATAAGCAATCATGTCTTGCTTCTTTTTTACATATACTCCATGTTTAGTTGTGCACTTCACAAATTCCTTCTCCTTTATAAAGATATTTGTCTTCTTATTCCAAGCTCTTGGAGCTTGCTTAAGTCCATACAAGGTTTTATGCAACATGTATACCTTACTTTATTCACCTTGTTTAACAAACCCAACTGGTTGTGTGACATAAAGTTCTCCATCTAAGGGGCCATTCAGGAATGTATATTTCCCATTAATCTGACACATATGCCAGTTGTTCATGTTTGCTAGACCAACAACTAACCTGATTATTTTGATCCTAAAAACATGTGCAAAAACCTCATCGAAGTCAATTCCTTCTTTCTGAAGAAATCCTTCGCCACAAGTCTTTCCTTGTGTCGAGTTACTTCTTCTTTGAGATTTCACTTCACCTTGTATACCCACTTCACATTGATTTCCTTCTTGCCTTGCAAAAATTCGACAAGTGACCAAGTGTTGTTGGCTTTGGTGGACTCCAATTCCTTATTCATCGCTTTCACCCACTTTGAATCCTTCAATGCTTCAACTGCATTGAGTGGTTTGACATCTGCATAGAAAGCATCATCTGATACTTTATCATTGACCACATCATCTGATATAATCACACATTCCTGCAAACTTGCATGCATGTGTCTTGTTCTTTGAGGTATGCTTGTGCTTGCTTAAACTTTGACTTCTTCTTGTCGAACTTCTCTTTCGACTTAACTTATTGGTTCTTCACATAAGATTCTCACTGAGACATTCTTTACATTTTCAGTCCAATCCCATTCCTTTAACTCATCTATGATCATGTCCCTGCTGATCACTACTTGCTTGTTCACTAGGTCGAACAATTTGTATCCACCAGTCGAATGATATCCTATTAGAATCATTTGAGTCTATTTGTAATCAAGTTTTCTTCTCAACTGATCATGCGCATGTTTATGTGCTATAGATCTAAACACCTTCAAATGACTCAAGCTAAGCTTTACACCAGACCAACATTCTTCTAGCGTGATTCCTTCTAGCTGTTTGTCGAACATCTATTCAAAATGTATGTTGTAGTCGATACAACTTTTCCCCATGATTCTTTGAGTATATGCTTTCCTTTCAACATACTTCTCACCATATTCATGATGGTTCTATTATTCCTTTCAGTAGTTCCATTTTGTTGTGGAGTGTAGGGTGACACCACCTCATGCACAAGACCGTCTTTCTCACATAATGTGTCTAAGTTTTTTGACACATATTCTCCACCACCATCAGTCCTCATAATCTTGATCTTTCGAATACTCTGTCTTTCGATCATAGATTTAAACTTGGAAAATAGCTCGATCACTTCAATTTTCTTCTTAATTAGGTAGGTCCATTATTTTCGACTAAAATTATCTATGACTATGACAAAGTATCTGTTACCTCCAATCGAATCCACCTGGATATGATCACACACATCAGAGTATATGGCTTCAAGAATTGCCTTTGACTTGCTTCCTACATTCTTGCTGAAGTTGTTTTTGTGCTGCTTTGCCTGCACACATTTCTTACATACTTCATTTGGAATGTCAATTTTGGGTAACCCTGAAACCATATTTCTTCTTTTCAGATCTCTGATGTTGTTGAAGGTTATATGTCCAATTCTATAGTTCCATATCCATTCATCCCTGCTAGCTACATTTTCAAGGCACTTGTGCTCCATCACATTAAGTTCAATCTTGAAGGTTCTATTATGAGACATGTGAGCCTTTAAGATTAACCTTCCACCTGAGTCAAGAACTCCCATCATCTTGTCTTCAATCGACACTTTTTAATTCTTTTCGACCAACTGCCCTATGCAGATGAAATTACTTTTCATGCCTGGTATATACAATACATTGGAAATTACCAACCTTTTGCCATCTTTCCTCATAATCAGAACATCAACAATACCTTCAGATGCTAGAGTATTGTCATTTGCAAATTTCACCATGTTCTTCATCAAGAGTTTTATGTTGACAAACCAATATTTCCTACTAGTCACGTGTGAGGAGAATCCTGAGTCAAAGTACCATTAGTCCTTGAATCTTTCTTCATATCTTGTTGTGACCATCAACAACATCTTATCTTCTTCATATTTTTCCAGCTTTGCTGATTTTCTTGATTCTTATGTTTTCCAGGACAATCACTAAAGTAATTACCATACTTCTGACAATTGAAACACCGAATGTGATTTTTTTGTCAGGTTTTTGCCCATCCCCTCTTCCTCTACCAACAACACCACCTTTGTGGTTACTTTGGTATGCGGGTCTTCTTTGGTTCGACGTATTTCCTTTTTACCGGTTTCCTCTACCAGTCGATTTGTTGTAGCCTCCTCTATCTTTTTTGTCAAATCACTTCCCCTTGCATTTCTTTTCTCTTGCTGATTGCACCTATAAAGCCACATCACTCTTCGACTTGCTTGCAACTCTTTCAACCATTCTTTGTTCATGAGATTCAAGCATCCCTTGAAGCTTTTCCTTTGTCAATGTTGAAAAGGCTTTCGATTCATTTATGGATACTACCACGTGATCGAATTTTGGAGGCAATGACCTCAATATCTTTGCGACAACTGATTTTGATGTCAATGTTTCTCCACATATCTTGATTTCATTAACTAGTTCTGTAACCCTAGTGAAAAAATCAGTTATGCTTTCACTTTCTTCCATTTGAAGCAATTCACGTGTTTTTTTGTGAGTTTGTAACCTTACCTCTTTCACCTTTTCAGTGCCTCCAAACGATTTCTCCAAGATTTTCCATGCTTCTTTCGCTGATTCTACACCATCGATCTTTTCGAAATTACCTAGATCTACGCATTGATGAACTATAAAGAGAGCTTTATAATCTTTCTTCTTCAATTCTTTGTGTTCAACCTTTTGTTCATATGTCACATTTTCTGCAAGTGGCGTCACTCTCTCCTTCACAAGATCCCAAAGATCTTGATAGCAGAAAACAATAATCATTTGCTTGCAATAATTCTCGTAATTCTGATTCTTCAGAATTGGGAGACTCGCCGAAAAATGCTCATTTGTATGATTCATTGCGCTATGCTTCCCAAGAATCACACAACTAGTGCTTCTGATACCTAATGTTCGAATTACATAAAACCTACGAAGAATTCTGAATCAATCTTGATGAACAAGAATCAATCTTTCTGATTGATTACTCCTCTTGTTCTTCACTCTTCACTTAAGTGAATCAACTAACCTTGATTGCAAGATGCACTACTACAAATAATACATTTCACGAAGAAACTTTCACATCAATTATTCAAAAACGAAGATCAAATAATACATTTCATGAAGAAACTTTATCTTTAACCTTTGTTTTCTAGGAAAACCGACATAAAATGTTGTTAAGTGTTTGAGCTTTGATTCCCAGCTCCTACAATTTTATGTTTTATTTACAACTAAAAAGGGGCCTTTATTTTTTATACATTTTACGTCGGGTATTATCCCTTGATTGTTGAAGAAAATCGAGATAAAAACTCTAAAGACAATTTTTATTCCTTCATAATTATAATATTTTGTCTCATTCACGTTTTGCACCCTAACGAACAAAAGGAACTCATTCTTCTACAACGAACGAAGGAGTTTCTCAATACTCAGAACCACCACTCTTCTTCTCCGATGAGGACGTAAGCTCGAATTCTTCTCTGTTGAGTCTATCATCATATTTTCGATATGTATAAATTCTTCATTACTGTTGTTTGTTGTTTCTGTCGTTGATGTTGTATCTGTAGGTCGTCGTTGTCGTTATTGTTGTTGTTGTTGTTCTATCGTTGATGTTGTTTCCATATGTGGTTGTTGATGTTGTTTCCATATGTGGTTGTTGATGTTGTTTACTATAATGTTATTAAGTCAATTCATCAGTGGTGTCCATTTCAGTTATAATATATGTGTTTTTTTAGCTACCTTTTTTCTTCATACACATATTTTTATTATGGCAAATTACCTCCTCCAGATATATAAACCAATATTTTTTTTTATGGCTACCACTAGAAAACTTTTGTTTGAGACACCAAATAGGTTGAGGAGCTCGTAGACATCAGATAAATACAAAAAAGTATTTTGGCGAACACTAGAATATTCTACAATAACATGTGAGGAAGACATATAGAAGGCTTAAAACTTTATCCGGTCACACCAACCTCTTGGTAGATAGGCATTCTACCTGTCACATTTCTCCATCTCCACGCGGGCTAACTTCCAATATTTGACTAGTGAAGAAAAAATAATGTAAAGAGCTCTGAGCAAATAATAACTTAGTCCCTCCGACCTTATTTATAAACAAAAGTCTTCTAATTTTTTTGGCCTTAAATATAAACAAATGTCAACAAATATAGATGCATTTAATGCATTTATTCCAGACGTATCTCTACATTAATTACTTAATATTATTAGTATAAGACAATTTAATTGAAGATATACTACTAACTGTGTTGTCTCTTTCACATAATATCAAAAAACTTAAATGCATTTAACTATATTTTTATTTAACTATATGCATGAAATTTATCTTTTTTATTTATATATCAGACCGGATTAATATGTTTCTATATAGCACGGTATTAATTATTGATAGACTAAGAATATAAACTAAATTTATTACAATTATGTTATGACGGATAAGATGCCAGTTTTCAGTGTTATGTGGTTTCAAATAAGAATCAGTTGGTTATGATTTTGTGCTGACAGAAAACAAACAAAGACTGATACAATTTTCAAGGCATTGACTCTAAGCTAGTTTTTCTTGCTTTCTTCACCTGCTCGCTAGTCAACATACAATGCAGAAGTTTCTAAAAATTATCATTTTAATTTTTCTTTGACAAAAACATATATTAGTCATGTGGAGAGGGAGCTTCTTCCATTAATTTCTAGAGAGAAAAATGTACTTGTCCGTAGAAGGCCATGATGAATTAATTTGTTGCAATATTATTCAATTTTAAAGATAATAGTCATACTCATATGGAAATGGAATATATGAATCAATTCATTGACTTATAAAGGAAAATGTTCCACAATATAATAGTGAGAATTTGAAATATAAGGAAAGAGCAAAAAGTACGCAATAAGTCAATAATCATATGTTCTGCGGCATATCTAGATCACATGGTCACATAGAGTACAATATTTTTACTTTGACTATATGCAAATGTGAGGTAATAAAGCCTATACTATTTGGTTGTATTTTGAGTATCATAATTAACCTTTAAGGTGGATAAGTAAGAGAGAGAAAATAAAGCATCAATGGCTGATATTAGAGCATGATAGAAACATGAGAGAAAGAGTAAGAGAGGATATAAATCCATAATTGATTATCACAAGGATGACATGATTTTGTTTTTAGTATTGATTTTGACTCAACCATTTGAGTGAGTTCCATTCCAAGCCAATTAGAGAAACGATAAAATCTGGAGCATTAATTTGAACCTATTTCCATGACAAACTAATATTCGAAGACATTCAGTGATTAACCGTCAAACAATTCTGTTTAAAAATATTTGTATTCCGCATATTCCAAACCTTCAAAATCACAAAATGTCAGATCGAGACTAGACATAAAGTTACCGACTTCCCCTCTTTAAACCCAAAAATAACTAGAACACAACTAAAAATCGACCTCGAGAAAGGTCTGGGCCTCCCACCCACCTAAACACCCTATACCAAATAACTGAAGCAATCTCGTCCAACACAAAGATATGGTTGACCGCCTTCACATGCCCATCACAAACAACACACCTAACATCACTACCACTCGACACGCTCTGACGCCTACGAAGATTTTTCCTAGTCAAGAGCAGCTTCCAAGAGAACACGGAAAATTTAGAAGGCTTATAACTCTTCCAAATCCCAATGAGCCCCTGAAGCACAGTCTCATGTCTATTCTTTGGCTGACTGACCAAGGAACCAAGATAACCATATACAACTTTCACCAAATTGAAAAGCCACTTATAGGGCCTAGTTTCCAAATTTAAACCTTGTAGGTGTTTAATTGGCTGCATTGTATGGTAAAACACTAGTTGGATTCTAATGTCTTGACTGATGTCATGACATGCTGTGGAGATGTTTGTTTGACTGCATTGTATGTTAGAATATCTAGCTGTACTCTGATGTCTTGACTGATGTCATGACATTCTGAGTAGTGAACTGCAGGATTAGCTAATACAGGATTTATTGAATGTCAAACTGGATGTTATGACATTCATCCCTGTCAACAGATACTGAGGAATAGAAGATGTGATGTTCTACTATAACTCAGTAGTTATTGTCAGTCTGCTTATCAAGAGGATAACAGACCTGATGTAAGTCTCTATGTGTGAATGTCAAAATTGGATGTTTTGACATTTATTAATGTACGCTGATACTGAAGCATGGACAAATTGATTATGTACAGTACAACAAATTGTACAGTTTGTTTTCAGGAAAAACAGACTTAGCATATGGTCCTTGATTTGGATGTCAAACTGAATGTTGTGACATTCATTCCTGACAGCATATGCTATATTGTAGGTTGTTTAGTTTTTCCGTTTTAACATTTTTCTCAGGCTATTCTTCAGGGATTCAACAACTGAGAGAAAATCCAGGAAACCAACAACCAAGCTACATTTAATGAACCTAACAAATAGCCTATTTGTTAGTAACCTAGATATGGAATTTAGGGGAACCCGCGTGACCTAAAATTCAGGAGAATACAAGTACAAGGCCCAAGTGCTGCAATATAAAAGGATGGCAATCCTTCATTCAGAATTGGGGATTTTAAGGCGTGAAGATTTAGTGTGTTCATCATACTTCACTGTTGTATTTTTGTGTGTCTTGTATTAGACGTATCTTGTAAGCCAAGCTTTTGTCACGTAGATGATTGCATTGGTATAGGGTGTTCATTGAGTTGTAAGTGTTGTGTCACTCTAAGCTTTTAAGCGTGAGTGCTGTGTATCTTGATTAAAGCTGTTAAGCACAATCAAGAGTTGTTTGAAGTGTGACTTCATAATTGTCTTTAATATTGATTAAAGGTAGTAATCACTGAGGTGATTGAGGGGGAGTGAGTAGGAACTCTGATCTTAGTGTAAGATTGAAATTGCATTGGGTAGGGATTAAGTGAAGAGTTGTAAACGGGGGAGTTTAGCTTTGAATTAATACTACTAATAGTGGATTTCCTCCCTGGCTTGGTAGCCCCCAGACGTAGGTCATGTTGGACTGAACTGGGTAAACAATTACTTGTGTTATTTACTGCACTTACTTTTAAGTTCTGCATAATTCTTGTCTGTGCAGAATTGGATGTCATAACAACCCGTGTGACATCGAAAGTCTGATAACTAGAATTTTAATTGGCATCAGAGCAGGCACCCTGCCTGTTAATTTCTGGGTGAGATCTAGGGAAGTTACTTTCTAGTACCATGGACAAGGATATAGGACACTCAAATAGACCATCCATGTTGGATGGTTCTAACTATGATGACTGGAAGCCTCGTATGATAACCTTCTTAAGGTCTATAGATAGCAAAGTCTGGAGAGCTGTCAACAAAGGATGGGAACATCCAACGAAGACAGGTGAAGATGGAGGCAGTGTGCAGATTCCTGAAGAATAGTGGGACAAGGAGCAAGAGGCATTAGCCATTGGAAATTCTAAGGCCTTGAATGCATTGTTCAATGGAATCAGTAAGAACATCTTCAGACTGGTGCACCATTTTGAGCTGGCTAAGGAAGTGTGGGATACCCTCAAGGTAACTCATGAAGGTACCTCCAAGGTGAAGATGTCTAAACTTCAGATGCTGACCACCAAGTTTGAAAAATCTGAGGATGAAAGAGGATGAGACTATTCATGACTTTCACATGAATATTCTTGAGATTGCAAACACCTCTGGTGGCTTAGGGGAGAAAATGGCTGAAGAGAAACTGGTAAGAAAGATTCTCAGGTCATTACCTAAGAGATTTGCCATGAAGGTCACTGCAATAGAAGAGGCTCAAGATATCTGCAATATGAAGGTGGATGAGCTCATTGGTTCTCTCCAAACCTTTGAAATGGGCTTGTGTGAGAATGCTGAAAAGAAGAACAAAAGCGTAGCTTTTGTATCAAATACTGAAGAGGAGTCAGAAGCAGGATATACTGGAGGTGATGAAAGCATATTAGAAGCCATAGCCATGCTTGGGAGACAGTTCAACAAGTTCGTGAAGAAGATTGATCAAAGAGGTAGACCTAATGTCAATAACATCTCGTCTGACATCAGGAAAAGATCAACTTCTGAAGAAAAGTTCAACCAAGGCAAGGGAATCCAGTGTCATGGTTGTGAAGGTTATGGACACATTAGAGCTGAATGCCCTACTTACCTCAAGATGCAAAAGAAGGGGCTAGCTATTACATGGTCTGAGGGAGATTCTGAAAGTGAATCTGAAGGAGAATCTGCTAAACATGTCACTGCACTAACGAGTGTTTGTGCCACTGATGATGACTCAAGTGCAGATGAACTGACCTTGGACGAACTTGCTGCAGCTTATAAGAAGCTATGTGTCACCAGTGCAGAAGTGCGTGTACAAGGAGAAAAGCAGAAGAAGCTCATCAAGGAGCTGGAAGATGAGAGACAGAAGCATCTGACAGTCATAGAGGGTCTAAATGGTGAGTTAACCCTTCTGACCTCCAAGCTGGATCAAATGACTAAATCCATCAGAATGTTGAATAAAGGAACTGACACCTTGGAAGAGATCCTAAAGGTGGGACAGAAGTCTGGAACCATATATGGTTTAGGCTTTGTGAAAAAATCCTCAGCTGAACTCAAACGCCCAAAGGCTAAAGTTCAGAAATTCAAGCGGAGGTCACATCCAATGTCTCAACATCAGGGAACCAGGATGCATAATCATCAGAAGAGGAAATTCCAGAAATGGAGATGTCACCACTGTGGGAGGCTTGGCCATATAAAAGCCTTCTGCTACAGGCTTCATGGTTACCCTAACCAAGCCCCTCATGTCAGGCCTAAGCATAAGACCTATAGGCACTATGTCCCTATCAAGAAGCGACAATGGTATGCTAGGTTAGCTCACACAGATCTAAGGGCATCTACCAGAGAAGACTGGTACTTTAACAGTGGATGTTCAAGACATATGACTGGTATGGAGAATATATTGGTGGATATACAACCTCACACTACCAGTTATGTGACATTTGGTGATGGTGCTAAAGGAAAAATAAAAGGTGTGGGTAAGCTGGATTGCTCTGGAGTCCCAGAACTGAATAATATACTGTTAGTAAAAGGACTGACGGCCAACCTCATCAGCATAAGCCAGCTGTGTGATCAAGGATACTATGTTCAGTTCACTAAGGAGCTATGTGTTGTGACAAACGGAGATAATCAAGAAGTTATGAGAGGATCCAGATCCAAAGATAACTGTTATCTGTGGGAACCTAAGCTCTCAAACTTCTCCACAATGTGCTCCTCTGCCAAGGAAGAACAGGAGGTGAAGCTGTGGCATAGACGCCTTGGTCATCTACACTTAAGGGGAATGAAAAAGATCATATCTAAGGAAGCAGTTAGAGGAATCCCAAAGCTGCTTATTGATGAAGGAAGAGTCTGTGGAGAATGCCAGGTGGGCAAGCAAACCAAGATGTCACATCCGAAGCTGGGACATCCTACAACTTCCAGAGTTTTGGAACTGTTGCACATGGACTTAATGGGACCTATGCAGGTTGAAAGTCTGGGTGGAAAGAGATATGCATATGTGGTGGTTGATGACCATTCCAGATACACGTGGATAAGCTTCATCAGAGAGAAGTCAGATACATTTGATGTCTTCAAAGACCTGTGCATCAGACTTCAAAGGGAAAAGGACAGTTGTGTTGTCCGAATTAGGAGTGATCATGGTACGGAGTTCAAAAATTCCAAGTTTGATGAGTTCTACTCGTCTGAAGGAATAAGTCATGAGTTCTCCTCTCCTATAACTCCTCAGCAGAATGGGATATTTGAAAGGAAAAATAGAACTATTCAAGAATCTACCAGAGCTATGATTCATGCAAAGAAGCTCCCTATGCACTTTCGGGCTGAAGCTATGAATACCGCTTGCTATGTTCACAATAGAGTCACCTTGAGAAAAGGAACATCCTCCACTCTGTATGAAATATGGAAAGGCAGAAAACCCACTGTGAAGTACTTTCATATCTTTGGAAGTAAATGCTACATTCTCACGGATCGTGAACAGAGAAGGAAAATGGATCCCAAAAGTGATGAGGGTATATTCCTAGGATACTCAACTAACAGCAGAGCTTACAGAGTGTTCAACTACAGGACCAATGTCCTGATGGAATCCATAAATGTTATTGTGGATGATAAAGAGGAAGGAATCGATGTCATAGATGATGTTGGAACATTCCTTGATACTACAACAGACATACCAGTCAAGTCTGAAGAAGTACAGGAGACTCCTACTGAATGTGAGGTAGATGCACCCACCAAAATGCCATCTATCAGAATTCAGAAAGACCACCCTAAGGATCTTATCATAGGAGATCCCAATAGTGGTGTGACTACCCGATCAAGGGAAATTAGCTCAAATTCCTGCTTTGTATCCAAGGTTGAACCAAAAAATGTGAAAGAAGCCCTGACTGATGAATATTGGATCAATGCCATGCAAGATGAACTGGAGCAGTTTAAAAGGAATGAAGTATGGGAGCTAGTTCCACGACCTGAAGGGACTAACATCATTGGTACCAAGTGGATCTACAAAAACAAGTCGGATGAGAAAGGAGTAATTACTAGGAATAAAGCGAGACTAGTAGCTCAAGGATACACTCAAGTTGAAGGGGTTGATTTTGATGAGACATTTGCACCCGTTGCTAGGCTTGAGTCAATCAGATTGTTGTTAGGTGTAGCATGCATTCTGAAGTTCAAATTGTTCCAAATGGATGTGAAGAGTGCATTCTTAAACGGCTACTTAAATGAAGAAGTCTATGTGGAACAACCGAAAGGCTTCTGTGATCCTAACCAACCTAAACATGTGTACAAGTTGAGGAAAGCCTTGTATGGGTTGAAGCAAGCACCTAGAGCTTGGTATGAAAGGTTGACTGAATTTCTGACCTCAAATGGATACAGAAAAGGTGGGATAGATAAGACCTTGTTTGTGAAGGATGAAGAGGGCAAAATCATGATTGCTCAAATCTATGTGGATGATATAGTTTTTGGTGGAATGTCAGAGCAAATGGTACAACAGTTTGTTCACCAAATGCAATCTGAGTTTGAAATGAGTCTGGTTGGGGAACTGACTTATTTTCTTGGAATGCAAGTCAACCAAATGGAGGATTCTATGTTTCTCTCCCAAAGCAAGTATGCCAAAAACATAGTTAAGAAGTTTGGTATGGATAATGCTAGGCACAAGAGAACTCCTGCACCTACTCATCTAAAGTTAACCAAAGATGATGGAGGGCCAAGTGTTGATTAATGTTTGTATAGAAGCATGATAGGTAGTCTTCTATACCTAACTGCAAGTAGACCTGACATTTCCTATGCAGTTGGAGTGTGTGCTAGATACCAAGCAGAGCCCAAAGTGAGCCACTTGAATCAAGTCAAGAGGATTCTCAAGTACATCAATGGGACTTGAGATTATGGGATGCTGTACTCACATGGTTCTGAGCCTGTCCTATCTGGGTACTGTGATGCTGACTGGGCTGTGAGTGCTGATGACAGAAAAAGCACATCAGGAGGATGTTTCTTCTTGGGAAACAATCTCATATCATGGTTCAGCAAGAAGCCAAATTGTGTATCCCTGTCCACTGCAGAGGCTGAATACATAGAAGCTGGAAGCAGTTGTTCCCAACTGGTTTGGATGAAACAGATGCTCACTGAGTACAATGTCTCTCAAAATGTCATGACATTGTTCTGTGATAATCTCAGTGCCATCAATATTTCCAAGAATCCCATCCAACACAGCAGGACCAAACATATTGACATTAGACATCACTTCATCAGAGATCTGGTGGAAGACAAAGTGATTACCTTGGAACATGTAGCCACTGAACTCCAACTGGATGACATATTTACAAAGGCTCTGGATGCTACTCAGTTTGAAAACTTAAGGGGAAAATTGGGAATATGTCTCTCTGAGAACTTATAGCAACCAATGATGTTTGGGATGTATTGTTTAATATCTCTGCCTATTAAACAATCGGAAGTGTGCTCTGATTGGTCAACAGATCATAGCTTTGTCACTTGCAACAAGTGTGGCAACAAGAGGTTAAGGAGATTTCCTAACTTGAGGCAGCCTATGCACCTGCAGGAGTTCAAGGACAATGCTCATGCAGGAGTGGTTCTGGATGTCAGACACAAAGTCATGGCATCTGATATGGTGGTACCTACTATAAAGCAAGAATGTGTGACTACTTGATCAAAGCTGTAAAGCAAGATCAAGTGGGTGTTGACTTGGTTGAAACTGTGAAGTAAAACCAAGACTGTAATTTTGTCATGTTTGTGTAATTCTGTTTATGTTATGTGGATCTGTAATTTAAAGTGCTGCTTTGGCAACATTTTTGACAAAAAGGGGGAGTAACACCTGTGATAACCCCAGGACAACAGATTGTTTTGTTAAAACAGATATTCGTGACAGATTCAAGATCCCCTACTATGCAGCTGCTGTTCCACTTTTAATGAGTGTGAGTATGTATGTGTGTGCTGCAATTAGAAGTTTTTATTTAACTTCTGTATGTGTGCTGATATGTGAAGTTTTTATTTAACTTCCATGTGTGTGAGTGTGCTGCCACTCTGAGTGTATTAGCTAGGTTAATTCCCTGCTAGATGTGAGATTTCCGCTGCTATGGACTCTGTTGTGAGACCAAAGTGTTTTAGCCAAAAATTTGCCAAAGGGGGAGTTTGTAGGTGTTTAATTGGCTGCATTGTATGGTAAAACACTAGCTGGATTCTAATGTCTTGACTGATGTCATGACATGCTGTGGAGATGTTTGTTTGACTGCATTGTATGTTAGAATATCTAGCTGTACTCTGATGTCTTGGCTGACGTCATGACATTCTGAGTAGTGAACTGCAGGATTAGCTAATACATGATTTATTGAATGTCAAACTGGATGTTATGACATTCATCCCTGTCAACAGATACTGAGGAATAGAACATGTGATGTTCTACTATAACTCAGTAGTTATTGTCAGTCTGCTTATCAAGAGGATAACAGACCTGATGTAAGTCTCTATGTGTGAATGTCAAAATTGGATGTTTTGACATTTATTAATGTACGCTGATACTGAAGCATGGACAGATTGATTCTGTACAGTACAGAAAATTGTACAGTCTGTTTTCAGGAAAAACAGACTTAGCATATGGTCCTTGATTTGGATGTCAAACTGAATGTTGTGACATTCATTCTTGACAGCATATGCTATATTGTAGGTTGTTTAGTTTTTCTGTTTCAGCATTTTTCTCAGGCTATTCTTCAGGGATTCAACAACTGAGAGAAAATCCAGGAAACCAACAACCAAGCTACATTTAATGAACCTAACAAATAGCCTATTTGTTAGTAACCTAGATATGGAATTTAGGGGAACTCGCGTGACCTAAAATTCAGGAGAATACAAGTACAAGGCCCAAGTGCTGCAATATAAAAGGATGGCAATCCTTCATTCAGAACTGGGGATTTTAAGGCGTGAAGATTTAGTGTGTTCATCATACTTCACTGCTGTATTTTTGTGTGTCTTGTATTAGACGTATCTTGTAAGCCAAGCTATTATCACGTAGATGATTGCATTGGTATAGGGTGTTCATTGAGTTGTAAGTGTTGTGTCACTCTAAGCTTTTAAGCGTGAGTGCTGTGTATCTTGATTAAAGCTGTTAAGCACAATCAAGAGTTGTTTGAAGTGTGACTTCATAATTGTCTTTAATATTGATTAAAGGTAGTAATCACTGAGGTGATTGAGGGGGAGTGAGTAGGAACTCTGATCTTAGTGTAAGATTGAAATTGCATTGGGTAGGGATTAAGTGAAGAGTTGTAAACGGGGGAGTTTAGCTTTGAATTAATACTACTAATAGTGGATTTCCTCCCTGGCTTGGTAGCCCCCAGACGTAGGTCATGTTGGACTGAACTGGGTAAACAATTACTTGTGTTATTTACTGCACTTACTTTTAAGTTCTGCATAATTCTTATCTGTGCAGAATTGGATGTCATAACAACCCGTGTGACATCGAAAGTCTGATAACTAGAATTTTAAACCTTCACTCGACCAAACCTCACCATCCCAATAAAGAGACTAAGCAACAACCTTAAAATCTCATCCTTCCAAACTAGGAGACGACGCCTCAATATAAACCTCCAGACCCAAACATCCCCTTCCACACTCCTAAAGAGCTCACCACTTGGGATTTTTTCTTATAAACAAGAAATAAATGCTTAAAAGAGACACATAATGAGGTTGTGTCAACTAAGACATCATGTCAAAACCTGATCATCTGACTATCCCTAAACCTCTTGTCACAAGAAGAGGAAACCAAAGAAGTGAAACTCCTCTCCACCACTGATACTCCATTTTAGATGGAGACCACACAAGAGAAACCCTCTCCACCATTAAGACACCCTACTAAAACCTCATATCCAACCCTCCAACAAGGAGTCAAACCCTTGTGAATCGTACCTTACTGAGAAAATATCTCTCCACAATGAAAGAACATTTAGAAGAATCCCCAACCTCTACTTACTTAACAGAGCGAGATTAACGAGCCTAAGATCCTTGACTCCTTATTCATATTCTCTTTTGGCCTTATACACACCCTTCTACTTAACTTAGGAAACCTTATCACCCCCTTTGTAGCCACCCCTAAGAAAATGCCACTGCATGGGTGGCCAACTTCCCTCATTTTGTTTTGAGAAGTGTTCAGATTTTTCTCCCCACCACTTGCTCTCTTCGAAGGTTTGTTGTGCTTGTGGCTGGAGAATAGAACATATCAGTGGTTGGTTGGATTTTTTTTGTTTGTTGATTAGTCTGGGGGTTGTTTATGACTTGTTGTTTTTCTTTCTTGCTTTGTTGTTGTGGGGTTGTTCCCTTCACATTGTTTTCTCGGACTAGGGTGTCCCTAATTTAGTTTAGTTTTGATGTTTTAGTGCATTACTGGTGCTCTTGGTTTCTTTTTTGTATCTTTATTAACTTTTATATTTATTATTAATATATGGTTTCTGCTTTGCTATTAAATGATTTTAATTTATAACTAGAATGTATAGTTTTTGGATGTAGATTTTTTGCAAAGTCATTCGAGCACACATTCACGCATTTGATGTATCAGTCATAATTCGACCAAGATTCAACCATTTAAACATAACTTATATTTTAAATTATAATCTCAAAACTAAAACTTATATTTTTTTGAACATCATATATTTATCGAATGGTCACTAAAGCATTGAATGTATGAACACACACACCAATAACCTTAAAGAATATGCATTCATAGCTTTTTGAATTTAAATATGATTTTTTTTCTGTCAACTTTATTTTTTCAGCTCATTTTTATATAAATTTATTCAAACATAAACTATTTTACACTTAAATAATTATTAAATATATTCAATTCTACAAAATTAATTCCTTCAAGATGAATTTTTGTCACCGTACAACCAATCATAAATTAAGGTTGACGAGCGGGCAATTATGAAACTCAATGTTAGAGAAACGAGTTTTAGATCTCTTTAAATCTTAATAATGAGTATTAAGAAAGAATAGGGATAAAAATTATATTCATACCCAATGAATACCCCCAAAAAATACCCACAACGAGTAGGGTAAAAACCTACAAAATCGATACGGGTGCAAATATGAGTAATTACCCATTAAAATAAGCAAGTACTGGTGTGGGTACATGTACCTTAGTACCCACCCCGCCCCATACTCACACACACACACAATATATATATATATATATATATATATATATATATATATATATATATATATATATATATATATATATATATATATATATATATATATATTAAAAAAATAAATCACAATTAAACTCTTACACATTTTAATATAAGTAAGGGTACTTAGGCACCCAAGGTACGAGTATAAAGGTTGGTGCCCATGCTGGTATGGGCTTGAGTACGAGGATTTTTTCAAACAGCGGGTATAAGAACGAGTACTATAGTACCACTACCCAAATCATACCTATTTCCATCCATAATAAAGATGTTTAGGATTTTTTTAATAGGAAGGTTGGACTTATATATAAATAAAATAAGAAAAGTCAATAAAAATACAAACAGAAACAAAGAGCATCAGCAACGCGCTAAAACAAAAAAGGATGGGAAAAACTAAGAACAACCTAGCCCAAGAAAAAAACACAAAAAGTACAACCAAACCACCACCAAAATGAAAAGGAAGAGAAAAAAAGAACAAGCTAGAAACAACCGTCAGACCAACATGAGAAATAATCCAACCAACTGTCAATCTGATTTATTCACTAGTCATAAGCACATCACACTTTTAGAGAGAGCTAGTTGAAGGAAAGAAGACCCAAACAACTGCCAAAACAAAAGAAGGGAAGTTGACCACACAACACACTCCTAAATACCCAACTAGAGTTGGTCTCGCCCCAAGTTCAATAGTGAAGCAACAAAACCCAAAGGATGGGTATGAACCCACTTCCACGCCAGACTGATAATCAAAGACATCCAATGATCAGGCGACAAACATTATTGTCTAAAAATATTTTTATTATGTAAATTTCCAAATAGTCAGTGTCATAGAGTTCCATATCAATACCATACATAAAGTTGTTGACTTCCCCTCACCTAAACCCTAAAACAACTGAAACACCCCTAAAATTGACCTCGGGAAAGGCTCGGGCCGCCCCACTTAACTAAAATCCATATATCAGATAACTAGACTCCATAAAAAGATGGTCGTCTGACTCTGCCCGACTAGCACACACCACACACCTTGTGTGACTACCACTCAAAATAATTTAACACCTCAATAGATTTTTCCAAATTGGAAACCTATTCTGAAGAAACTTCCAAGAGGAACACAACAACTTTAGAAGGTTCCTAGTTTTTCTAAATCCTAACAAACCCTTAAAGAAGAGTCCCATACCTATTTTCTAGTGGACTGTCCAGGGTAACAAGTTTGTCATATGAAGATCTAACCGAAAAACTGATTGAATGGTTTGGATCCCAAATCCAAAACATCCTCCCGGCCAAACCTCACTAACCCAAAAAGGAGACCTAGTCTCCAAAAACTCCTCCTCCCAAACCAGAAGAGGACGCCTCTAGCTAAGCCTCCACACCCAAGTATCCCTCTCCCACACTCCCAAAACGCCCACTACTTGAGATTTTTACTATGAAATAAGAGACAACCTCTCAAAAGAGACACACAATAGGGTTGTGTCAACCCATACATCATGCCAAAACCTAGTCATGTGGCCATCCCCAAGCCTCTTGACATACATAGAGAAAAACCAATTAGACTCTGAATTAGGGGAGACCCAATGAAACCCATCTCCACTACTAAGACACCCTTCTAAGATCCCTACGAGGAACTGGACCCTTATGAATTGTACCTTGGTGATCATATGACTTTCCACAACGAAGGCACGTTCATAAGAATCATCCACCTTCACTTACTTAGCAAAGCAAGATTAATAAGCATAAGATCTTTAACCCATAAATCACCTACCCTTTTAGCCTTTCACACATCCACCCACTTAAACCAAGCTTAACACCGCCTTAAGAACCTCCCTGGAGAAAAATCCTCTGCATGCCAACTAACTTCTACTAGAATGAGACTGATATCTTCATGAAAGACAAAAAAAACACAATGATAAAGTTCAACACCGAGTTCAGTAGGACCATCCTCCCACAAAGACGCATAAATATATTGCACTAAGAACCTAATACTTAGAAATAAGCTTAATTAGAGGGTCTCAAGTTTCTACCTTTCTCAAACTCACACCCGCCAAAAGCCATAAATACTTAAAGGAAATAGGGCCTATCTTCTAATGGAAATACTCATCTGCCTGATCTGAAAAATGACTACCCACATTAACACCTAACAAAAGATTATCAAATAATCGCCTCAATAGTCGAAAGATTATCAATTGACAGAACGCCACTAATATCGTGTCATTAGCGTACTAGAGATGAGACACTTATAACCCCTCACTTCCATCCTTAAACCCTTCAAAAACACCTATTGAGTATGGTCTTTATAGAGAAACTCTAAGGTCCTTAACAACCATAAGAAAAAGGAATTGTGATAAGGGGTCTCGTTGCTTCCGGCGCTTATTAATATTGATATTCTTCGTTGGGCACCCATTTACCAACACGAAAAGACTTCCCGAAAAGACACAAGCTTTAATCTACGCCATCTACCTACCATTAAAATTGAATCTCACTTGCAAATAATCTAGAAAAGAGCAATCAACCGGGTCATAATCCTTCTCAAAATCACCTTTGAACATACAACATTCTCTCTTAGACATCCTAACAAGATCTAAAACTTTATTAAGAGCAACCACATCATCCACCAACTACCTCCCCTTAACAAAAGTCGTGTGTTATGGGGAGATGATATTCCTTATCACACCTACCAACCTCACATACAATAAATTAACCACTAACTTATACAAGGAGCAAAGAAGAGATATATATCTAAAATCTCTCAATCCCAAAAGAGAACTAACCTTCGGGATAAGGGAAACGAAGAAAGACGTCAAACTCTTGGGCAAAACAACGTTATAAAAAAATGGTCAAACATCTCAAACACCTTCGACTTGTTAAGTCCCTTAAAACTTCTTATAAAAGAAAAAAAATTTAAAACCATTCAGGCCCGAGCTTTTGAACCATCGATCCGAGAAACAACCTCATCCAATTTCTCAAGTGTAAACCAAGTAGAAAGGGACTCGGTCTCAACAATAAAAAAAAGACAGGGGAGGGTAACACCATCAGCGGTAGGCCTAGAACCCACTGAGTATGCGAAATGCTCTTTAAAGAACCATGAATTTCTCCTCTAACCTCATAAACCTTATCCATCCACAGATCCCTAACTTGGAGAGCGACCAAACTATTCCTCTTACTTCTCTAATTAATACAAACATGAAAATATCAAGTAATGACATTTCCCTCTGTAAACCACACTGCTCTCGACCTTTGGAACAACTGAAAATCACAACACCAAATAAGTTTCCACAACTTTGACAAACCAACTATCTACTCTTGAACTCGTCTTGATTCAGATCCCCTAACTCCGTCCTCAACTCCATACTCTCAAATTTACTCGAACAAGTCTCAATTTAAAATCCAAATTACCAAACATCTCCCTAACAAACTAATCATAAACATTTTCCTATAAAAAAATAATGGAACATTTTCAGGGATAATGCAGACAAAGTAAGAGGATGGAGGGTTCTTTTGATCAAATACTATTGTAGTATTAAACTAATGGAACTTGTGAAAAAGCAGTGTATTATTTTAATGAAAAAAGAAGGAAAGAAATTTATGTTATACGTTTGTCTCGTTGCATGCATAGTAATTAAACGCAAACTAATCCAAAAAGTAAGACATAGAAAGAGATAGATGAAGAAAACCCTAGCTATTATATATAGAAGAAAAATCATATATGAGTTGAATTAATATTAATATATAATGAAGAAAAAAGGAAAAGGTGAGATGTGTAAGACTTTTTGTCCTCTTAAGCATCACATCAGCCATTTTTTCTTACCTATAAATCATTCTCTCCCTTCCAAGTAGTTTCCCAACAATCTTACAACAAAACTTTCATCATCATCATCAAGAGAATTAAACCTAATTTGTGAGAGATCTTAACAACAAAAGATGGGAAGGGCTCCATGTTGTGACAAGGCTAATGTGAAGAAAGGACCTTGGTCTCCTGAAGAAGATACTACTCTCAAATCCTACATTGAAACAAATGGAACTGGTGGAAATTGGATTGCTCTTCCTCAAAAAATTGGTAACACTCTCCTCTCAGCTAATCCCTATATCTGATATCATCTGCACGCAACTATAGAAATTAATCTATAATGACCGTCCAAATTCTTTCATCAGATACTTAATACTAATACTGTTGTATATCCAGAACTGAATTCGATCATAAATAAAGAATTATATACTACTAACCGATTAAACATCTCTAACCGATGAATAATAACAAAAAATTTGCAGGGCTCAAGAGATGCGGAAAGAGTTGTAGACTTAGGTGGTTAAATTACTTGAGACCTAATATAAAACATGGTGGATTTACTGAAGAAGAAGACAACATTATTTGCAGCCTTTACATTAGCATTGGAAGCAGGTCCTAATTTGTTTCTCTCTCAAATTCATTCATCTCTTCAACATACTACTCTTTGTCTTATTTTCTTTGTCATTAGAATCTCTCCATGTTAGAATCATTGATTATTTCTCCAATAGTTAGAAAACTTAATCCTTTTTGAACTGTTTCTATATATAATAGGTGGTCCATTATTGCTGCTCAGTTACCTGGAAGAACTGATAATGATATAAAAAACTATTGGAACACAAGATTGAAGAAGAAATTACTCGGGAAGCGTAAACAATCGACGAATAATACTAATAACAACAGCTTGATGATGAACCAAAAGGACACAGATGAGAATTCTTATTCAAACTCATTGAGTAGTTCAGCTCTTGAAAGACTTCAACTTCATATGCAACTTCAAACCCTTCAAAACCCTTTTGGTTTTTACAATAATAACCTTTCTGTATGGCCAAAGTTGCATCCTTCTCAGGAAAAAATGATCCAAATTAGTCTCCAAAACTCTAATAACAACACTATGATGCAATTGCAAAGTGCTTTCCCTTCACCACAGGTTGAATGTTTGGAGAATATTAGCAATTCCGTTCCCTTCGACGCTTCTGAAAACAACGATAATAATAATAATAATCATTATGGTTCAATGGATGCTTCAAGTGTTGCACCAATTAGAGGACAAGGTGTTGAGAAGAGTAGTAATGAAGGAATTCAGCGACTGGAAAATGAGCTAGATGAGATTCTCAACAACAGAAACATTATTGCTACTACAATGGAAGATGAATTTGATTGTTTCAAAGAAATGAACAATAATGGCTCAAAGGATCAAAGCTTGATTTGGTGGTCAAATGAATCAGGTGATACTAAATCAGGATCGTCGAACTCGTGGGATTCGTCGACGAATCTTATTCAAGAAGGGATTTTCCAAGATTATGAACTAGGTTATGGTTTGTAATACTAAAATTAAACATATGGATATTTAACTTTCTAATTTGTTGTCTTGTTTGATCATAAGAATGATGAGTTGTAACTGCAGGTCTTGTAAACAATGTGGTGAATATATATATTATATAATAATGTAGATTGATGCTTGAGTAATGTTTTTTATATGCAGATGTTAGATAGTAAGTGATTTGGTTGGTTTAGTTTTCAGAGTTAGAATTCGTTAGATTAATAATTCAGTTCTGAGTTCTTTGAGAGAAGCCCTTTATTCGGAAAAAGGAACATAAAAATTAAAATCAACACTTGAGTGAACTCTATGAGACTTGCACAACAACAGGTCTACATGGAGTTTTAGAAGATGCAAATAAGTTTAGGTTTTGTTGGCTATACCCTTAAGAGAAGAACAAAAGATTGGCTAAATGCTCTATCAAGTGGAACCATTTCTACTTAAAATGAGCTTTAAGAGAAGTTTCTACAAAGGTTATTTCATTTTTAACAAAATTCCTTAAGAAGAAAAAGGTTATTACTAATTTTGAGCAACAAGATGATGAGTATCTAAATGATGCACGAGAGAGATTCAATCCACTTCCAAGGAAATGCTCAGGGCATGATTTTGATGATATGATTCAAGTCCATATGTTTACTCCATTACAAGAAAACTGTGTGTTAGACTCGGCCAAAAGTCAACGCTACAAGACCAAAAACCGATATTGATGGGTAGTTAGCGTCAGCTAGTGGAGATGCCAAAGTGTTATTGTGTTTTATGTTAGGTAGTAGCTTGTTATATGTATTTATGTAGCGTCAGTCTTTGGAGACGTTAACTTATATAGGTAGTAATGTAGTGTCAGCTTATTGAGACGCTAACTTGTTGTTAATAATTCAATAGCGTCCGACATTATGAGATGTTAAGGATCTTACATATATATAAAAGTAGTTGTGACTCTTCTCGACGCTACCTGTAATGTTTTTAAATGCTCTTTATAAGACGTATCCAAACCTGTTTAGAAACCTACTTAAAATAACCCACGCCACAATTTGTATTTGTTACAAATTTTGTTATAATCAGCAGAGAATAGTTTCCCCTCTAAATCAATTAAACATGACTATTCTAAAATCTACGACGCTATGCTCTGATACGTTGCCGATACGTATCGAAGGAGTATCCAATTTTTTTCCGAAGACCAAGAATACAAGAAATACAATTATCAAAAACAAGAAAAAATCTCAATAACATTCTATTAGCTCATGCGGAAGCACAAGTACATTTCAAAATTTAAGGCATATGTACATACAAAGTTATTTTAAAAATAAAATACTTGATGTTGTGAAGATACGATGTAAGTATATTATGTTTATATATAAGCTTGGAGTATAACTTAAATGCACAATATGGAAATCACAACAAAATTTCCTCAAAGAAGGCATCCTTGTATTTAGTTAAACTGTTACTTAACCACTTCTCAAGGTCAGGAATGTCTCTTCTTGAAGTAACCATCGGTTATAGAATCTGTAAAAACAAACAACAACTCAAAAGGCAAACAAAAATAACAAAGTCAGTAGATCAGTGACATCCAAAAGGACAAGTTTGAAATATTCCTGCAAAGGAAACTGGATGAAAGAAAGAATTACGCATTTTAGCATAATTTAGGTTCCAAGAGTAAAAATAATGTCAACAAATTATCTGAAGCTATGTGAAAAATACCCGAGCGCATCGCACACTCAAAGATACATCAGAGTCTCCATCAAACTTTATTTATTCCCGAAGGAAAGGGAAAACATCGATAAAATCCATGGGAGGAGAAACGGGTAAGGAAGTAGGTTATGCAAGGGGAAAGTATTATCACCCCTCACATCTGTTGTACTCAACGAGAACCATTTTGATTGTTCTTTGCAAGAATGGATGTTACTATCTAAAGGTTACTCACAAAAGGATAAGGGGAAAAATAAGAAGAATAAATAAAGTGTTTGATGAGGATTAGAGCCTTCATGCCTATGTATCCTTATAGTGAAATAAGGAATTCAGCGCTCCATAGTTCATAGAACGAAAGGTGGAAGATGAAAGAAGAGTGTTTGAAATATGGTTTGAACCAAAGGATAATGTTGTTTGAACCCATATGATAGGTATGTCTGAACCAAAGAGAAAAGTAGGCATGAATCAATATATGGGATGGCCAAAAACAAAGGTTTTTGCCTATATAAGGATTTATAGGGACATAAAAGGAAATGTATGTGTGTATAAGACACACAACTCTTGGATCAGAGGTGGACATTGGTTATTGACCCAAGAGTGTATATGGAACTCAAAGAAAGAGTGTATTTGCCTCAAAAAGAAAGTATGTCATTGGGGATGAATGATGATGTATTGAATGATTGATGATGAAAGATCAAAATGGTTCCCTAAGGAAGAATAATAATTAATGTCCTCGCCAAGGATTCGCATCCTCGTGCCTACGTATTCTCATCGTGCAAAGAGAAATTCAGAGCTCCGTAGTTCATAGAACTAAGACGGAAAGAACTGAAAAAAGGTGTTTGTCAAAGCAACTAGGACTGACAAGACAAATAATAAAGAAAAAGTATGACTGCAGTGATGAAAAATATAACTGGTAAAAAAATACAATGGTATTGGCCAAAAGAAAGGGTTTTGACTAACATTAGGACTTTCAAGAAAACAACAGGGATGTTTGTCTAAACAACTAGGATTAATAAGACAAACAAGAGTTCTTGATTCAAAAGTGGGTATTGACCCAAAGGGTATATATGGAATATAAAGGAAGATGGTATTTGGTCCCAAGAAATAGTATATCACTGATGAGAAATGAGAATTAAGTTGCACAAGACTTGGTAGTCATTTGATTTGAACCACACTAAAGTCTATGAGTAAAGATGAATACTATGAGCAATTGAGTCATTTGTCATGTACCCAAAGATATTCAGAATGAGGATAAAAATACTCCCTCTCACCCCCTTCTTCACTACTTAAGGTTCATGGAATGTGATACTCATCATGGCTGGCAAGTTGTTGATACACCTTTGTTGTGCTTGAATAGTAGTCCAGTCTGTCTGCAGTGTGAATGACTTGTACTGACTTGAAGTCTTGACCTTGACTTGATATCTTGAGCTTGTGATATCCAGTATAACTTCAACACAAGGGCATTGCCTTATCAAGCGATAAAGGATCTTTTTATCACTTGTACATGCTTGAGGAATGAACACATACCAAAGGATTTGGTTGAGCAAAGTGAACTTTGATCAACTCAATCAGTGGGAATGAAATCTATTGAATTATGTACATAACAAACCTAATGAATTAGTAAATTTAATTCTAAACTTAATTCTAAATAAACCCCAAAACTAAGGGAACATGAATTGCATGAGGTTTCTAAAATCTAAGGGCAAAGATGTTAATATGCATGAAGCAATAAAATAGGAATTAAATTCTAAATCCTAATTTGCAATTTAATAAAAATCTAATTAAATCCTAATTAATATGATATTTACATGATTAAAAAATTTAAACAAAACGAATCAAATCATGCATTAATTCTAAAAATTAAATTTCATGTAAAAAATGTAAAATAGAAATTAAATCATATTAAAATCAAATTAAAATCAATTGAAAATATAAAAGAAAAATAAAATAATAGGAAAAGAGTAAATAGGGGTGTACTGATGGACCTAAGGTGCAGAAAGCATAAATTGGGTTCAAGGGAGTGCAGGCCCAATCCGGAATTGGGAAGGAAAGGAAAAAATTAGATCAAATGCAAAAAACGCGTGCCGCACATGATTCATGTTTCCACGTGCTCTCAGATTCAAAAGACTTCTTCACCCTCCTCTCTCCCTCCACCGTGCTGGATCTCACCACCGGCAACGGTGGAGCACCAATTTGCAAAATCGTGAATGCCAAAATGCTCCAAATCTTATGCTCTATCAGAATCCAAACTCATATTCATCAGAAACCTCCTTAAATTTCCAGATCGAGTGCAAAACTCAAATTGTGCAATTTTTGTTATTGAAAAATGTTCAGTTAAGTTGATTATTCAATTCCTATTAGATAATGGAATGGTGGTTGTATTGTTGTTAGTGAAAATGGAAGTCCTGTTCAGTTAATTGTTAATTGGTGGTGTTAATTGTTTGCTCAATTTCATGAAATTGCCCTACTATTGTTTGTTGAACGTGAATGGCATGCCGTTAGTTTAAGTTGCAATGCTATGACTCTTTCGAATGTTTTCATTTGTGGATGTGATGTAGGATGCATGATGATGATATGATACTGTTGGTTCTTTGTATGGAAATGCAGGACATTGTTAGGCTGCAGCAGGAGGTATGCATTGCTAATGGTTATGGACTGATGTCATTGTGTATGGTTATAATGAATCAGGACGCTATATTGTTGTATGTTATTTGTTATGGATATGGATGTGTTGTTGTCATGGTTGTTGCATGATTTTGGTGCAAGGATTTTGGTTAACAATGGTTAAGTGTGTTTATTGCTGATTTTTAGGACTGAATATGATCATGCGGTGCTAGTTTCTTATAATCATGAGATGTGTTGTAGTTGTGTGAATGTAAGATAGGCCATGGGTTAAGGGTTGTTATTGATGTTATGTCATGCTTGAAATATTTACACTTTCTTAGTAAAAGATCATGTTGCATAATGTGTGATGTTATGAGTATGCTTGAAATGTATTTATTGATTGGATTAAGTGCAGGGTTGTTGGCTATGTTATGGTTGCAAGGCAAGGCAAATTCAAGGAATGGCAAAGTGTGACCAACCAAGGCATGACCAAATGGATGCAAAATGGGATTTCTTGCTCTTGAAGCAACATGATGATGGAAGCTCGTGGAATAAATGCAAGGATAAAGATGTAATGTGTATTAGGGTTTTAGGGATGAAAAATATGATAGTTGACTTTGGTCAACTAGTTGACCAAAAAGTCAACAGTTGAGTAAAAGTCAACTTTTGTAAAAAAAATGCATTTTTGATATTTTCTTTTGTAATGGACATTGTAAATGCTATTTTAAAGAATGAATGAACATTTATTGGAACGGATGATCTTTATGAATGAAAATAAGTTTGACCTTCAAAATGAATTTTGTCTTGAAAACCAAGTTTAAGCCATGACTAGAAGTAAATGAAAGAACACCTTTAAAATACTTGAATCATGAGGATTATGAATGAATGATAATGCATGAATTAAATGGACTAAAGCAAGTGATGAATCAAGAATTAATGGACCTACTATGCATCATGAAGCATAATGGAACAATGAAAACAATTGACCAAAAGATCATGAATAATGCACCAAGAGACCTAAACTAATGGCCTATAATGCAACATGGATCAATAAAATCGAATGAACCAAGTATATCATGGAGTATGAAGTAATTAATGACTCGAAGACTTGACTTAATGTACTTGGATACTTGAGTGGAACATGTCCATTAGCATGAGGACTTTGAATGAAGAACCATGGACCAATGACCTATGGACTTATGCACTTGAAAGAACCATGAGAAATGGACTAGGAATGGCCAAATAGGATGCATATGTATGGATGCTTGAACAAGGCTTTGAATCAGATGGATCCCTAAACATGTAGACATGTAGGTCAAATGACAAACTTGATGAATGATTCTCATGATCAAAGAAAATTTGATGATTGATGATACATGACATGGTGGTCAAGGACTATACTCTAGTGAATTAGGGGTTCAGTCAATTACAAGATTAAAAGTCAAACCAACATGGTCCACAAGTACCAAGTGTCCATGATTAGGGTTTCAATATGCAAACCAACAAATCAAGGTCTTCAAACCAAGCACTAAGGCTCCTTAATCAAATCTTCAACAAATGGACCCAAAATTAGGGTTTCAAGGTCAAACACAAGCTCCTAAGGTCAATCACAAGTTCCAATAGTAGCAAAGTCAAGAATTAGGGTTTGGATGCACAGATGAATACCATGTTTGCAATCTCCATGAATCAAATCCACAAGCACTATAAATTAGGGTTTCACCCATTTGATTCCAAATGATGAGGATCACCATAATTCTAGGGCTTAATCCTCAAGCAAACCCTGGCTTTCAATAGGTATAAATAACCACAGACTTTGAATATATGATGATTATTAGAAAGTGTTAACGTGAATGGATGATGCACATGTATGAGGCATGAATGAGTGCAGATGGATCTCCAACCAAAGTTTAGATGAAAAGTGAAAAGGGGAGGGAAAATTTTAGGGTATGATAGATGCCCCTATTTAATCATCTTAAACCTGAATGTGCGAATTACAATAACTTTTCGGGTATTCGAGGTAGAAGAGGATTAAATACCAAAATATCCAAAATTTGCTCGTTGAGAACGGTTGTAATGTGATACAGGTAGGTGTATATGGAATAAGGAATGGAAAGTAGACTTTTATAGGTTCATCTTCTGGTGGTTGATTGAAATATTCTATGGGGAAATATATCAATCACAAAGGAAAAACATGATATGCATGCTATATGTAATGTATGTTTGATTTTTTTTCATGATGCATGTATGCTATGTGGCCATATGGGTTTTTTGTGATATTCACGAGGGTATGATTTCTGGTATAGGGTAGACATCGACTCGCCAATAACTGCACCAAAGAAACCTGTACTGAAGGAAACTTTATGTTACCACCACTGCTGGAGATTTCAACTTGATCCGGCTGGGGAGGAAGAATATATGATATAACTGGGCAGTCATTGAGATGCTTCCGGATACCAAGCGTTTACTATAGACTACCAATCTACCTTTAGAAATTTCCAGGTAATCAAAGCAATGCACAGAGTTTTCCTTTAATTTTAGCTTTTATTATTCTCAAGGTTTTATGGCATTATTTGATCAAAATAAACAGTTATTCTACAAACAAAATGCGAGAAATGAAAAATAATTTATAAAGGAAAAATGAATTTCATTGATTGTGGAAAATTTGTACATATAATGTGTGTAAAAGGATGCAAAAATCCTTAAAGAGGAAGTTGCAAAAATTTAAAAACAAAAGCAAATGGCAATGGGAAATTTTTGTAGTTCTGCATTGGTTACAACATTGGCTATCATCCACTGTAAGATCTAGGTTCCAACAATTCGCTTCACTTAACAATGATTGGATCGATCTTCGACCGTCTGAGATCAAGCTGTGACGAAATAGGCTCAAGGGTTGTAGTCAAATGCCTTTATTTCTAACTTTTTCCTTGACATTTCTCTTTTTTTGTCCACCGGGATGCTCCTTTTTGCCTAAGTCTCCCTTTCGTATTTTCAACTTAGCGAGCTTTTGTATATTTTTTATTTGATCCCTAAATTTTGCATGGACATTTCATTTTTTGGTCAATCGGGATACCTTTACCTAGATTGTCCTTGCGGATGTCAATCTAGCGGGCTCTTTATTCATATTTTTTTAGGCATAATATTTTTTGACTACATCAGAATTCACTAGCAGTGACAAATCCTCCCTATCTATAGTGGTGAGGATCAAGGCTCTACTTGAGAAGGCCTTCTTAACAACAAAGGGTCCTTCATAGTTGGGAGTCCACTTGCCTCGTGGATCCGAGTGTATATCATAGTATTTCTTAAGCACAAGTTCACCTTCATGGTACACACGAGGGAGAACCTTCTTATTAAAAGCTAGTTTGAGGCGTCTCTGGTACAACTGACCATGGAAAATAGCTGTCAAACACTTCTCTCTAATGAGACTCAGCTGATCATATAAGGATTGAACCCATTCGGCTTCATCAAGGTCAACTTCCATGATAACCCTAAGGGAAGGAATTTCAACCTCAATTGGCAAAACAACCTCCATCCAATACACAAGTGAGAATGGAGTTTCCCTATTGGAAGTACGAACCGAAGTTCTATAACCATGCAAATAAAATGGAAGCATCTCATGTCAATCCTTATAGGTTCTGACCATCTTCTGAAGAATCTTTTTGATATTTTTATCCGCTTCTTCTACGACCCATTCATCTTGGGCCGGTATGGTGAAGAGTTGTGGTGCTCGATCTTGAGTTCTTGACACAACTTACTCATCATATTGTTATTGAGGTTACTGGCATTGTCAGTGATAATCTTGCTAGGAATACCATATCGACGTATTATCTCTTTCTTAATGAATCTGGTAACCATTTGTCGTGTGACATTAACATATGAGCTTTAACCCACTTGGTGATGTAATCAATATCAACCAGAATGAAGCGATGACCGTTGGAAGCTTTCAGCTCCATCATTCCGATCATATCAATACCCCACATAGAGAAGGGCCAAGGAGAAGTCAAAATATTCAATGGAGTTGGTGGGACATGAATATTGTCACTGTATATTTGACATTTATGACATCTTCTAACGAAGTTGTAACAATTAACCTCCATTGTTGTCCAGTAATAACCAACTTGAAGTATCTTTTTGGCCATGGCGGGCCCTTTAGCATGTACACCTTCACAACCCTCATGTATGGACCTTATGATTGTGATTGCTTCGTGTTTATCCATGCATATGAGCAACACAGAATCATAATTCCTTTTGTATAGCACATCCCAATTCAAGAAAAACTTTGCACAAAATCTTCTTAGAGCTTTCTTGTCAATAATGGACACACCCTTGGGATACTCTTGTGCTTCCAGATACCTTTTTATATCAGAAAACCAAGGTTTATCGTCAAAATCTGCCTCAATTTCTAGACAATGCGCTAGTTCATCCAAGTGGTCAATGTGAATAACAGGTGCTTCATTCCTCCACTTGACTTTAAACATGGATGCCAGTGTTGCTAGAGCATCTTCGAGTTGATTCTCTTCCCTTGGGATATGATGAAAAATTATCTCATCAAAATTTTTGGGAATCAACTTCATGATATGCTCTCTATAAGGAATCAACTTACTATCACGAGTCTCCCAATCTCCTTTAACCTAACTGAGTACCAGAGCGGAGTCTCCATATACTTTAAGAATCTTAATTCTCAAATCAATGGCTACTTCAATATCGTAGATACATGCCTCGTATTCTGCCATGTTGTTAGTGTTTTCAAATCATAATCTAGCAGTGAATGTAAGATGGAATCCAGTTGAAGAAGTAATAATTGCACCTATTTCATGACCTCGAGCATTAGAAGCATCATCGAACACGAGCGTTCATCACGATCCTAGTTCGAGTCCTTCATCTAGGCCTGGAATATTTCAGTCTCTGATAAACATGATGTCTTCATTTGGAAAGTCAAACCTCATCGGTTGATTACCCTCCACAGATTGGTGAGCAAGGTAGTCAGATAAAACACTCATTTTTATAGCTTTCTGGGTCACATACTGAATGTCATACTTAGTAATAACATTTGCCACTGAGAAATTCTTCTAGTGACAACAAGCTTCTCAAAAATATACTTTTTTGGATCCATTTTGGATATCAACAAAGTGGTATGGAAAACCATATATTGTCTTAGGCGTCAAGCAACTTAAGCTAGAGCACAATATGTTTTCTCCAAGAGTGAGTATCTGGTCTCGCACTTGGTGAACTTCTTGCTCAAATAGTAGATTGCATGTTCTTTTCTTCCTGTGACATCGTGTTGATTCAATACACAACCCATAGATTCATCTAGCACCGTGAGATACATAATAATAGGCTTACCAGGAACAGGTGGTATTAAGATCGGTGGTTCTTGCAATCATTATTCCACACGATCGATTAACTTTTACTCAACAATTTGAAGATCGATTCACAGGTAGTCGTTAGATGAGTGATAAATCTAGAGATGTAATTAAGTCGACCAAGAAAACCTCAAACTTCTTTTTCAGTTCTGGGAAGCGGCATATCTTGAATTGGTTGAACTTTTTTGGGATCAATCTCAATGCCTTTTTGGCTCACAATAAAACCCAACAGTTTACCAGATCGGACCTCAAAGGTACATTTTTCTAGATTCAACCGCAAATTGAACTTTTTGAGCTTGGAAAATAACTTCCTCAAATGGTCAAAATGTCTGTCTTCAGTCTTGGATTTTGCAATCATATCGTCCATATAAACCTCGATCTCTTTATGAATCATATCATGAAAGAAGGGTACCATGACACATTGATATATTGCCCCTGCATTCTTCAAACTAAACGAAATGAAATTATAGCAATAAGTTCCCCAAGGTGTGATAAAAGTTGTCTTTTCCATATCATCTAGAGACATCTTTATCTGATTGTAGCCTGAGAAACCATCCATGAAGGAAAAGACGGAGAATCGAGCTGTACTATCAACCAAGACATCAATATGAGACAAAGGAAAATCATCCTTCATACTCGCTTTATTGAGATCTTTATAATCCATACAGATTCTAACCTTCCCATCTTTCTTCGGAACTGGGACAATATTAGCAACCCACTGAGGATATTCAGAAATGGCTAAGAAGCCAACATCGAACTGTTTCTTAACTTCCTCTATGATATTTAGTGCTATGTCGGATCTGGTCCTTCCGAGTTTCTTCTTAACCTGAGGATATTCAAGCTTGAGTGGAAAGTGATGCTCGACAATGTTGGTGTCCAACCTAGGCATATCTTGATAAGACCAAGCAAAGACGTCAACATACTCATAAAGTAACTTGACCAACTCAGTGTATACATGCTCTGCAAGGGATGCCCATATTTTCACCTCTTTCCTGACTTCTTCAGAACCCAGGTTGATGACTTCCATTATCTCTTTATATGACTAAATCTCTTTCTCTTCGTGCTCAAGGAGCCTTGCTAGTTCAGCTGACAATTCACAATCTTCCTCATTGTTGTCTTCAGCTTGGTTGATTGGAAGTCCAAATTTACAATGAATTTTTTCCGATTTGTTACATATGGATTTATTTTCTCTGCATGTTATGAGCTTATTTTAGTATGCTTTTGAAAAGTGGAAAAAGAAAAAAAACTTTTGCCATTTTATTTTAGTGAAAAAGTAAAATAAAAGAAAGGAAAGGAACATGATTTTAAATGCAAAACACTTTCTTTTATTGATCACATAATGTTTTAAAAACAAGGAGGCCCTTACAAGCTATCCTCTTGTCTCGGGTGATGACAAGGGATTAGGAAAATAAAATGCATTACGGTTTTCCAAAAAAGACCATAGGGACCACAAAGGCCATCCAGTTGCTAAGCTTGAATCTGGGAGGACAACTGCGTATGAAACTAGGAGCTTCTTTCTTGCTGCAGCTTGCATCACCAATAACTATTACAGTATGATCATTCTGAAAGCCCGCATTGTTGAATCTAATAGGATTGAACTTCTTTTTCTTCCTTGAACCTGATTGTCGTGCTGAAGGGTGATAACCAATACCAAAGGGGTCATATTTCTCCACGACATTAACAATTTGAACCCAACCGGAGAGAGGACCCTTCTCAAGGGTTTCTCTTGCGCTTCTTAGTAAGGATAAAACCATTGTTGTTGACTGGTCCTGATTGGAGGTAGCGGAACTAATGTCTTCAAACTCTAAACAATGGATCGGGACCTCAACTATCCTTTCCTCTATCTGAACATATCTGAACTACGATAACTTACTGACCAACAAATCTTCCTTCCCACATACAATAACCAACTTATCTTCGAACATGAATTTGAGCTTCCGATGCAGTGTGGAAGTCACTTCCCCAACAACATGAATTCATGGCCTACCTAATAAGAAGCTATAGTCTTGATTAATATCCATTATCTGGAAAGTGATAGTGAACTGATGTGGCCCAACACAATGGGTAGATCAACCTCGCTAATGACCTATCTCCTAGAGCCATCAAACGCTCTCACGACCAACATACTGGATCTCATCTCGGGTCCCTCTACTTGCAATTGACTTAATGTATCTTTGTGCATTACATTAAGTGAAAAGCTTGTATACACTAGGACTCGGGAGAGCAAGGTATCTACACATGTGACGAATATATGCAAAGCTTTATTGTAGGCATTCCCCTCTAGAGGTAGCTTAGCCTCATTGAATCCCAAATATATGCTAGTAGTGATATTGGCAACCACGTCATCAAACTAATTAACTGAGATATCCTACATCACATGGCAGTATTCAGAACCTTCAATAACGCTTTCCGATGAGCCTCAAAATTCAACAGCAAAGACATAATTGAAATTTTAGACGGGGTGTGACCTAGCTGGTCTACAATTTTAAATTCACTTTTCTTTATCTACTTGAGGAATTCCTTACTTTCCTCTACATTTATACACTTCTCGTTACCTTTAGCGTGTTCATGTTCATTCACCCTTTATTTTCCTTTAGAATTTTCAACCTCTGTAACTTTGCTAGTGGTACCCTTCGTTATAGATGGAACAATTGTCACAACCGGAGTGGTAGGAACAAGTGCCCCTTCCTGTGAAGGAGGAGTGGGAACAACCTTCCCCCTAGGAGGAACACCTGATGGTGATGGAGCTACCTTGAGAGTGTATTTGGGAGCAAATACACGACCACCACGGGTCGTGCCTCCTGTTCCAACTATGTTTACAATTTTAGCATCTGAGAATTGTATTTCTTTGCCACCCACATATGCGGTAGTATCATATCCCCAAGGCACGACATTGGTATCTTGATAGGGGAAAGGAACAAGAACAAAAATGTGGATAGGCTGGATCCTCCTTGCATGAGATTCAATATTTTTTCCTGTAGATAATTGTAATTGGTTCAATAACAAATACTTCTTTAACAACTTTAGATCTAGTAAACTACAAAATTCCCCGGTTCATCAAATCTTGTGCATATTCGTTTAACACAACACAATTTTCGGGTTCTGAAACACAAACAACACAATTATCGTGAAAACCTTCTGGAAAACCATGTTCTCGGATCTTCTCTACAACCAATGTCATGGGAGTCTTTATCAACAACCCCTCTGACTGATTCAGTATCTTCCTCCTCAATAATTGCACTAACTGCCGGCCCATTATGAGTAGGTAGAGGATTTGTATTCACATTAGGCTTTTCTTATGAAAAAGACAAGATGTTATAGTCCATGAGCTCTTGAGTCTTAGCTTTGAGAAGCCAACAACCTTTGGTAGAATGCCCTATATGCTCAACATTATAGGCACATGAAACATTAGGGTTATGTCTGGCATGATAAGGAGGAATGGTTGGGGGAATTTCTTTCGGTACATGTCACGGTGAATAATCGGAGACCAAGCTATTGATTAGACTTGACTCATGAATCAAAATATCACCACTGAACTTTAATTTATCCAAGGGAAGGGGAAAATATTCAAAAATAACCCAATATATATATATATATATATATATATATATATATATATATATATATATATATATATATATATATATATATATATATATATATATATATATATATATATATATATATATATATATATATATATATGCAAAGCTAGAAGATTAAACTTAAGCTAAGCAAAGGGGGGGGGGATTCTAAGGCACGGGGGTGTGTTATGAAAAGGGAAGGTATTAGCACCCTAATCATCTGTAGTACTCTACAGGAACCTTTTAAATATAATTGTTTGGTTTAAAATTGTTTGCTATTTGATTGGGGAGATGAGAAAAAGAACATCTTTTTATTGTTTGGTGATTTGGAAAGACATTGAGTTTTATGCCTACGTACCCGTGAAGGATCAAAACCTCGTAGTTTGGGTTCAAAGTAAGAAGAGATTTATTGGGGTTGATTTTATGAGAAAGAGACAAATTGTCATCTTAAGGAGAAAACTCACTTTTAAACCACCACAAACATGTGGAAGATAGATCTTTACATCAAATTGAAAGAAGGGCTCTCACTTGGATATAGAATCAATAAGTATGCCACATACCTCTTCCAAATGGAAAAGAATCAATATCAATCTCAACAATGTTATGTGGTAGGAGATTTAAATCTCAACTAGGGATGACTAATGTCTAATCCTTTTATGAAAAGGTTTTAAACATGGAAAAGCCAAAGTGGCAAAAGGGTTTTAATTAAGTTTGTATTTTTTAGGTCTTATGAAAAGATCTTTGAATATGCTTAAGTGTTTTGAAGCATTTGATTAAGAAATAAAAGGGAAAACAATGACCTAAGTCAAAGTTTATCATTAAGGGGAACCTAAGATTGTATCTAGAAGTTTTGGATTAAGGGGAAGTAAAGTTGTATAGGATGCAGACGAACATACACATGCAAAATGACAAGAATGTCATGATTCCTTTCCCTTGGATATAAACAATAACAAGGTTGAACATGCATTAACATTAATGCATAAAATATGGCTAAATACGATGGCAATCACAAGGTGAGTGAGGTATGGATGACAATATTGATCATGGTTTTTAGGCATTGAGATAAACATAAACAAGACATGACGAAGTTTCATATAACATCACAAGACACAACACATTGAGGATGAAGACAAAATCATATTTGACATGGTAAAGGAAATCATTGATACATGGTAAACACAACATGAATCAATTTAGGTCAAACATGCATCAAATTATAAGTTTTCACAAAATAAATATTAAACTTGAATCAAAGTTCATGATAAGACCAAGCTTAAGTGGAAACCCTAATCATGCATCAAGATGCTTCAAAAGATTCATCTAAACAAAACCCTAAGTTTCATCTAAATAATCAATCACTAATATTTTAAAACAAGGCCATTTAATCATGGTATAATGCCCAAAATATGATCATGTTTAAGCAAACAAAATGCTACCAACATCAAACAAGACCTAAAAAAATATACATTGGTCAAGCAAACATCTATCATCACTTAGAACAAAGAAACAATAAAAGAAAATATATTAAAAGGCCTAAAAACAACATAAAATGCACCAGTTTTCTACCTAATAAAAATAGTCAAAATAAATATTATTTTTTGGTATTTTTTATGGATTCTTAAAATATACATTGTCATGAGCACATGGCAAAAAGAATGAGTCAAAAATGTTAAGGTATCATGAAGTTATGGATATTTGAAGTTACGAAGAAAAATGAACATTTAACAAGTGAGAAAAAAATAAACATTACACTGACCAGGTTCGAACCCACGTCCTTGGGGTTCAATGCACTATTTGAAAAAATAAAAAAAATTAAAGTCTGGGGCGAGGGGGATTCAAACTTATATTTTGGTTGTAAGTGGCTTAGGACGCGCGCTTCTACCATTGGGGTGACTATACATCCATTCATTATAACATAAGGATTTGTATATATTATAAAAACGCGTTTTGTTTGACTTTTCCATGCCATGTCAGCATCTTCTTCAACCTCTAACTTATTATTTTCGTTTTTTTCTTTCATTATTTTTCAAATCTTCCATCAATCATATCTCTCTCATTTCTCAACCATTTTTCATGAAATAAAGATCAAAATTGCTTAGAAAAATGTAAGGAACACAATGGTACGATATGTCTTAGCTAATACTCAAAGATGAAGATGCACGAAGGCCAAAACCAGAACTGAAACTTTAGGTTTCATGCAACTTAAATTCACATAAATAACAAGATAAATGGAATGTGAGTTAATGATCAACCTTAACACAATAAATGCTACATATTTGCTTCAGAAATCATATGGAAATGATGCATGTATAGTGAGTTTCGAAGTGCAAGAATATACCTATTCGAGCAAGGTCCAATGCCTCTTCAATACCACTTCCAGCTACTATTTGATGCTTCTCCTAATGCTTATGAACTCCCAGAGGGTGATTGGAACCCTTGGTTGGAAGAATGCACGAGCAAGATGAGAGAAATGGAGGTTAAGGTCAAAAGCTTGCAAAAATGAAGTTTTGCTTGGTGAGCTTAGTATGTGGATAGCTGGGACTTTGTCCTCTATTTATAGTGATCCTTGAGGGTTCAAGAAGCTTCAGATATCATAAAATAATTGTGGCTTGTACTGGTTTGCTTGCTTGGTTGGTTCTTGCATAAAACACCAAGTGGGAAGCATGAAAAAAGCATAGGGTGCATGAAGTGTTTTGTTGAGCTTTGTCTGAAGTGTAGGAGTTGACTTGAGGTTTAAAGTTGGTATGTCTCAGAACCAAATCCATTTGAGAGTTCAATGGTACTTAATGTTGGGTTAAAGCTACTTTACACAAATGAAAGTGTAACCTTTATGCCAAAAATGGAATGATTCATTGTGTAATGGTTTGGTTGCTTGGATAATGGATCAAACGTGTGTGTGATCTTCTGATTAGAGTGAGATTTAGAAGAAAAATAGCCTGCAAAGTAAGATTATGTATATTTGGCTCAAGGTTTCATGATGAACTTGCCATGAAAATGACCCAAAATTCAGATTTGGAGAGTCAACTTCATCTCTTTGAAACTCCTAGCTCAAATATAATAATTTCATGATATTTGACTTTTTGGAAATCTAGGACTATCCTCTATAACTTTCATGTTGGGAGTTTGTCTTGAATAAATATGGATCATGGTGAAAATGATGATCAAGAAAGTCACTTTTTGAAGGCAGATTTGATTGAAATGGTTTCTAAGTGTTTCAATTTTATGGTACCAACTTCATGGCTTCATAACTTGAAATCCTTGAATTTTTTGGGAATAAATCATCAAGGGAAAAGTTAAAGTATGAAGTAAGACCTTTAATATGATTATTAGAGCAAATAAAATGGTGGCTTGGATCACACGTTATGGCCTTGGAAAGTTGGGTACTTGAACATGTATTTTTTTCATAACTTAGAAAATTTTACAAAACCAAATCTTGCCCTTTTTGTAAGTAACCTCTAATTTCTTGTTTTCTCTTGATCAAATGCATACATCAACCATATTTTCATGATCCTTGAGTTGAGAAGTCCATGGTTGACCAAAAATGTCAAAAGTCAAACTTTGACTTTACCTTAGTTGACTTTGTATCAAATGAATCCAATTCTTGTAACCTTTTATGAATGGGATCTCTTGGGCACATTTGATGAGATGAATGGATCAATTATGATGTATTTGAATTCTTTGAACCATACCTCAAGCTTTAGGATCCTGCCTTGGCTAAAAAGTCAACCAGTTGACTTTGGGTCAAAACCCTAGTTGAGGGTATTAGATGAACTCTGGCCTTGATGAATTTGAGATGGAATGATCTTGAACTTGATTCTTGTTGATGGAAGTCACTTGGTCACTTGGGAAGGATGAGGAGTTTGAAATGTTGAAACTCATGCCAAGTCTTGATTGATCAATCTTTGAAAGCTCTTGGTGCAAAACCCTAGCTTAAGACAAACAAAGTAGAAAATCTTTTTGTATTTTCAATAAGTTAGTAATGCAAATATGCTAGATGTCATGCAAATGATACAAACGATGGTGGTATCTTAGGGTTTAAAATTAGGGTATGTCAGTACAATAGCCCCCACATGGACAAGATAAGGCACCAACTGAGCGTAAGGTACATGAATTTTGTCATACTAAGGACGCTTTCCATTCTTATTGAAATTAACACGATGGTTCTGCCCTTGGCCTTGACCCCTATTATTCCGAGCAGGTTGTTGATTCTGAGTAACTTGAGCCTGTAAAGGATATTGATATTAAGGATATTGAGCCTTGGAAAGTTGTTGAATCTGATGTTGAGGTTGATATTGAAAAGGTTGTTGCTGATACTGAGCGACAACAATATACAAATATGTACAAAACTGCATGGGAGCCATGGGAGCTTGGAACTGAGGGTGGGCACTTGCCTCCCATTCTTTCCTCTTTCAAAAACCACTTTGTGGCTTCTTAGCTATTGTCTACTGACTAGCAACACCAACAATCTTTCCTGATTTCAGCCCGTTTTCTATTCTCTCCCTAATAGTCACTATATCATCAAAGTTGGAAGACAAACTACCAACCATCTTTTGAAATTAGAGACCCTGTAGAATACCCATGAATATGTTAATCAACTCATATCTAACAATGCTGGTCTAACACGTAAAGCTATGTCGCGCCACCTCTGTGTATATTCCTTAAACGTTTCACTGGTTCTCTGGGCTTGATTTTGTAGTTGCAACCCGGTGGGACCCATATCCTTGTTGTACTTGTATTGTTTCAAAAATGCCTCAGATAAGTCCTTCCATGATCTGATTTTGTTGCATTCAAGACCCATATACCAATCTAGGGAAGCCCCATATAGGCTTTCCTGGAAGCAATGTGTGAGAAGCTCATCATGTCAATGTAGGATGCCATTTTCCTACAGTACATGGTAACATGGCTTCTTAGAAAACTCAAGCCATTGTACTTCGGAAAATCTGTCACCTTGAACTTCTGGGGAAGAACCATATTAGGTGCCAAACACAATACTTTGGCATCCATTCCATAAGCTAAGAAAACTTCAATTTCTCTTATCCTTTCATCCAACAACTGATAATATGTTGGCTTATTCGGACTTGCCCTAAGAATACCCTGACTGGTAGGTCAGAGATAAGTTTGATGATTCGGGAGATGAACAACTTGAGCAGAGGTCTGAACAGGTACAGACGGAGGAATGAACTGGGATACATATGAGGTAGGTACATCAACCCCGGATTAACTGACTGAGAATCAAGGTTAACATCTTGAGGAAATTGTCCCCCAGGATGGATATTAGGAAAAGGGTGCCTCAAAATGTGCAAGCTAGAGTGCAGGGTTGACAGGCACATGTGTCATCATAGCAGCAGATGCCCCAGGGTAAGTAGCGGGCATCCCAGAGTAAACATTCTGAACATATTGATTAGGATTCTGAACCACAGGTTGAACAGTCTGAGGAGGAATCTGAATGTGAAGGTGGTAGCCTCGGTATTCAGTTTTGGTGTCATCATGAATTTCAGCATTAACCGACATAGAAGTCTCATGAATCTGACCCTAAGGAGCATCATGCTAGTCAACATCAACCACCTAAGGAGAATAATGATTAGGAATGCCCTAGGGAAAAGCAACAGAGTTCCCATTAGCAAGAGGCACACCGAAAGGTTGGTACAAAATGAAAGCACTCACATTAGCGAACTGAGGAGTATAATTTAGAGCCATCCCCCAAGGGTAGGCAGAAGCATGCCTATTAGGACCAACCTAAAATATTGTCTGACTCACAACCGGATGAATCCCAGTCTCAATTTGGGTTTCAACAACAATAGTAGCATTAACAGCAGTAGTAGTAACAATGGTAGCATTAGTGACAACAATTGCAGCAATATTGTTGACTGAGGTAGTAGCCTTCAGAGCTTGAAGGTACTCCATTGTATCATCCATGTTTCCTTGATACAGATCCATCTTTCTCTAGAACTGAGCCAAGGTTTCCTTGAAGGTATCATTTTCATGTTCAATGTCTATCATGATCTTGGACTTATTTGCTCGAGTGAAGTACTTGTGGCTAGTTGTCATCCTTTCAATCGAAGAAAGATGACGTAAGCATTTTGTTTTTGTGAGCAAAGATGCATGAATGCGTGAATGCATGAGTGTATGCAAAAAGATTTTTGACATTGATCTTTTCTCTCTTTTTATTTATTTATGCTTTTTTTTCAAAAAAAGGAAAAATTTCCAATGAATCCTTGAGTTTTTCTTTAGTATCATGAGTAATCATAAAGCATAAAGATAAAGATAGTAAATAAGGCCAATAGCAAAGAAACTCTTTTATTGAATTACTAGAAAAGAAATATAATGTAATACATATCACAAATCTGCCCAATGAGCTACAACAAGCTCTTATTTAAGCCTTTCAAACACCACCCTACAAACTGAGAGAAAATGGAAAACATCCCATGGAACATTATGCGGAAACACTGTAGCAAAGGCTTCCTTCAATAAACTCAGAAGGTCTTCCAAAGCATGGTCAACAAATTGGGCTAGGCGTGCATGCATTTCCCTCCAATACTGCACATCATTGAGAAGGTTGTGCAATAAAGAATGATCAGGTCCACTCAAGAGGTCTTGCAAAAATGAATCCTTCTGATCTAGGAGGAATCGAAGGTGACGACTGTGTCTCTCCCCTCTAAATCATTTAAACACGACTACTCTAAAAACTACGATGATATGCTCTGATACGTTGGCAATATGTATCGAAGGAGTATCCAAAAAAAATATGAAGACCAAGAATACAAAAAATAAAATTATCAAATACAAGAAAAATTATCAACAACGTTCTATTACCTCATACGGAAGCACAAGTACATTTCAAAATTTAAGGCATATAAACATACAAAGTTGTTTTAAAAATAAAACACTTGATGTTGTAAGGAGAAGATGCACGCAAGTTCCATCCACTTAATATGAGTGAGGGTGTACTTTGTTTATATATAAGCTTGGAGTATAACTTAAATGCACAATATGATAAGACTGCTTAAATTTGTCCTGCAGATGTCTTTAAAATTAGAAATCACAACAAAAATTCCTCAAAGAAGGAATCCTTATATTTAGTTATATTGTTACTCAACCACTTCTCGTGGTCAATAATATCTTTTCTTGATGTAACAACAGCTAATCGTATATTATAATAATATGGAATAATTTCCACCAACGGTTATATAATATGTAAAAACAAACAACAGCTCAAAAGGCAAACAACAATAAAAAGTCAGTAGATCAGCTACATCCAAAAGGAATGGTTTGAAATATTACTGCAAAGGCAACTAGATGAATGCAAGAATTACGTATTTTAGCATAATTTAGGTTCCAAGAGTAAAAATCATGTCAACAAACTATCTAAAGCCACGTGAAAAATACCCGAGTGCATCGCACGCTCGAAGATACAATAGAGTCTCCATCAAACTTTATTTATTTCCGAAGAAAAGGGAAACATCGATAAAACCCAGGGGAAGTGAAACGGGTAAGGAAGTGAAACGGGTAAGGAAGTCGGTTATGCAAGGGGAAGGTATTAACACCCTGCAAATCCATTGTACTCAATGGGAACCGTTTTAATTGTTCTTTGCGTGAATGGGTGTTACTATCTAAAGGTTACTCACAAAAGGATAAGGGGAAAAATAAGAAGAATAAACAAAGTGTTCGGCGAGGATTAGGGCCCTCATGCCTACGTATACTTATAGTGAAATAAGGAATTCAAAGCTCCGTAGTTCATAGAACCAAAGGTGGGAGATGAAAGAAGAGTGATTGAAATATGGTTTGAAGCAAATGATAAGGTTGTTTGAACCCATAGGGTAGGTATGTCTGAACCAAAGAGAAAAGCAGGCGTGAACTAATATATGGTATATCCAAAGAGTATATATAAGGACTTACAAGGACATAAAACAAAATGTATTTCTGTATAAGACACACAACTCTTGTATCAGAGGTGGGAATTGGTTAATGGCCTAAGAGTATATATAGAACTCACAGAAATAGTGTATTTGCCTCAAAGAGAAAGTATATCACTGGGGATGAATGTGGATGTATTGAATGATGAAAGATCGGGATGGTGCCCCAAGGCAGAAGAATAATTAATGTCTCGCCAAGGATCCACATCCTCGTGCCTACGTACTCTCATCGTGCAATGATAAATTGAGAGCTCCGTAGTTCATAGAACTAAGATGGAAAGAACTAAAAAAAGCGTTTGTCTAAGCAACTAGGACTGACAAGACAAACAACAAAGGAAAGGTTTGGCTGCAATGACGAAGAATATAATTGGTACCAAAAGACAATGGTATTGTTGTAATCCATGGGGTAATGATATTTGAATCAAAGAGTAAAGATGGCATGAACCAATATGTAGTATGTCAAAAAAGAAAGGGTTTTGCCTAACATTAAGACTTTCAAGATAACAACAGGGATGTTTGTCTAAATAACTAGGATTAACAAGACAAACAAGAGCTCTTGATTCAAAAGTGGGTATTGGTTATTGACCCAAAGGGTATATATGGAATCCAAAGGAAGATGGTATTTGGTCCCAAGAAACAGTATATTACATATGAGAAATGAGAATGAAGTTGCACAAGACTTGGCCGTCATTTTATTTGAACCATACTAAAGTCTATGAGTAAAGATGAATACTCTGAACAACTGGGTAATTCGTCCCGCACCCAAAGATATTCAGAATGAGGATAATAATGATCCTTCTCATCCCTTATTCACTACTTAAGGCTCATGAAATGTGATACTCATCATGACTGGCAAGCTGTTGATACACCTTTATTGTGCTTGAACAATAGTCAATTCTACCTGCAATGTGAATGACTTATATTGACTTGACGTCTTGATCTTGAGTTGATATCTTGAGCTTGTGAGATCCAATACAATTTCAACATAAAGGGTTTGCCTTATCAAAGGATTGGTTGATCAAAGTGACCTTTGATCAACTCAATCAGTGAGAACGAAATCTATTTAATTATGTACACAACAAACCGAATGAATTAGTCAATTTAATGCTAAACTTGATTCTAAACAAACCCTAAAACTAAGGGAACATGAATTGCATGAGGTTTTTAAAACCTAAGGGCAAAGATGTCAATATGCATGAAGCAATCAAATAGGAATTAAATTCTAAATCCTAATTTGCAATTTAATCAAAATCTAATTAAATCCTAATTAAAATGATATTTGCATGATTAAAAAATTAAAACAAAATTAATCAAATAATGAATTAACTCTAAAAATTAAATTTCATGTAAAAAATGTAAAAAATAAATTAAATCATATTAAAATCAAATTAAAATCAATTAAAAATATAAAAGAAAAAGAAAATAATAGGAAAATAGTAAACATGGGTGTGTTGATAGACCTAAGGTGCGGGAAGCGGAAATTGGGCCCAAGGGAGTGCAGGCCCAATCTGGAATTGGCATGGAAAGGAAAAAATTAGATCAGATGCAAAAAACACATGCCACACATGATTCACGTTTTCCACGTGCTCTCAGATTCCAAAGATTTCTTCTCACTCCTCTCTCCCTCCCTCCACCGCGCCGGAGCTCACCATTGGCAGCGGTGGATCAATAATTTGCAAAAACATAAAAGCCAAAATGCTCCAAATCTTACTCTCTACCAGAATCCAAACTCACATTCATCCAAAACTTCTTAAAATTTTCAGATCGAGTACAATTGTCCAATAACCCTAGCCTATTGCAATAAAAATTAAATGATGAATCCTTGGAATCAAAGCCTAGAGGTTAGGGCTTTGATTCCTCTCATCGTGTTCTACATCCTGGTAATTATTAGAAGAAAATTGATGAAGGAAAGAGAAGGAACTTACCGGAGCAAACGCCAGAATTTCAGGTATGCTTCTCTGGAACCTTCGAAATCTCTTCTACTTGAATCTTCTCCTCCTCAAACTTCTTCTTCTTTTTTCTTCTTATGAATCTTAATCTGAGAAAACGTATGGATGAAATGTGAATTAGAGAAGGGAGAGAGCTCTAAATTATGAGTGAGAGAATGAGACGTTATGAAGAGTGTGAGGAGAATGATCAATGAAAACTAACTGAATGAATGAACAGAGTGCACTTATTTTATAGGGAGAGTTAACTATAGAGATCCAACTTTTGTTAGTTCAATGAATCATAAATTGGTTAGGAGTGATCACAGTGTCAGTTTCAGTTAGTTGGGTTAGTTATGCTTGTGAAATACTATTAGAGAAAAATCAAAGTTAGGTTAACTGAGTTTGGCTGTTAAAAGTTAACTGACTCGAGTTGAATGTTAGTTCAAATTTCTATTAGTAGAAAAATACTCGGATAAGTGTAAAACTGGAATTGTGCAATTTCTAATATTGAAAAATGTTCAGTTAAGTTATTTATTCAATTTCTGTTAGATGACAGAATGGTGGTTGTATAGTTGTTAGTGAAAATGGAAGTCCAGTATAGTTAATTGTTAATTGGTGGTGGTTAATTGCTTGCTCGAATTCATGAAATTTCCATGCTATTGTTTATTGACCGTGAATGTTTTCATGTGTGGATGTGATGTAGGATTCCATGATGATGATGATATAATATTGCTAGTTCTTTGTATTGAAATGCAAGGCATTGTTAGGCTGCAGCAGGAGGTATGCATTGCTAATGGTTATGGACTGTTGTCATTGTGTATGGTTACAATAATGCATGATGCTATATTGTTGTATGTTATTTGTTGTAGCTATGAATGTTTTGTTGTCATGGTTATTGCAGGATTTTGGTGCAAGGCTTTTGGTTAACAATGGTTAAGTATGTTTATTTCTTATTATTAACATGATCATGCATTTCTAGTTGCTTATGTTCATTACATGTGTTTTAGTTGTGTGAATGTAAGTTAGGCCATTGGTTAAGGGATGCTATTGATGATATGTCATGCTTGAACTATTTACACTTGCCTAGTAAATGATCATGTTGCATAACGTATGGTGTATATGTATGCTTGAAATGTGTTTATTGATTGGACTAAGTGCAGGTTTGTTGGCTATGTCATGGTTGCAAGGCAAGGCAAATTCAAGGCATCGCAAAGTGAGACCAACCAAGGCATGACCAAATGCATGCAAAATGGGATTTCTTGCTCTTGAAGCAACATGATGATGGAAGCTCATGGAATAAATGCAAGGATAAATATGGAATGAGTATTAGGGTTTTAGGGATGAAAAATATGATAGTTGACTTTGCTCAACTAGTTGACCAAAAAGTCAACAGTTGACCAAAAGTCAACTTTTGTAAAAAAATGCATTTTTGATATTTTCTTTTGTAATGGACATTGTACATGCTATTTTAATGAATGAATGCAAATTTATTGGAATGGATGATCTTTATGAATGAAAACAAGTTTGAACTTCAAAATGTTTTTTTCCTTGAAAACCAAGTTTAAGCCATGACTAGAAGTAAATGAATCAACATCTTTAAAACACTTGAATCATGATCATTATGAATGTATGATAATACATGAATTAAAGGGACTAAAAAAGTTATGAATCAAGAACTAATGGACCTACTATGCATCGTGAAGCATAATGGAACAATGAAAACAATGGACCAAAAGATTGTGAATCAAGGACTTGAATGCACCAAGAGACCCAAGTCAATGGCCTATAAGGAAACATGGATCAATGAAATCAAATGAACCAAGTATACCATGGAGTATGAATTAATGGATGACTCCAATACTTGACTTAATGTACTTGTATACTTGAGTGGAACATGCCCCTTAGTATGAGGACTTTGAATGAATGAAGAACCATGGACCAATGACTTATGGACTTATGCACTTGAAAGAACCATACGCAATGGACTAGGAATGGACAAATAAGATGGATATTATGGATGCTTGAAAAATTCCTTGAATTAGATGGATCCCCAAGCATGTAGAGATGTAGGTCAAATGACAAACTTGATGAATGATTTTCATGATAAAAGAATATTTGATGATTGATGATGCATGACATGGTGGTTAATGACCACACTCCAATAAGTTAGGGTTTCGATCAATCACAAGATCGAAAGTCAAACCAACATGGTACACAAGTACCAAGTGTCCATGATTAGGGTTCCAAGATGCAAACCAACAAATCAAGGTCTTCAAACCAAACATTAAGGCTCCTTAATCAAATCTCCAACAAATGGACCCAAGATTAGGGTTTCAAGGTCAAACACAAGCTCCTAAGGTCAATAAGAAGTTCCAATAGTAGCAAAGTCAAGAATTAGGGTTTGGATGCACATATGAATACCATGTTTGCAATCTCCATGAATCAAAGCCCCAAGCACTAGAAATTAGGGTTCACCCATTTGATTCCAAATGATGAGCATCACCATAATTCTAGAGCTTAATCCTCAAGCAAGCCCTAGCTTTCAATAAGTATAAATAACCCCGGACTTTGAATCTATAATGAGTATTAGAAAGTGTTAACATATATGGATGATGCACATGTATGAGTCATGAATGAGTGCAGATGAATCTCCAACCAATAGTTAGATGAAAAGTGAAAAGGGGAGGGAAAAATTTAGGGTATGACACTATCTATTACAAAAATGGCCCAGATGAAAAGTTCAAACTCAATACGAGACTATGAACTCTTACATATGAAGTAATGAATATGAATCTATGAACTCTTACATTAACATGTGACATACCAAGAAGTAATATTTTTTTATAGTGTTTAATGGGATAATCCAGGATTTACTGAACAACTTTGGCATGACCCTTCTCAGTTAGTTAGAAGAGAACATCCAAAAGTTAAATACACATCCACACATGATTTGGAATGGAACAACAAACGACAGAAATGCGAAGAATGATAATATTACCAATTGCCTCTCTGAGTGTACAAATGTAAACATTTATGGAGGTGCAATTACAACATATTTTAGGAAAGACAGCTAGCCCTCGGTATTCTTCCAAACAGACCTACATACGGCGTGGAGCGCAAATGGTTTCTGCAAGGTGCAACTACCATCATTCTGAATTTCATGTCATAGAGGTTACATGTTCATTAGTTAAGCACCAAGAAAATCATATTTACAATTCTAATATATTACCTTACATACATGTTTATAAACAGACATAAGAAAAAAGAATGCTTCTTCACTGGGAAGGTAAAATCCTTCATGATCAAGATTTTCAATAACACATACCCAATTAGATTGTGGTGCATATATAAGATATGAAAAGAATGGGAAAAATAAAGTGCTCAATTCATTTATTCCAATTCCAATACCTGAAATAAAACCTTGCAACGTAATAAGCACGTGTATTTACGAAAACTCACGAGACTTTTGACCGTATCTATCAGGACATCAATATTCTAAGAATTAAGTGGTGGTAACTCGGACAAGTTATTGTATCCAAGGGTTGCGCCAAAAGTTAAGAATGTGATATGGTTAACCTCCACCCAATTGTGCAATAGCACCAAGTAATTTAGAGAGCATATTATCAGTTAAAGGTAAGAAGAGTGACAATACTTCCTTGCACTGTGAGACATCAACTATGCAACCATAACCTAGTTCCTTCACAAGACCCCATGTTCATTTCCTTCTTTATGTATGCCAAAATAGCATTAAAATCACTTTCTTCACTCTCATGGATGAACTTTATATTCTTGTACAAGAGAGGAAAAACAACTAAATAGATATGTAATTTGTTAAAAGTCTCACATTGTATAACATGGACTAATATGTGGGGGTAATCTTCACTATACAATTCGATTTTGTAAGGATGAGTTAGGTCCAATCACAAATCTTAACATGTTATCAGAGCCTCGTTTAAGATCCATTGTGCCACCCACCATTTAGTTCCACGCCCCAAACGTAAATCCTGGGCGTGGGAGAAGGTGTTAAGAGTCTCACATCGGACAATCTATGACCTCATCATGTGTTTATAAGTGGGGGCAATCCTCACCCTACTAGCCGATTTTGTAAGGCTGAGTTAGGCCTAACCACACATTCTTAAGATGGTATCAGAGTCTAGTTTAATATTCGGTGGGCATCTGCTATCAGGTTTCCGCTATCGGACCATCCACCATTTATTTCCACGTTCTAGATTCCAATCCTGGGCATGAAAGGGTGTGTTAAGAGCCCTACATTGGATAACATGGACTTATATGAAGGGGAAAATCTTCACTCTACAAGTAGGTTTTGTAAGGATGAGTTAGACTCAATCACAAATCTTAACATAATTAATATGTGAGGGTACCATCCTCTTAGAAATGTTTTAATTTATATCAAAACAATGAAACTTAATATTTGTGTATATTGAACCTTATCCTCTATGTCTGGATGTGGATTTTCATCTTAGGATACTTAAAATCAGGTTAGAAATAATTTGGCAAGTCAAACTGATGTTTTTATGTGAAAAACAAAGTTATAGGTCGACACATCAAAGCCATAGGTCGACACATGCTGAAGGATTTACAAAACCTAACTTGTTGTCTTCTATGTGTCGACAAACAAGTCCATTACGTCGACACATAACATGTTGAGGTAGACTCATGCATTCTTAAGGTCGATGCATGTTGAGTCATGGCAAAGCCACACACACACGCGCGCACAGATACACACACGTGCATGCATGCACACGCACACAAACACACGCACACACACACACACAGATGCACACGCGTATCACGCACACACACAGACACACGCACAAGCACACACGCACACCCACACTCAAGCAGACACACACGCACGCGCGTTCACGCACGCACGCGCACACACACACATACACATACACACGCACACACACACACACACACACACACACACACACACGCATACACACACAAACACATACGCACGCACACACACATACACGCACACGCGCGCGCACACACACACACACATCCCCACCCACCCACACAATATCTCATTTTCTCAAAAATGAGATTTGTCTTCTAATGCCAATTTACCATTTAACGATGTTACTAAAATATTCCTTCTTTTACTTATTAATAAAGGTCAATCTCATTGAGAATAATTTGCCTCAACTGACAACAATTAAAGTACTTTAAAGAATATGGGATATTACATGCTTTGCTCCACCCTGCATTTTTTTATCTCCATAATGCAAAGCAAAACCAGCAACCCGAACTTCTTATGGTTTCCTTGAGAATCTTTCACTTGCTTATGGAGAACATAAATTTGCAGAATGTAATTTTCTAAACTAATGAAATACACATTATTTGTCATCATATCAAAGCAATAAATTAAACATGTCCTATAGAAAACTGCTATTTGTCAAATAAAATTTATAATATAATTTTCTTTAACTATCATAGTAGATTGAAGAATACTTAGTTTGATATGCAAATAGATCATATTGAAAATGCATTACTATTCAAAAATAAAAATCATGTATCATCTAAGAATTTCTAAATACATACAGATTGAAATCTGAGGATAAATAAATCCATTTCATCTAATGCCATATCACACATGAAATCGAGTTTATGAAAGCAAGTTTATCAACAAGTTTGCAAAATAAATTCAGTAACCTAAATTCAATTTATGTAACACCTAAATAGAGAAATAAAAATTATCAAAAAAAATGCATGCAACCTCATCGATAAAATTACAATAAATGTGTCAGATTTAACAATTTGTTCATATGAATAAAAATAGAAAGAAATTATACATTTTCCATATTTGATATGCTATAAACCAAATCAATGCCAAACTAAGTGATGAAAACTATCTTCTAGGGTTTGAAATTGGAGCTTGAGAAATAGGAAATTACTTGTTCAATGTCAATGAGAAGTAAATGTTAGATAGAATAATGATTCCGTACATCCTCCTAGGTGAGAAAACCGAAGGAGAAACTGTGAGAAACCTGAAGGTCGGGTGGTGATTGAACTTGAGGTCTAACGATGCAAAGGGTGAGGAGGAGATTTGAGTGTTCATCTGATGGAGGTGGATGTCAGAGCTTCGCGTGATAAAGGTGGTTTGTTTTAGGTTTTGACGACGTGGTATAAAAGTTGTTTTGTTTTCTTTTCATGGTAGTGTGAAAAGAGAGTATTTGATTGTTTTGTGTTTTTGTTTCGTGAGAATTTGATAATAAATATTAAATATGGGTAGGGGTGTAAGCGGATCACAAAAAACCAATCAAATTGAAAATCCAAATCGAAATAAAATAGATTATTTCTGGTTCGGTTCTAAAGCCAAACCAAACTAATGAAAACCAATGTGGTTTGGTTTGGTTCTCAGTTTTAGTTTTTAGGAACCGTCAAACCGATGAACTGAACCAATTGATATAATAACGCTTTAAATATTTTATTTCATCCATCATTAAGTCCAATTTGCATCTGTCTAACCATTCCTGATCTTTGTTTACACTTCCTTCCTCTCAGCAAAACACATATCTAGACCAAACTCCAAAACATAAAAAGTAGAAATCATAAGTCAAACTTTCTTTCATTGAACTGCTGCCCTCATTACCCACCACAAGTGTTTCTCTCTCTACCTTCGTTCTAATATATTATGGTCGTCTTCTTCGTGTTTAAGTTCTCTTAGTTAATTTTTATTTTTTTTACCTTTTTTGTTTCTTCTTCTTCAAAAAAATTCCTTCTAGTCTTGCTACAAAATGGTTTTGATGCGTGTTTGAGGTGTGAAACATGTTAATTGACGAGTGTTTTGTTGTATTCTATTGTTAAGCTTTCAAATTCATTCTCAACCTTCTAATTCCAAGTATCGACATTTATGATAGTGAACTTATTTCATGATGTAATGGAAATCATATCACTATTTCATATGGATTAAGAGAAACATGTAATATGTGAAAAAAATAGAGCATGAAATAAATTACATGAAATATATTATTTTAAAAAACAATAACATAAAATACGCCAAAAAAACACGATAGTGGAGAATAAATTGACGAATATAATATTTTAAAAAAATTGTAAATCGATCAACCGAACCAAAACAAACTGAATCAAATCGGTTAGTTTGGTTCGGATCTATTTTGAACAATGTTAAAAACGGAACCAAACCAAATCAGTGAAGATATCATCGGTTCAAACCTTTTTTCAGCCAAGAACCGGTCCAAACCGAACCAATTGCACTCCTAAATATGAGAATTAGTAACTAAAAGTGAATTAGTCTAGACGATCTTAAAACTTGGCCCAAGCCTGATCGGGCAGGGGTTCGCTACCCTTTGAATGTATTTTTTTCTATTTAAATTTATAACTAGTTAAATATTTTAATCTAAAGTCTACCATACACATCGTTTTTTTTTTCAGGCGTTATCTAATGTGTAATTTAAGGCATCATTTTTATTTGAGCGTTGCCTAAAAAAAGCTTTGCCTAATATATAATTTTTGAATATATATATATTTTTTTATTTAAGATACAACAATGCTTATATTATAAAGAGCTTCCTAATGTTGATACTTTAGCCAACACTTATTTTCAAAAGCGTTGTCTAATGTCTTTTTGCATTTTTTAGCAACACTTTTGTAAATAAGCGCTGGTAAAAGTGGTGTTTCTTAAACTCTCTTTTGACATAATGATTATGGGTTTGAGATTTGGACCCTTCAAATTACTTAACTCATACCCCTTTGTTTGCTTACTCTACCCCAGTTTCCTTTATGTTTTTTTTTAAATGTATTTATTCATTTATTTGATTTAGTTTTTATTCGCATTAATTTTATATTTTTTACAATAGACTTTGGAAAGTTTATGTTGGGCCCATTTATGGCCATTCGGGCCCATTTATTGGTGTGTATAATTTATTCTCGCTTGTTAAAATTAGATGTGTCATTAGAAAATTCATAAAATAATACAATTAAAATAACAATTGATTTTTAAAAAGATTAGAATAATTAGTTAAGTTTTTATTTCCTGAACAATTACAGTACAATGCGTGTTGATTTCTTAATTATAATTTTCTTTAAAAATATCTGATGAAAAAGGATTAATTTGACATATGCCTCTTTTTTCCCGAGGATTCAAATACAATCCGTTTAGCTTTGCCTTTCGAAAACTTGTCTTCTGTTCCAAATTTAATAAACGGATCAAACTTAGGTCATTCTTTCGTGGTAGAAAAATGATTAATTAGACGTGTTATTACTAAAAAAACTAAAAGATTGACTTCCCCGATGCAAGTCAGGGAGAGCCTCAAATGATTGGCCAAGTGTTTGAAATGTTTGTCTCAGGTCGTTCCCCCTCCTTCCTCGTTTCTCTATGTCCTTTATATAGACTTATTCTTTGCCTCCAACAATCATGAAGAGTCATTTCCTCTTCCTTTCGGAATCGAAAGCTTAGAAATCACGTCCGCTTTACCATTCAATTTCCCTTCTTATTGACTGGTAATGTCCATTTCATTATGGTGTCGTTATGGCCTTTCACTTTCCAAAACCGTTTTCAGATGGTGGCCCTTCGACCATTATTCTGGCTTATCCGGGTTCAATACCCAACGATGCGAGACTCTCCACCTCGGTCCATCAGGACTCTAAATCCGACAATATTAGAGATATTACCCATATGGGTCGGCTCGCGAGGCCCGAAAAGTCATAGGGCTTAGGCCTTAAAATTAGAGCCCATATTTTTCAGTGTTTTTCTAGCCCGACCCTAAAAAGTCCACTATCCATTAGGGCTAGCCCGTATGGACCGTTGGTAGCCCATTAGACTCACATAGCTATAAATTTTATAAAAAAAATCTATTAATAATTATATTGTCTTACTCCAAAATAACACATTAATTTTTCTCACCTCACTAAATTTTATCTCTATTATATTCAATCTTTCACTTTTAAATTTTATGCATTAATATAATCAACACTATTTTCTCGTATTTTATTAGTTTATCTTATGCCAAATATCCTAATATTATTTTATACAATTTAGACATGTGTTGTATTTGAAAACACATTATAGAATTTATAAAAGTTGATATAGTACTTAAAAATGTATTATGTTTCAAATAGTATAACTTTTAATTTCATTTATAATAAATATTACAGGGTTTTTATTTTAATTTTTTACTAAAAATAACCCGTTTAGGATCGGGTAGCCCGAAGCCCATCTAGGACCGGGCTCGGGTAGTAATTTTCAAGCCCATATTAAAACAGGTTGTTTTGGCCCAATCTTAAAAAGCCCGAGGCCCAACAGGACTGGCCCATTTAGGGTCGGATAACCCATTTTGAAAGATCTAGACAATATGACGACTTTGTAGGTTGGGATATATGTCGGATCCCTTAAGCGAATATGTGTTCTAGCTTTGACTACTACCCGACTAACACCCGAACAATTTCTAATTCATCACCTACTTCTTCCGATTTTACATATTTAGTGGTCAACATAAATTTCTGGGATGTACAAGATGTATATCCCTTTATTCCCCGAACATTCAAATACAAGTCATATAGCTTGCCTTTTGAATGCTTGTCTTCCTTTGAGGCGTTGTGACTCAGTTCGTCCAGTTTATTTTCTAATAAAAAATCGTATGAAAAAGGATTAATTGTGTGTATGCCTCTTTTTTCCCGAGTGTTCAGATGCAAGACGTATAACTTGTCTTTTGAACACTTTTCTTCCGTTCCAATTTTAATAAATGGATTGAATTTAGTTCATTCTTTCATGGGAGAAAAATGATTAATTGGATGTATATCCCTTTTTCCCTAACATTCGGATACAAGTCGTATAGCTTGCCTTTTGAATGGTTGTCTTCCTTTAAGGAATCGTGACTCAATTCGTCTCACATTTTTGTAATTCAATTTGGATGAAAAAGGATTAATTAGATGTATATCCATTTCCCCAAAATATTTGGATACAAGTCATATAACTTGCCTTTCGAACACTTGTCTTCCTCTTTAAAATAACTCCAACCAATCAAACTTCCTTTTTCCGCCCGAGCGCGAATCTTTATCGACGAATCTCTTTTATTGCCCAGATGCATGTATTTTTTAATCAATGAGTCTTATTACCGTCCAAGCGCGACTAAACATTATTTTCTAAAATCACCCAACAAAGAAATTTTTTCTATCGAGAACTACGTAGCTTTGAATTCCTCATCGCACCTGAGGATACATAGGTGCAAGACTCAACATCTTGTCAAGCACCCTAATAAAAAACTTATTTTTACCCTTTATTTATATTTGTAAATATGTCGTAGTAATTACAATAAATAAAAAATACCTTAGGCTAACACTCATATTTTCAAAACTAATTAAGTGATTCCCTTTGATTACAACTGATGTCACGAGGTGCTAATATTTCCCCGTGCATAATCGAATCTCGAACCTGAATTTGGTTGAGATGACAATTTTTCTTTTACGATTTTATCATCATGTTTCTTTTAAAAATAAACTTCGGTGACAACTTCATTTTCATTCGAGCATTTATTCGCTCGGGTATTTCTTTCGCCGCGACATATATCTCTATATAACCCCATTTGTATTGTGGAGATTGTTGTGTACCATACATGCATATTTCTACGCATTTCTGGATATGGGACATAATACAGTTATTTTGCTTCTTGTGCAAGAATGAACAGGTCATATTGACAATATTGTTTATTCATCTTAATGTCAACAATATTGTACTCATTACTAACTCTTGTGCCACTATTATTTGTTGGATCTAACAAATCACAATTAAATGGGGAAATCTTGTTGCTAAAGCCATGGTATTCCAATTGAAATGTACATTGGAGTATGTCGTAAAAATAGTTTCCTCATCCACCTCTAAGACCTTTAACATGTACCCCGTAATTAGTAGTCTTTTTACCATGACTCCATTCTTGAGTGTGAAACTTGTATCCATTAACAAAGTACATGTTCCATGACGTTGCCTTAGAATTAGGATTGGGAGCTAATGTCTTCATGTATGTACTAGTTGTTCCATTTCTCTTATTATTCACCTAAAAAATATACATCTAACCTTATAGAAAATTTATTAGAAAACTACATCAATCTCGAGAAATACACCTACATATTCCTTTAGCTGTGAAGGAAATTGCTTGTGTATAAGATCATGAGCATCTTCCTCATTGATGCAATGATAGTGCATGAACGATCTGACACCGGCCATAAATTGATGAGCATACACACACACACACACACACACACACACACAGACACACACACATATATACACACACACACACACACACAGACACACACACAAATACACACACACACACAATGGTTAAGAACAAAGCAATTGTTTTTTAAAATTTAATTACTCAAGATATAGTTTAACCTCATCGCAATTTATTAGAATGTGATCATGAGTAGATTTCAATTCCTTATCAATCACCCAATAATCTTGAGGTTTTCCAATAGGACAACCACATTTTCTAAAAACTAAAACTGTTAGTTAGATATTGTCATGAACTAATCGCGAATCGTTCCTTAAAATTGTAATTGGCAACAAGCTAAAAGTCTTGAAATAGTGATAGCAAAAATAAGTAGTTTCATGATGCAAGTAGCCAGTGCATATTAAACCTTCAACCTTGGATTTATTTTTCACTGAACACTTGGAGTCTCCCATCAATCTACACCTAAAAAATGTTTTTTAATTAAAATAATCTATAAAAATTGTATATCATTTACCTTTCAAATGGATACATCTAACGATATTGTACTGAACCACCAAGGATTGCTTCATTAGGTAGGTGAATCGGGAGATGTTCCATCGAGTCAAAGAATCTTGGTGGAAAATTTTTTCCTAGCTTGCATATGATGATGGGAATGTTCTATTCCAACCTAATAAGTTCTTTCAACTTTATTGTATTACAACACAAGTCTTTTTAAAAAAATGACTTAACTCTGTTAGCGGCTTGCATATCTCAAGAGGCAAGGAACTAAAAGAAATTGGATATATTTAAGGAATAACCATCAGGTATTTTTAGTTCCTTAATCCATTTACAGACTAACCGTGTCTATTCGAATGTAAAAAAACCATTTACCTTAGCCATCTTTCCATCATATAGAGGACGTGTGACACCCTAAATCCTCATAAAATATTTACTTTTCTTTTATAAATGTAAAACATGAATTGTAGAATAATTATTTCATGTAATCAAGCAGGGCATCTCATTAACATAAATGAGTACTTTGATTAAAACATAACATCAACATAATAATTCCAAAATATTAATATGGACCTGGTGTTACAATACCAGAGCCATATTACACGACATGTCAAATAACTGACTTAGTAGTTCAACAAAACATGAGCATTAAGAAAACTAATGAAATGGTCTTCTACATCATCTTCCATAAGGTACCGTAATCGACTACTCCTTAGTATCAACATGATAATACTCTACATATATGTTCACATTGGGAAATAGATAAACAGACGGTTGAGAATACATTTTATAAAATATATGATATAGTAACAGTAAAGGGCATCATACTCATAATATATCACATTTTACGCGATCCATACCATATCACATAGAATCATACAACATTACATAACATATACATGAATGTTTATGAAATGCATTAATCCTCTACTCTAATGCATGTATTACCATCACTGAACTCATAGCTTTTTTTTTAGTTCTAATAGTTTAGGAGGATAGATGAGCTATGTCCCACACTACAACACTCTCCTAGATGTTCGTAGATATGAAATGTATAGAAGTACATGCGATCTATGTACACACTACAACACCCTTCACTAAACTCTACTTCTAGGAGTACATCCGAGTTACGCCCATACTACGACACTCCCCTAGACTTCCATATACATGTAATGCCTACGAGTACATGTGAGCCACATCATACTACACACTCTTAATAGATGATACCTACTATGATATATCTTATTCATTACAAACAAACACAAATTCCAACCAAACCTCCAAACCATAACTAATACACTGGTTCTTACCGAACCTCCAACATAACTCAGCATTGGTTCTTATCGAACTCTCAATATAATTCAACACTGGTTCTTATCGATCCTTTAACATAATGAAATAGTGGTTCTCGTCGAACCTTCAACACAATGAAACATCGGTTCTTATCGAACCTTCAACATAATGAAACCTTTTATCTAACCTTCAACATAATGAAACACTGGTTCTTATCAAACCTTCAACTTAATCGTCGCATTAGGGCTTCACAATTTACCACACATTTACTTTGATTTTCCATATTAGGTTTCACAAGTATTTTATCACAATCATTCATCATTCACAACATAATTCATAACAAGTATTTTATCAAACATTCGACTCATGTGATAAGGTTCATTTCACAATTATTTATTAATCAAAAAGCAACCAGCATACATATAATCATACCAATTGAGGTTTCATTATCATAGAAGTATAACATACAATTCATTATGTTTCCATTATCAATGAAACATGGCACACGTAAGCATGATAATTCATGGTAATTTCACAAGTAGAAAACATGAAAATGAGTATTATGTTACTTCACTATAAAATAACTCTTTGAATTAGCTTTCCAACACATCCGACTATGTCTCATTCTGAGTTACGAGACTCAAGATACATTATTTTCAGGTCTACTTCAAAAATTTCATGTCAATTTGCGGTAATCGATTACCAATATGTGGTAATCGATTACCAACCTCGAAAGTGGTCTAAAAACCCAAATTTATGCAAATAATTTATTATCAATATATGGTAATCGATTACCAAGCACCCAAACCGACAAATACCCAGTTTTCTATGTATAACTCATTTCCAAAACTCTAATTTCAATACCATTGCAAAATAACAATCTAAAACACATCCCGACATCAATTTTTCATCAATTCAACATGATTAATACATCATAACGCGTCTTCATTAAATTAACACATGATATTGAAATTTAAACACAAGATTCATAGAAAAACACATCAAATTCTACACTTAAACCAAACCATTGATGATAAAATAGAGATTCATGACTAAGGGTTTATGAACCATCATCTCGTGGGAGATAATTCAGGGTTCAAGGAAAACCCTACTATCCTAAACGCTAAAATACCAAAGTTATAGAACAATCTCCCCCTTACCTTGTTATTGAATAATTTCTTCGCAAAGCTCTAATCAATGGTGGAAATCCTTTCTTGCACAATATCTAACACTCTTCTCTTGGTGAATTAGGACACTCTTCTCTTAGTTAATTGATACCTTCTCTTAGAGTTTTAGAGAAGAAGAGGTAACTTTTTGAAGGTTAGAGTTTATGTCTCTTTTCTTTTCTCCAAAGACAATACATGTTTCTCCTTTTTCTTTCTGACTCACTTTTCTCTCTCTCAATCTCCCTTTTTATTATCTAATTTCTTATTTATTTCCCTTAATAAAATTCAGATTTTTATTACTTTGACCCCTTTCCAACTTCCTTCTTCCACTAACTCTTCTAAATTCTAAATTTTCTAATTAATTCAAGTAAATTCAATTAAACATATAAATTTCAATTAACAATAATAATAATAACATTATTTTTTCCTTTTAAAATATAACAATAATAATAATACTAAGAATAATTATAATAATAATCATGAAAGTACACTAAAATAAAATTAGTGTTAATAGGTATTTGCCCCGTGCCATATAGGCGAGTTTTGAAAAAAAAAACGGTAGAAAAGAAAGTTTGAATTCGCCCCCAACCACATGAAGATTCACCTATTTTGCCCCCTCAAGAAATTAATCCATCAATAATCTATTAAATATCATGTAATTTTTAATGATTTCTACCTATTTTCCCCTGCCAAATTGTCGGTTTTTTAAAATCCCCCTGCCATGTTATTATTTTTTATAATTATATTTCTTGACGGAAAAAACCAAGAGAATCTTCATACAACAGGGGACGAAAACTCACCTATATGGTAGAGGGAAAAATACCTATTAACCCATAAAATTATTAATAGAAGTAAATTTGGAATAAAAATTCAGGGTGTTACAAGACACATCTCTAAATTCCCACGTAAACAAATTAAGGTAAATATATTCCTGCCATTTCATTGATTTTTGTTTTTGTAGAAACATTCATGAAAGTGTTAAACACATTATCAAATACATTATTTTTTATTTGAATCACATCAAGGTTGTGTCTTAACAATTTTTCCTTCCGGTGTGAAAGATCACAAAATATACTTCGTTTGGTCCAATTATGTTGTTTTCCATACCGTGGAAATTTAGTGGCACAAGCACTATCTGAGACTTTTGGAAAATCAAATCAACTTCCCAGACATCATGGTCGGTAAACGTGTGAGGTGGTCTTTTTTTCCGATCTTGTTTTGTGTAAAGCTCCATTCACTTCTTCTAAAAGGATGATCTATTGGTAAAAACTAACGATGACAATCAAACCAAATTTTTTTCCCTCCATATTGTAAGGTGAAAGCATATGTATTTCCCCTGAAATAAGGGCATGCTAATTTACCTTGTGTCCCACATCCAAACAACACATCATATGCTGGAAAATCGTTGATTGTTCACATTAAATGCACTCTTATTACAAAGTTTTTTTCATAGAGATATCATATGTTACAATCCCTTCTCTCCATAAGTGTTGTAAATCATCAATCAAAGGTTGCAAGTAGATATCTATTTTAACTTTTGGGTTGGACGGTCCATGTACAATACAAGTTAAGAACATGTGTGATTTGGTCATGCAAATTTCGGGAGGAAGATTGTTAGGGGTGACTATTATCGGCCAATATGAATATGGAGAACTAGAGGCTTGAATGTAAGGTGTAAACTGATCAGCACATAAACACAATCTTACTTTCTTATGTCACTAGCATAACCGGGATAAACTTTACCAAAGTGTTTCCATGCTTTTTCATCAGATGGGTGACACAAAACATTTGGGCTGCTTGTTCTCACGATACATCTCATTTGAGTTGTAGATTCATATTAAGCATAAAGTTGTTGTAACATAGGAATGATCAAAAAATAGAACATTCTTTTCACTGTCACATCTTTGTATTTTTCCATTCCACTCTTTCGAGGAACATACCTAGCAGCTCCACAAATTCTAAACTCAGTTAAAATGTTATCGTCTTTAAATATAATAAGCATCCATTCACACAATAATCGATTTTCTCAACCTACAATCCTAACTTAGAAACCAACTTCTTCACTTGATAATGGTTTTTAGGTAAGCATTATTTTGTTGGACAAACATCGATAAACATTTGAGAAATCCATGGCCTTTTGAGGAACATGTCAATTAAACATGGCATCAAATTTATCTTAATTGAAATAGATAGTTTAGATTCAGAAGCTCCATCATAAATGGGTTAGTTTAGAAAGATCAATCCATCATAAAATTATTGAGATTTTTTATTTGGTACATCACCCTCGCTATTTGTTTCGTTTTCCATATTAGCATTTATATTATGGACATTGATAAATGGCCTAATAACATCATAGACTATTTAATTCATTACATAAAATTATTCTTCATCACCAAGATTATCCCACAAGTATTCCCATCACTACTAGAATGATAATCAATGTCCATATTCTAATTCTCTTCTCCTTGATCTGTCCATGTATAATAGTTGCGCAAAAAAGCATGTATGTACGTACAAGTGATGTTTGACCTTGTCGTACCCCAATTTTGACCACCCTTCTTTGTCCTTTCTATTAACTTAGGATATAGGTCACTAACGTATTCAGAATCCCATATGAGTCATCTGGTCAACTCCAATGACCTTAAAAAGTCAAAGGAGGACCGTTTTGACTTTTAGTTCCTCATAGGGACTTAATTTTGATTTAGGGGTATAACATGAAATATCATCATGCTAGAGGTATATAGGTTAATATTAAGAAGGAACGCTTTATAACATTATTATTAGTTAAACATGGTTAATATTATTATTCATTAGGTTGTATTTTTGCTAATTAGAAATATATTAATATTGAGATAAATTAGGGTTAAATTAATTTTTTATCAAATTATTATATTGAGGAAAATAGTAATAGGATAACTGGGTTTATTAGAGTATTAATATTCTTACTAATTGTGAATTATTATTATTAAGGTTAAATTATTATTATTATTTATTAATATTATTATTATGTATTAATATAATAATTATTTATTATTAGGAATGTTATTATTGATATTATGTCTAAGAATATTATTATTATCATTATTAATATTATTATTAGAATTAAGTTAAAGTTAATTAGATTATTTTTGTTTTTGTCTAAGTTTGGAAGTTGATTGGGCCCAATTCGGGCCTCCTTTCACTTGGGTCAATTAGATAACCCAAGGATCAATTTGGTCAAATCCAGGACCCAACCCCCGAACCGGGTCGAGTATGACCCAAGTCCATCATCTTTTTCCCCAATCAAACCCTAATTTGTGCCAAATTTGAAAATCAGAGCAAATAAAAAAAAACTTGCAACTTTTAATCCAATCCAAACTTTCCATTCAAATCACAAATTACAATCAAATATGGACCAAATACATCAAAAATCAGTTACAATTTCAAAACCCTAATTTCTATTTCTAAACCTATATCAATCTAATTACAATCATACTACAAGTTTCCTAGTTGAATCAATCTAATTTAATTTCTAACACCTAATTTTTTTTATAAAAACCGAAATTTACAATCGAGAGAGGACAAAGAAGAGAAACCCTAAAAGAATCCTTAGAATTTTTGCCTCTGCAATCCACTGAACCTCACTAAGAGCTTCAAACTTTGAAGGGATTAGGGTTTTCACATTGAAACCTTAATCTGCTTGAGCTTAGCCATCATCACCCGAAGAACCTCGCACAAAAAAAAGAAGAAGAATTAGACGAAGAAGGAGATAAGCAACAAAAAGGGGAGAGAAAAATCTAAAGAATTTGCCTCTTATCGGAGAACGCCTAATCTCCGAAGGTTGGCTATACAAACCCCTTTGCATATTCGCTTGTGCTGATTGCTTGATTGTATATTATGCATGCCTATTGTTGTTTGCATTGAGCTTCGGTTGGATCTAAGGGGTTTCTGGGAAACTAGGGTTAAGGTTCTTCATTTTAGGGTTAGGGTTCCACCCAGATAGGGTTATGGTTCATACAATGAACCCTAGGGTTCATTTGGGAAATGAGTTAGGGTTCATGTTTGGTTAGGGTTATTCGATTTGAATTTGTTTCTAGGTTGAAGAAGTTGTTAGGGTTCATCTTATAAATGTAGGAGAATTCTTTACCTTGAATTAATTTTTAATGATAGCAAATTGTGTGATCATCATCCAAATGTTGGTTGTGCATTGCATTACATGATACATTTGTGTTTTTATTATGTTTTTCATCCCACTCTATTGTTGCATAACTGTACATATAAACCTACATTGATACTTCCCTTAAAATAACAATTAAAATGCATTTTACGTCAGTATGCATCAATACATAAGCCTCTGCATCGATACATACAGCATGTGATAAATCACAAAACCTTTTTGTTCAGTATGCATCGATGCATACGAGTCATGCATCAATACATGGAAGGCTAAAGACTCTATGCATCGATCCACACGATCCCTGCATCGATGCATGACCAATTGAAACAGCCTGTGTATCAATACATGCGCATTAGGCATCGATACATACTAGTGAAATAATCACATGCATCGATACATACGAATTATGCATCGATACATGATTAATAAATTTCACCAAAAATTCACATATCTTACAGTATGCATCGATACACAATCTACAAATTCGAAACAAGAAGAGAACAAGAAGAGTAGAGGAAGAGGATCCTGTTTTAATTGTGGTAAATCTGGACATTATAAAACGGATTGCCCTATAAAGTATAAGGATCAAAGAAAGGATTCACCAAAAGGGTACAGCAAATAAAGAAGAGCGTACATTGCATGGGAAAGTGATAGTGATTCATCAAGCACACAAAGCTCAAGTGATGATGATGAAGCAGCAAATCTGTGCCTTATGGCTCACACAAAAAATCTGTCCTACCACAAGAAGAAAAACAATGACAAAAAGGTAAAACAAGCCTACTACAATAATTTCTCCTCTATGTCTTTTTTGGAACTAAAAATAGCTTTTGAAAAACTGCATAACGAAGCTGTAGATGCTTTTAAAAGACTATCTTCCGACAAACATATTTTTTCATTTTTGGAAGGTAAAGTAAACAAAGCTGAAATTGAGTTAGAGGCGTTGAAAGCTAGTATTGCAGAAAATTCAAAAAATATTGACATTGACGGATGTAGTAGAGTTAGGTATTGTGACGCTTGTTATATTTGGCAAAAAGAGGTAAACACTCTTAAGGTCAAATTAGAGAAAGCGCTACAACCTAAAGTTACTTATGCCGTTGACCCCAAGTTGTTTAAGAAGTCATTGAATCCTCCATATGCAAAATACTCTTTTATTCTAAAGGATTCAATGAACAAGAAACAACAAACACATCATCATGGTTTATGTCATTATTGTTGCCATGCTGGCCATACCATTGAGAAATGCAAATTTAGGAGATTTCTTGTCCCTAAAGGCATTTATCAATGGAAGCCAAAAGGCAACCATGTTAGCACTTACCCACTTGGACCCAATGAAAATTGGGTACCAACTTCTCTCTTTTGATGTTGTAGGATGAGTGCCTTGCCTCCGCAGATAGAAGGTGGTTTCTTGACAGCTGTTGCTCAAGGCACATGACCGGTGACATATCGCTTTTTATAGACTTCAAGGCAAAGAAAAAGGGATATGTTACTTATGGAGACAACAACAAAGGAGCTATACTCGGCAAAGGTAGTGTAGGTAATCCCTCCACCACTACTATTTCAAATGTCCATTTAGTTGAGGGACTTAAACACAATTTGTTAAGCATAAGTCAACTATGCGACATGGGCTATAAAGTGTCGTTTACAAAAACTTGCTGCATAATTGAACATGTTGAACAAAACATTGTGTTTAAGGGTGTAAGAGTAAACAATATCTATATGCTTGACTTGTTTGATGTACCTTTAACAAATACTAAATGTCTAGTCACCTTGAATGATGATTCTTGGCTTTGGCATAGACGTTTAGCGCATGTTAACTTCGATTTGCTAAATAAGGTTGTATCTAAGGATCTAGTAGTCGGTCTACCAAAAATAAAATTTTCAAAAGACCACCTATGCGACGCGTGCCAAATGGGAAAGCAAACAAGGGTGTCTTTTAAATCTAAAAATGTAATTTCAACTTCACGACCCCTTGAGCTTCTCCATATGGACCTCTTTGGACCTTCTAGGACAAAGAGCCTAGGTGGAAATTACTATGGCTTTGTAATAGTTGATGACTACTCTAGATTCACTTGGACTATATTCCTTCATAGCAAAGATGAAACTTATTCTGCTTTTAAAAATTTTGCAAATCTGTTCCAAAACAAAATGAATTCCAAAATAGTTACAATTCGTAGCGATCATGGTGGTGAGTTTCAAAATTATCACTTTGAGAAGTTTTGTGACAAGTATGGTATTGAGCATAACTTTTCAGCCCCTCGCACTCCACAACAAAATGGCGTTGTGGAGCGTAAAAATCGTGTTTTAGAGGAGTTGGCAAGAATAATGCTTAATGAGGGTGGATTACCAAAATACTTTTGGGCTGATGCTGTCAGCACAGCCTGTTATGTTCTAAACAGAATCTTAATTCGCCCTATTTTAAACAAAACTCCTTATGAACTTTTGAAAGGAAGAAAACCAAACTTGTCACATCTTCACGTATTCGGTTGTAAATGTTTTGTTTTGAATAACGGTAAGGAAAACATTGGGAAGTTTGATGCAAAAGCGGATGAAGGTATCTTTCTTGGTTACTCACTGTCAAGTAAAGCATATAGAGTGTATAATAAGCGTTTACTTACTGTTGAAGAATCTATTCATGTTTCTTTTGATGAGTCTTATCCGAAAAATGTCGGAAAAGGTATTTCTTTTGATGACGCAGGTGTATCTACAGAAGACATACTCAAGGAAGCTGTTGAGGAAACTGATCAGTCCAAAACAGCTGCCCATGAGAAGGAGGAAGATACTAGTCATGAAGAAATTGAGGAAGAAAAGACAGCTGAAGTGAATGATCTTCCAACAGCTTGGAGATCCTCAAAAGACCATCCCATTGACAACATCTTGGGAGACATTTCAAAGGGAGTAATGACTCGTTCTAAGATAAGTAATTTTTGTTCTCACTTCGCGTTTGTTTCACAAGTAGAACCTAAGAATGCCAAAGAGGCCTTGATTGATGAATTTTGGCTAATGGCCATGCAAGAAGAGCTTAATCAATTTAAAAGAAATGACGTTTGGGAACTTGTCCCTCGTCCGCGAGATCATCATATCATAGGCACTAAGTGGGTTTTTAGAAACAAGCTTGATGAAAACGGAGTGATTACTAGGAACAAGGCACGTTTAGTAGCACAAGGGTATAACCAAGAGGAGGGCATAGACTATGAGGAAACTTATGCTCCAGTTGCTCGCCTTGAAGCTATACGTCTTTTGCTTGCCTATGCGTGTTCTAAGGATTTTAAGCTTTACCAAATGGACGTAAAGAGTGCCTTTCTTAATGGTGTCATAAATGAAGAAGTATATGTTTCACAACCTCCTGGTTTTGAAAATGCTGAAAATCCAGATCATGTTTACAAATTAAAACGAGCTTTGTATGGTCTTAAACAAGCCCCTCGGGTTTGGTATGAAAGGCTTAGCAAATTCCTAATTGATCATGGATATTCAAGAGGTAAAGTGGACAATACTCTCTTTATTAAACACAAAGGAAAGCACATTCTTTTAGTTCAAGTTTATGTCGACGATATTATATTTGGTTCAACTAACATACACTTGGTCGAAGAATTTTCTAAGGTTATGCAGGGTGAATTTGAGATGAGTCTAATGGGGGAGCTGAACTACTTCTTAGGACTGCAAATAAAGCAACTTGATGAGGGTACAACAGTATGTCAAACAAAATACTGCAGAGAACTACTCAAGCGCTTTGGAATGAATGACTCAAAATCAATCGACACCCCAATGCCTACCAACGGAAATCTAGATAAGGATGAGCACGGTAAGTGTGTAGATGTCAAAAGGTTCAGAGGTATGATTGGATCTCTCTTGTATCTTTCTGCTTCTAGACCTGACGTCATGTTTAGTGTTTGTATGTGTGCACGCTATCAATCAAATCCTAAGGAATCGCACCTAAAAGCGGTGAAGCGCATATTTAGATATCTTCACGGAACACCTAAATATGGGCTTTGGTATTCCAAAGGAAGTGATTGTAGCTTAGTAGGGTACTCCGATTCTGATTTTGCTGGCTGCAAATCAGATAGGAAAAGCACAAGTGGTACATGTCACCTGTTTTCAAACTCCTTGGTCAGTTGGCATAGCAAAAAGCAAGTTTCTGTGGCTTTGTCAACTGCAGAGGCAGAATACGTTGTAGCCGGTAGTTGTTGCGCTCAGATTTTATGGCTGAAGCAGCAACTACAAGACTTCAACATTCAACTCAAACGTATTCCTATCAAATGTGACAACACTAGTGCCATAAACCTTACTAAAAACCCTGTTTTACACTCACGCACTAAACACATAGAGATTAGACATCATTTCCTTCGTGATCATGTTGAAAAAGAAGACGTTGTCTTTGAGCACGTTGATTCCAAAAATCAGCTTGCTGATATTTTCACTAAACCGTTGGCAACAGAACATTTCTTCAACATTCGTCGCGAATTGGGAATCTTAGATCTTTCTCAATTGATGTCATAAGCATGTTACCTCTTAATTATATTATGCCTCACCATGGTTGATAAGAGCTGTTTTAGATGTCAATTATCCATCACAAGAGTTCTCCAACAGAGGTAATATCAATCCTTTCTATAATTTTCTTATTGCTAAGTGATTGTGTATGTTAGAACAAATGCTCTTACTCTAGTTGATATAAAGTTTGATTGCATATACTCCTTGTCTATATTGTGTGCACATTAACAATCTGACTTCTGAATCTTTCTTGAGCATAATCATCATGACATAGTGCATAATGCATATTCATACTGCATTAAAATTCATTAAAAGCTAGTTCAGCATCAGTATGCATCGACACAAACAAAGCATGCATCGATCCATACATTCTGGAATTCAAATTTTTTAAAAACTGCTTCAGGATGCATCGATGCATCCATCGCATGTATCGATACACATGCCAATTGTGAATATTTGGCATCGACGCATGACCATCTGCATCGATACATACTGATGCCATCTGAATTAAATGCATTTCTTTCTCTCTCATGCATCGACACATCAGCCAATCATATCACTTCCTATCTCAAGACTTCATACCATCTCCCCTCAAAAACCCCAAAACCAGTGGCTAACCCTAATCCTCCTCATCTTCACTCTCTCTCTAAAACCCTAAATCTCACATCACCATGCCTCCACGCACTATTCCAGCCAGAGCCAAAGGAAAAGGAAAGGGAAAGGAAACAGCCGGTACTTCTCAGCAACCACCAGACGTTCCTTCAAATGCCTTAGAGCTACTTCATCCTGCTGTTGCTTCTGAATTTGAGGAATCCTTCAAGACAAGGTTAGTCATGAAACCTCATGTCTTTGATAAAACAGATGCTATTCACCTGCACCTAAATGAAGTGGTTGAACTCTTACATGCACAAAGTCTTGGGTCATTTCTGTCCACAAAGGATGATTATCATGAGGATTTCATTCGGGTCTTTTATGCTGGCTTACAAACTGGTAGAGGCTATCTGTTCCGGTGCTCTATCGGAGTCAGAACATATACCTTTGAAGCCTCTGATTGGGAAACGGTATTTCAAATGCCGCCTCCGTCGATGGCTGTCAAGTCCTGGCATGACCTGCATTTTGATCCTGAATTTGACATGAAGGACTTTACTCCATCTATCCTAAAGATAGACAGACCGTTGAGTGATGATGAACATGTCACGTCTGGTATGATCAAGCAAACTCCGCGTATTCTTCACTGGATTATTACACACATTCTGCATCCAACAAACAGTGGACATTCCCGGTTGGACAGGCCCAGCATACATCTTCTCTACATTCTGCAAAATAAGGTTTTCTTAAATTGGGCTAACTACTTTGTAAAACGTCTATTTTACGTGCGAGACAGCTCCAAGAATGTGGCTCTAGGTTATGCTTCTCAAATAATGAAAATTTTCTTAAGTTTTGGAAAGTTGCAATACCTATTGTTCCTCTCCTATCTCCATCTGCTGCTCAAGAGTTTGACTCTGCCACTCTATCGCATATGGGATATCGGTGGGACAAGGACCGCAAATGCTTCTATTTCTACGAAAGAAAATCCAAAACCAGAATTTACAATTTTGACGTACCTTCGGAACGCATCCATGTTGCTGAAGATCAACCTGATGAAGAGATGCAGGATGCGGCTGAAACAGATGCACCATAAGCTGAGGCCAATGCTGGTTGGGGTGATTGGGTGCCACGAAGGTGGTCTCCTACCAACTATGTACCTGAACCTACAGCCCCTCCATTCTCCGGTGGTACTTCAACCTCAACACCAACTGCAGACATCACTCATATGCTTCAACAGATGGAACTTGTCAACAAAGAACGCCATGAAGAAGCACGGTACTGGCATGTTCAACAATCTGAATGGCACAACGAGCATCGTGACTGGCATGATGAGCACACACGGATGTATCAGAATCAACACGCTTGGCACCAAGACTTGGTTAAATGGCATCAAGTTTTCTACAACGAAATGTCCGGCTTTATGGATGACTGCCGTGAAAATCCTGGGATTATGGACAGCTTTAGAAGCATTGAAGTTCAGAACCGATTTAGGCAATACTCCTTCATGGGCCAAAATCCAGACACAATGCCTCCTCCTCCGCCTCCGCCAAGCTACCGAGATCCTGACAGACATGATGAGGAGTCCTGTGGTGGCCACAATCCAAATTAACCCACCATCCTTTCATCTCACTGCATTTCATTTCATATTGCTCAAGTTTTATTTTGTTGCACAATATATGGTTTAGCTTATGTAACTCTTAAACTCGTTCGTACCTTTAAAATGCTTTTCAATTTCTGTTTATCTCTGTTGTTATTGCCCTTATTCGTCATTCTTTGTGAATGATTCTTTACCTTGAAGCTTCATTCTTTGTGATTGATAGCCTGTTATCCATTTTTTGCCATGTCCTGCTACACTTTGCTACCTTGATAAATCTGTTTCTTCCTCTTTTTGATGTTGACAAAGGGGGAGAAAATGCAGATATGCACAAACTCAGGGGGAGTATCACACATCTTGCCAAGAATTTGCCATCATCAAAAAGGGGGAGTTTGTAGGAGAATTCTTTACATTGAATTAATTTTTAATGATAGCAAATTGTGTGATCATCATCCAAATGTTGGTTGTGCATTGCATTACATGATACATTTGTGTTTTTATTATGTTTTTCATCCCACTCTATTGTTGCATAACTGTACATATAAACCTACATTGATACTTCCATTAAAATAACAATTAAAATGCATTTTACGTCAGTATGCATCAATACATAAGCCTCTGCATCAATACATACAGCATGTGATAAATCACAAAACCTTTTTGTTCAGTATGCATCGATGCATACGAGTCATGCATCAATACATGGAAGGCTAAAGACTCTATGCATCGATCCACACGATCCCTGCATCGATACATGACCAATTGAAACAGCCTGTGTATCAATACATGCGCATTAGGCATCGATACATACTAGTGAAATAATCACATGCATCGATACATACGAATTATGCATCGATACATGATTAATAAATTTCACCAAAAATTCACATATCTTACAGTATGCATCGATACACACTCTTATGCATCAATACATAAAGCTGTTTTATGTTATAACAGTAACTGTTTTGCAGCATATATAAGACAGGTTATGACAGCAGTGTAAAAAGACGAATTCATTGAGGGAAAACAATTGAACACAAGATCAAAAGCAGTGTTGGAGCAATTGTTTTGAGAGCAATTAGAAACCTGAAAGAGACTTCATCTTCTTCATCTTCTCAATCACTTTTCTTCAAGAACATTTACACATAACCATTCTTGTTCTTTGGATTAAAGAAGCATCGAGATAACGTTCAGTGGTACGATCAAGGATCTAGCTGTGGTTTGCAGTGGAACGATCGAGGATCTAGCTGAGTTGAAGATTGAAGGGGGTTTCTAGGAAAAACCTACTGGTTTGTCCTTCAAGAACTGGAGTGTTCTTGAGGGTTTGGGAGTCACGTTTGCAGAACATATTCAGCCGCAGCGTTGCGTTTGGAGATCGGGGGATTTCGCAAGCAGGTCGTGGAACCGGTGAATTGTTTGCAATTTCGTGCAGGAAAATCTTGATCGTGCTCAGATCAAGTGAAGGTTCATACAAGAAGAGGTTCTTAGAGTTTAGAATTCTGTCTTTGTATCATAACCTTGTATCAACGGATTCGGCAAAAATTGATAATCAAAGTTCTCAATTTCATTTGAAATTGAGAGGGAGACGTACCCACACGCGAGGACGACGTGGGGAACTTCCTTACCAAATCTCTGCGTATCGTATTCTTACCTTACTCCTCTTTACGTTTTAAAACTGTTTTCGCAATTTCAGTTAGTGTGTGGTGATTGTTCCTGTTGCAAGACAGCAGTGGCAAGAAAACTTTTAATCAAACTCCATTGCTGTTTATCATCGATCACATACACACCAACTGTTTGACAAAACGGTTAGCTAGATTTTATTCATTGGAAATAGACTTTAATGATAAGTGCATTCAATTAGTTAAAATTCTGGTGTGAATTGTTTCTGTCATTCTCATTAAAATCCAGCAATTAAACTTGTGTGTCCGGCTTTCTAGTAGCGGTTCAGAATAGACGGAAGTCGATTCGGGACTGATTTTTCCGCCAACTTTGAAAACTCTGATAAAATTTCAAATCCGTTAAATTTCAAAGAGGTGATCTATTCACCCCCCCTCTCGATCACTAGCCACACCGTCTAACAATAAATCCTAGGGTTCATTTGGGGAACCCAGGTTGAAGGGTAGAAGGTGTTCTACAAAAATATTGATGAACATTTGAAGATTCCGCTTGAAGATCAATCAGAATCTGGGGAAGGTAAGGTTTTTGGTGGTGGTGCAAGGCAGAGAAGGGAGGTCAAAGGGGTTGGGTTTTAGAGAGAGGGCAGAGAGTAGAGAGGAGTAGAGAGGGAATTGAGAGTTAGAGAGAGAATGAAAAAGAAAAAATGGGAACAGACTGAAGAAAAATGGACTTAAATGCGTCCCTATTTCCCGTTGGATTCCCCCCCCCCCCATGTAGCCTTCTATAACGCCTTCAGATGAGTTGACCCTTGACTCATCTGACGCGGTCAGGTCCACCGCGGTCTGCCAATTGACTTTGCACACCGTCCCTCCGATCAGCATACTTACATGGTCATCTCATCATACACTTGAGGTTTGATCTGGTTGGCACTCCAGTCAACAGATCAGACGCTCCTGGTGTAGAGTCCATCGTCGACTCCCCAAGAGGGCTTTGGAGGTGCAATGGGCTCGGAGAGGCCAATGGGCCTCTCTCTTCTTTTCTATTAACACCCTCTCAACGACCCATTTACTCACCCGTACAAAATACACCCCCATCATTTTTATAATTTTTTAGTTAATTAATTACTTAATTAACCATTAATTAAGATTTACCTATTTAATAATTAGGATTAATTCAATTAAAATTAGATTTGTGGTGTTTTTAGTTATTCATGATATTTATTTAATTAATTAACTATAATAATAAATTTAATTAGAAATTTATACTATTTATATTATGGTTAATTAAATAAGGAATTGTGAGATATAATCGGGGATAATACTTAGGATTTTAAGGGATGTAACAAGGGGACGAAATAGGGATATGGAATATATCTTATGACCTCCAATTTAGATCATTCGTATTACCTTTAATTTTATTTATTTTGTATCATATTATTATATCGTACTTAATATATTGTTATTCATTAAATTAAATAATATTTTCAAGTTAAAACGGGATAAAAAACACGGGATAGAATTTGGGATAAAACTAAGGGGTTATCAAAGGTTAAATCGGGATAAGGGGTTATGTCTAACACATAATTATGATTCCTAATTTATTTTCTTAAATAAGCTAAAATAATATTTTTTTTCTAAGGGATAAAGGGATAAAATCGATTCAAACTCACTCAAAATAGTAAGACCTCTACCCTAGCGTGTTGAGACATTTTTCAAAATCAAGTACTTCTCTGTCCCTGATGTGTGAGGACTTTTCAAGAGATAAAAACAATCAACCAACCAACATTTTCAAGAAGAACTACGATACTCTGATTCATCGCCTAGTGTGAAGATACGTAGACACAGAGTTATAAACTCTAGTGAGTTCAGTTATAAAAATCTTTTTGGGTTTCATATCAATTCAGATAAAATAGTTTGTAAATAAATAAATAAAATTGAATAATCAAGCAAATACATTAGGGGCGCACACTAACACTAGAATTAGAGGGGGTCCCATTGAATACAATGGAGGTAAGGGGTTCCTAGTACCTTCCCCTTACTCAACCGACTCCCGAACACAGGCTCTCACCTTTAACTATTAAATTTTATCATTATTTTCATATTCCTTAGAAAGGAATAAAAGATGGTGACGACTCTGTAAATTTTCCAGCCGCGATAGGCTTCACTAGGCGTCTTCAAACTAATGTAGACACACTTTACACAAAGACACCTTATCGCACCCTCGTTTAAAATTTGTGGTTGATTCATAACTTTATTGACAAAATATTTAACTTCACTAACAAATTCATCTTTCAAATCATATCTATTAAAATTTACTCTATCATACATCCAACTTCAATCCATTTTCTATCTGAAAAAAAAAACATAAATTTCTAATCTTTCAAACAATCAGCCTATAAATCATGATTTCAAACATATTTAAGGCGAAACTACTAGTAAGTTCTATATTTTACCACTCTATAAATTTCTGGACGTACTATCTTTCAAATCATATCTATTAAAATTTACTCTATCATACATCCAACTTCAATCCATTTTCTATATGAAAAAACAAACATAAATTTCTAATCTTTCAAACAATCATCCTATAAATCATATTTCCCAACCTTGACGATTCCGCTAGTAGAAGCCATTTTCTTCAAGAAATAAAATTTTACCACTCTAAATTTTGATGTTTGCTCTGATACCAATTGTTAGAGCCGTAGCGGTATTTTGCTTCTATTAATGATATGAAATATAGAAGTCACTAAAATTGAACAAGACTTGTATGAATAAAGATATCTAAAGAAGAATAACTTTATTACACTATATATATTTCTATTGTAATTGGTCTACAAAATGTATGAAGAATTTATAGTGACATACAAGCTAAATAATTTGTGGATTTAAATTAACCACAAATATAAGCCTCTCACTTATAACCTTCCTATTACTCCTCCACAATTTACCGGAGTAAATTACATTCCATATTTAGTATTACCAAATATTATTCCCACAATTCTCCACCTCGTTCGTAATTTGAAACATTCAAATTTTGGACGAATATGGAATAATGGTTAGCAAGTTCAAGCAATGTTGGAACTTGTTACCTGACACAACCTTGGTTAACATGTCAGCTGGGTTATCATCAGTATGTACCTTCGTAAGAGAAATATGACCTTCCTCTACGACATCCCGTACAAAATAATACCGTACAAAATAATACCTTACATCGATATGCTTGGCCCGAGCATGATGAACCTGGTTCTTAGCCAAGTGAATCGCACTTTGACTATCATAACTCAGTTTTGCACGTTCTTGTTTCATACCCAATTCATCTAGAAGACCCTTCAGCCATAATGTTTCCTTCACTCCTTCTGCTACTGCCATGTACTCAACTTCTATAGTAGAGAGTGTCACTGTATGTTGTAACATCGATCTCCAACTAACTGGAGCACCGTGTATTTGAAACATATAACCAGTAGTAGATCATCGTCTATCTAGATCGCCAGCATAATCTGAATCAACAAACTCACTTATTTGACATGTATCTCCACCAAAACGCAAACTAGTGTTAATAACACCTTTCAAGTACCTCAAAATCCACTTAACTGCTTCCCAATGTGCCTTTTCCGGATTCGCCATGAACCTACTAACAACACTTACCGCTTGTGAAATATCTGGACGTGTACACACCATAGCGTACATCAGACTGCCAACTACACTAGCATAAGGTAAATTTTCCATGTATGCCTTATCTTCTGCTGTAGTGGGAGATTGATTACCAGAAAGCCTAAAATGTGGAGCTAATGGAGTAACCACCGACTTAGCACCTTTCATTCCAAACCTTTCAACAACCCGCTCTAAATAGCCTTTTTGACTCAAGAACAGTTTTCGATTTGTCCGCTCTCTTCTAATCTCCATACCCAATATTTTCTTTACAACACCCAAGTTTGTCTCAAACTCTTTACGAAGTTTAAACTTCAACTTATCTATCTCCACCTTGCTTTTTGAAGCAATAAGCATGTCATCGACATACAATAATAGATAGATATAATTACCTCCATGAAGCTTATGAATATAGGCACAACTGTCATAACTACTTCTAGAGAAACCTTGTTTTATCATAAAAGAACCAAATCGCTTGTACCACTGTCTAGGAGATTGTTTCAACCCATAAAGTGATTTTCTCAAGCGACATACCTGACTCTCTTTACCCTCAACCTTGTATCCCTCAGGTTGATACATATATATATCTCCTCATCTAAGTCTCCATGCAAGAAGAGTGTCTTCACGTCTAGTTGTTCCAGCTTAAGATCACCGTGAGTTACTAAACTTAATAGCACCCGGATTGAAGTATGTTTCACCACCGGAGAAAATATCTCATTGTAATCAATTACTTCCTTTTATTAAAACCCCTTGGCCACTAGTTTAGACTTATATCTTGTACCACATAACTTAGTATGATCTTCTTTTCTTTTATACACCCACTTACAACTGATAGCAGACTTTCCTATAGGCAATGAGACCACCTCCCATGTCTTGTTCTTGTGAAGAGACTGCATCTCTTCCTCCATAGCAACCAACCAACTCTCTATATATTTATCTTTTATAGCTTGCTTGAAGGTGACCGGCTCATCATCTTCAACTGAGAGTGCATATTCCACCAAGTTAACCTGCCCATAATGCTTCAGAGGTTTATCTGACCCAAACTTATGAACTAGTTTATAATTTCTCTTTGGCCTAGTGACATCCAAAGATTCTTGTTGTTGTTGTTGTAACACATGTGTATTTTCCTGTTGAACCTCCTCATGATCATGTTCATCCTCTTCTTCATCTTCACTGGCGATAGGATTATCCACCTGACCACGATTAGAATATGATTGGTCTTCAGATTCTATCTCAATTACTTGCTTATTTGATATCGTCACATCACCATCATTAGGGTTAATAACTTTTGACAAAACTGTCAAGGATTTTTCATCAAATGTAACATCCATGCTGATCACAAACTTAGAATCTTCTACACTCCAAAGACGATAGCCTTTGACCCCTTTTGCATATCCTAGAAAGATAGCTTTCTTGGCTCTATTATCAAGTTTGTTATCCTTAACGTGATAATACGCTGTGCACCCGAAAATTTTCAGTCTTTCATAGTCAACATGTTCACTTGACCATACCCTATAGGGCGTGTCTCCACCTAAACTGGAATGTGGGGATCTGTTTACTACATCACAAACTGTAGCAACTGATTCTGCCCACCATTCTCGACCTAACCCAGAATTAGAGCGCATACACCTTGCTTTCTCAAGAAGTGTACGATTCAGTCTTTCTGCGACTCCATTCTGTTATGGTGTGGCTCTGACCGTCCAGTGTCTAACAATGCCTTCTTGGTTACAAAACCTCTTGAAAACTCCATCTATATACTCTGTACCATTATCCGATCACAGAGTTTTCAACTTTCTACCCGTTCTGTTCTCAACCATTGATTTCCAACACTTGAAAATATTAAATACCTCATTCTTATGCTTAAGAAAATAAATCCAAGCATACCTCGAATGATCATCAACATATGTAACAAAGTACCTGGAACCACCCTTATAAGTAACTTTAGTCGGACCCCAAACACCAGTATGCACATAGTCTAACAATCCTCTGCTTTTGTGCTTGCTTGTAGAGAACTTCAAGCGATGTGCTTTTCCATACACACAATGTTCACAAAATTCCATACATGGTTTATTCATGTTCTTCAACAAACCTTTCCCATTAAGCAGTGATAAACCCTTCTTTGACATATGCCCAAGGCGCATGTGTCATATCCTCGTGCATTCTGTTTGATCTTTACTTCCACTTATTCCAATTGCCAAATCTCCTGTGACAGTTTCACATACAAGAGGATAAAGATTCCTATGAAGAACTCCCTTCATCATAACCAACGAACCACGAACAACCTTTAAGACTCCATTTTACAAGATTATTTCGCAACCATTTTCCTCTAATACACCAAGAGAAATAAGGTTTTTCCACAAATTAGGGACATGTCTCACGTTCCTCAAAGTCCTTACCGCTCCATCATGCATTTTGATTCGTATTGTACCATACCCCATAATTTTGCAAGCATGGTTGTTTCCCATTAAAACAATTCCACCATCTATACTTTGGTAGATAGTAAACCACTTCCTATTTGGGCACATATGGTGTGAGGCTCCTGAATCAAGCATCCACTTATCGGAAATGTCATGGTCTTTCTCTAAGACAGAGAAACAATCTTCCTCATCATTTGAGACATAACTCGTCTCTGACAAATCTTGTTGCTTACCTTTGGAGTTGTTGCTGCCGTTGGTCTGATTCTTAAATAATACCCTCTTATTTGGGAAATTTGCTTTAAAGTGTCCATGCTCACCGCATTTAAAGCATGTTCTTTCTCCAAGAGCATTAGATTTTAATTTATATTTCCTTCTCCCACCTTGTCCTCCCTCTAGTAGCAAACAATCATTGAGCTTGTTCTTTATGTTCTCTTCCACAACTCAACATCCCACTTGTAGCAACCTTTTGAAGATCATTTGCTAAAAGTGATGTTCTTGTCTCATCCATTGTTAGAGTATCACCTACAAGCATCAATGTCTGGACTAAATTTTCATTGGACTCTGGTAATGAAAGTAGTAACATGAGTGCCTGGTCTTCTTCATCAATCTTTACATCTATATCTTTTAAGTCTGATATAATCCTATCAAACTTATTGACGTAATCCCGGATTGAGGTGCCTTCCTTCATCTTGCATGTATACAGTTTGGATTTCAAGCATATCCTATTTGTTAGAGTTTTCGTCATAAAATTATTCTCTAACTTTGACCACACGACGACAATTGTTGCTTCTTCATTAACCAAGAAAGTAACATCCCTCTCAAGGTATAAGATTATCGCTTCCCGTGCTTCAAGATCTAGCTCTTCCCAATCCTCATCCTTCATACTCACAGGTTTTTGTTCTTTCCCCGCTAACTCCTTATGCAACTTTTGTGATATAAGCAGATTTTTGATCTGTATCCTCCAATAAGAAAAATCATTTTTCCCATTGAACTTCTCTATTTCATATTTCCCAACCTTGACAGTTCCGCTAGTAGAAGCCATTTTCTTCAAGAAATAAAATTTTACCACTCTAAATTTTGATGTTTGCTCTGATACCAATTGTTAGAGTCGTAGCAGTATTTTGCTTCTATTAATGATATGAAATATAGAAGTCACTAAAATTGAACAAGACTTGTATGAATAAAGATATCTAAAGAAGAATCACTTTATTACACTATATATATTTCTATTGTAATTGGTCTACAAAATGTATGAAGAATTTATAGTGACATACAAGCTAAATAATTTGTGGATTTAAATTAACCACAAATATAAGCCTCTCACTTATATCCTTCCTATTACTCCTCCATAATTTACCGGAGTAAATTACATTCCATATTTAGTATTACCAAATATTATTCCCACACAAAACAACAGTAAATTCAAAAATTATACTTGTTCACGATATAACTTATATGGTTCAAAGATAATCGGATTTATCTACTACTTCAACATTTATTTGGTGAGTAGAGAAAAAGTAACTGTTGATTATAGTTTCCCACAATTCAAAATTAATACTTTGAATAAAAAAATTTAAATCTAATTTTTCATATTTCAAACCTATCACCATTGAATGTTGGAGGTGCATTTAGGAAAGAATTCTCTTATTTCAAAATATATTGGAAATCATCTTTCTCCTGAGACGATTAGTCTTTAAATAGGAGTTAGACTTTGATATCACTTGCTGGATATATGACTTCACACACAAGAGTGAAGAGTGGATTGTGGATTTTTTAAAAACATTTTTTAAGTTTTTTATAATTAAGCAGCGAATATTAAAATTGGAGAAAGTAAAAGTTAAACAAGAGAGAAGACACCAGAAAGTATACAAGTTCAGTCAAAAGACTTAGTCTTGTCCCCAAGATTTGATCTTGTAAGTACCAATAAACTTAACATATTTTAGTAGGTTGAACTCTTGAACCCCCTTATACAAGAAAAACAAATTTTCTGGCTAACTTCCAACCAAACAGCAAACATAGAGAAAATGGTGAGTCTTCCTTCCAAGTGACGGATTGAAGTGGTTAGTCTTCTTTTCAAATAACAACTTGTAGCGGTTATTCTACAAGATTTAAAAACTAGATTTTACATGGGCTGATGTCAAACCTGGGTGAACTTTTAACACGGGTTGAACTCGAATCGAACCAGGGTTTTCGCAGGATGACCACGAATCTATGAGGTTTTATATCGGGCTTATCTCTAACCTTATTAAGCTTTTAACCAGACTTAGCTTACGAACCTTAAATAGATTTTACAGAGAATAACCACCAACCAATATGAGATTTTAATACCAGGTTGATCTCAAACCTATGAAAACTTTTACACGGGCTGGGCCTTCGAACCAAAACAAAGAGTTAATTTTTAAGGATATAGCTTCGAACCAAAATAAATAAGTCATAAATGAATAAATTATTCAACCAATGTAGAAACAAATTTTCCTTGGTGAATTTACAATTCTACTCTTCTATAATTAAGCAAATGCCTAACTCACAAAAGACATTTCTTGAAAGCGCTACGACATAATTTCTAAGTGAGAGAAAGTGATAAATATTGTTAGAGAGAGTGATAAGTGATATACGAGAGATCACATTTATGAATATGAAAATTTATGGGAAGGGACTTCTATTTATAGGTTAGAGATTGGCAAAAAAAAGAAAAAAATTGTGGGAAAAATTAATGAGTCAATCGATTGACATCATGCACCAATTGGTTGGTTGGCCTGAAATTAATTGATTAGCAAAGTTAAAAAGGTCAAAAAAGATATATAATCGTTACCATTTATTAAGACACTGTCATAATCGATTAGGGTGCATCTTTCCACTAGTCCATCGATTGGGTATAAGTGTCAATCGATTGGCTAGTACAATTTTTTCCCATAACTTCTTATGACAAGTCCCAACTCATCTGGCATGACTTCAATGCATTTTTATAAATATTTTCTTAATAAAAATAAGTTATAAAACTCGTTTTAGTATGTGTGTGTGTGTGTGTGTGTGTGTGTGAGAGAGAGAGAGAGAGAGAGAGAGAGAGAGAGATTAGAGGTATAACTTTACCATACAACCATTAAGCTTTTACAATACTTGTTCACTCAGACGTATTAGGGCGAGCGTTCAAACACTTCAAAATTTTCCCATATGTTTTAATATTATAGACATTTTATTGAACTTTACTTGGTGATGAGTCTTGATTTGAATTCCATCATCAAATAATCAAACTCATCAAACCATACTTACTCTGCTTGCATCTTTAAACGCTTGACTTTGGTTGTAATCATTCAAGGCATATATAGTTGTCATCATTCAAGGAAGATTTAGTTGTCATCATCAAAAGCATATTCATCTTCAAGAATTCTTTGATCACTAACTTGTAAAACATGGTCCAAAAAAACAAACCTGGACTACACCTTACATTATCACTATCATTTTCACTAGTTTCTCTCAAAAATGGTCAAAACAAATCTAAGCTTCATGGTTAGCATCATTTACAGAGGTTTCACCGATGGTGGAAGTTCCAGATCTTCCCAAAGGAAATACTGCAGTCACATGTTGATTGTGTACGTAATATCCCCAAGCCTCTCCAAATACATGTGGAAATGACCCATTGGTTATCACTGTACATTATGACACTTGGGATGCCAAGAGAGTCTTGATACACCCGGGAATCTCAGAAGACATCCTATTTTAGAGCACCTTCGCAAGTAGGCTAGTCAGATGAGCAAGTACATGTAAAAGGTCACATAACCCTAGAAACGACCTATGACACATGAGTAGATTCCAAGTCGATAAAGTCAATTATCATTTGATAGACACCTTATCACCCTATAACGTCATCCTTGGTCGGCCTGCCATCAATTCGTTAGGGGAAATTATATCCATCCAATACTTGGTCCTGAAATACTTGTTACCCAGTGAGTGAGTTAGGAATGTTTAAGGGGAACAAGAAAGTGCACAGTAGTATTATTAAAGTATCCTGGCAATGAGGAACGAGGAGTCACCCACGAATCCATCATTTTTTTCTAGGTACATAACACCAACACTACAAGTTGGAACCCCTGACTAGTCATAAAGAGCAAGAGACTCACGCCCACTGAAGATCCGAAGGAGGTTCATATAGGTCCTTTAGGTCACCAAGTAACAAATATAGGCACCTCACTTTTTGCAGAAGAAGATCGCTAATTATTCAACCAATTCAGGAGAAATTTCGACTTGTTCACGTGACCCCCTTCAACGTGCCAAACATAGATACCTGAGTGGTCTGCCATCGCCTTGCCTTCAATTCCTCTATAAGCTCAGTGTCTCAAAGGATGCTGAAATTTGGCGAGGAGAAGAGATCCTCCATCAACGAAGAATTGAGTAAGCTAGCAAACACAGACTTCATCACATAAGTAAAATACCCGACCTGGCTAGGCAACATCGCCTTGGTGAAGAAATTATCAAACAAGTGGTGCATGTGCATGGATTTCAACGACCTCAATACAGTCTTTCCCAAGGACCCTTATCCTTTACTCGATATTGATCGCCTGATCGATGGGTCCTCGGGTTATAAGACACTGAGTTTCATGGATTCCTATTCGGGATACAACCATATTAAGAAGGATGTCATGCATGCGCCTAAAACAACATTTATGTCAAACCACGACAACTACTTTTATAACATCATGCCTTTTGTCTTAAGAAAACAAATGCCACCTACCAACGACTAATGAACATAATATTCTCCCAACATATATGGAGGAACTTGGAGGTCTATGTCGACGACATGATAGTAAAAACTTTAGAAGGGTAGAGCTATGCATATGACTCGGAAGATGTCATGGGTCGGTCAAGTAGTATAATATCTGTCTGAAACCCGCCATGTGCTTCTTAGGGGTGCATGCAGGTAAGCTTCTTGTCTACATGTTGACCAAACTGGGGATTAAGGAGAACTCATATAAGTTTCAAGTCATCATCGACATGAGAAGTCCCACAAATGTTAGAGAAATATAACAACTAAAAGGTCACCATGTTGCTCTATCTTGCTTCATATCTTGTACGGGTTAGATATCGACCATTGGAGATCATAAATCTACAACTAGATGGATATTTAGACTAACTAGGGTGCAATTTCTTGGAAGATAAAAAAACAAATGTGTATCACTCTCTCAACCATGGAAAAGAGTTTGTGGCTCTTGCTTCCGATGGTCAAGAAACTTTATGGTTGAGGGACCTTTTGTCGAAAGTTCCATTGGCTAAAGACAATGTTTTAAATGTGTAGATACATTGCGATAGTCAAGTTACTTTAGCCAGAGTGTACATAGAAGTGTATAATGTAAAGTCTAGACACATAGGTCTTAGACATTCCTTCATGAGAAAATTGATTAAGGATAAAATCATTTTACTCACATATATAGATGTTTAAGCTATAATTTAGCCGATCCATTTACTAAATCAACGGTCATCGATTTAGTAAAGACAACCTCGAGAGGTATGAGATTGAAACTCCTTAAGTAAGACATCCAACAACAAAAGAAACTTAAACTAACGTTAAGAAAACATTAACCTCAAGATTCTATGGGTAACAACAAGCTGTTGATTTGGATGTTTGAGAAACATTATGTAATAATGTTGACTCTTGCATTTGGAGGTTTTAGATTTTCAAACTCTTAATAAATTCGATGTTGATAATATGTATATCAATTAAAGTAGACACAATATAAACTTCACCTATGTCAATTTCGATATTGTGTCATCTCAAAGTGAGAATTAGAGTTTCTCTCATGATAAATTCACGAAATAGGTGAGAGATGAAGGCGAAGAACTTTTAAATAGTGTGTGCAAGGTAACATCAGTATAATCACAAGGAATAACAAGTTTAAAGCACTTGAGCACTTATGCACGAAAAGCATCAGAGCAATTGGGCTACTCGCTACATTATACACTGGTGTTCCGGTGGCCGGCGTTCAGCCGACTCGTGGCGGCAAGCTGCCACACATGGTTGTGGTTGTTGCTCCAATCTTTTATAGTCGTTGCTTCAATTTTTTATGTTTTGAATTCGAAAACAACGACAATTTGTGAATTATTGAAATAGTTGGTAAAAAGTGAAAAGTTGCAAAACTTATTGTTAAGTGTTGCTGAAATGGTGTGTTTCATCAAGGGTTGCATCTTGTGAAACAAAATTACTACACCTATAAGTAGGCCATTTCATATTCCAAAAAACACAATAACTTAAACGTATCTTGTTCATATAAAATTTTATATTTTCATCTTCTCTGCATTCGAGTTTTCGTCTACCTTATCCTGAATTATTTTAGATATTCGTATTTATTCTCTTCATAGTGCCAATTTCTCCGTATTTAGCAAAACCAATTAAGGAATGTATCATTCTCAAATGATATAGAACAATTGTATCTCCAATCATGATATTAATATCAAACTAATATTGAACTCAGAAAAAATAAAACCCTTTATTATCAAATCATCATTTAACTTAACATACCAGTGAAAATGACCTTAATAGCATTACGATTTGGTAAACTAATTGAAATTGGTCCCACTTTGGTAAATGATATAGTCAACAGTGTTGTATATACAAAAAGTTGCGTCGATATCTAAAATCTAATGGCAACTATAAAATTGAGGATTTAGTTATGGTGCTTAGTTCTTATCTGTTGCGCCAATAGAATAACAATCATTGCTATTTCCCTTCACTAATTTTAGTTTCAAGCAAATTTAGTAAATTATTTTACTAGTATTTGGTCAGGATCTTATTTCCTCATTTATAACCTTTATCTGCACTTAACTTTCTCATCCCACTTCAAATTTTTCAATGGCAACATTGTAGACATACAAATTATTCAGGATGTTTCCTCCACCAAATCCAAAATTTAGAGATGTTTGTGTTCTTATATTAAATTTCAATTGTGTGACAAGTATTTCCATAGTATGCGAATACCTTTGAATTTCTTCTACCTCTTCATCTACCCGGATCATGACTTTCAAATGCAATGTATTGGATTTCGTACTCGCTTGTGTAGAAAACCCATAACTCTCACTATTATGAAAAACACATATAATGACGGTTGCACGTCCGTTATTAGGTAATGTTTGATTGTATGTATGTTGATTCCACAACGAGCGAGAAACCGTGATTATAAGTTAGGTAGCACGCTACTTATAACAACAGTTTATTCAAACAACCGTTGTAAAATAATTTATAGGTCCTTTGTTCGAACCTCAGCCTCGCCATTCTTGCCTTGTTATTTCTCTCATATTCCTTCTTGATGTTGTTCATATGAAGTGGGCATTTGTGTTACTTAAGAACAAGAATCTACACACAAAAGATAAAAAAAGAGAGATAAGAGAGAATCTGAGTAAAAATGGAAATAAAATATTCACGAAATCTTAATAGCTAGAGAAAAAGGTAAGCAATTATCCACAATATTCAAGATAGTCAAAGTATTCTGAAAGGCAAAGCTTCCCAAGATGCATAGTCTTCAAGACAAATTGTACATTATTCAAGATTTCTTCTTACAAAAGAAGATGTTTACATAATCATCCATATCACATTCCTCTTCGGTTAAAATGGGTAAGTCAAAGTAGTGTAAGACTCAAAAGAGGAATTTTGAGAATGAGATTAAAAAGCTGATGAAGAAAAAAGCAACGGAAGAAAAGCATAAGTCTGAGGAAACTTCAACGGTTCAGAAGTCTGAGGAAGTCTCAAAAGTAGTATGCACAACTGTTGGATCCCAAAGTGGACAGAATAGAGACAACAATGATAAAGCCTAAGAAGAAGGAGGATCCAATGGAAGAAGAGTGAGATGAAGAATAAAATTATCTAATGTCTTTAGGATAAAAAATGTAACGCTTTCTTAATGAATAAAAGAATTTCCTTTTCTTAGAATTTGTTGCCATTTACTTCCTTTAACCACACCAAAACCACGACTACAATCAACAACCTAATAATTAGTTTGTAATATGAACAAAGTTATAGTCACAAAACATGAACAGAGAAACATGAACAAAGTTATAGCCACAAAACATGAACAGGGAAACATGAACAAAGTTATAGTCACAAAACATGAACAGAGAAACATGAACAAAATTATAGTCACAAAACATGAACAATACACATTACAATTTCATTATGTTAAAAAATATACCAAGAAACGAAATATAACATTAGCGAAGAACATAAACTTTTAGAAAGTAGTACGATTATCACACACACACACACACACACACACACAGAGAGAGAGAGAGAGAGAGAGAGAGAGAGAGAGAGAGAGAGAGAGAGAGAGAGAGAGAGAGAGAGAGAGAGAGAGAGAGAGAATGGTAACATACCGTAAGCCGGAGAGGACAAAGATTTTGTTTTCATAAATGATTTTGCTATCGCAGTCATCTCGTTCGCTCACCCTCGTGTGTTATGAACAAAATGAAATACCTGTTATATTTTAATTTTGTGGAAAAAAGTTCACAACAGTTGCAAACTTTAACCGTTGTGAAATATGAAACATATAACCATTGTTGAATCAAACAATTGTAGTCGTTATACTTTCAATTTTTAAATAACAATAAATGTGAAGGGACACATGCTTATTTTTATTGAAAAATGGAAAAATGTTAAATTGGAATTCGAAGTTTGTCATCCAAGTTCTACGACCACGGTTATTTTCAGGAACTGTGATGAAAAGTTTCTTAATAAAATATAAAAAATATGCATATAAAAAATGAAATATAACTAAGGTGAAAAAATGATCGTTATAATATTATGTCACCGAAAATATATTTTCTAGTAGTGTCTATTGTATCTCAACTTGTAACACCATTTAAAGAATTTTGCTAATTCTTGGAAGTGACTCCGTAAATAAAAATTATTTTCCAACTGTTTGATATTGTTCATTCAACTGCATAAGGAATTGAATAAATTTGTCCTCCATTTTAACCAATCTTGTATGTGTCAGGGCCAAGCGCACACATATATTTGGAAAAGTGTGTTATGGCATAAGCTTGTATTGATCTAATTCTTTTGCAAATTATGATAATATCAAAACACTAAAAAATTTAGACAATTATGTTTCATTTGAGATGGAATAATATTTTCTCTCTCAAAATTGTTTTAAAAGTATTTTCTTTAACTATATTTAATTGTTTTAAAAGTATTAGAATTTTTAATTATAAATTTCTAATAGGATTTAAATTATTTATATAAAATGTTAGATCCGTATCCTTTACTGTTTTTATTGTCCAATCATCTATTATTTTTATAATTTAATTAATGGTTGATTGACTCACACAAAAATAACATTCAAATGTAGGAAGAAATTAACTACGTGAGTTATACAAGCCATAGAAGGCCGGAGATAAGGTGTGATTTGTTGATTTCAAGTAGGTATTTTAACTTGTAAGAAGCATTTCCAATTGATTCATATAAATTGGTTAAAAGCAATTTGGCTAAAGAAATATTTCGACCCTCATGGAGTTGGATTGTTAGAGGGACGTATGTTTTAGCTATCTGTAAAGATCTTGAACATAAAACATAGTAAGAAAGTCAAAGGGTCAAGAAAGTGATGTGTTCTTGGTCGGAGACCACTTCAGTTTTCTTGTCATGGTGGTCGATAATGATATTTTTGAAGCTAAAGCGTTCGAAAATAAATTCATGGTCGGTTTCTATGGTTGGGGTGAAATTTTTGCCAAGAGGGTTTAATCCTGTGATGGATGTTACGTCGAACAAGATTGACGTAAGCATTCCACAAGAGAATTAGAAAGTGTTAGTCGAACCTTCCCAAAACAAGATTGACACAAGTAGCATGGTTGGGTTATAACTAGGGCAAGTTCTAAAGATTTGAATCATGTCGAAGATACATAGGTCTTCCCACTGTTTTTGTCTTTTGCTTTCGACTTTATTGAGCCATGCAAGATACTCTTTGCTTTGGGTATGAGGTACAGATCAAAAGATGCGCGCATGTGTTTATATGAAGGATAAATCGAGAGAGCGTTCTTCGAACGCTGAATGCGTGGTGACGGGATAACACGGGAAAAGTTCTTTACTTTCTTAGGTTGAGACTTAGATGTTGAGTATGGTCCTAAGAATGATAACAGTTTACCAACAAGTGTAAAGGGAATGAATACCTGTTTTTTTGCCAAATAGAGATTTTATCTTTAGCCATTAGCAGTTCAGGAACAAAATCCCTTCCTTCATCAGTTTATGATGGCAAGATCGTGAAAGCCATTGGATTCTTTCTAGTATCGAATTTGTTGGTTGAAGTGTCGGTTGCCATTGTTGAAGTTTGAATAACTTGTTGTGAAACAAAAGTTTCTCTGTGTGTAAAGAGTTGAGAGTGAAAAAGTGAAGAAGATGAGAAGAGAGTATTACGAAAGTGTTTATAGAGGTGCTTAGCAGACACTTGGCGTACGCGTGTTAATGTGAGGCGTTTCGTGTTTCAAGAGGTGGAGAAATTGATGTGAGTGGAGCAGTTAGTGAGACGTGCAAAAACATGATCCCCTAGAAAATAGGAAAAATGATGGGATTCTGAGAAGACTTTTGGAAAATGACAATGCGCAGTAAAGTGCTAATGATGACGATGACGTCAGTGTAAGAAGATGAACATTGTCGAAAATATGATAAAAAATGACACCTTTCTACTTTTTATTCAAAATCGAAACATGACATTTTGGGGGATAATTTGTTATCTCAGATTTTCGGCACCAACATTAAATTACAGGAATATGACAAGGGTCATGTAATAATGGTTTTGATGAAAAGTCGAAATGGTTAGTGATGACCATGAAGATTCCGACTAATTCGATTTATCGACCAAAAGTTCTAATTGTGGTTAAAATTGTAGTCAGACAAAAACCAAGGAGTTTTGCGACTTAGTGAAATTCAGAATTTCCAAGATGTATTCTATGTAGTCGAATGAGGTGTAAAGAGATAAGATCAAACAATTATTGAAGGACACGTGAAAGCTTATCGAAGACAGAAGTTGCATGGAAGCAAAGACGTGGAATACTATGCTTAGTCGATCGTTATAGATGATTAATTTATTATTAGTATATAAGTAGCATTCACTTTGAGTTTTAGAGGTCCGTAATTGTACGCAAATTCTACAAAACTCAAAGTATTTGTGTGATTGAGGAAAGAGTTTAGAATGTACGTGCGTTCCACTTTTTACAAATTAAAGTCTTTATGTTCAAATAATTTTCTGCAATTAAATTACTTTCAGTCACTTTATTTTAAGTTCTTTGCATTTCGATTTCAATTTAAATTCCAGTTATTATTCTCAAACTTTACATTTCAACTTTGATATCAAAATCGTTTAAAAGCTTATGATTCACACAAATATGTCGTGTGATATTTTCGAGTTTAATCTCTTAAGTCAATTGAAATTTATTTTTGTTTATTAAATTTCACGATAAAAAGTGGTTTTGATGTTTTCTTTGCGAATTCTAATAGTATTATTTTTTTTGGCCTCTTTTCAAAAATATCAATAGAATCTTTGATTTTAATGTTGTGAATTCAATATTGGTAATACATACTACTTTCGTTTTTTATTATAAGTCATTTTGGAAAAATATTTTGTACCACAATATAAGTCGTTTTATTATAAAACCTTTCATAATTTCTCTTTTTTATTTGTGATGATGATTATAACAAATGACCACAACAACATAAATCACAGGTGTGACAAACACGGTAGTTGAACTAGCACATTTATTTTTTGTAGTTCTGCAAAGCTTTTGAACTCCTCAAATGTGATGCAAACATTATTGAACTGAGGATTTTTGTTAGTTTCATCAACTCTTTCAAGAAAATTGCTCAGATTGTTCAGGTCTACAGAAGCAACCATTGAGTGTGCAAACACTTCTCATCAACAATTTTGTTGAAATCCAAACAAAAAAATCATAGAATAACAATAATCAATAAAGAGATAATTTGAAAAATATTTACATTACAATACCATCTACTAGTAAAAAAGAGTACATTTGATAAATGAAAGAGTGATGAATGAGGTAAGATACTAAAATCAGATCCAAAATCAGACACATAGTAAATCAGATCTGAAACCAAATCTAAAATCAAACACACATCCATTCTCTCATTATGTTGCTTCTGTCAAAAACAAAAGAAGATGAAGGAAGATGTTAAAAAGGAAACAGTGGAAGATGAAGGATGAGAATGAAGTGAAGAGTTTATGGACGAGGAGAAAGGAAAAGAAGGTAACGGCAGCTAGGATTTTGGGAAGGGAAGAAAAACATGTTTTTATTTTTGAAATGGTATGATTTGGTATTAAAAAGAAAAATTCAAAAATAAAATAAAAAATATCAAAAAAAAAGCCACGTAAGTCAATTAAAATATAATGATTAACGTTTTTTATAAAAGTCTAACGGAAGGATCAAATAAATTAATAAAACAGTTTTGAGGAATTATAATGTGATATTTTTAATTAAGAAATTAAAATGAAATATTAAATTAAATTAAGTTAGAGAAAAAAAATACATTAAACCTATATTTTATATGTTTCTTTTTCGAAACCTTTTTATGAGCGTATCGATACTATGCCACACTTTCTTTTTGAATAAAAAATATATTGTCTATACAAGTTTAACCACAAATGTAGATTTCACAAGAAAGCTAGCTATTGTTTATATAATGCTATTTAATATTATTTCCGTTGCTTTTTAAGGGTCAATTTTTTTAAGGATCAATTTTTTGAATAAATATTATTTATTTTTAATTTTTATTTAAAATTTAAGATAATATTAATTGTATTTTTAACAAAATTATCTCTAAATTATTATTATTATAAAGAGAGAGAGAAATAAAATAAATTTAAAAAAAATTAAGAATACTGTAAAAGAAGAATTATGGTTTGAAAAATAATAATAATAATTAAATTTTTTTATAGGTATAAAAAGTCAAAATCACATTTAAAAAGAATCGGGGGATTAATATTAGTTTGATTAAGTTAAAACACAGTATTCCGTTTTTACGACAAATGATGGGCTCCTTGTTGTCGGGTGGTAAATGAATTTATGATGACATTTGCTAAATAGTGTAATGGCTAATTAATTTTTTCATCCATCTTTGGTTGGTGAAAGTAATGGACACAAATTGGTGTATTCAATTTCTTCTAGAGAGAGAAAAATATTGCTCATTATATGAATTTATTGTGGTAAGTAGGGCTAAAATAAAAACAAACCAAGTTTTGTAAGGCTCTGTTTAACCCACGTCTTCTTTTTCACTTCTCACTGAAATAACATTTCTTTTATAAATACTTTTCACTTCTTCACAAACCAATCACTACTAACTATCCAACTCTAAAGGTGAAATGAATATTGAAAAATCACAATACACTCTATTATAGAGAATGAGTTGAATTCCAAATTAAAATTGTTACTAAACGTTGGTCCATTTATCTTGACAACACCGCAACGTAGGATTTCCGATGAACATGGTTGTTTAGAATGGTTGAACAAACACGAGAAATACTCAGTAGTGTATATAAGCTTTGGAAGTTCGACGATACCTCCGCCTCATGAGCTCACTGCTTTGGCAGAGTCTTTAGAAGAATATGCATTTCCATTTCTTTGGGCCTTTAGGGGTAATCCAGAGGAGCAATTTACAAAGGGGTTTATAGAAAGGACAAGAACAAGAGGAAAAATTGTTGCATGGGCTCCTCAAGTGGAAATCCTTAAACACTCATCGGTTGGTGTTTGTTTGACACATTCTGGTTGGAATACAGTGTTGGATTGTATTGCGATGATTAGTAAACCGATTTTTGCAGATCAGAATATGAATGGAAGAATGATAGAAAATGTTTGGGAGATCGGTGTGACAGTTGAGAATGGAGTATTGACTAAAGAATCGGTTTTGAAAGCTTTGGAAGTAACCTTGTCAAGTGAGAGAGGGAAGTTTATGCGGCAGAAGATAATGAAACTTAAAGAATCTGTACTAGAAGCTGTTTCAAAAAATGGTAACTCTACAAAGAATCTCAAGACTTTGATACAAATTGTCACTAGTTAAAGTTTTTCTAGACATTATTTAGGATTGTTCAATGGTACAAAATTATCACTTTGTTAACTAAATGCATTTGTATCACCTCTGAAACTTTTAGTCTTTTGCATAAACAATTTTGACCATGAACAAATTTTTAATTATTATATTAACTTTTAGAGAGTTTTAGTATAGAATAATAGTAGCTATTGAATGAGCTATTATTTCCTAAGATTATATAATTAATATGTTGAAGTAATTTTGACATGTTGTATTCATGTCACATATCATATTAAAAGAAGATTAATTAAATTATGTTGTCTAAATAAACCAAAAAAATATTATAATAGATATGTATAATCATAACTTACTTAATTTTTAAAAGATACATTATAAAAAACAACAACATATAATATATGAAGATTGTTAAATGAGTTTGGATTTTTAAAAAAAAAAGTTTAAATAACGAGGTTGTTGATAAGTACGAAAAATATGCAAAATACAATAAATAAGTATTTATTAATTTATTTTGCGATCAATAAAAAAATCACAATTTATTAGGAAACGTGAGAAAGCGTTTATATGATTTTTTAAGTATTAGTTTTTTGAAAAAAAATTATATATTTTTAGTTGTTACTTGCAAAGTTCAAGATAGTACTAACTGTATTTTTGTCAAAATTTCCCATAAATAATTATTACAAAGAGAAACAAAACAAAATAAATATAATAAATAATTAAGGATGTTAGAAAAAAAAAGAATTATTGTTTAATGATCCGTTTTCATGATATGTGTAAAAAAATACTTAATACTTAGAAAGAAACAGATGAAATATTTATTAATACTTCCTCCGTTCTTTTTTAAGTGTCATATTTTTACTTTTTATATCTATAAAAAAATTAATCATTATTATTACTTTTTAAATAATAATTTTCGTATTACATATAACACCCTTAATTATTTATTGTATTTATTTAACTTTTTTTTCTCTATATATAATAATTATCTAAAAGTAATTTTGATAAAAAATACAATTAATACTACTTTAAACTTTATCGATAATAATTAAAAATATATATATTTTTTAAAACGATATTTAAAGAAAACGGATATAGAGTAACTACCGAGACAAGTACTGAAAAAACAAAACATCATTCAAACAACACTGAGGTTCGCTTAGCCAAGAATGCGACCTTCCTAAGCGAGCTAAGGTGACAAAAGGTTTCTTCTAAATTAAGTAACTTCAAACTAAGTAACAAAATTTACTTAGCACAATATCAAGTGCGCTTATCGAGATTTAACTCTTAAATTACTTCACGACAAAGAAAATGTTTGCTGACTGCTAAACAGGAAAGGTGGTAAATACCTCTTGTAGGATGAGATTGCATTACATAATGTTGTCATTTTAATAGAATTAAATTTTTTCAATAGAGTCTTTGATTTTAATGTTCTGATTTCAATATATATATATATAATAATTTCAAAATACTAAATTTGAATTTTTTTGACAGATCTCTACAATTTGAATTGAACAGAGTTAAACAATAAAATACTGCATTAAATGTTTTTTTTATTGCGAATTAAGTATTTGCCTACTAATTAAATGATTATCTCTTTTCAAATATGTTATTTCTTAATATTAATATTTCTTTAATCATTTTTAATTAGATGGACAAGTCAATTAAAAACTCTTACATCATATTATGTATTATATGTTCTTTTTGGAAACCTTTTTATGAGCATATCGATGCTAATGGCACACTTCTTTTTGAATAAAAAAAATATACTATTGTGTATCAAAGTTTAACAAAAAAAATAATCAAATATTTGAATTCGAGTGGTAAATAAACTTTTACAAAAATTTGTAAAATATCAAATTAAATTTTTAATATAAATAATATTTAATTAGATCTCATATCTTTCGTATTGAATTTTGAATTACTATAATTCATATTTTTCATATGAAAATGAATATATATATATATATATATATATATATATATATATATATATATATATATATATATATATATATATATATATATATATATATATTGTTCAGTGTTTACGACAAATGATGGGCTCCTTGTTGTCGGGTGGTAATTGAATTTATGATGACAGGTGCTAAACAGTGTAATGGCCAATTAATTTTTTCATCCCTCTTTGGTTGGTGAAAGTAATGGACACAAATTGGTGTATTCAATTTCTTCCAAAGAGAAAAATATTGTTCATTATATGAATAATTGTGGTAGGGCTAAAATAAAAACAAACCACTAGTTTTTGAAGGCTATGTTTAACCCACGTCTTCTTTTTCACTTGTCACTGAAATAACATTTTTTTATAAATATTCATGCTATATTTTTCACTTCTTCACAAACCAATCACTACCAAATATGAATGTTGAAAAATCACTACATGTTGCTGTTTTAGCATTCCCATATGGCACACACGCAGCTCCACTTCTTAGCCTTGTGACAAAAATTGCCGAAGAAGCTCCCAATGTCACTTTTTCATTCTTCAGCACAGAGAAATCAAATGCAACCCTATTTTCTAGTTCAAATGAGTTCCATCTTCCTAATATTAAACATTATGATGTTCCTGATGGTTTACCGGAAGGATACGTACCTTCCGGGCATCCACTTGAACCGATTTTTCTCTTCATTAAGGCGTTGCCAGAGAATTATAAGAGTGTTGTAGATGAAGCTGTGAAAGAGACAGGAAAGAAGATTACTTGTTTTGTTACTGATGCTTTCTATTGGTTTGGTGCTGATCTTGCTCATGAGATGAATGCCAAATGGGTTCCTGTTTGGACTGCTGGACCTCACGCTCTTCTAACACATTTCTATACAGATCTTATCAGAGAAAGAATAGGAAACAATAAAGGTATGTATCAATATTTTGTTAACTAATCTACCATTTATAAGAATTTGATTTGATTTTTTTTCTTGTATGGTACTAGATGATGTCAAAAAAGCCAATTTTCTACCTGGTTTTCCTGAGCTAGAAGCTTTTGATTTGCCGGAAGGGGTAATAGATGATATTAATGGACCTTTTGGAACAATGTTACACAAAATGGGACAAGCTTTACCACGAGCAACTGCAGTTACTATAAACTCATTTTCCACAATACACTCTATTATAGAGAATGAGTTGAATTCCAAGTTCAAATTGTTACTTAATGTTGGTCCTTTTATCTTGACAACACCACAACGTACGATTTCCGATGAACATGGTTGTTTAGAATGGTTGAACAAACACGAGAAATACTCAGTAGTGTATATAAGCTTTGGAAGTTCGATAATACCTCCGCCTCACGAACTCGCTGCATTGGCGGAGTCTTTAGAAGAATGTGGATTTCCGTTTCTCTGGGCCTTTAGGGGTAATCCAGAGGAACAATTTCCGAAGGGGTTTATAGAAAGGACAAGAACAAGAGGAAAAATTGTTGCATGGGCTCCTCAAATGGAAGTCCTTAAACATTCATCGGTTGGTGTTTGTTTGACGCATTCTGGTTGGAATTCGGTGTTGGATTGTATTGTTGGTGGCGTGCCAATGATTAGTAGACCATTTTTCGGAGATCAGAAGATGAATGCAAGAATGATAGAAAGTGTTTGGGAGATTGGTGTGAGAGTTGATAATGGAGTTTTGAGTAAAGAATCGATTTTGAAAGGTTTGGAAGTAACCATGACAAGTGAGAAAGGGAGGATTATGCGGGAGAAGATAGTGAAACTTAAAGAGTCTGCATTGAAAGCTGTTGGAGAAAATGGTAACTCTGCTAAGAATCTCAACACTTTGATACAAATTATCACTAGTTAAGTTTTTAACATTATTTAGGGTTGTTCAAATTTCACTAATACAAAGTTGTCACTTTCTTCACTAAATGAATATGTATCACCTCTAGAATTATTATCTTATGAATAAACAATTTTCACCATGAACAAATTTTGTAATTGTTATATTAACTTTTAGAGAGTTTTTAGAATAGAATAATAGTAGCTATTGAATGCGTTATTTAGAATCAATTTGTAGAAGTAATTTTGAAATGTTAGTTATATTCATGTTACATATCATATTAGAAAAAAAGATTAATTAAATTATGTTGTCTGCAATAAATAAAAAGTATTATAATAGATATTAATATGGATGATTTTAACCTACTTATCTTAATTTTTAAAAGATTGTCTTTATAAACTACATTATGTTAGCTTAAATGATGAGATTTTTAATAAGTGCTAAAAATATAAGTATTTATTGACTTATTTTTCAATCAATATAAAAAATCTCAATTTATCAGAAAACGTAAGAAAATGAATGTATGAACTTTTTACCGTGTATTTACTAACTTACAAGTAAAAAGAATCAAGAAAAACATCAAAAAAGATAAAAGCATCATTCAAGAACTGAGGCCTGCTTAGCAAAGAACAAGACCTTGCTAAGCGAGCTAAGGTGGCAAAAGGTTTCTTCAAAGTCAACTAACTTCAAAACTAAGCAACAAATTCACTTGGCATGATATCAAATGTGCTTAGCGAGGTATGGCGGTTAAGAGACTTAAAGGTTAAATTTCTTTAGGGAAAAAAATGTTTGCTCACTAAGGGAGTTTTGAGACGCGCTAAGCAAGGAAAGACGGTAAATACCCCTTGTAGTATGAGCATGCATGACTTAATGGTGAAGAAAGTAAACACGCTAAGAGAACTCTGAACCTAGCTTATCAAGAATGGAAAGAAAGGACTCTATAAATAGGAGTTCAGACAGTTTAGTCAGAAATAACTTGGTGTAATTGAGTAGTTTTCTCGATAGGGGGTGAGAGAAGTCTATTGTATACCAGAAACACAACATGAGAGGAAAAGATAGGAAGATTGAGGGAAAAAGCCTTGCTTGAGGAATCAACAACATATGATTTTCAACATCTTTCTTCCATGGCTTAATTGTAAAGCTACAATGAGTAAGCGTGGCTAATTTATCTTTTATTGGTTTTAAATATAGTCTTCTGAATGCTCATGTATTGATCATGATCATGGCGTTCTATGTAACTCTTCTTAAGCTTTAATACTCATGAAATCTTCGTTATTAATGTTTGTTTTAGATTAGCTACCTAAAACACGTTTTCATAGTGTGACGTGATATGCGAAAGGTACTAGTCACTACTAGATCCAAGTATTTTATCTATTGAATATGTTAAAGTCTAGATATAGAATTAGGTTCAATATATGTATGAACTGTCGGAGCTTAATGTTGTATTATTGGTTAATACGATGAGAGACCGTCTTTTAGGTAATATGGTTGATCTAATGCCAGTGTCTTGGACATGAGTTGCAATGAGAAGGATGGACGATAATATTAATAATTGATTATAATTACATATTACGGATAAATAATATTACAAGAGAATAGGTTGATGAAGTCTAACCCTAACAAGTTTTTTCAACTATTAAACACCAAAATTCATTTTACTTTATGTTATTTTACTTTATATATTCACTAAAAATAAAACATTTGATAAACCATTCTTAAAGTCATATAACTATTTAACGGTCTTTAAAACATAACCAATCTTTGTGAAGACGATAAAACACTTGCACTTCTGTGTTGATAGCAAAATGATGTCGTTTTCGAGGACTGACGTTAGTTTTTAAAGACATGGCGATAAAACTTCACTTGTTTTATGTACTTGTATTACGTAAATTTGATACCACTGACGTTAGTTCAAAAGATCGGTGACATCCAGATATAACCAACCATGACAACATTACTAATAGATGACGAATTCTCATTTCCTATAGATTTCATGGTGTTAGACGTCGAGGAAGATCTGAATATACCTCTTATATTGTGAAGACCCTTCATGAAGACTGCAAGGATGCTAGTGGGCAATGACAAAGGTCAAATGAAGGTAAGGATCAAAGATCATGAGATATGTTTTCAAATTATTGGTGAAACATAACATTAAAAACGTCAAGCTAATGACATTAAATGAAGTGCTTATTGGGTGGAAACCTAACCTATTTTTGAATTTTTTTGTTAATAGGTTAGATTTTTATATCAATTTTTCACAAGTTATAGTTTTGAAAACTCTCTTTATGACAAAATACAAGAAATTCTCGTTAAGTGCACTTTGGCACAAGTCAAGTCTTAATTAATGAGTTTTGTGTAACAACATAATCCAGAAGCACGCTAACTTGCTTAGCAAGGTAAAAGGCCGCTTAGTGAGAGGATGATTGCATGCATCAATTACTCAACTCAAAACTTTAAATAACTCTTAAAACACTTTCTACACCATTTTCATGCTTCTAAGTTCACGAAAAGGAAATGCAAGAGAATAGGAAGGTCTTAAAAAAGTTCATACTTGAGTTTAATCACCACACATTTAAACATCAAGGTTTTCACACATTTTCTCTACAAACTCCAGAGAAGTTATAGGTATGTCAATGAACCCACCTTCTTTGCATGTAAACATGTATATTAATATATGTTTCCATCATTTCCATGTTCTTAGTCTTAGAATCATTTATGCATGCCCTTATCATTATCATCGTACTAAGAAACATAACATGAGAGCATGCTTGGAAGGTCGTAACATGTTCGTAGTGGTCAAAAAGTACACGTGTGTGTGATATCCCTACAAGGGTAATGGATACACATATGCTTAGTAGGTTTATAACAATTAGGGTGGTTAGGGCTTGCCTGCGGCGACGAGAGATCTTGTATGGTGATGTTTATGATGGTGAGAGAGGCTAGATCACATGAAGTGAAATGCTTTGTATTATGCTTTATAATGGTTGAGTTTATGATATCCCTTTCTTTTATTAAGGAAGAGGTATTTATAGAGGTTCTTGGGCCTAGGGTTTAGTAAACCCTAAGAAGTGGTAACCGATCCCTCTTGACTGGGGGAAACTATTGACTCGGGAGTCGTGGTATGACTTAGTCTCAATGACTGGTGGAGAAATATTGGCATTGTATATGTGTCTTATCATGACGGAAAGCCCCCACACTACATAGAGGTAGCGTCAAGGCGACACCTTAAGGTATGGCAACCTTTGTATCGCCCTTATTTGGGACCCTCACAAATATAACACTACATAATCCCTCATGCACGAGGGATTGTAAAAGGAAAAATATTTTTTAAAAAAAATCATGTTTTATCTCGCGGTCTAAGGTGAGCCTTTTGATAAGAGACATGTCCACTGGTTTGGGACATGATCCTTTTAGACAGGTGGTGAATCCCTTAAATTGGGATGAGTCCCTCAGCTAAAGTTAGCCTTTTAAATGGTAGGCGAGTCCCTCAGCTTGGGGAGAGTTACTCAGCTGAAGGCGACCTTTTAAATGATAGGTGAGTCCCTCAACTGAAGGCAAAATTTTAAATGGTAAGTGATTCCCTCAGCTAAAAGGTTCCTTGTGGTTGTAACTCCCTTATAAAAGCGTTCTCCTTTCACTTTCTTGCTCCATTTTATTCTCACGACTTCTGCAAGCTCTTTTGAACTGCTTAGGTTCTCTACAGACCCTTGATTTCTCGTTTACAACTCTCTTAGGTATGAACTTTTTCTTTCCCTTCCTTTTATAGTAGTTGCAAGTAAGGACTGTAAGAAAAGGGTTGGAATAAGGTTTAGGTTTGAATATAGCTATAGAATTTGAGGATTACAATCATCCCTTTGACCATTGTGACAGTGGTAGTGATTTCTTTTTGTTCTTTTTTTTTCTTAGGAGAAAAAAGATAATGGTTTCTCATTCTGTCGTGCCTAAGGACTCTAAGGACATTAGGCCTTACTATACTTCAGATGAACAAATCCTTTTTTTTCCGAACAAAAGTGGGGATTGTAATACCCCAATTTTGACCCTAAGATCCCTCATGCTATCTCATCATATGCATTAGCATTGGGATCATACCTTGGTATCCTCCTTACCCCTCTCTCATTGGGTTTATTTTGGCAGAGATCACCAAGCACCATGTGATTGTATCATACTTGTATATTATCATTTTACTAACCAAAATACCAAAAATATGTCTTTGCATTTGCCTAACTCTTTTGTAGGTAATGATCACCATTGATCCATCATGTTCACATCTAGGGTTTGAAAACCTCATTGCTAAGAGCACAAACAAGGAGTGATCCACAATGTCCCTAAGCATCATATATGAGTCCCAATGATCTCTACATGTTATTTTGATCAATTATTCTTCAAGAGTTTGGAATTGGTTTGCCTTGGAAACTCTAGTTCATCTGGGTATCTTGAGTAACTTCTTCAACAAGCTTCTTCACCAATTGATAAAAATTACTTAAGGGACACTTCAAATTTCATCATTTTATGCATATTTGATCTCCCATGAGCCTAAAAATTCAAGAGAATTACAAGTTAGCAAGTTGGTTGATGGTGGTTGGCCAGATGAATTCATCTGATCAAAACTGGGTCTCCCTAGACCCTATCTCCTACAATTTTCATCATATGAAAATTATCCGAAGAGCAAAGTTACTCTAAATGACATTCCAAATAACTTTCATGTTGAGTTCTAGAGATAATTTGGCTTGGAAAGTCATTTTCTATGTTGAAACATTATAGGTCATTTTGTCTAAACCCTAATTTGAAAGTCAACTTCCCAAGGCCATGACTTGCTCAATGTTTATGAGATGAAATATTTCCAAGTTGCACAATTAAAATCAAGATTTATAATTCAACTTTTATGTTTGGAGTGAGAGCTAAATCATCTTTTATGAGCATGTGATATGAGGATACATTATAGGTCATTTTGGACCAATACCATTGAACAAGTGATTTTCCTCAACTTCAAAAATGCATAACTCTCTCATTCTAAATCCAAATGATGTCAAATTGGTGACCATTTTGAATTTCTTTTAAAGATCTACAACTTTTATGAAGGCATGTTCTCATTTGGAGCTCACATAAAAAGTTTAGTAAGGTGGAACATTGAAGTATATGACTTGACACTTAGAAATTTTTTCAACATGTTGAAATTTCCAAACTTCCACCTCAAAATTCACCATGATCCAAGTTCCAAATGGAAAAGTGTTCAACATAAGAGTTGTTCCTCTTGATCTAAGATTTCCAAAGAGTCATAATTAATTCATTTTGGATCAAGTTTGTTAGGGTTGCGCATGGTGTTAACAGGCCTGCATCAATTGGTAAAATCAAAACTTCAAATGATCATTTCACATTGCCTTGCCAATCAAGCTTGATTCAGACCTCATTTCAGTTGATTTTGGATCTTAGTGCATTGCTTCATGGGCCTGTACACGTCCATGCAAGCTTGAACATGACATTGCCAAATTTGGAAGAAATTGCAAGTGTGCAAATAACACTTGAATTTGCTATAAATAGAGACCCTCTGAGCTCATTTCAAAGAACCCCTGTGTGCCAGCTTTTCCTCCACTCTTCAAACCCTCACAATTCAAAGGAAAACCTGATAATTTTCACTTGAAAAATGAGTTTGAATCTCACTGTTTGGAGATTCAAAAACTCCGGGATCCAAAGCTTTGTACCAATCCTAATCCACTTCTGCAAGCTATTGGAGTAAGATCAAACAAGAATTGAAGCAAGAAGGATCAAGTTCTGCACAACATTGAAGGTATTTTTTAGATTTTTTCTTCTCTTCGATTCTCACTCAGTTCTCTTGGATCTTTGGTTGTTTGAAGTCCTACCAATGTAGGCAAGAAGATTGAGTTGCTTTGAGGTCAAATTGAAGCAACTCAATTGACACACCTCAAGATCCAACTCCCCATATCTTTCTATAAATTTGGAGTTAGTTAAAATTGAGGTCAAATTCATCCTCTACGCCATTTTTTCTTTTAGATCATGTCCTCCTTTTTCATTTTAATCATGGTGATGATTGAACCAGTCCGGCGAGGTTCGCCTGAGAAGGTGATCGGCCTTTGGCTCCAGCAGAGATGTGGCATGGTTCAAAGCCATTGATTTCATTTAAAATATTTTAATCACAGGCGTTGGTTTTGATTACCACTTGTGTGGCGCGCTGGCTGAGTTCCATCATGGAACGCGCGTTTGTGTCTACTTGATCTGCCACCTCAATTAATGAGGGAGATCAAGTGGTCCACGTTTTTTTGTATTTTCATTTTATTCCTTTGATTTTTATTAATTCATATTAATTTTAATATTGATCCAAAAAATATGAGAGTTTCACCAAAAAAATTTAAATAAAATTCTCTTTCATATTCTAAATTAAAATTATTTTTTGGATTATTATTAATATTTTTAATAATTTAATTGATTTTGTGATTATTTTTAATTGATTAAAAAGACTTTTAAGTTTCCAAAAATTCTGAAATTTTTTCTCCAAGGTCCTTTGACCTTGTTTGACCTATGATAAATCTCATGGCCATTTCTGTGGTGTTTTGATGAGGTTTTAGGAATTTGACAAACCATATTTAAATTAATGCATTATTTTTATTATTTTTAATTGAATAAATGCCAAATAATTGTGTTGAGCCATTTTGATTGACTTTGTAAGTTTGACTTGTGTTGTTGGGCCTTGGTCAAAGTTGATTTAACTTTGCTAGGTTAAGATCATTGGATTTAGGGGATTGATGGAATGTATATTTCATCTCCCAAAATGAATGAATGATCTTAATTTGGTAAAAATCCTCCTTTGTCCAATTTGAGTTTGATCTACCTCCCCTCCCTCTTCGTCTCATTCCCCTTCTTTATGCATTCATGTTATGGTCCTATGATATCTCTATATCCTAAGGCTAGTTGATTGTAAAATCAACATAAGTATGGATGAGATTAGGCCACCACTTTTGCATATTCTTTTTGTGTGTGGTATGTTTCATGAGCATAGTCCATTAAACTATGTCTCTAACATGCATTAACATCAAAATTCTATTGCCCGGTTTCAAATAGTTGTGACTTCTACATAAGTCCAATTACGATTGCTTAACATAGCGCTAAATTTTGACACAAAAGGCATAGCATTCTAGTTAGTGAGATTGTAAGTCTCTCATCTTTCATGGTATTGTGTGGAAACTTGGCCTTTTTTCCTTCCTTTGGAAGATGTCTTGGTTCAAGGATCTATGCTTGTGATAAGTGGGTTGAGTGTTCTCCAAAGAATGACTTAAAACAAAAGCAAAACAAAAGCAATACTGACTTCTAACTCATTAACAACTAACATTTAATTTCAAGTCATTTACTTTAATGCACTTTATTTTTTAAGCCTTATTCATTTGCCATTATTCATACCATTCTAATTGCTTATTTTAATGTTATTTTTACTTTGTCCACTTGGACCATATTTTGTGATATATGTTGTTTGTGTATATTGTGTTTGATTGTGTGGTCTTTGACCATTAATGTACATAATAAGAACAAAAAACCCTAAAAAACACCTTGTGTGGACTGTTGGTTTAATCTAAGACTATTGGACTTAGAATTTAGGCAACATTCCTTATGCAAAGGACTTGGTCAATGCCAACTTTCATGTAACCAAGTGCTTGTAATTTGAAACTTCATCTGATACATCATTGAAGATCCATTTGAGTTCATCTGCAACATGATCATTGTGAAGTTGTTATTTTGAACCTGTGACTTGTGGCATTGTGGAATTCATCTGCTACATGGGCAAATTTGAAGAAGATCATGGAGTTGCTAAGCTTGGATGTGGCTATCTTTATTTGATGCCTTGCTCTTCAAGTTGATATATTGTGCATTGTTTGTTGCTTGATTATAATGTACAAGGGAATTTGGATTTCTATATGACACTCTTGTCTATTGGATTGCAGTCCATTGGTCAGATCTTTCCAACTTTAACTTTTAAATTTTTGCTTAGGATTAGTCTCTTCATCTCCTTCCCACTTCTTTAATTTCAAAATCTCTCCCTCTTGTTTTTAAAATCTTCTATGCTTGTGTTTGTTTTCTAAACTTAGACCATATTGCAAATTAGAAACTTTGGCCTTATTCCATTGCATTTTCCAACTTCTTTTCTCAATCAACTTTGTAAATATACCTAACTATATTTGACTTAAAATTTTCATAAAGCCAAAAAGAATTAACCCATTCAAACCATTTTAGGCCTTTGTGCCTTTCAAACTTAAATTTTTGTTTAAAAGCAATACTTCCACTTTGAAATTTATACCACGAACTACGAGGTTTTGATCCCTCATTTTTATGTTGGTACGTAGGCAAAAGTCCGAAGGTCTTGTCAAACACAAAAATATAATTAATGAATTCTTTTCTCATCCCCCCATTCTATTTGTTTGCAAACAACATTTGTACAAAATACATATGCACAAAAAAGGGCTCCTTAGGAGTACCTAGGACATTTTGGGTGCTAACACATTCCCTTTGTGTAACCAACCCCCTTACCTGTAAGCTATGGCATTTTATTAGTTTTGATTTAAAAACTTCTTATCTTTTGGGTTTTGTTAGTACTTTTCCCTTGGAAACAATAAAAGCGCGGCGACGATTCTTGTTATTTGATGTCTAGCTTATCCATAGCTTGATGATCATGAATTTACCGGCACAAAAATTAAGTAGAGACTCTGCTAGGGAGTAGTCTCCAATGGGTTTATCCTACTTTTGTGTGTGTATATAATTGTGTATTTGATGTGTGGATATATTTGTTTGTGTGATATAATTTGCTTGTTGTGCTTGGTAATCTCTGAGTGGTGAGATAAGTTCTAACCCGAACTTGAGTGCAATTAAGATAGGAGGATGTTATAGTCATGTTCGACTTGTGCGGAGTAGTCCTTAACAAGTTGGCTTGAGACCCATCTGCTCAGTGGAGACCCTTTTGGATTTGGAAATATCACACAAGTATTTGTGGTTAGGCATTACTATCTCTAATTTGGGGTTTGAGAAGCTGAGGACCGTAGAACATTTACCCCATCTTGGCCTATTTAGGACGTAGTGGGGAGACTGGTCAAGTGTAGACTTGATAACAGTTGTTACGCGATACTACACTCAGACGAGTTTCTCTTGAGAATATTATGGGTTGATGAGTCAGTCATCCTAACCTGTAATATCCGATAGATGGAATTAAGACTCTGGGAACTTTTTAGAACATGATCTATAGGTTTTTATCCTTAGTTCACTCCCTTGGGATGGTTCTTACCCAGACTTCATGCTCGTGACTTACAACAAACCCTTGATTCTTGGTTGACCCAATCAAGTCTTGTCAATATCAATGGAACTTGGGTGTCGATAAGGTGTAAAACATAATCCACCAAAATGGATGATTGATCTTGACAATGACTTGATTCATCCCTTGACCTTTGTTTGTTTGCCTAGTGTGTGATCCCTTACTTGTGATTGTTGCATTCATGCATTCATGCACATCATAACATTCATCACACGAAAATTTCAAGGAACTGAGGTATTATTTGCAAATATTTTCAAACCATGGATTGTGGACGAAGGAATACTAAGAAGTATAGTTTCAGATGTCCAGATTTGAAAGAGTTAAGGAAGCTAGCATCTTTTGTATTAGATCCTTTGGACTTCAAACAACGCCATGGGAAGCTTTTGTCTGTGTTATCTGCTGATGAAGTTGAAGGACTTTTGAGCATGTTGGTGTAGTTCTATGATCCTCTCTACCGTTGCTTCATTTTTTCTGATTATCAGCTTGTGCCTATGTTGGAGGAGTATGCCCATGTCTTGGGGATACCTGTTTCTAACAACGTGTCGTTTAGTGGATTGGAAGAGATCCCCAGATATCATCTTATAGCTGAAGCTATTCACTTGAAGAAGTCTGAGGTAGAGGCTCATTGGGTGAAGAAAGGAGGATTGTTTGGGTTGCCGTCTGATTTCCTCATCAAGGTAGCTACTGCCTTTGCTCAAGCCGATAGTATGGACGTTTTTGAAGCTATCTTTGTGTTGCTCATTTATGGATTAGCTTTGTTCCCTAACATTGACGGTTTTGTTGATGTTAACACCATTAGAATTTTCTTGATTGGGAATCTTGTGCCTACTTTGTTGGCTGATATGTACTTCTCTTTGCATCTAAGGAATTCTAAGGGTGGTGGAACGATTGTCTGTTGCATTCCTCTTCTGTACAAGTGGTTTATTTCGCACTTGCCTCAGACACCTGCTTTTATGGAGAACAAACAATGTCTACGGTGGTCTCAGAGACTTATGTCTCACATTGATGATGATATAGTTTGGTATGATCCTTCTTTGACCAGTTTGGAGATTATTGATAGTTGTGGTGAATTCTCTAATGTGCCTCTCATTGGTACACAATGAGGAATTAACTACAACCCTGCTTTGGTTCGTCGTCAACTTGGGTTCCCCTTGAGAGATAAACCTAATAACATGTTGCTAGAAGGTCTTTTCTATCAAGAGGGTAAAGATCCCCAACATTTGAAGCAGAAGATTGTGCATGCTTAGCATAATGTGCATAGGAAAGGAAGATCCGAGCTTGGTCCGTGAAATTGTGTAGCTTTGGAAGCTTACACTCTTTAGGTAAAGAAGGGAGCTATGGAGTTGAAGATGTTGTATCCTTGTAAGAGACCTATGCCTATGGTTGTGGCTGAGCCATTAAATCTCCCTAACCAAGATGTAGAGGAGTTGGAAGATGCACTCGCCAAGGTGAAGTGAGAGAAAGATATGTGGGAGGAGCGGTTCCATGCTTTGAGCAAAAAGCATGAGGAGTTGCAGCTTGAGTCTAAGGACAAAGATGCACGTATTGAGCTACTTGGAGACCGAGTGACAAAGAGACAGAGAGAGCTGAAGGTTTCATCTTCTAGCATGCCTCAGCCTTCCGTTGCTTGGAAGAAGATTGTCGATCAGCTTGTCCTCGAGAAGACTCAGATGAAGGCTTCTTTTGAGTCCGAGATCCGATGCATTCAAAGGAAGTACACGCCTGCAGCCAGATCTTCTGACGTTGTTGTTAGGGATCCTTAGGATGACTAGTCTCCTTTTCTCTTGTATTTCTCATTTGGTTTTTGAAATTGTACTCAGTGTAATCCTTCCAATTATATAAATAAAAGAGATTTTTATGGTCATATCAAATTGTTGCAATTGTTATGACCATAAAAATTGCATAAGCAGGTTTCTCTTTCGCCAGATGTCTCATTGGTGTTTCTTCTGTGCTTCAGCCAAGCTGACTCATTGATACAATACTCGCGCCAATCACTCCAAAATCACGGAACACCTCGAGCAAGAGAATAGAGATTTGAAGAGGAGATTGCTCGCCTGAATGGCATGGTGGAGTCAGTTCTAGGTGCACATAGCCAGTCTTCTCCAACGCATGTAACTCCTCCTCCTCAGAGGACTGTTATTTCAGAGGTGGCTACTGTCGCATCACGCGAAAAACCGGCGGGAAAACAAGAACAACAGAGCCGCCACCGTGCGTTATTTATCCCAAAAGAGGGAAAGGAAACGCTCAGAGTAAACCTGGAAAAGAACATGGTCTTGCGACCAAAGAGAATGGGTTCGGGAGTCGGTTATGCGAAGGGAAGGTATTAGCACCCCTACGCATCCGTCGTACTCGACGGGATCCACGCACAATAGGAAGGAAAATGGTTGCTAAAACGCTGCTCACACACACACACACACTGGCTGAAGGAGACACAAGAAAACAAACAAGACTGACTCGGCAGGATGTCGCATCCTGGGCCTACTTAGTCTATCAGGCATAGACATCAGAGTCGAAGTAGTTCGGACTGGGGAAACGACACATGCTCGCTAGGATGTCGCATCCTATGCATATGTATCTTCTTTGGACGAAGGAGAATCAGAGCATTCGTAGCTCGGCTGACACGCACACAAACAAACACAGGCAAAGGCAAACGTGGAGCCTGAATGCCAATCACTGGACTTACATCAGCATCCGAACCAACAGGCCCACACTGGAACCCAAATGCCACTCGATGGACTTACATCAGCTTCCAAGCACACAACAAGACAAAACAAACACAAGCGCCCGGAGAGATCAGCTCATCTCCTGCCTACGTACCTCATCTGGTATGAGGATCAGGGCGACGTAGTTCCCCTACGGAGGGATACAGGACTAGCCTAACCAGATGACAGAGGGAGACACAACTAGGGAGACTACGACTCGAGCCTAGATGTTATCATGCAAATCATCCCTAAGTTAAGGTTTCTAGCTAACTGGCACAGGGAGCCAACCTATCCTAGTCATGACTTGCACAGGGAGCAAGCCACACACACATTTAACTTGCACAGGAAGCAAGCCAAGCAAAACCTAACTTGCACAGGAAGCAAGTCTAAACTAACCCTAACTTGCACAGAAAGCAAGCCAAACAAACATACAAGCACAGATAGCACACACTATACACAAGCAAGTGGCTCAAACAAGGGTTAGGTTTTAGTCGAGGGGTCATATCAACCTCAACAAACAAACCTCTGGAACTGGGTGAATGTGCTCTTAACCTTGCCATTGAGGGGCTAAGGTGAAGCAGATGAAAGGTGAGTGAAGATAAGACTTCACAGCTCTTATCCCTGGCCTGGGAGAGCTTAAGACAAGAATGTGTGGGTTCAGAAACTGGGAACCCTTCTACACATTTAGAACTGACTCAACTGTACAATTGTACAAGATCTTGGGTTTGTATCTGCAATGCATCAACACAGTGGTGTGAGCAAAGCAGATGACACACAGAATAGCAGGGGATAGATTGCATATCCCTTGGGTTCTGCCGATTGCCTCTTCACTTAGGAGGTCTTTGACTCTATGCAAGGACAAAATTAAACATCCACAAACATTGCCTCTTAGGGAGGACTTCAGACAGTTGCCTGGCCAAGTAACAGGCCAGGTCTTCCAGACTACATGAAGATTAGAAATATACCTCAATGCAAATTGCTTATATAAGCAAAGCAAAGCAAAAGTTCACAAGGAACTGAGCAACTAAAAGCACCTGGAATAGTCAAGCAGACATTAGTATACAACTTCAAACAAAGCAAAAAAAAGAAACAGACATCAACAGTTAATTAGAGGCAAATGGATGTGCAAGGCACAAGGCTTAGGGCATGTGAGCCAAGCCACCTACAAAACAAACAAGTTAAACAATGATATTCAAGCAAGCTCAATCAAAAAGAATTGGTCTCATTGGTCATTTGTTGGTCAACCTGAAAACATGAGCTCAAAGGTGAGTAACAGGACCACTAGGACAAGCCTAGGGTCAAAAGAGAATGAGAAAGTCAAAACAGCAAATGACAAGTGTCCAAAATCATGTTCAAACAATCAAGAAACAAACCCAATTGGTTTCACATTCATATCAATCATCATCATCATTTCATGAACAAAAGAAGTCAAAGCATGGCAAATGAGAGCTCATAGAAGTCAACAGAAAGACTTGCATCAAAAGTCAACTCAAACACTTCCAAAAATCACCAAATAAATCATGATCAATCCTGACACATAGCATGGTAAGCATGTCAAATTTCATCTCATTTGGACAAGTGGAAGGCAATCAATGAAAATCAGAAAGTCAAAGCAATTTTGGACATGCTCAAAGAAGTCAACCAAACATGCATCAACTTGAAAAATTCATAAATCAGAGATGGTGTATGATAAATGAATGGGACTAAAACCATGGCGAAGCTTAGGATGTCTAGTTATCTCATGTAAAATTTCATGTCCATCTAATAAAGTATGAGGATTTCACAAATGAAATGGCAACATGCATCACATAAGGTCAACATTTTGGTCAAACAGGGGAGAAAATCTCAAACAAATGGAAAATGGCACAAATAATTCCAAGAAAAATCATGTGCAAACTAGACATCCAAGAGTACATTCATGCAAAAGTTCAAACCAATTTGAGTTCAAGAAGCATGGTAATGAAAATCATGAAGTTGGACATCAATGGTGTGACACAAATTGTCACACCCTAATTCAAAAAATCAAATCTCACAAACCAGCAATGATAAATTCACAAACTCTACACCAAAATCACCATGAGTGTGTCTAGTTTAAACACAAAACATTTGGGAGCTATTGGATAAAGTATCACCATTTCACAATTGAATTGGCAAAATGTACAAATATTGGTCACATGCTACAAACCCTAATGCCATTTAAAATTTACTCATCCAAAAAAACAGCAAAAATAATGATAAAAAACTAGGGATCATGATGAAGATGATGCAAAAATTCCCATGAAATTTGGAATTGAAATGAATGAATTATGAATTTTGCAAGTTTGATGATCAAATGAAATAAAAATAAGAAAAATAAATGGATTAAATTGATTTTAAATGGACCGGATGGCAAAGCTGTAATTATGGACTTCATTTAGCAAAACGCAGCGTTTTGCTCACGGCCAGGGAAATGTTCTGATTGGCCAGTATGAATGAATAGTGAACAGCATCATGCAAAACACGTGAAGTGGAAAAAATCTGGGAAATTAGGGTTCATGTTCTTGCTACAGTGCATTCATCATCTTCATCCAAATCGAAAAATATTTTGTGCCCAGAAATTGGAATTGAATATATCATTCGAATCAGCAAACAGCAAGCATGCATAATCTAACAACCAAATCCATTAAATCATGCTAAGCAAGAAGAAATAAGCAAGAACAAATTTGAATGTGAAACTTAAAAACCCGATTTCTCCCACATCACTCAGTCATTTTCAATGGTTCAAGGTTCATTGGAATCAGCAAAGCATAAACTATCTAAAGCATGGCACGATTTAGAGAAATAAGTGAATCGAAAACTGACTTATTCTTGAAGACAAAGTTGGAACAGTGTTGATTTGGCTATGAAAAGTTGAAACAGTTGAAGCTTTAAGTTCCAGATGGTTGATGATGCACGAGTTTTAGCTCAACAAACTTGTTTCTAGCTGCAACCACGATCTGCCATTGATGATACCTTGGAAAAACAGTCGGGCAAGAGGCTCTTACAGGTGGAGAAATAATGTTGGAATGAACTCAAGATGTTATTTGGATGATGAATCAACAAAGGCAAGGTCGGGTTATTTGGAGTTTTTTGGCAGATTTTGAAAAATGATGAAAATGAGTTTTTTGAGAGCAAGTGTTTTTTCTATGATATCTTGTGGCTGCTAGGGTTTCCAAGTGACAGAAAATGATGAATATATCTGTTGTTTAAGGGTACAAATCAAAGTTCATGAAAAGGTGGGATGGAGTTGGTGAAAAGTGTACTTTTGTCCAATTTTCAAGCAAGTTAGTGATGGGTGTGTGTACTGCACGAAAATGGGCTTCCAACAAGTCACAAATAACATTTCAGAACATGTTTGGATGGTAGAAATGGTTGGGAATGATTATTTGGAAAGTTCAATTTTTCACCTCACTTGAAAATAATCCATGTAGGTTCAAAAGTGCCATTTTTATCCATAAAGTTTTGGTACATGAAAATTACATTTTTGGAAAGAGGAGGTCAAATGTGACTTGTTGGAAAAAACCTCACCAAATTTGGCCAAATGGTTTGAGAGATATGGCCTTTTGAAGTTCAAGAATTTTTGAAAATGAATTGATCATAACTTGCCAACCATACATGGGAATTGAGTGTTCTTGGACTTTTTAGAAATGGGAGAACAAGATCTTCAACTTTCATGTTGGGCAAAAATTCATTTGAAGCTTGTATCATGATGTAAGTTTGAGGATCAAGACTTTCCATTTTTGGTAAATTTCAGTTACAGGTCAAGTTTCCCTTTTTGGAAATTTCTGATCTGGCTTCAAATTCTTCCATGATGATTTTTGACATGATATATGAAGCCCATTTGGACATGAATAAGCTCTCTCAAACCAAATCCCATCATCAAAACCATAAAATCAATCACAGTTGACCAAGTTTGACTTTTTAGGGTTTCTGACTGACTGTGCATTGACTGATGACTTCTGAACATCCAATCCTTGACCTAAACACTTCAAATGGATCCCCAAGTCATGTGAACATGTTGGACCAACCCTAGGGCCTTGGCTCCTTGAGAAATGCACTTGCTTGCTTGACTGACTGATCTCCTGACCAGTTTGACCTAATTCTCTTGATTGGCTTGCACTTGAGGCAAATAGGACAATGCAATGCTATGCAGTGGACCATGTTATGTTATGACCTAATATGAGAATGTATGTACAATGATAGGTGCAAAATTTGAGGTGCTACAGCTGCCCCTATTCAATCAACTGGGAACCCGAATGGATGAGAGCGACTGCTGTCAGACTTTCAGGGTAAACAGGGATTGAATACCAAGAACCGTAGAAATTTGCACTCTGCCGGATATGACACAAGGAGAACCACGTCATTTACCGATGACGCCTGCAATTGACAACTTCAGAAAGGTGAAACCATTTACCGATGGTTAGAAGCTGGAAACTTGATATTTACCGATATCAACTTCAGCAAGACCATTTACCGGTGGCTGCTGGGAAACAACTTCTGATGTAAAAGGAAGCAAAACCATTTACCGATGGTGGCTTCAAAGAAACTTGACATTTACCGATATCAACTTCAACCCGACCATTTACCGATGGCTACTGCAACTGGAGATCCGATATTTACCGATATCGAAGAAAACGGGGCCATTTACCGATGGCGGATAAAACTGGGCATTCAATATTTACCGATATCGAAGCATACGTGGCCATTTACCGATGGAGTCTCCACTTGGGGAGGAACAAAATCTTTGTGGTGTAATCAGACAAGACGTTTACCGACGACTTCTGGGGATCTTGATTTTATCAACAAGGAAACAAAGCATGACCAGACATTTACCGATGACTGGGATGAGACTCGACATTTACCGACATTGAAAGATGATGTTTACCGACATCAAAAAACGAACAGACATTTACCGATGACTGGGAATGAGAAATTTATTGGGGAGATACAAACAAATATTCGCAACCGGAAACCAGACAGGACATTTACAGATGACTCTACTGGGGATTTCTAGCTGGGGAGTTATCAGACATTTACCGATGACTGAGGGAAGGACTCGATTGTTTACCGACATCGAAAGATGATGTTTACCGACATCAAAAAATGACCAGACATTTACCGATGACTGGGGTGAGACTCGATGTTTACCGACACCGAAACAATGGTGTTTACCGACACCAAAAATGATGACCAGACATTTACTGATGACTGGGGAGAATACCCGATGTTTACAGACACCGAAACAATGGTGTTTACCGACACCAAAAATGATGACCAGACATTTACTGATGACTGCAGAAAAGACTCGATGTTTACCGACATCGAAAGATGATGTTTACCGACATCAAAAAATGACCAGACACTTACTGATGACTGGGGAGAAAACCCGATGTTTACAGACACCGAAACAACGGTGTTTACCGACACCAAAAATGAAACACACGCGAGTGCTAGTATGACACTTACCAGTATCACAAGAACGGCCTTTTAGATATGTCAAGGCAAGGTTGACCACTTGCTGGGGGTCTCACTGGGGAGAAACAAACTTTCTGTCACCAATGGGTGAGGTAATAAACCTTTGTGGGGATATCAAACCTGAATGCTGTCAAGAGCACCTGTAGCAGACTTGCTGTGGTGATGTTGAATGAAATGATCCGCCTCTGCCGGGGATACGGTCTGGTGAGGTTAACACATGAATGCATATGTTTGAATTTTTCTATGGCGTAATGCTCCATATTGAATGGGAATGCTACGCAGTTTGAGGATGCAATGATCACTAAAATGCAAAAATGCAAAAATGATGAAAAACTCCGGCTGGGGAGCCAAAACTGATTGGGTACTCCAACTCTGCGGGGAGACTCTGCAGGGAGAGCAACGACTTCTCACTCATGTTGGAGAATAGCACTGCTGCTGGGGGAAGGTAAACTCCGCTGGGGATATCCTTCAGTCCACAGATAGGATAAATGCTGGAGATAAATTTCAATGAGTTTGCCTCACTCGGGAGGAAATCGGCAAATACAGGCCTGCTGGGGATAGGCAATCCTTAGATCTGTTGGGGAATAGAAGGCACTATCCACAGACGTCTCCGCAGGGGAACATAGCTCTGATAGCTTCCATACTTGCTTGGGGAAAATATCTGCTGAGGAAACGTCCTCACAGATGCCAACCTGAAAAACAGCACAACAAAATGCCCCCCAGGGGATACATGGGCAAGATACACTCAAGTGTCCTCAACATTCAAAATGATTTTCAAATGTTTTATCTTTCTGCACATTATTGTGTAGCCTTCATGTTCTTATATGCAATGCTTATCAAAAATTCGGACATTTTTGCAAACAAAACAGTAAAAATAAAACAAAAGAGCCATTTATCTGAATAACGACTTTTATTGATTGAAAATGTGCCTGAAGAGGCAAATACATTGGGAATCAATTCCTAGAAAGAGGTAATTGCGCACAAAAGGAAAAATCTATCCTAATGGCAATGTGAACACGGCATCCACTATTTCCCAATTCTGTTATAACTCACAGATCATCAGTTTTCCTCCCAACTCCTTGCTTTCTGAGAAGAATGACTGGACGGATCACATCTTTCGAGATGGCAGACGACAAAGCTTGATGAAGTACGGACAACTCAGACTGTAGTCTTCGCTTTAATCCCTCTTTTGGCTGGATCGCCCTTTCGGGTTTTCAATCCACCGGGATACCCATTTTTGCCTAAGCCGCCCTTGCGGGTTTTCGACTTACCGGGTGTACAAATTCTTTTCATTTTATCCCTAATTTTTGCCCGAACCTTTTCTTTCTGTTTTTGGTTCGCCGGGATGCCCTTTTTTTTGCCTGGACTCTTTTTTCTTTTTGTCCAGCGGGTCAATTTATGCGAAGTATTTTTTGACTACATCTGAGTTAACAGGAGACGGAAAGTCTTCACCATCCATAGTTGTAAGCATCAAGGCTCCACCGGAGAAGACCTTCTTCACAACATACGGACCTTCATAATTAGGAGTCCACTTGCCCCTGTTATCTGCACCGGGAGGGAGGATCCTCTTCAAAACTAGATCACCGATCTGATAGCTTCGAGGACGCACTTTCTGATCAAAGGCTCGCTTCATCCTTCGCTGATACAACTGTCCATGGCATACAGCTGCTAGCCGTCTCTCTTCGATAAGGCTCAACTCGTTAAACCTTGTTCGAATCCACTCGGCTTCGTCCAGCTTGACATCCAATAAAACTCTCAGAGAAGGAATCTCCACTTCAACAGGTAGGACAGCTTCCATACCATACACAAGGGAGTAAGGGGTTGCCCCGGTCGACGTACGTACTGAGGTACGGTACCCATGCAAAGCGAAAGGCAGCATCTCATGCCAATCCTTGTACGTAACGACCATCTTCTGCACAATCTTCTTGATATTCTTGTTCGCCGCTTCTACAGCACCATTCATCTTCGGTCTGTAAGGAGAAGAATTGTGATGTTCAATCTTGAAATCTTTACAAAGCTCTTTCATCATTTTGTTATTGAGATTCGAACCATTGTCAGTGATGATTCTCTTCGGAACTCCATAACGACATATGATTTCTTTCTTGATGAACCGGGTAACCACTTGTTTGGTAACGTTAGCATAGGAAGCTGCTTCCACCCATTTGGTGAAATAGTCAATCGCTACCAAAATGAAGCGATGTCCATTCGAAGCAGTAGGCTCAATCTTCCCAATCATATCAATGCCCCACATGGCAAACGGCCAAGGCGAATTCATGACATTCAGAGGGCTTGGTGGTACATGCACCTTATCAGCATAAATTTGACACTTATGGCACTTCCGAGCATACTTGAAACAATCGGATTCCATAGTCATCCAGTAATAACCCGCTCTCAACAATTTCTTAGCCATTGCATGTCCGCCGGCATGAGTACCGAAGGAACCTTCATGAACTTCCTGCATTAACATGTCTGCCTCGGGTCTGTCCACGCATCTGAGCAAGACCATGTCAAAGTTTCTCTTATACAACACATCATCCTGATTCAAATAGAAGCTTCCAGCTAGCCTTCTCAGGGTTTTCTTGTCATTCTTCGACGCACCTTCAGGATACTCCTGAGTCTTGAGGAAGTTCTTGATGTCATAATACCACGGCTTCTCATCAATCACAACAGACTCGGCTGCAAACACATACGCAGGCCTCTCGAGTCGATTCACCGCAACATGTGGCACATGATTCCACCAATGAACTTTGATCATGGAAGACAAAGTTGCCAAAGCATCAGCCATCTGATTCTCATCCCGGGGGACATGATACAACTTCACCTTCTTGAAGAACGTCAGTATTCTTCTGGTGTAATCTCTATACGGAATCAAATGCGGCTGGTTCGTATTCCAATCTCCGTTGACTTGATTGACCACTAGAGCGGAATCTCCATAAATGTCAAGCGTTTTGATCCTCAGATCAATGGCTTCTTCTATCCCCATGATACAAGCCTCATACTCAGCTTCGTTGTTGGTGACGTCAAACGTCAATCTGGCAGAAAAAGGTATATGAGCACCTTTAGGATTGATCAATACTGCCCCAACACCGTTACCGTTCATATTCACAGCCCCATCAAACATCAGTGTCCATTTGTCATCCGGATCCGGTCCTTCCTCGACAAGAGGCTCTTCGCAATCTTTCATCTTAAGATACATGATGTCTTCATCAGGGAATTCAAACATCATAGGCTGATAATCTTCAATCGGTTGCTCGGCGAGGTAGTCTGACAGAATACTACCTTTGATGGCCTTTTGTGACGTGTACTGAATATCATATTCTGTTAGAATCATCTGCCAACGAGCAACGCGTCCGGTGAGAGTCGGTTTCTCAAAGATGTACTTCACTGGATCCATCTTAGAAATCAATAAGGTAGTATGGTTCAACATATACTGCCTCAGTCGGCGAGCAGCCCAGGCCAAAGCACAGCAAGTTTTCTCGAGCAGTGAATATCTTGTTTCACAGTCGGTAAACTTTTTGCTAAGGTAGTATATGGCATGCTCTTTTCGACCAGACTCGTCATGCTGTCCCAATACACACCCCATCGAGTTCTCAGTCACTGACAGGTACATTATCAGAGGTCTCCCTGGAACTGGAGGTATAAGGATTGGAGGTTTCTGTAAATACTCCTTAATCTTATCAAAAGCTTTCTGACAGTCATCATTCCACTTGATCGCCTGATTCTTTCTGAGCAGTTTGAAAATTGGTTCACATGTGGCAGTTAGGTGAGATATGAACCTTGCAATGTAGTTCAACCTCCCTAAAAACCCACGGACTTGCTTCTCCGTTTTCGGTTCAGGCATCTCTTGAATAGCTTTGACTTTTGCTGGATCAACCTCAATCCCTTTTCACTGACAATGAAGCCTAAAAGCTTCCCTGATCTCACCCCAAACGTACACTTGTTCGGATTCAACCTCAGCTTGAACTTTCTCAACCGTCAAACAGCTTCTGCAAATTAACCAGGTGCTCCTCTTCTGTCTGCGACTTCGCAATCATATCATCTACGTACACTTCAATTTCTTTGTGCATCATGTCATGAAAGAGAGTCGTCATTGCCCTCTGATAGGTAGCACCAGCATTTTTAGCCCAAATGGCATCACCTTATAGCAGAACGTGCCCCAAGGTGTAATGAATGTCGTCTTTTCCATGTCCTCTGGCGCCATCTTGATCTGATTATATCCAGAGAAACCATCCATGAAAGAGAATACCGAGGATTGAGCCGTATTATCAACCAATACATCAATGTGAGGTAATGGGAAATCATCTTTCGGACTCGCTCTATTCAAATCCCGGTAATCGACACACATTCTGACTTTGCCATCCTTCTTCGGCACAGGAACGATGTTGGCCACCCATGGGGGATAACTTGTAACAGCCAAAAAACCCGCATCCCACTGCTTCTGAACCTCTTCCTTGATCTTAGTTGCCATATCAGGACTCGTTCTACGAAGCTTCTGCTTGACCGAAGGACATCCTTCTCTAAGAGGTAATCGATGCACCACAATGTCTGTATCTAACCCAGGCATATCTTGATATGACCAGGCGAATATCTCCACATATTCTCTCAGCATCTCAATCAGCCTCCTCTTGACAGAGTCCTCTAAAGCAGCCCCAATCTTGATTTCTCTTTTGGCGTCCTCAGTACCCAAATTAACAACCTCCAACTCCTCCTGATGAGGTTGGATGACCCTTTCCTCCTGCTTCAGCAATCTGACCAATTCTGCAGGAAGTTCACAGTCTTCCTCACTCTCCTCTTCAGCTTGGTAGATGGGATTGTCGAAATCATACTGAGCCATAACAGAACTGTTCATAGTGAATGCCATAAGATCGCTTCTGCATGTTTAATGCTTTGTTTTAGAAAAAGAGTTCAATAAAGTCACAAAAAACAAAAACATTGCCATTTTTATTGTTTTGAAAAAAGATGAAAACAAAAAATAGAAAGACAGGGATCACAAAGTTTGATTGCAAAAAATGTCCTTCATTAATGATAATCATTAAAACATGATGAGGCCCTACAATGAATCACTACGCCTTGGGCAGATCGTAGGATTTTCATGCAAAATGAAAAACAACAGAAAATTACTCTGTCAGAAGAGTAACTTGAACCACTTCTTCAGCCGTCCAGTTGTTGATAGACCCCCCTGGTGCACACGGGCGAACCCAGTTGTCCAAATCACAATCACTGTCACAGTCTTCACTACCGGTTGCAGAGACGTCGCCATGATTCATCAGCCCAGCGCTGGTAAAGGTACTCGGACCCGCTTGACCATTCTGCTCTGCTTGGAGAGGCTCATAACCAACGCCAAATTTGTCTTCTTTGACAGGCAAATCCACCATCTTGCCCCAGCCTTCAGCTTTGCCAGAATCAACAACCTCCTTAGCCTGCTTGTAAGAAGTAATTGAAGCACCTGGCTTCCTCTGCTCAGCGTACGCCACTTTCTCAAGAGCCACAGTCTCAAACGCCTGGCATAAGGTTTCGTGGATCTCGCCATCCACCTCAACATACTTGAACGAGGATAGATGACTCACCAGAATCTCTTCTTCACCGCACACGGTCACAATCTGACCGTTCCAGACATACTTGAGCTTTTGATGGAGAGTCGACGAGACTGCCCCTGCTGCATGAATCCATGGACGCCCCAATAAACAACTATAGGCGGGCTGGATGTCCATAACATAGAAGATGATATCGAATACCTCAGGACCTATCTTCACAGGCAAGGTAACTTCCCCACACACAGAACGTTTGGAGCCGTCGAAAGCACGAACGATCAGGTCACTGGGAGTAAGCACAAACCCTTCCACATCAATCTTCTTCAGAATCTGCTTAGGCAACACATTCAGCGACGACCCGGTGTCTACCAATACGTGAGACAACACTGCCCCCTTGCACTCCATGGTGATGTGCAAGGCTTTGTTATGGTTCCGCCCTTCAGGCGGTAAGTCCAGGTTGGTGAATCCTACACCATGCCTGGTGCTCACATTGGCCATCACACCCTCCAGTTGATTGACAGAAATCTCCTGAGGCACGTAAGCCAGATTCAACATCTTCAGCAAGGCATTACGGTGTGCCTCAGAGCACAACAACAGTGAAAGTATAGAAATCTTGGACGGAGTTTGATTCAACTGATCTACAATCTTGTAGTCACTCTTCTTGATTATCTTCATAAACTCCTCCACGTCTTTCTCAAATGTCCCCTCGGGCGCTTCCTTCTGGACAGGTTCTTCCTCAACCACAGCTTGCTTACCCTTTGCTTTGGCGAGAGCCTCAGCATTATTGTCCCTCAAAGGCTGCGGTGCGAACAGACGACCGCTTCTGGTAAAACCTCCTGGACCCCCTACATTATCCACAGCCGGACCAACAGTTGCAGGAACTCTATTCGGTAAACCAATTGTCACTGGAGTTTGATTCACTGGTCTCGTCTGACTTTCAGCCCTTCTGTAACTGCGGTGAGCATTATCATACTTCCACGGCACGGCTCTACTATTCTCAACAGCCCTTCTTCCAGACGCGGCGATAGTAGTTGGAGCACTGATGGTTACAGGCACGGAAATGGTAACTGGGGTACCATTTGTTGCAGGTGCACTAACGACCCTTTGTCCACGTCCTTCAGACGGTTTAAAGTAAATGGTGATAGTTGACACTGTTCCACGATCTTTTACAGCCCTACTGAATTGCAAACAACCCTCATCCATCATACCCTGGATACCGGCCTTTAACTGGTCGCAACCATTCTCAGATTCTGCACAGCCCAAACAATCCTCATCACAGCCCGAGTAGACACCCCCATTCAGCAGACGGCCCTTCACAACTAGCAGAGAAGTCTGAACATCATCAACATTAACAACCAGATCTTCAGCTTCTTTCCCCTCAATATTGTTCACTCTATGCCCACCATGCTGAGGCATAGGGTTGTTTACGACGTTAGGCACTGGAGCGAAGTTGATTGCTTTGGCATCGATCAAATCTTGGACCTTGTGCTGGAGAGCCCGACACTTCTCAGTATGATGCCCTGGTGCCCCAGAGTGAAAGTCACAACGGACGTTGGCGTCGTACCCAGGAGGCAATACTGTAGGCGGAGCCATTGTACGCAACTCAACCATCCCCAACCTGAGTAGTTCGGGCAGCAGTTCGGCGTACGACATGGGTAGCGAATCAAAACGTCGATCAGGCATCCTTTGTCTGGGCTGATACGGACGTTGCTGTTGTTGTTGTTGCGGTTGTTGAACTCTTTGTTGTTGTTGTTGACGAGGTTGAGGTGCCGGAATGGTCACTGCAGCAGCTTGACGGTATTCACTTCTGTTCTGATCTCTGCGGTGTTGAACAGCATTAGTTTCACCCTCTCTTCGACGAGGTGCCCCAGCAAATGGCTTCTTAGAAGAAGAGGAACCAGCATCTTGGATCTTCCCAGTTTTAATCAAGCTCTCAGTCCTCTCTCCACAAATGACAACATCAGAAAAACTACCGAATGGGCAGCTCCCCATCCGGTCCATAAACACACCCTGAAGAGTACCGATAAACATATCTGTCAACTCCCTCTCCAGCATAGGGGGTTGAACTCTAGCAGCCAGTTCACGCCACCTCTGGGCGTACTCCTTGAAGCTCTCATTGGATTTCTGACAAAGACTCTGCAGCTGAGTCCGGCTCGGTGCCATGTCCATGTTGTGTTTGTATTGCCTCAAAAAGGCCTCACCCAGATCCCTCCAGCAGCGGATAGAATCTCTCTTCAATTCCATGTACCAGTCCAAAGAAGCCCCAGATAGACTATCTTGGAAAAAATACATCCACATCTTTTCATCATCGGTATACGCAGAGATTTTTCGATAATAAGCCTGCACATGGGTGCGAGGGCAAGAAGTACCGTTGTATTTATCGAAGGACGGTGCTTTGAACTTGTAAGGGATTCTCAAACCTTCCACCAACCCCATATTGGTAACATCAAAACCGAGAGAATTCTGACATTCCATAGCTCTAATTTTCTCAGCAAGGGCATCAACTTTACGATCCCTCTCATCAACCCTTCCCAGAACGTCTTCGTCTTCACTGAGCAGAGTGAACATATCCTCTTGTCTGTCAACAATCGGAACAGGATTACGGGCCGGGGCACGGACTGCTCTGGCATTAGCGGCATCTGGAGCAATAGGTTGACCGTTGATTCGAATACCCCCCAACTCATCACCTACAGCATAGTTGTTGATGGGTACAGCAGCAGCAACATTATTATCATTGACCGGGCCTCCCTCTGGCGGAGCATGGTTGACCGGTGGAATTGCAGCCTCTTGTCTCTGAACCATGGCTCGAAGTTCTTCTTGACCTTGCGCAACCCCTTGCATCATATTCATAAACTGGGCCATGTTAGCCTTCATCTCAGCCAACTCAGCTTGAACTTGATCCATACCTCTCTGTTGATTCAGTCTTGTTGAGTAGCGGTGCGGACGTTGATCAGCTATCCTGCCTGAACAGGAACCAAGAGTGAGAAGTCACGACCAAGAACACCTGTTATGCAAAATGATATGAGTATGGTGCTAATGATGCGTATGATGCACATGATATGTTCATTCCTCAGGCATTCAAAGAGCCTGAGTCATCCTCAAAAGATGGCAACCTGCAGCAAGAACAACATAGAAGCACAGAAACAACATACACAAGAGTGATGAGTACAAGGTGAAACCAACAACCTCATCTATATGAGTAACAGGATCATACAACAAAGTCGACAAAGAAAATCCAAACAATCGGAGTACAACAATGAATCCCATCCAACAAGCCTGGAGGTGATTCTCAACATACATATCAAAGATACAAGCTAAGACAAACGGCCTCCCGGAATGAGAGTCTTCAAGTACTGACACTGGTCTATCAACAGGTCACATTCTGAACATTCTGGCAAAAGAGTGATCTTCTCCTTCAGTTGTCGTCTAAGCTCTACCACTTCTCCTCCAAGGTGGTTCTCTGATGCCTGTCTCAAGTCTACTTCCTTCTTCAACTGGATGTCTTTATCTCTGAGTTGCTTCTCCAAGTCTCTGATCTTCTTCTGATAGCTGGCCTCAACCCTCTGCAACCTCAAGCACTCCCGGTGTTCTGCATCTAACATGCTCTCCACCTCCTCGTAGGATCTCTTCTTGCTTCTCAGTCTGCTAGCATCTTCTTCTCGCACTCCTCTGAGTTGATGAGCCAAGTTCAACCTATCAGCTTTGGCTTTGTACAGCTCCATCTGGGTATCTTGCTCCTTCCCTCTCAAACGGCGATTCTCCATCAGGGCTTGCTTGTAGTGCTCCGCAGGCACACTCTCAGCAAGGATCAAAGGTGGTTGCTCCTGCAACGGCTCCATCCTATCGTAGGGTAACAACAAAGTTTCTACTCTCTCCTTGACCCAATCAGTGTAATCGGGCATAGCAACGGCAAACTTCTTCCCTAAGACAGATCCATCCTTCACACCAATAGACTTCCAAGCTCTCCCTATCTGCTCCAATCTGGCCGGGTCACTCTGCTTCTCAAAATACACACTTTCAGCTACCTCAGCCTCAAGTGGTCTTCCCTTCATCACAAACCCCAACTGGCGAAGAGAAAGAACCGGGTTGTAATTGATGCAACCCCTAGTCCCTACGAGTGGCACATTACGGAATCCTCCACAGCTCATAATGACGTTACGCACATCCATCCGGTAAGATTGCCATCTGATATCATAGGAAGTAAGAGACATAACCCTCTGAGTCCACTTATGCGTGCTCTGAGCATCCACAAAAGGTCCACTGACTGGCAGGAGAGACAAGAACCATCTGAGCAAAAGCGGGAGACAACACCTGATAGCCCCACCCTTACCATGCCTACTGTGAATAGCATAGTAAGTGTCAGCTAACAGAGTAGGAACTGGATTTCCTCCAATGAAAATACTGACTGCAGCATAGTCAACAAAATTGGGCATACTCGGAAACAGGACGATCCCATAGATCATGACGGCCAACTGAGCATGAAAGGCTTCCCAACTTCCCTTCTCTGCTTCTTCTCTAGCTACCCTCAACAGAAACTTCAAAGGCAATCCTACAACATCCCCACTGGACTTCCAACTATCACTGACTTCCTTGATACCCAAATGGAGAGCTCTGGCAACAACTCTGAAATCAACCTCCTTGGGCACATCCAAGAAAGGAACCTGATACCGGACCGGGACACTCAGCAGAATGGAGTACTCCTCAAGAGTAGGCGCCAACTGATAATCTTGAAAGGTGAAACAATGAAGCTCTGGGTCGTAGAACTGTAGAAGAGTCTGCAACGGCACCGGATCGACTACCATCTTCAACAGTGTCAGAATATCTCCATACTGGTCAACAAACCCCTTCTGGTTACCACTGGTCATAAGGTTGCTCAACTCAATCAGAGACGTCAAAGGTTCACGGTGAAAGCTGTAGGAACAAGTCTTCCGCTTCAACTCTGGGACTGTTGCCATCTCTATCAGTGAACAAGCTCTGGAATGTACCTGAGAAATGATATGCATGCAGGGATTAGTTTTTTTTCTTTTTTTTTTCTTTTTTTTTTGTATTTTTTTATTGCGTTTCTTTTGAAAAATAAATATGCTATGATGCAAATGATGCAGACTGGACTGGTTGGCTGTGTCTCTCAGAACACAGGATCAAAGCTTCGGCTTGAACTCGGAACCACAAATTCATCTGAAACCCAAAGTCATCTGAGACCCCAAACTTCTGAACCAATAGTCACCAACAGGATCACAAGTCACCAACAAGTCACCAACTGTACCTGTAATAATGATCATTCCCTCCCCACTCACGGGTGTCATCTAGGCCAGGGTAAGGTCGAGAGAAACGCAGCATAAATAACCTTTCGCAGAACATCATCATATACACACCCGAAGTATGTAACGATAATGTCCCACCAGGGTCTGAACTGCTCGTGATATCAATGTTCCGCTAAGTGGCGCAATACCACCCGCTTCCCATGAATCACTCTATTCCTAAGTATCCTAGATTTCACTCATGGCCTGGGTATTGGGCCTTTTACCTCATGTAACTCCCACCCCAACAGAGAGAAACAGACAACCAGCCAGATGAATAATGAATGTGAATGAATGCAAACATAAGTGCAAACATAAATGCAAACAATAAATGGAATGAATGCAATAAAAAACAGCAAACAGCAACCAAAACCCTAACCTAGAGAGCGCTAGGAGAGACTCGCTTAGGGAAGATGGACCAGCATAGGTCAACTTCTCTATAGTTATCCCCAGCAGAGTCGCCAGCTGTCGCATCACGCGAAAAACCGGCGGGAAAACAAGAACAACAGAGCCGCCACCGTGCGTTATTTATCCCAAAAGAGGGAAAGGAAACGCTCAGAGTAAACCTGGAAAAGAACATGGTCTCGCGACCAAAGAGAATGGGTTCGGGAGTCGGTTATGCGAAGGGAAGGTATTAGCACCCCTACGCATCCGTCGTACTCGACGGGATCCACGCACAATAGGAAGGAAAATGGTTGCTAAAACGCTGCTCACACACACACACACTGGCTGAAAGAGACACAAGAAAACAGACAAGACTGACTCGGCAGGATATCGCATCCTGGGCCTACTTAGTCTATCAGGCATAGACATCAGAGTCGAAGTAGTTCGGACTGGGGAAACGACACATGCTCGCTAGGATGTCGCATCCTATGCATACGTATCTTCTTGGACGAAGGAGAATCAGAGCATTCGTAGCTCGGCTGACACGCACACAAACAAACACAGGCAAAGGCAAACGTGGAGCCTGAATGCCAATCACTGGACTTACATCAGCATCCGAACCAACAGGCCCACACTGGAACCCAAATGCCACTCGATGGACTTACATCAGCTTCCAAGCACACAACAAGACAAAACAAAGACACAGGCGCCCGGAGAGATCAGCTCATCTCCTGCCTACGTACCTCATCTGGTATGAGGATCAGGGCGACGTAGTTCCCCTACGGAGGGATACAGGACTAGCCTAACCAGATAACAGAGGGAGACACAACTAGGGAGACTACGACTCGAGCCTAGATGTTATCATGCAAATCATCCCTAAGTTAAGGTTTCTAGCTAACTGGCACAGGGAGCCAGCCTATCCTAGTCATGACTTGCACAGGAAGCAAGCCACACACACATTTAACTTGCACAGGAAGCAAGCCAAGCAAAACCTAACTTGCACAGGAAGCAAGTCTAAACTAACCCTAACTTGCACAGGAAGCAAGTCAAACAAACATACAAGCACAGATAGCACACACTATACACAAGCAAGTGGCTCAAACAAGGGTTAGGTTTTAGTCGAGGGGTCATATCAACCTCAACAAACAAACCTCTGGAACTGGGTGAATGTGCTCTTAACCTTGCCATTGAGGGGCTAAGGTGAAGCAGATGAAAGGTGAGTGAAGATAAGACTTCACAGCTCTTATCCCTGGCCTGGGAGAGCTTAAGACAAGAATGTGTGGGTTCAGAAAGTGGGAACCCTTCTACACATTTAGAACTGACTCAACTGTACAATTGTACAAGATCTTGGGTTTGTATCTGCAATGCATCAACACAGTGGTGTGAGCAAAGCAGATGACACACAGAATAGCAGGGGATAGATTGCATATCCCTTGGGTTCTGCCAATTGCCTCTTCACTTAGGAGGTCTTTGACTCTATGCAAGGACAAAATTAAACATCCACAAACATTGCCTCTTAGGGAGGACTTCAGACAGTTGCCTGGCCAAGTAACAGGCCAGGTCTTCCAGACTACATGAAGATTAGAAATATACCTCAATGCAAATTGCTTATATAAGCAAAGCAAAGCAAAAGTTCACAAGGAACTGAGCAACTAAAAGCACCTGAAATAGTCAAGCAGACATTAGTATACAACTTCAAACAAAGCAAAAAAAAGAAACAGACATCAACAGTTAATTAGAGGCAAATGGATGTGCAAGGCACAAGGCTTAGGGCATGTGAGCCAAGCCACCTACAAAACAAACAAGTTAACAATGATATTCAAGCAAGCTCAATCAAAAAGAATTGGTCTCATTGGTCATTTGTTGGTCAACCTGAAAACATGAGCTCAAAGGTGAGTAACAGGACCACTAGGACAAGCCTAGGGTCAAAAGAGAATGAGAAAGTCAAAACAGCAAATGACAAGTGTCCAAAATCATGTTCAAACAATCAAGAAACAAACCCAATTGGTTTCACATTCATATCAATCATCATCATCATTTCATGAACAAAAGAAGTCAAAGCATGGCAAATGAGAGCTCATAGAAGTCAACAGAAAGACTTGCATCAAAAGTCAACTCAAACATTTCCAAAAATCACCAAATAAATCATGATCAATCCAACACATAGCATGGTAAGCATGTCAAATTTCATCTCATTTGGACAAGTGGAAGGCAATCAATGAAAATCAGAAAGTCAAAGCAATTTTGAACATGCTCAAAGAAGTCAACCAAACATGCATCAACTTGAAAAATTCATAAATCAGAGATGGTGTATGATAAATGAATGGGACTAAAACCATGGCGAAGCTTAGGATGTCTAGTTATCTCATGTAAAATTTCATGTCCATCTAATAAAGTATGAGGATTTCACAAATGAAATGGCAACATGCATCACATAAGGTCAACATTTTGGTCAAACAGGGGAGAAAATCTCAAACAAATGGAAAATGGCACAAATAATTCCAAGAAAAATCATGTGCAAACTAGACATCCAAGAGTACATTCATGCAAAAGTTCAAACCAATTTGAGTTCAAGAAGCATGGTAATGAAAATCATGAAGTTGGACATCAATGGTGTGACACAAATTGTCACACCCTAATTCAAAAAATCAAATCTCACAAACCAGCAATGATAAATTCACAAACTCTACACCAAAATCACCATGAGTGTGTCTAGTTTAAACACAAAAAATTTGGGAGCTATTGGATAAAGTATCACCATTTCACAATTGAATTGGCAAAATGTACAAAAATTGGTCACATGCTACAAACCCTAATGCCATTTAAAATTTACTCATCCAAAAAAACAGAAAAAATAATGATAAAAAACTAGGGATCATGATGAAGATGATGCAAAAATTCCCATGAAATTTGGAATTAAAATGAATGAATTATGAATTTTGCAAGTTTGATGATCAAATGAAATAAAAATAAGAAAAATAAATGGATTAAATTGATTTTAAATGGACCGGATGGCAAAGCTGTAATTATGGACTTCATTTAGCAAAACGCAGCGTTTTGCTCACGGCCAGGGAAATGTTCTGATTGGCCAGTATGAATGAATAGTGAACAGCATCATGCAAAACACGTGAAGTGGAAAAAATCTGGGAAATTAGGGTTCATGTTCTTGCTACAGTGCATTCATCATCTTCATCCAAATCGAAAAATATTTTGTGCCCAGAAATTGGAATTGAATATATCATTCGAATCAGCAAACAGCAAGCATGCATAATCTAACAACCAAATCCATTAAATCATGCTAAGCAAGAAGAAATAAGCAAGAACAAATTTGAATGTGAAACTTAAAAACCCGATTTCTCCCACATCACTCAGTCATTTTCAATGGTTCAAGGTTCATTGGAATCAGCAAAGCATAAACTATCTAAAGCATGGCACGATTTAGAGAAATAAGTGAATCGAAAACTGACTTATTCTTGAAGACAAAGTTGGAACAGTGTTGATTTGGCTATGAAAAGTTGAAACAGTTGAAGCTTTAAGTTCCAGATGGTTGATGATGCACGGGTTTTAGCTCAACAAACTTGTTTCTAGCTGCAACCACGATCTGCCATTGATGATACCTTGGAAAAACAGTCGGGCAAGAGGCTCTTACAGGTGGAGAAATAATGTTGGAATGAACTCAAGATGTTATTTGGATGATGAATCAACAAAGGCAAGGTCGGGTTATTTGGAGTTTTTTGGCAGATTTTGAAAAATGATGAAAATGAGTTTTTTGAGAGCAAGTGTTTTTTCTGTGATATCTTGTGGCTGCTAGGGTTTCCAAGTGACAGAAAATGATGAATATATCTGCTGTTTAAGGGTACAAATCAAAGTTCATGAAAAGGTGGGATGGAGTTGGTGAAAAGTGTACTTTTGTCCAATTTTCAAGCAAGTTAGTGATGGGTGTGTGTACTGCACGAAAATGGGCTTCCAACAAGTCACAAATAACATTTCAAACATGTTTGGATGGTAGAAATGGTTGGGAATGATTATTTGGAAAGTTCAATTTTTCACCTCACTTGAAAATAATCCATGTAGGTTCAAAAGTGCCATTTTGATCCATAAAGTTTTGGTACATGAAAATTACATTTTTGGAAAGAGGAGGTCAAATGTGACTTGTTGGAAAAAACCTCACCAAATTTGGCCAAATGGTTTGAGAGATATGGCCTTTTGAAGTTCAAGAATTTTTGAAAATGAATTGATCATAACTTGCCAACCATACATGGGAATTGAGTGTTCTTGGACTTTTTGGAAATGGGAGAACAAGATCTTCAACTTTCATGTTGGGCAAAAATTCATTTGAAGCTTGTATCATGATGTAAGTTTGAGGATCAAGACTTTCCATTTTTGGTAAATTTCAGTTACAGGTCAAGTTTCCCTTTTTGGAAATTTCTGATCTGGCTTCAAATTCTTCCATGATGATTTTTGACATGATATATGAAGCCTATTTGGACATGAATAAGCTCTCTCAAACCAAATCCCATCATCAAAACCATAAAATCAATCACAGTTGACCAAGTTTGACTTTTTAGGGTTTCTGACTGACTGTGCATTGACTGATGACTTCTGAACATCCAATCCTTGACCAAAACACTTCAAATGGATCCCCAAGTCATGTGAACATGTTGGACCAACCCTAGGGCCTTGGCTCCTTGAGAAATGCACTTGCTTGCTTGACTGACTGATCTCCTGACCAGTTTGACCTAATTCTCTTGATTGGCTTGCACTTGAGGCAAATAGGACAATGCAATGCTATGCAGTGGACCATGTTATGTTATGACCTAATATGAGAATGTATGTACAATGATAGGTGCAAATTTGAGGTGCTACAGCTGCCCCTATTCAATCAACTGGGAACCCGAATGGATGAGAGCGACGGCTGTCAGACTTTCAGGGTAAACAGGGATTGAATACCAAGAACCGTAGAAATTTGCACTCTGCCGGATATGACACAAGGAGAACCAAGTCATTTACCGATGACGCCTGCAATTGACAAATTCAGAAAGGCGAAACCATTTACCGATGGTTAGAAGCTGGAAACTTGATATTTACCGATATCAACTTCAGCAAGACCATTTACCGGTGGCTGCTGGGAAACAACTTCTGATGTAAAAGGAAGCAAAACCATTTACCGATGGTGGCTTCAAAGAAACTTGACATTTACCGATATCAACTTCAACCCGACCATTTACCGATGGCTACTGCAACTGGAGATCCGATATTTACCGATATCGAAGAAAACGGGGCCATTTACCGATGGCGGATAAAACTGGGCATTCAATATTTACCGATATCGAAGCATACGGGGCCATTTACCGATGGCGTCTCCACTTGGGGAGGAACAAAATCTTTGTGGTGTAATCAGACAAGACGTTTACCGACGACTTCTGGGGATCTTGATTTTATCAACAAGGAAACAAAGCATGACCAGACATTTACCGATGACTGGGATGAGACTCGACGTTTACCGACATCGAAAGATGATGTTTACCGACATCAAAAAACGACCAGACATTTACCGATGACTGGGAATGAGAAATTTATTGGGGAGAAAAACAAATATTCGCAACCGGAAACCAGACAGGACATTTACCGATGACTCTACTGGGGATTTCTAGCTGGGGATTATCAGACATTTACCGATGACTGAGGGAAGGACTCGATGTTTACCGACATCGAAAGATGATGTTTACCGACATCAAAAAATGACCAGACATTTACCGATGACTGGGGAGAGACTCGATGTTTACCGACACCGAAACAATGGTGTTTACCGACACCAAAAATGATGACCAGACATTTACTGATGACTGGGGAGAATACCCGATGTTTACAGACACCGAAACAATGGTGTTTACCGACACAAAAAATGATGACCAGACATTTACTGATGACTGCAGAAAAGACTCGATGTTTACCGACATCGAAAGATGATGTTTACCGACATCAAAAAATGACCAGACACTTACTGATGACTGGGAGAAAACCCGATGTTTACAGACACCGAAACAATGGTGTTTACCGACACCAAAATGAAACACACGCGAGTGCTAGTATGACACTTACCAGTATCACAAGAACGACCTTTTAGATATGTCAAGGCAAGGTTGACCACTTGCTGGGGGTCTCACTGGGGAGAAACAAACTTTCTGTCACCAACGGGTGAGGTAATAAACCTTTGTGGGGATATCAATCCTGAATGCTGTCAAGAGCAACTGTAGCAGACTTGCTGTGCTGATGTTGAATGAAATGATCCGCCTCTGCCGGGGATACGGTCTGGTGAGGTTAACACATGAATGCATATGTTTGAATTTTTCTATGGCGTAATGCTCCATATTGAATGGGAATGCTACGCAGTTTGAGGATGCAATGATCACTAAAATGCAAAAATGCAAAAATGATGAAAAACTCCGGCTGGGGAGCCAAAACTGATCGGGTACTCCAACTCTGCGGGGAGACTCTGCAGGGAGAGCAACGACTTCTCACTCATGTTGGAGAATAGCACTGCTGCTGGGGGAAGGTAAACTCCGCTGGGGATATCCTTCAGTCCACAGATAGGATAAATGCTGGAGATAAATTTCAATGAACTGCCTCACTCGGGAGGAAATCGGCAAATACAGGCCTGCTGGGGATAGGCAATCCTTAGATCTGTTGGGGAATAGAAGGCACTATCCACAAACGTCTCCGCAGGGGAACATAGCTCTGATAGCTTCCAAACTTGCTTGGGGAAAATATCTGCTGAGGAAACGTCCTCACAGATGCCAACCTGAAAAACAGCACAACAAAATGCCCCCCAGGGGATACATGGACAAGATACGCTCAAGTGTCCTCAACATTCAAAATGATTTTCAAATGTTTTATCTTTCTGCACATTATTGTGTAGCCTTCATGTTCTTATATGCAATGCTTATCAAAAATTCGGACATTTTTGCAAACAAAACAGTAAAAATAAAAACAAAAGAGCCATTTATCTGAATAACGACTTTTATTGATTGAAAATGTGCCTGAAGAGGCAAATACATTGGGAAGCAATTCCTAGAAAGAGGTAATTGCGCACAAAAGGAAAAATCTATCCTAATGGCAATGTGAACACGGCATCCACTATTTCCCAATTCTGTTATAACTCACAGATCATCAGTTTTCCTCCCAACTCCTTGCTTTCTGAGAAGAATGACTGGACGGATCACATCTTTCGAGATGGCAGACGACAAAGCTTGATGAAGTACAGACAACTCAGACTGTAGTCTTCGCTTTAATCCCTCTTTTGGCTGGATCGCCCTTTCGGGTTTTCAATCCACCGGGATACCCATTTTTGCCTAAGCCGCCCTTGCGGGTTTTCGACTTACCGGGTGTACAAATTCTTTTCATTTTATCCCTAATTTTTGCCCGAACCTTTTCTTTCTGTTTTTGGTTCGCCGGGATGCCCTTTTTTTGCCTGGACTCTTTTTTCTTTTTGTCCAGCGGGTCAATTTATGCGAAGTATTTTTTGACTACATCTGAGTTAACAGGAGACGGAAAATCTTCACCATCCATAGTTGTAAGCATCAAGGCTCCACCGGAGAAGACCTTCTTCACAACATATGGACCTTCATAATTAGGAGTCCACTTGCCCCTGTTATCTGCACCGGGAGGGAGGATCCTCTTCAAAACTAGATCACCGATCTGATAGCTTCGAGGACGCACTTTCTGATCAAAGGCTCGCTTCATCCTTCGCTGATACAACTGTCCATGGCATACAGCTGCTAGCCGTCTCTCTTCGATAAGGCTCAACTCGTTAAACCTTGTTCGAATCCACTCGGCTTCGTCCAGCTTGACATCCAATAAAACTCTCAGAGAAGGAATCTCCACTTCAACAGGTAGGACAGCTTCCATACCATACACAAGGGAGTAAGGGGTTGCCCCGGTCGACGTACGTACTGAGGTACGGTACCCATGCAAAGCGAAAGGCAGCATCTCATGCCAATCCTTGTACGTAACGACCATCTTCTGCACAATCTTCTTGATATTCTTGTTCGCCGCTTCTACAGCACCATTCATCTTCGGTCTGTAAGGAGAAGAATTGTGATGTTCAATCTTGAAATCTTTACAAAGCTCTTTCATCATCTTGTTATTGAGATTCGAACCATTGTCAGTGATGATTCTCTCAGGAACTCCATAACGACATATGATTTCTTTCTTGATGAACCGGGTAACCACTTGTTTGGTAACGTTAGCATAGGAAGCTGCTTCCACCCATTTGGTGAAATAGTCAATCGCTACCAAAATGAAGCGATGTCCATTCGAAGCAGTAGGCTCAATCTTCCCAATCATATCAATGCCCCACATGGCAAACGGCCAAGGCGAATTCATGACATTCAGAGGGCTTGGTGGTACATGCACCTTATCAGCATAAATTTGACACTTATGGCACTTCCGAGCATACTTGAAACAATCGGATTCCATAGTCATCCAGTAATAACCCGCTCTCAACAATTTCTTAGCCATTGCATGTCCGCCGGCATGAGTACCGAAGGAACCTTCATGAACTTCCTGCATTAACATGTCCGCCTCGGGTCTGTCCACGCATCTGAGCAAGACCATGTCAAAGTTTCTCTTATACAACACATCATCCTGATTCAAATAGAAGCTTCCAGCTAGCCTTCTCAGGGTTTTCTTGTCATTCTTCGACGCACCTTCAGGATACTCCTGAGTCTTGAGGAAGTTCTTGATGTCATAATACCACGGCTTCTCATCAATCACAACAGACTCGGCTGCAAACACATACGCAGGCCTCTCGAGTCGATTCACCGCAACATGTGGCACATGATTCCACCAATGAACTTTGATCATAGACGACAAAGTTGCCAAAGCATCAGCCATCTGATTCTCATCCCGGGGGACATGATACAACTTCACCTTCTTGAAGAACGTCAGTATTCTTCTGGTGTAATCTCTATACGGAATCAAATGCGGCTGATTCGTATTCCAATCTCCATTGACTTGATTGACCACTAGAGCGGAATCTCCAAAATGTCAAGAGTTTTGATCCTCAGATCAATGGCTTCTTCTATCCCCATGATACAAGCCTCATACTCAGCTTCGTTGTTGGTGACGTCAAACGTCAATCTGGCAGAAAAAGGTATATGAGCACCTTTAGGATTGATCAATACTGCCCCAACACCGTTACCGTTCATATTCACAGCCCCATCAAACATCAGTGTCCATTTGTCATCCGGATCCGGTCCTTCCTCGACAAGAGGCTCTTCGCAATCTTTCATCTTAAGATACATGATGTCTTCATCAGGGAATTCAAACATCATAGGCTGATAATCTTCAATCGGTTGCTCGGCGAGGTAGTCTGACAGAATACTACCTTTGATGGCCTTTTGTGACGTGTACTGAATATCATATTCTGTTAGAATCATCTGCCAACGAGCAACGCGTCCGGTGAGAGCCGGTTTCTCAAAGATGTACTTCACTGGATCCATCTTAGAAATCAATAAGGTAGTATGGTTCAACATATACTGCCTCAGTCGGCGAGCAGCCCAGGCCAAAGCACAGCAAGTTTTCTCGAGCAGTGAATATCTTGTTTCACAGTCGGTAAACTTTTTGCTAAGGTAGTATATGGCATGCTCTTTTCGACCAGACTCGTCATGCTGTCCCAATACACACCCCATCGAGTTCTCAGTCACTGACAGGTACATTATCAGAGGTCTCCCTGGAACTGGAGGTATAAGGATTGGAGGTTTCTGTAAATACTCCTTAATCTTGTCAAAAGCTTTCTGACAGTCATCATTCCACTTGATCGCCTGATTCTTTCTGAGCAGTTTGAAAATTGGTTCACACGTGGCAGTTAGGTGAGATATGAACCTTGCAATGTAGTTCAACCTCCCTAAAAACCCACGGACTTGCTTCTCCGTTTTCGGTTCAGGCATCTCTTGAATAGCTTTGACTTTTGCTGGATCAACCTCAATCCCTTTCTCACTGACAATGAAGCCTAAAAGCTTCCCTGATCTCACCCCAAACGTACACTTGTTCGGATTCAACCTCAGCTTGAACTTTCTCAACCGGTCAAACAGCTTCTGCAAATTAACCAGGTGCTCCTCTTCTGTCTGCGACTTCGCAATCATATCATCTACGTACACTTCAATTTCTTTGTGCATCATGTCATGAAAAGAGTCGTCATTGCCCTCTGATAGGTAGCACCAGCATTCTTTAGCCCAAATGGCATCACCTTATAGCAGAACGTGCCCCAAGGTGTAATGAATGTCGTCTTTTCCATGTCCTCTGGCGCCATCTTGATCTGATTATATCCAGAGAAACCATCCATGAAAGAGAATACCGAGGATTGAGCCGTATTATCAACCAATACATCAATGTGAGGTAATGGGAAATCATCTTTCGGACTCGCTCTATTCAAATCCCGGTAATCGACACACATTCTGACTTTGCCATCCTTCTTCGGCACAGGAACGATGTTGGCCACCCATGGGGGATAACTTGTAACAGCCAAAAAACCCGCATCCCACTGCTTCTGAACCTCTTCCTTGATCTTAGTTGCCATATCAGGACTCGTTCTACGAAGCTTCTGCTTGACCGAAGGACATCCTTCTCTAAGAGGTAATCGATGCACCACAATGTCTGTATCTAACCCAGGCATATCTTGATATGACCAGGCGAATATCTCCACATATTCTCTCAGCATCTCAATCAGCCTCCTCTTGACAGAGTCCTCTAAAGCAGCCCCAATCTTGATTTCTCTTTTGGCGTCCTCAGTACCCAAATTAACAACCTCCAACTCCTCCTGATGAGGTTGGATGACCCTTTCCTCCTGCTTCAGCAATCTGACCAATTCTGCAGGAAGTTCACAGTCTTCCTCACTCTCCTCTTCAGCTTGGTAGATGGGATTGTCGAAATCATACTGAGCCATAACAGAACTGTTCATAGTGAATGCCATAAGATCGCTTCTGCATGTTTAATGCTTTGTTTTAGAAAAAGAGTTCAATAAAGTCACAAAAAACAAAAACATTGCCATTTTTATTGTTTTGAAAAAAGATGAAAACAAAAAAAAGAAAGACAGGGATCACAAAGTTTGATTGCAAAAAATGTCCTTCATTAATGATAATCATTAAAACATGATGAGGCCCTACAATGAATCACTACGCCTTGGGCAGATCGTAGGATTTTCATGCAAAATGAAAAAACAACAGAAAATTACTCTGTCAGAAGAGTAACTTGAACCACTTCTTCAGCCGTCCAGTTGTTGATAGACCCCCCTGGTGCACACGGGCGAACCCAGTTGTCCAAATCACAATCACTGTCACAGTCTTCACTACCGGTTGCAGAGACGTCGCCATGATTCATCAGCCCAGCGCTGGTAAAGGTACTCGGACCCGCTTGACCATTCTGCTCTGCTTGGAGAGGCTCATAACCAACGCCAAATTTGTCTTCTTTGACAGGCAAATCCACCATCTTGCCCCAGCCTTCAGCTTTGCCAGAATCAACAACCTCCTTAGCCTGCTTGTAAGAAGTAATTGAAGCACCTGGCTTCCTCTGCTCAGCGTACGCCACTTTCTCAAGAGCCACAGTCTCAAACGCCTGGCATAAGGTTTCGTGGATCTCGCCATCCACCTCAACATACTTGAACGAGGATAGATGACTCACCAGAATCTCTTCTTCACCGCACACGGTCACAATCTGACCGTTCCAGACATACTTGAGCTTTTGATGGAGAGTCGACGAGACTGCCCCTGCTGCATGAATCCATGGACGCCCCAATAAACAACTATAGGCGGGCTGGATGTCCATAACATAGAAGATGATATCGAATACCTCAGGACCTATCTTCACAGGCAAGGTAACTTCCCCACACACAGAACGTTTGGAGCCGTCGAAAGCACGAACGATCAGGTCACTGGGAGTAAGCACAAACCCTTCCACATCAATCTTCTTCAGAATCTGCTTAGGCAACACATTCAGCGACGACCCGGTGTCTACCAATACGTGAGACAACACTGCCCCCTTGCACTCCATGGTGATGTGCAAGGCTTTGTTATGGTTCCGCCCTTCAGGCGGTAAGTCCAGGTTGGTGAATCCTACACCATGCCTGGTGCTCACATTGGCCATCACACCCTCCAGTTGATTGACAGAAATCTCCTGAGGCACGTAAGCCAGATTCAACATCTTCAGCAAGGCATTACGGTGTGCCTCAGAGCACAACAACAGTGAAAGTATAGAAATCTTGGACGGAGTTTGATTCAACTGATCTACAATCTTGTAGTCACTCTTCTTGATTATCTTCATAAACTCCTCCACGTCCTTCTCAAATGTCCCCTCGGGCGCTTCCTTCTGGACAGGTTCTTCCTCAACCACAGCTTGCTTACCCTTTGCTTTGGCGAGAGCCTCAGCATTATTGTCCCTCAAAGGCTGCGGTGCGAACAGACGACCGCTTCTGGTAAAACCTCCTGGACCCCCTACATTATCCACAGCCGGACCAACAGTTGCAGGAACTCTATTCGGTAAACCAATTGTCACTGGAGTTTGATTCACTGGTCTCGTCTGACTTTCAGCCCTTCTGTAACTGCGGTGAGCATTATCATACTTCCACGGCACGGCTCTACTATTCTCAACAGCCCTTCTTCCAGACGCGGCGATAGTAGTTGGAGCACTGATGGTTACAGGCACGGAAATGGTAACTGGGGTACCATTTGTTGCAGGTGCACTAACGACCCTTTGTCCACGTCCTTCAGACGGTTTAAAGTAAATGGTGATAGTTGACACTGTTCCACGATCTTTTACAGCCCTACTGAATTGCAAACAACCCTCATCCATCATACCCTGGATACCGGCCTTTAACTGGTCGCAACCATTCTCAGATTCTGCACAGCCCAAACAATCCTCATCACAGCCCGAGTAGACACCCCCATTCAGCAGACGGCCCTTCACAACTAGCAGAGAAGTCTGAACATCATCAACATTAACAACCAGATCTTCAGCTTCTTTCCCCTCAATATTGTTCACTCTATGCCCACCATGCTGAGGCATAGGGTTGTTTACGACGTTAGGCACTGGAGCGAAGTTGATTGCTTTGGCATCGATCAAATCTTGGACCTTGTGCTGGAGAGCCCGACACTTCTCAGTATGATGCCCTGGTGCCCCAGAGTGAAAGTCACAACGGACGTTGGCGTCGTACCCAGGAGGCAATACTGTAGGCGGAGCCATTGTACGCAACTCAACCATCCCCAACCTGAGTAGTTCGGGCAGCAGTTCGGCGTACGACATGGGTAGCGAATCAAAACGTCGATCAGGCATCCTTTGTCTGGGCTGATACGGACGTTGCTGTTGTTGTTGTTGCGGTTGTTGAACTCTTTGTTGTTGTTGTTGACGAGGTTGAGGTGCCGGAATGGTCACTGCAGCAGCTTGACGGTATTCACTTCTGTTCTGATCTCTGCGGTGTTGAACAGCATTAGTTTCACCCTCTCTTCGACGAGGTGCCCCAGCAAACGGCTTCTTAGAAGAAGAGGAACCAGCATCTTGGATCTTCCCAGTTTTAATCAAGCTCTCAGTCCTCTCTCCACAAATGACAACATCAGAAAAACTACCGAATGGGCAGCTCCCCATCCGGTCCATAAACACACCCTGAAGAGTACCGATAAACATATCTGTCAACTCCCTCTCCAGCATAGGGGGTTGAACTCTAGCAGCCAGTTCACGCCACCTCTGGGCGTACTCCTTGAAGCTTTCATTGGATTTCTGACAAAGACTCTGCAGCTGAGTCCGGCTCGGTGCCATGTCCATGTTGTGTTTGTATTGCCTCAAAAAGGCCTCACCCAGATCCCTCCAACAGCGGATAGAATCTCTCTTCAATTCCATGTACCAGTCCAAAGAAGCCCCAGATAGACTATCTTGGAAAAAATACATCCACATCTTTTCATCATCGGTATACGCAGAGATTTTTCGATAATAAGCCTGCACATGGGTGCGAGGGCAAGAAGTACCGTTGTATTTATCGAAGGACGGTGCTTTGAACTTGTAAGGGATTCTCAAACCTTCCACCAACCCCATATTGGTAACATCAAAACCGAGAGAATTCTGACATTCCATAGCTCTAATCTTCTCAGCAAGGGCATCAACTTTACGATCCCTCTCATCAACCCTTCCCAGAACGTCTTCGTCTTCACTGAGCAGAGTGAACATATCCTCTTGTCTGTCAACAATCGGAACAGGATTACGGGCCGGGGCACGGACTGCTCTGGCATTAGCGGCATCTGGAGCAATAGGTTGACCGTTGATTCGAATACCCCCCAACTCATCACCTACAGCATAGTTGTTGATGGGTACAGCAGCAGCAACATTATTATCATTGACCGGGCCTCCCTCTGGCGGAGCATGGTTGACCGGTGGAATTGCAGCCTCTTGTCTCTGAACCATGGCTCGAAGTTCTTCTTGACCTTGTGCAACCCCTTGCATCATATTCATAAACTGGGCCATGTTAGCCTTCATCTCAGCCAACTCAGCTTGAACTTGATCCATACCTCTCTGTTGATTCAGTCTTGTTGAGTAGCGGTGCGGACGTTGATCAGCTATCCTGCCTGAACAGGAACCAAGAGTGAGAAGTCACGACCAAGAACACCTGTTATGCAAAATGATATGAGTATGGTGCTAATGATGCGTATGATGCACATGATATGTTCATTCCTCAGGCATTCAAAGAGCCTGAGTCATCCTCAAAAGATGGCAACCTGCAGCAAGAACAACATAGAAGCACAGAAACAACATACACAAGAGTGATGAGTACAAGGTGAAACCAACAACCTCATCTATATGAGTAACAGGATCATACAACAAAGTCGACAAAGAAAATCCAAACAATCGGAGTACAACAATGAATCCCATCCAACAAGCCTGGAGGTGATTCTCAACATACATATCAAAGATACAAGCTAAGACAAACGGCCTCCCGGAATGAGAGTCTTCAAGTACTGACACTGGTCTATCAACAGGTCACATTCTGAACATTCTGGCAAAAGAGTGATCTTCTCCTTCAGTTGTCGTCTAAGCTCTACCACTTCTCCTCCAAGGTGGTTCTCTGATGCCTGTCTCAAGTCTACTTCCTTCTTCAACTGGATGTCTTTATCTCTGAGTTGCTCTTCT